>NC_068358.1:52170195-52880195 GCF_020536995.1 Dreissena polymorpha | reverse complement strand
AGGCGTCGAAATGGCGAACACGTTCTCCGAATTGTCTTCAATCAACTCATCGCTTAATCATGAGAGGTCATTATCCCAACAAAATCTTCACACGTCTACTTTGCGAAAACCCATTTCTGTCACCCAGGCCTGTCCGGGATTGCCTGTTGTGGTACATTTACAAGGCCGGACATACAGCTCTCGAGATTGGCAAGTTGCTGAGAATTGAACTGTAAGTCGGAAGAGTGTCCCATGTGACCCGGGGATGCTATCTGGACATGTTCCATCATGGTAATTAACGAAGACAGCGTTTGCTTAGGTTTGGTCGGATAATGCCGATTTAAATAATTGTTCGTTAGGTCTTATACAGCAAAAGAAACTTAAGAAAAATAACCATTCAAAATAGATACTCATTAGTTTCGATTTATTCCCCACAACACTGCAGTAGTCTTTTTTGCTTATTTATATTTATGTGCATTTGTTGTTTTTCGAACAATTCTATTTAATTAAAGTTCTGCTCGATTATTCAACATGCTATATGACGTGATGACTCGGTATGTTCTAGCGTCCCCGCATTAAACTTATTTGGTGCGAAAACAAAAACCTTCGTTCCAGCTGTTTTCTTTTTATTAACTGAAAGAGTTTATGTACAGTTTGATATGGCCGTTTTGCTCAATGATAGGTTATGGAATGAAATTTCCGGTAAACTTATAAACCTGAATGCCACAAGCTTCCGGGTTATTGAAATCAATAAAATACATGTACAATACTTATTTTTGAAATCCAGTGTTCTTTCTGCATTATAATAAGCAATCCGATATACTTATTTAATGCAAAACAATGAATATCAACTTTTTCACTACTTTCTTTATTATTTTGCATGTTTAAGTAAGTTTATTAGTCGTTAATTGTGTTGCTTGTCTTATGGATTTGAGTCATGTTCTGAAAAAAACTGGGCATAATGCATGTGCGTAAAGTGTCGTCCCAGATTAGGGACGACACTTTCCGCTTTAATGACATTTTTCGTTTTAATGAAGTCTCTTCTTAGCAAAAATCTAACTAAGGTGGAAAGTGTCGTCCCTGATTAGCCTGTGTGGACTGTACAGGCTAATGTGGGACGACACTTAACGCACATGCATTATGCCCAGTTTTTTCAGAATACGACTCATTTGATTAAATACGCGATATCCGAATGCGGCTTTATTCGCCATAAAAATGATAATAGAATGTTCGTACTAGTACTTGTACTGGTGACGTGTGCACGCTTTTGCCCGGAATGTGAGTGAAACACGCGTGTATGCTTCAAGTTTAATACAATAAACAACAGAAACGAGTCAATGCAATAACTTAATTAGGAATTCTTCTTTTAAGAATATAGTGTAATTAATTTCACGTTCTTATTCAACGTTGAAACGAACATAACCGTATTTTATATTACGTACTCTTCCTAGTTACACAATTCGTTTACGATTCCTACTTCGCTTCAATATTTATACAAATTGTTGCTTCGACAATGTTTGTCAGATGAACTTCGAGCCGGCAGCGAATTTGATTTTACTCGCGGTCCTGTTGTTTTTCAGCGTGCTCATTTCAAATCCCGAGGGAAACGTGCTACCGGCGAATTTGTAATCAAACTTAACCCCGGTGCATTATGGGTACATCTGGATAGTGTTCCGGTGCTGGAAACTATTGACTCTTTTGATTTAATTAGCTTAATTGATTTAATTAGCCTGATCGAGGTGAACAGTTTCCAAAACGAAATCAATGCCTTGACGAACCAGTTGAAATAATGGTCGACTTAATTTCTGCAACTGTCACAGTGTACAAGACGTATTGCCCGAAAAGTGAGTATCGAGTCTGTACTGAGGGCCAGATGTTGAAACTAAGCCATACTGGGTTAAATTGCAGAATTTAATTATTTAAAATGCAATAGTTTAAGAAAATATACCGTCTTTTGTTTATGAGGCGCTGCACGAAATATCACTAGTTTAAATTTACTGTTATTCACTTGTATTCAATTTTCTTATTTCATATTGTTTTAGTAAATGTTATATTGAACTTTACAACTTTATTCTGTTTGATTAAGATTTAAAAGAATTTATACAGTTCCCACTGCAAGTGATTTTCTTATTGTAATACAATCTGTAATATCCGCTAAGATAGTTTGTTCAAGGCGTAAAATATCGTACAAAACTCCTCTAAGAACATTCTATTAATCTTGTTTTCATTAAATAAAACAATATAATCGTAATATTGAACAAGCACTCTGCCTTCGCAATCGCGTTCGTATCTCAGAGAGGGCGGAACACAAACCGATAAGTGGCGACCACATTCGCCCAATAAGACCGCAGCTTGACGTAGACAGCCAATAGCCGCAGTCTGTTGAGATATTCGTTTAATAACTATGCCGTTGCGCATGCGTTAACAACACGGTTACCCACATGGAATACCTGATTTTACTTAAATTAAAAGATGTGTGCGCTTCATTTGCAAATTATTGTTAACAAGTAGCTAACTTACAGTGTACTCAGCTAAGAGAGTAGACTTATGATTTGTGTTTCAAAGAATAAACAACTAAAACAGAGATTAAACGTATTCTTTAAAAGCTGTCGTATGTGTTAGAATGAATTCAAGTCAGTTGGAACACAATAGCGCGTTTACCATGATTGCGCCACGAACTCAAGGTAAATTATACGAACTCACTGATATATCAGCTGAGAGATATCCGTTTGCAAAAGAAATAAATATAAATAATTATTAGATAAATAAATAATACATAAATAATCGAAATGAATTATTTCATCAGTAATTCATCGAAGTTAACCTTCTTAGATCAATTATAATGCATTTTTAAGAGCAAGTACATGTGCAATTTGTGTTATTTTTTAACTCTAGGACTGTCACATGACAATAATACTGCGGTCAATCTTACACTTCACCAACGCGTTACTTCGACAACGTCATCACTGAATATGTCATCGGGTCACTCTCGGATTTCACTGAGTGCCAACCCTTCTCCCGTCTCCTCGCGCTCGTCTACCCCACAGGAACGGGACATAGTGTCTCCCAAGAGAGGCCACGTAGCCCCGAAGAAATCAGTGTTCCGACCGTGGGCGACCGGAAACGAATCAGAGGGCGAGGAACAAGATACAGACTCGAACAATGAATCATCGTCCGGTAAGAAATATGCGGTTTATTTTTTTTTAAATTAATATGTTTCTTTATTACTTTTTAAAAATATGCAAATAAACAACGATTTGGCTTTCTGGTGCATATGCGGGTTTGTGTATTTCAAAGTTTATAAGGTCCCTCTGTGCCCGAGGCTGTATAATGTGGGGACCCAGAGTGTGTCCCATCACTCAGACCTTACCTGATTACTAGACTCACGAAAGTTTGGGGAGCCTTTTGAATTATAGCTGCAATCTCCAGCTATTTAGTTTTTACTGAAATGTATTCAATTTTGGTGTGGTCTTGTGCTGTTGGCGGGGTGGAACCGAAGTTCCCGGAGGAAACCCTTACATTGTGTTGACAGCCGGGTAAGGGGGTTGAAACCGGGTCGCCCAGTAGAGAATGTTTAATGTTTAATACTTACGCATCAGACCGACAAACAGTAGATTATTGATCAACACACTACTATATTTTTGTATGCTGCATTTGTTTACAAAGTTTTTTTGTTGTGTTGAATTTGTATGAAGAAAATCAGCAAATACCATGCACGAACAGCACATCTATAAGAAGTTCATCTATAAATCCCCCCCACCCCCGACCCCCAGCTGTGGTCCTTTGTTCGATTTCGATCTGAAACTTGACGATATAATTTTTTGAGATAATCCACATAGGGATTAGAATTATGTTCTATAAAAACTGTTTAAATAATAAATTTGTACTAAGAAACACAACTGAGCTTTTTAAAACAACGACTTACAAATTGCATCTGAAGAAAGCAAATGGATCATGCAAGAAAGAAATCTAAGAGGAGTGGAAAAAACACTATTTGATCAGATATTTTCACAAACTGCAGTATCTATACCGGTAGTTGTCATTCTATTAATAATGACACTATTGACAATATCCTGTCTAATGAAATATTTAAGTTATTATTGTTGTATTTTTAATTTTTATAATAATAATATGTTATATTAAAATTAATATATATTATTATTTATTATAATAATTATTATTATTATTATTATTATTATTATTATTATTATTATTATTATTATCATTTGGTTCTTTTATTACTGAATTCACGTTTCAAAAACACACGCACATAAACTTGTAGACGAACATAAATCGCTCCTCCGTTCTGTTTGTCAAGTGTTGTATGTCCAAGGATTTTAAGTCATTCGATTATATAGCTCAATCACGTGGTATTTGTAAGGTTTGACTTACGACTGTAATACAAACACACGACCGGTCAACTCAATTTTTGGTAGACAGGTATCCACAGAGACAGTACATGAATAATTGTAAAACTTGGTTTCACAGTGACGTTCACACATCAGTCCATAGTTTTCACAAGGAAAATGTTACTTATAGTTTCAGTTTAGTTCAGCTAGAAATTCCTTAAGGGTCTTCGTTCAAATTGTCGATTGTCGATTTCCCTTAACCAACTCTAACCATCCACAGATCACTCCCACTCCTCGCCCGACACGAAGCCATCTTACCAGGACCCGCAACTTTGCCTTGCGGAGATCTACCGCTACAACCTACTGCAGGGCCTCTACCGGAACCACTACAACATGGTCACCATGGCGCGATCTGGCTTCGCCGGTGTTTGGACAGATCCTAGGATGTACCCTTACGTCTGCGCAAAAGGGTTCCAGAGCTTTCCGACTGTGGGATTAGGAATGAACGGCAGCGCTTCCGGATTTGACGGCAATGTTGCCGGCACGACTTTGACGTCCATTGGTGACTACGGCGTATTGCCCGGTTACGAGAAAGGCGCATACGAGTGCGTCAAGTGCATGAAGCAGTTCAGCACGCCGCACGGGCTGGAGGTGCACGTGCGCCGGTCACACAGCGGCAAGCGTCCGTACGCGTGTGACGTCTGCAACAAGACGTTCGGTCACTCCGTCTCTTTGTCGCAGCATCGAGCGGTGCACACACAAGATAAAAGCTTTCAGGTAGAATGGGAATTTAAGTTTTACTTCTCCAAAATAACACGTCTTATAACTTCAAATAAATATATTACGACTTATGTATTTTGGAGAAAACCTACTAAAAATGTTACTTTGTGTTATCGATGTTGTTTTTTTTTTTGGTTATAAAAACGTGATAAAAAGCATAAAGATTACCGTCGTAATGAGAAGGTTTAAGAGATAAAACGCGTTATTTATTTATGAAACTTTATTATTAATATTGCGGCAACTTGCTAGTAAGTACTTTTGCGTGCACTTGTATCGAAATAAGTTTGCCTACGTGAACGTGTCGTGTGTGCATGTTGCAGTGCAACCAGTGCGGCAAGTCTTTCAAGCGTTCGTCGACGCTCTCCACCCATCTCCTGATCCACAGCGACACACGCCCCTACCCCTGCCCCTACTGCGGAAAGCGCTTCCACCAGAAGTCGGACATGAAGAAACACACATACATACACACGGGTGAGTATTGTTTACATGTATTTAATTTTGCAACGTCATCCTAAAAACTGTCCCCCTATAATTGTCAAGTGAAATATAGTGTGTGTGGCTGTTGTTTTGCAAACCATATTGTCACCAGGGCACCATAGCAAGCACAAGGGTAAGGGTACAAAGGCACCATGGCCAATAACAATGGTATGAGGTTCTTATGATTCTCAAACTAGCACCGTTTGTGATTTAGCTGTGGTTCAGAATAATTCAGTATAATTCAATTTATTTTATTCAGCGAAAGAAAATAAACACATTTCTACATCCAGTCGAAATAATTAATTATATACATGTAATTTTTTCTGCCTTTAGGTTGGATTTAATAACTTGAGTGTCATATGTGTAATTCTGAATTCATTTTAAATAATTTTTCAAAAATGTACACACTTTAGTAACGGGTGATTTTTTTGTTTGAAATATGAAAATTTGTTAAATCGACACGGTTACTTGCCTATTGCACATAGGTTATGTCTTTGAACTCATAAACATTGTATCTATTTTTATTTGTAACCTTTGATAGGATGAAGTATACATTATTCCATACTGTTTAACGAAAATAACGTTTATCAAACGCAACTCCATAAGGGTATCGCAAAATTGTGAGGAGTTATTATTTATTATATAATACGTCGAGTTGTTTGAGTGCGCTATTAATTCTGTCATTGAACCATCATAAGTGAAAAGGCGTGTGATTAGGGGATACCACGATAACAACGAATGTGACACGTGATTATTCATGCCCGTAGCCAGGGGGGTGCGTTGGGTGCGTTTGCACCCAATGTTTTTAGACGAGTAAAAAATTGTACTATAAGTTGCATTTATTTGACGCAAAAACGGTTATTTATTTTTTCCAGGAACCCAGTGAGTCTTTGTATTTAAGCGTTAAAATGATGTTGTATTCAATATGCAACCGACAGGTCACCATATAATGAATTTCTCGATTAAGTCATTTCCAAGATAGCGCGTGATTTTTATTTACAAGTTTTAACCGTAGAATTGTTGAAATCAACCGAGGTTGTGACAGCAAAATTTGAGAATATCTAAGAAGCCGGTCCCCGCAAAATGGAATTGCAATTTTTGTTACAAATATATATTTGTTTTCTGTAATGCTAAATTATTAACCTGGCACTCTAATCCGTATAAAATCGATACTTAATTATATATATTTGATACTAAACGATTGTTTTGTAACCTTTGTCATCGTTATTAATGTCTATAACTGTAATATATATCATATCATTTTTGTTGAATGACAAGAAAACAAAGCATTGTTACTAAGCAATAACGCTTTCTTTTGTAGTTTACCAACACGTAATGGCATCTGTTCTGCTCCACATACATACATAATAATAATAATAATAATAATAATAATAATAATAATAATAATAATAATAATAACTTTATTTCACGAAGATAACACATTAAGAAATAGCATATCTTTTTTACAATGTGGTCTTCAAAACACAGTATATGTAAATATAAATACATAACTTTCCACAATGTTTTAATTATGTCAAACTTGACACTAAGAATGTCCTATTCTTAAACAGTTGTTATAATGAATTTAAAACGTTATAACATATGATCAGATGGACGTTAACGTTAAATTTGCACCAACTGTGACGGATCTTGAGCATATAATGGGCAAATAAGTACATCTTTTTTCTTCAACGTCCTGGTATACATTGTTAAGGACTTTGAGACCATAGGGACAGTAGTTTGTGGTAATAGGGTCTAAATGAAGTCTAAAGTGTTATATATTTCTGAAATTCGTTTAAAAAAAGATAACTAATTTGTTAAAAATAGTTTAAAAAATTAACCAGTTATACCATTTTGATTTCTTTTTAGTATTGAAACACATTAGAGAAGACCCAGTTTTGTTAATCAGTGTTTGTTGTACGATACACTATAAGCACGTTTAGAGCAATGCTATGCCTCTGGTACTATCCATAGTAGCAGACAAACATTTGATTTGAAAAAAAGTCAAATCTTTCCATTTAATTTGCTAGATTTATGAATGGTAGAATGTTGACATGGTAAAATACACCAATTTTATCAAGATTCCAAGATTCCAATAAATAATGATATTTTATACCGTTCTTATTGTTGATTTTACATTCTATAAATGTGCTGTTGCATATGTAAACAGAGTGTGTTGGCGCATACTAATGTCGTGTTAAACACCGTATAAAATTATGTTTATCCGTGACTGATCGAAAATGGCGATTATTGAAAAACGTGGTGGGGAAAACATGTATGTAATATCATATTCATGTCGATCAGTCACTGAGTATGGCCAATGAAAGTGAAACTTCATATAAAAATGCTCTATAACTTAAGTCTCTAAATACAGTTAAAAAGTGACCAGAATGCAGGAGTTTCATTTTCAAAATTGTCTAGGGGGAGGACCTCCAAAGCCACCGATTGCAGGAGGAACATCCCCTCCCCCACACACCCACTTTGCCACTTCAATGCTCAATAAAAATCGTCGAATGCAAAAATTCGCACCCCCCTTTTTCAAAACCCTGGCTACGGGCCTGATTATTATGTCCGTTTTCGACACAACCTCTGAGAACGACCTTTAATGTGGAACTGTAATCAGACGTTTATAGATGGGTCCATATTTAGCTCAGTATGTGTACGTGTACTTTACAGGCTATTATAAGAACGTTGCACTGATTTAGAGAGTTTTGATTTAGCGACAATTTTATTGCATATTTCTGGAACAAACTATCTCGATGAAATGTTTTGTTTTGAACATAATACAGAAGAGACTAGGTATTGCTTAACCCATTTATGCCTAGCGTCTAGTAAAAAGGCCTTGGCAATCAGCGTAGAACCAGATGTGACGCCGCATCTGCGCTGTTTGCTTAAATGAATTTCTGTAAGAAATATTCTAAATATAGAAATAAATATACTATACATCCCTAATTTTGGAAATAAATTGATTTAGAAGAATGGGAGAGTCCACTATGCATAACTGGGTTTACCGTGATTGCATCAGTAATTTGTACGCAGTGCCTTACATGTCATTTAAATTCTATGAGTTCACATTACATATACTCTCGCGGTATTGCACCGAAATTTACGTAAGCACGTTCAAAAAATATTACATGCATATTCCATAATTTAACGAATTTACTATTATATTATTACGCGATGAAATCATTACGAAAAAATACAATACTATTTTTTTGTTTAAACCCATCTCCCATATGGATTCGAACTTACGAAGGCCTTCGAAAATCATACCGTAGAAGCCGTCGATATGATATGACAAAATTGTTACACTATTTTTTTTTTAAACAGAATGGATTAAGTTAATCGTCCATAAATTATAAGGCAATGTAATCAGTATATTCAATATTTTGTAGATATAATACATATGTCAGAAATATTAATGGTTTGCCCGTCATTTTAAACAACACATAGAAGCCTCTCTTATATCATATAAAACATATACGAATGCGGTTAAAAGTATTAGGATGTTATTCAGTAAAGTGTCACTAAATGGGAAGAAAAGACTACTACAGTGCTTGTTTACGAACTAAACCAATTCGACAACCCTTTTTTATCTTAAAAAAATCACGAACACTTTCATTGCTGGTATATCCGCGCGTTGCATATTGCCAGTTGATTGCTGGTATATCCGCGCGTTGCATATTGCCAGTTGATTGCTGGTATATCCGCGCGTTGCATATTGCCAGTTGATTCGATTAGAGTTCAGTAAAACAAATCACGTGAAAATGGCCGCAGATGTTGCTGGGCGAATGAATAGTGGCTAATGCAGTTACACCATCAATTAATCACGGAGCGTCGCGAATGTTGCACAGTTAGTACTTTTTTCGTAAAGACAGTTGGATTCCGTGATTTAAAGGTCGCCCCGACTGCTTATCAGTGTGTTTTCTAACTCGATTACAGTTTCATTAGTAAAACGTGCAACACTAATTGTAAATTTGCGTCACCTAATATTGCACATCCCTGCGTAAAGTTCGAGTTCTTATAGTAAGGTGCGCGTTGTTGATTTACTTAAAAAATATTATTGCAACGTGATAGTCGACAATACAGTACATAATTCAATTTAACTTACTTTAATCCGTGCCTTGATATAACATTTTTTTATTCTGTACCAGTGTATCACCTCACGTTTAAGCTAAGAGCTCTTAGGGATATTTAATTTTTACTCAAATGCTAATTCGATTGACAGAATCTGTTGAATTTATTATCATAAAAATAATGCTTTCGGAATACTTGTAGAAACATATCTGTAACGCTTGCGTGAAGCAGCAAACATGTCTGTTACTTAAATAAAAATAATTCCTGTGTAACAATAGCAGTCGCCACAAACGAAACAGATCGAAGACGTAACATGGTCGTAAAATAAAAATGCTCGACAAATGTTTCAAAACCAAAACTAAATCTGTCAGAACAAATTAAAGAAGCTTCCCAAACCCGTACCCCACCCTCCTGACGGCGCTTTTGGGAATTCAGATTTCCAGCAGCCCTATCGGAGTGATTGAACGAAACGTAAATTGTTTTCTCACCCGGAGACGTCTCGCGATTCTGTATAAACTCACCCAGCAATCTGAGTGGAATAGAAATGACCGTAAATATCTGCAATTTACATAAATCCGTCTCTACTCGCGTTAAAACGTTGTAATGAAATAGCAATAACGCGCCGTGTTTGGTCACTTTGGGGACCAGCGTACGAGAGTCAACAAATAACACAATTAGGCATGTAACGGTGTAATTATTTGTCGCGGTCTTCGGGGACAAATCCCGATGCTACGCTTTATTTGACAATGCTGATTTTCGCTGCTGCCTGATTATCACAGATATTGGCGAGGATAAATTGAATTTCTTATGTTTAGTGATAGGCGTTCGGGAAGTGCCATTCCCTGAACAAATTTATGTCGGACCTAATATTTGATTTACTGCATATCAGACCTAATGTAGCCTCCCATAACACTGGATTCTGGCGCTCGATCAGTGCTTATTAGTTCAAAGCGGCAGTGGTTTCCAACACAGATTTGTACCAGGGCTTGCGATGATGAAAGCCAGGTCTCGAGGTCGTGAGATTTCAAACGAATTAGAACAAGCACTGTATAATTTTCATGTCGTTGTTTGTTATACTCAGAGGGACTGGCAGTATGTGACAACGCTTGGACTTTTAAGAAATAGCTAATTCAATTTCGAGCGTTATTCGTTCTTGTGCCATAACATTTTAGACGCGCGTTTAATCAACAATCAGATAACTTGATTTTTCACATATCAAACACTCGTTGACTTCATTTGGAGAAACCGTAATTCTCGTGCGTGAGTACTGAAAAAGCACACACGGTGCGAAAAAATCCTACCTGACAAGTGCACACTATAACAACAATGATCTTTTGTGAAATCAAAGTGTCATGTCGGAAATGTTCTTTTACATTTCACGACGCAGTTCAAAGTTAAAGAAATGTTTCAATCAGGTCACTGAGAACAGTGTTCATTTCAATGTTTCATGTAGAGTACACTATGTACTGGTTTTCTCAAATGAACCGCTATTTTTGATTTGGTAGAATCCTTATCAGACAATGCCTTGCAAGCTAGTACACTGACGCATTCGGCTCGAACTCAATCACAGAAACGTCTCAATCTCGCCTGAGCACCGATAGCTGGTACATGTACACTTTCCATATATATCACTTTAAGTACTCTTCCCTCGTCTTATCAAAGATTTCCTAAACGAACCGCAGAGTTTCACAAAAGGTCACATTGCACTAAAACTACGCATCGTTACACCCATTACTTCTCTCTTTTGACGCTTCATTTGCTTCCTTTGCTTCCATAGTCATATGCATGGTTTAATAATCTTGCTCAATGTGACCGCTTGAGACACACGTACAAATACTCTCTTTAAAAAACATACGTATTTCTTTCTGTTTTGTTTTAAGCTAAAACTAGCTTTAAAAGATTTTCGACAAATATCCTGATGTAGAAAATTAAAGTTTAACACTAACGTTTCAAAATTAAATTGAAAACAATGCTTAATTATTGTTGGTGTTAAGTATATATGTACACATGTATTCAAACTGCACACTCGTTTACACAGTTATAAATGATACTACATTATATTATATGTGTTATCAAATGGCATGTTATGTTTTTAACAAAAGTTTGCTCTTCACAATTGAGAAATATGGAATGTAAGTATTTCATGTAAGCTTAGTTTTTATCCACACATTAAAATCATCCATATATCTAATTGCGTTTAATTTTTCGGTAAATTGTTGTCAGAATGTCAATGTCGAATGCGCGTACTTTTCATTGCCAAATAGGGCGTTGTGTATTGTTTAGTGCATATAAGGCGTTATTACTTTTCAGCATCTAGGCAAATAGCGGTAGCCTGTGTGTATTTCTCGTCTCCGAATTAAGGTCTACATTAAATATAATTATGCATTAACTTAATACTCAAAAGCAGTTTCTTGCATGCTTTCAGGCGAGAAGCCATATAAATGCAGCCACTGCGGGAAGGCATTCAGTCAATCCTCCAACCTGATCACCCACTGCCGTAAGCACTCCGGTTTCAAGCCGTTCACTTGCGCCAAGTGCGGCCGGGCGTTCCAGCGAAAGGTCGACATGCGCCGCCATCTTGAAACCCAACACGGCGAGGAGAAAATGTCACCGGAAATGTTCAGCCTATCGATGTCACGTGACACGGTTTTGCGTGCGCCGAGTGATTCCGGTGTATCGATGGATTTCAGCAACCAGCGCACCTCTGTTATTGTTTCGTAATTATTATGTCACATCAACTGCATATAATTCTGAAGCGTTAGATCTGTAAAACGAATCTGCTGGAGAAACTATATTTCACCAGGCATTTCTTTTGTATTAAACACGTGACTGAAAAAAAAAGAAATGTATATGACAGATGATTGATGCCTGGACACAGTAAACTATTTGATATATCCCCCAAATGTAAATGGATTTAAGCAATGAAGTATGACGTTTGTACGTCAACTTTACGAATTCTTTGGTCCATGTAATAATTCTTATGAAGCCAGAATGTTTATACATTTGTGTATACATTGAATGACATTTTGGTATTACGCACAATTTCAAAAGTGATTTTATCATAAATAAATTGATATGTCTTGAAATGCGTTTTACATGTACATGTATTCCTTCTTGAAGTTGTACAACCCCTGCTTTTACGTTTAATATAATATATGTATTTGTATTCACATGCTTTTGTTTTACCATGAATTGTTCACATGATCTTTTTTGGCAGTTACACGTTTTGTACAGTTCACAGTTTGTATTGAATTTGTTGCTTGCACGTGATGTGCTATTTAACTTATTTACATAATTATTAAATTTTTACACACGGTATAAACAAGTGTTTGTTCTCATGCAAAACCGAAACAAAGCCTTCCGAAAAATAGTCATAAGTAAAATATGAGTTACTTCCCCTACTTGAATAGAAGACCACAGCGCATCAAGCATTCAAGCACCGTTTCGGAAGATCGTTAAGCTGCTAATACGGAGAGATTTAGATTTAGACAAGTTTGTTTTTCTTATTAACAAAATTTCACATTACATTTTATTACAAAGAAAATATTTACGTGTCTTTAAGAACCATGACACAAAAGCTATGCTATCTAACGTATCAATATTGTTCTATCGCGCGCTCAATGAATTTAATTCTCTATTTAATGATGTACACCTCAAACCAGAGTTAAGTTAGACTTTCTACATTCATGAACACTCATAACAATTGTCGAATAAGATCAACTGACCGAGGTGACCTATGGTAAGTTATATAAGTCTATAAAGTATTTGAGGCCATTTAAACAAATCGCGGATGAGATTGTTTGGGTATTGTGGCCCCAAGTTTTGAAGTAACCGACCTTGGATGTTTTGTTATTAATAAAACCGAAGAACTTATATTATATAAGTACTGTAAACAATTCAATTCTGAAAAAATTAAAGCGATTAACTAAAATCTGATCAGAGTAAAAAAATTCAATGTAAAAAAACAATCGGTGATGCAATTAATTTAAACAATATTCGCGTATCATACATTAACATATATATATCACAGGTGGTTAGCGTGTGGCTATGATATTAATTAGTGAAAACATCATTTTGAATGATAAATAATCATATTATAACGAAAAATTAACTTTTCTGAAAAAAAATATTTCACTATCAAATATATATATAACAAGGTATGCAACTCAAAATCAGCCCAAAACGGGGTGCATCGCTTTGAACAGCCATATCTTCATCAATTTTGCAGCGATTTTCACGATCTCGGTCTTATTCAACGCAGAAATGAATTTCCTTTCTGGAAATGTATATGTCTTGCAATATTTTTACAAATGCTGGGTCAACTTTTAAGAAATAACACGATACACAACACGCATGACCCAGTTGACAGTGATCATGCTGTCTTTAAGACTGAAATCTTCACGGAGTAAAGGGCAACTTCCCTATAAAGTTCATGTAGTTCGATACCATAATTCAATAAAACGTATGAAAAAACATTATTACCGTTCTTGTCGTTACATTCTGCATCAAGACTAACTGTCCAGCGCCGTTTGAAACCTTTGTTTACATACATTTCAACTAACTGACATTTTAAACATACGAGTGATTTCATTGGTCCAATGCGGAGGTGTGTCTTTACAACTGGAGATTTCATTCATAAAGAATACATGATCACTGTCAACTGGGTCATGCGTGTTGTGTATCGTGTTATTTCTTAAAAGTTGACCCAGCATTTGTAAAAATATTGCAAGACATATACATTTCCAGAAAGGAAATTCATTTCTGCGTTGAATAAGACCGAGATCGTGAAAATCGCTGCAAAATTGATGAAGATATGGCTGTTCAAAGCGATGCACCCCGTTTTGGGCTGATTTTGAGTTGCATACCTTGTTATATATATATTTGATAGTGAAATATTTTTTTTCAGAAAAGTTAATTTTTCGTTATAATATGATTATTTATCATTCAAAATGATGTTTTCACTAATTAATATCATAGCCACACGCTAACCACCTGTGATATATATATATATATATATATATATATATATATATATATATATATATATATATATATATATATATTTGCATTGCTAATGTTGGCTGTGTTGTAATATGTATTCACCATATACATTTAACTTTAAAGTGCTAATCGAAGACCCGCAAGCCAAACTCTGAGTGTAAGCATCTCTAATAAAGCTACTACAAACCACTGACTAAGAATCAAAAGCATATTCGCAAAATTCCAAACACACGAGTTAGACATAATTTATGCAGTCAAAGAAAATGTTGAATGAGGCGTTGTGTATTCTCTATTGGTTGAACAGTTCTGTGTCAATTAAACTCGCCGATCATATGCTTGCGTTCTATATTGAGCTAACAAGAATTTCTTATACTTTTAAGATTAATGATTAACAAGAAATTCAACAGATTTTACTCTGTGATTTGCTATAAACATATTATTTGTAGAACTATAAAAACAGACAAAGATTTCACAACGAAATCTAAACGTGTTTTTCTTACGCATCAATCCATTATTTATATACTGAAGTTAATATGTTTTAAATGCTCCATTAATCTTATGTTAGGAAGACGCAATAAATGTAGCATGTAAATACATTGTTTACCTATAGGGTTATGAAAACGTTTATGTCCGCTTATTTTACAACGTACATTGCGTACTTATATTATAGCGAGTAGCTTCTGACCGGGCTGTGCGGATGCGCAGGCTGGTCGTGAATTTCACTGACTTTAAATATTTCAAAAATAAGTCGTTCATTTATGTCAGTAAAAAGTATATAAGATGATACAATCATGAATAACTGATATTATGTATGGGTTTTAGTTCATGTTCAGTGTTTAATAGATCGCACAAATTATAAATTTTCTGATGTATTTTAAAGGGACATGTTCACAAATTGAACAGAAAAGAATATATCGATATAAAGACAATTACAAAAAATATTTGTCTCAGATTGAAAAACAAATAGTATGTACATGATGTTTAATACTCCTAACTAGGAAATAACAAATATTCGTTTAATAATGGATAAGCATCATTCGAAATCGGTTAAATAATATACCGAGTGTTGCATGGAATGGTTTGAAAAAAACAACAACAACAACAACGTGTAGTACTTATATGGCGTTTTTAATTCCTTATTAAACACTGAAGCCTGTATCGCGCAGTGGTGGCTAACTAGCGTTTGCTTCGTGGGGTCCCAGATTGGACTCCCGGAAACCTATTATTTTATTTAACTTGTATTCTTGTCATAACAATTAGTTTATGTAGTTTTTTTTCAAAACATTATTTTGTTACTTGACAGATATAATGACTTGTTTTAAATACGAACATGTGTGAACAAGTCCCTTTAACAGTGTGTGTGTAAAAAGATTTTTATTTCGCATGTTAAAAGTAAACATTATAAATCGTGACAATCTTTTTTAAAATATTAACTTAAAGAAGGACATATTAACTGCCGGCGTGTACACGTACCTGTTAACCTTTGTTAACCCATTTATGCCTAGTGGACCTTCCCATCCTTCTAAATTGGATCAATTTATTTCCAAAATTAGGGATGTCTTGTATACTTATTTCTATATTTAGAATATTTCATACAGAAATTCCTTTAAGCAAACAGCGCAGACCCAGATGAGACACCGCATCATGCAGCGTCTCATCTGGGTCTACGCTGTTTGCCAAGGCCTTTTTTTCTAGACGCTAGGCATAAATGGGTTAATATCCTGGCCATGACACAGACAAATGTCGGATTTACTTGTTTGGCATCTAGTCAATATATCTATTTGACATATTCGTATAATACAGACATGTATATTAATCGTTAAACAGCAGCAAAGATCCTTGTTATTAAACGTAATGTCCAAACCATAGTATTTTTTCACTGTGTAAAAAGTACAAACATTTTAGGTTCTGATAAAATGTTTAATACTAAAAAAAACAAATGTGATGTGCATATTCATTATAACGATAACATCAAAACAGCACTACAATGGTCGCATTTTTATTTATTCGGTTCATTTGGATTTTGGGCGAAGCTGTCTAACCCTGTTTGATACCTTAATTCGAATTTATAAACAGCCAACAAAATGTTAAGGACTTATCCCGCAAGTAGACCCAAATGCTTAATTCTGAAGATCGCATGAGTTAATTTGAGAGAATTCCTTCAATACGTTGTTTACGTACCCTTTTCGAGATGTATACAAAGTCGCTTGTAAATCAGGCTTATCTCATACCATTGATTACGTATATTGACTGTTGAATGTTTTAAGCCTAAAATTGGAAGGTGCTTTTTAATTGAATTTACTTATTTTTTCATTAAATGAAGATTATAAACAAGTGTCCATTAAAGTGAGACTAGTGTTTGGAAGGCTGTTTCGTCATCAAATACGAAATTACAATATCCGCTTTGATGGATTTTTTCGTTTTTATGGAGTCTCTTCTAAACAAAAATCTCGTCAGGGCGGAAAGTGTTGTCCCTTATTTGCATGTGCGACTGCGCATTCTAATCTGGGATTACACTTAACGCACATGCATTAAGTCCGTTTTTTTTCAAAAACCGACTCCATTGTTTTCACATAAAAAAATAAATTTTACATTTCCTGTAGAATTTGTGCCGTACTCTTTCGAAAATTTGAAACTTGCCACTTTAAGTGATTCCATAAAAACATTAATACAAAACAAAACAATGCATCTAAAAAAGAAGTCTGTGTATAAATCCGCAGTACAAAACAGTATTTATTCTTGGAAGGACGCGTGCAGTTTGTGTAATAAGTAAAGAGCCAATGGCAGTATTTCTTTCTGTGGCGACGTGTACATAGACGTTGTTTGAACGATGATTGATGGGTTGAACTGTATATTTAATGGAAAGTTGCGACTGATATATTTTAATGTTAAAGGGCGTCAAGATGAAGCGAATGTTTATGTGCGTTGTGCTGTTAGCCGGTGAGTGAAATGAAATTATTATTTTGTTAGTTCATTATCTTTACCTTTATCGTTTCAATGATAATCATCACTGATAATAAAATAGTTGTATTATAATAATAATAACAATAAATAATAATAATAATAATAATAATAATAATAATAATAATAATAATAATAATAATAATAATAATAATTAAAATCATAATCATAATCATAATGAAACGAATAAAATAAAATAAAACTTATAATAATATGTTTGTTGCAGGATACTGCTTAGCCGTTCCGCAACCAGGTGTGTATTTAAGTTGCATTCTCTTATTCAAGATACAGTATTTTTTTTTAAGTTAGTTAACATCGGCATTCTTATTGCACATGTTAATAAATCTTTATGATCATATTCAATTGTACTAATCTATCATGCTCGTTTGATAATTAAAGTTGAAAAGTACAAGAATGTAATTGTATTGTTTATTTTTCTTATAAATCAAAGGAGGCCTTTACGGTATTGTACATTTTTTATTATAATTAGTGTGTACATGTGTTAAAAAATCAAACCATCATATATGCAGATTGCCTTGCGCCCTCTGTGGAATCAGACGGATCTACTCCTGCAACATGCGGAGGTTTTATTGGCCAACAGTGCCCGTCGCCGACGGACTCCTGCCCGTTGCTTCCGTCGTCGGACTTCGGTTACTGCTGTGTAGGGTGTGGTCGTAACGCACCATCTCCCACGGTCGCCTGCTACAGTCACCGGGACTGCCGCCGAGGTGAACGCTGCGTGAAACCCGTCAATAACGGGCTTGCGAGAGGGGTGTGCTGTCGTAATGACGGAGGTACGTATGAATCTGCCACGGGTGCGTATATACTGTTTAAAGGTTGGATGTTTTCATCGTATTCAACTGCAGTGCGTCGCGTAAAGCAGTCAATTTTCTTAATCAATCTTTTCCTCTGTAATCTGGTTTACTCGTTATACGTTCACATGCGGCAACTGGCTACTGCCCTTCTTAACCAATTTATGCCTAGCGTTTAGAAAACAGGCCTTGGCAAACAGCGTAGACCCAGATGAGACGCTGCATGATGCGGCATCTCATCAGGGTCTGCGCTGTTTGCTTGAAGGAATTTCTGTAAGAAATATTCTAAATATAGAAATAAATATACTAGACATCCCTAATTTTGGAAATAAATTGATCCAATTCAGAAGGATGGGAAAGTCCACTAGGCATACATGGGTTAAATCAGAGGTAGGAGGATAATGGTCGTACACAAATGTCCCTCCATAAAACACTGTAATAAATTGTATGACTGGGTTGGAAATCGATGTTACATTTCTCGGATTGCAGTCATAAACAGCAATATACAAAATGAGCTAACCGGTCCGGCCAAATACTTATTATTTCATACAACACGGTCTAAACGCTAATGATATATGTTCATATGGGAACAGGTAGTAAAATGCATGACCTACATTCTCTATACATCGCATATTATGACAGTAAAAGCGATCGTGGCAGTTAAATGTATGTAATGCGTACGGGCAATAATATATTATTTATTTATCTATTTTATTAACATAATATGATATGTTATATATGCTGATGTTAGTTTCCAGATATTTTTTAATTGTGACAATTAAAAATTGCAGGTTACTAACACAACGTCTTTGACATCCGTGTTGTTGTCGATGGCAAGCCTCGTCGGAGAACCAACGACTTTATTAACTGAGATGAAAAAGCATGAATTAAAGTTTATATTTATAGTGTTGTTGACCTGGTTCTTCAGTCTCACAAATTAGTTTCATACGTTGACATTTGTGTTTTACTCGCGGAATATTTTAAGTGTCTGTATATCACATTTGTAATTATATGTCCTCCAAATTAGAGTTTACTAAGTGTCTTCATGACACCGAAGGGATTCTGATAGTAAACGCATCGTCCGTCCATCCACAATCCCGTCCATTAGTCTGACCCGCTCCTTGTGCAGAGCATAACTTACTTAGTAATGGGGAGATTAACATGACACTTCATACATATGAGTCGTGTTCTATGAAAACTGGGCACAATGCATGTGCGTAAAGTGTCGTCCCTGATTAGCCTGTGCAGTCCGCACAGGCTAATCAGGGACGACACTTTCCGCTTTTATGACATTTTTCGTTAAAAATGAAGTCTCTTCTTAGCAAAAATCTAATTTAGGCGGAAAGTGTCGTCCCTGATTAGCCTGTGCGGACTGCACAGGCTAATCTGGGACGACACTTTACGCACATGCATTATGCCAGTTTTGTCAGAACGCGACCCATATGATGATAGAAGGCTGAAGTGCAGAGTACAAGTACAATAACTCTTTCTTCAGCAATTGTTATTTAAGTTCATTTTTTTGTGCAGAGTTATAGTTTTTATACAATTTTGATACAGAGTCCAATTCAATAGGTCTATTGTATTTTGTATATTTTCATAACTCATATTAGAAATGCGTCTGATGACACAGATGCCCCAGTTAAAATTTACTGGACACAAAACAAACGAGTGGTGTTTGACACGGATTATTCGAACAATTAATACATCATGTATATACCACTCGTTTGTAGCATGAAGCCTTTTTCACATTTGTGTCATTGGCCTATACGCAAACACCATCTTTGGCACATACAGCGTGATGAACAATCTGACAACGCTCTATCGAGAAACAAAAACACTGTCGGAACATCTTCTTTCACTAATTAATTAATACCATATACGGACTTAAAACACACTCCACTGTGACCTTGACCTTGAAGCGACTTACATGTTTGTTAAAAGCAACCTTTCGTCCTGATACGATGATTATGTTTGCCATTTTACAGAGTTATGAACCAATCACAAACATGTCCTTTCACTATATACATATAAGTAATATGCAAATACTCCAAGTTTCAACTGCGACCGTTACATTCAAGCGAGCGATATCGTTAAGCACGCGACACATCGTCTTTGTACGATAAACTTGTGCGAATTTACTTTGAAATCCAATCATGCATGACAATGTTATGAGTCGGAGACAAACATGCAATTGCGCTAGATAAGTATAAGAAATAAGCAACACCTCCAAGTGTCCGCTGTGACCTTGACCTTGACGAAAGCGATATGGTTGTTGCATGCGACACGTCGTCATGATATAAGGGTCATTTATGATAATTTATTTCGAAATTATAATGTACAGCAGATTTATGAGCCGCATACGAATTTTGAAGCTACAAAACAAATAAACACACAAGCACGGACAGGGGTAACACTAAATGCCCTTCCACCATTATCATGACGTGGGAATTTACATAAAAACAGTTCCGATCGTGGTCTACTAGCGTCTACTAATAATTAACAATACTGCATGTAACAATACTAAATAAAGTAACATGCAATAGCCAGTACAAAAGATTATAGTTGGCCCCAAACAATCTTATGGGTTCGCCATCCTGAAGAGTTAATATTGAATTCCAACGCACACAAATACTTCGCGGGCAACAAAGAAGCCAGAAGGCATAACACTGCACAAACCAACTTTTCAAGTAACAATCAAAGGGAAATGTACTCTGAGATTAGACAATTATTTATCGCGCTACAGTTAGCTCCCCTATGTAACAATCGTCATTAAAAAGGATAAGAACTGCTCATGGGTAGCTATTTTGGCGACACCATGTCCGGCGTCGTGTTTCGTGCGGTCGTCAAGTTTAACCTCGTTACCACTGAGCGGCCGTACTTAAAAAAAAATATTAAAAAAACAAAACAAACTTTCTGCTTACAGTGGATTTTTGTTAACAAGAACCTCCTTTAAACAAAAATTCCATTAACCGGAAAGAGTCCTCCCTGATCAACCTTGCGGACTGCACAGGCCAATCTGGGACAACACTTTACGCATATCCACTAAGCTCAATTTTCCCAGAACGAGGCGTATGTGTGAATTGGTAAATCTAAGCATAGTATTGCACAACGCATTCAATAAATTATAAATCCTTCGACGAACAACCGACAGAAATAGCTGTGCATTTCTATCTACTGGTTAATCACCCCCAATTTACTTACCCTATGTTAGTTCATGCTAAAATAACGAGCACTGCTCCAGTGGTATTACACTGCTCACAAGGTATCGGGTTTCCTGGGGTGTTAATTAGACCACTGACTTTCTTTGCAACAAAACCTGAACTTAGCTGAAAGAGGGTCAACTCTTAATAAAATTTGCACCGAATGATCGTTGCGTAAATAACAAGAAGTACATGTACATACGTTTCAATATTTTCTTAACAAATGTCACGCACTTCATATGGTTCAACAATCAACGGATGTAATGCACGCTTAATTTAATTGGATTCATTTCCGAGATATAAAAGCTATGCATAGTAGCAAAGTAGCTTTATTGGACGATGGACTCTCTGTGCGTAGTCACGTGCTTGATTCTAGCAGGTATGTGCATTTTGGAGAATTATACATATGTAAAGAAAATGCAACTTATGTTGCAATAAGGTATATATGTTATAACTATCACACGGGATGTATTTAAAATAAACAATATGAGCATATATATCATATAAAATAATATAAAATTAATCTTTATTATACGACAAGCTGTTACATTCAATCAAAAGCAGCAATAAACATATTCAAATTTGATTTTCAATTCTGGCATAATAAACGTATAATCAGAGAGCGTCACAATTTTTTACAACCTTGCCAAGTATTACATTCGTTTTTTTAAGGATAATCATCAAGTAAACTACTGAACATTTCTAACATATAACTTAAAACTAGCTATGTATGTACATCTGAGTCAAGTAGTGTTTCTTTGTATTAAAGTTGCTGAGGGTGGAGCTTCGATAAACCCTGGCGGCAAAGGTAAATCAATACATACATGTATTTCTTATACTTTAAAATAGTTACACAAATGTATAGGTATTAGACGACTTAACTTGCGGCAAATGACATAAAATACTATTATTTCTTACAAACGTTCAAGCCATGTCATATCGAAATCGTATATGCATGATTTTCTTCTGATGAAATTGTATGCATTTACTTCAATAATACCCATACAACAGTACAATTCTCTCAACATGCAATAATGTTCTCATATTTATGATAATTGTATAATTGTCATTTATTTCCAATAAGGGAACATTTATATCAGTTTCTAAATACTTAAAGGCTGCCTTGTTATATCGGTAAATTCCGATGGTGTGTCGCCGGCTATCTGCGGGGGTTTCGGCGGCGCCGAATGCCCGTCGGACACCGACACATGTGCGTTCTTCTTGGAGGCGGACTTCGGTTTTTGCTGCGTCGGGTGTGGCCCAAACGCCCCGCCACCAACGGCGAGGTGCATAATTTCCTCGCACTGCGGCGCTAATGAGAAGTGCGTCAAACCTGCAAACAACGCTTCGACTACTGGCGTTTGCTGTCCCAAAGAACAAGAGAGTATGGGATTTTGTTTTTCAAATGAAAGGACCTGATCAAAATGGCGATTGAAGAATTGATACATCATTGCATACAAATATGCAAACTATAAAGTGTTAATTGGTCAAGTGTTAATGATAAAAAATACATATTTAAGTACAACTTTTATTTATCCTTAAGTTAAAATCATACCGTAACCATTGTGCAAGCGTTTTTAATGTCAAAACAAATATATAGACTACCTCAAAAGTCAATTACTCGAACGCCCTTGATTTTTCAGCTTGCATTGCTCCATCGGTAACCGCTGACGGAACATCGATCGCTATTTGTGGAGGATTTGCCGGCGCTCCATGTCCGTCGCCTACCGACACCTGCCCGTTCGAGACCGGATCTGACTTCGGCTACTGCTGTGTCGGCTGCGGCAGTGATGCCCCGCCGCCAAAGGTCGCGTGCAAGAGTCCCAGTGAGTGCGGTCCGCGGGAGCAGTGCGTGAAACCCGTGAACAACGCCAACCAGTTGGGAGTGTGCTGCCCTACAACGAAACAAGAAAGTAAGAACCCATGAAAAATCACTGTATCGTTTCTCAACGACATGTGTGCGTATGCGCTGTGCATGATTGGAAGTACTAGTTTATCTACTTGTGCATTAGAACTTTCTACTTAAAATTTGCAAAAAAGGCTGTTAAGGGCATAACTTTGTAAATCCATTCGTTATTCACATCATTTAAGTTAAAAATGCAAGTCGTCCGGATCGGATAAACACAAAATCACTTATCTCAAATGTGAATGTGTGGATACATATATCTGGAAGTGAAAGTAGGAACTATATGGCAACGGACGTACGCTCATTTTATTTCAAACACCTACTTTAAAACACTTTACCAAGTCTCTAAAATTAATACCATGTTAACGCCATGAAGTCAAAACAAGATTTTTTCTGTTTAGAAAGGAAAGAAATACTGTTTGTTTAGAATAATTTCAATCTTCCTCGGACTTAATCTTAGTGTATGAAAACGGAGAAGTGTGCTTTAGACACGCATAGAGATCAGCCGAAGGTAGTGACGTCACATCTTACTATATGGAATGAATTACAATAAGAAATTATATGCTGCATTTAGCGATTTTCAATTTCAGTTTAAGTGTTATTGCTGAATACTTCTTTTCTTATATAATCATTTAATAACAATTTAGGAGAACAACGTATTGAAATAATATTACTGTTTTTTTTTTGCGTTCTGTAAACGAAAAGTACATTTTAAAATAAATCATTTATTATAAATTCTTGGTCATATTTGTCTACGCTTTCAAACTGTAAATTAATTAAGAACGTGGATATGCTAATAATTGATGGCTGTGTTTGTCGATGACGAATATAAATAAGGCTTCCTTCTTCGATCGGTCTTGTGAAAAAGGTTGTATTTATATATAAGTTAACAAACAAACGTTTAAATTTCTAAAACGATACAAAACTTATTCAAAAATATGTTTATGAAGAATGTTACACATTTAGCTAGATGGTATATTGTATTTAAAGAATGTCTAGCCCCTTCGCTGAACAGCGATGGTGTTACGCCCGCCATATGCGGGGGATTCGCCGGCGCTCTCTGTCCATCGACTACCGACAGCTGCCCAACAGAGCCCGGATCTGACTTCGGTTACTGCTGTGTCGGCTGCGGCAGTGACGCCCCTCCTCCCAAGGTCGCTTGCAAGAGTTCCACCCAGTGCGACTCGCGGGAGCAGTGCGTGAAACCCGTGAATAATGCAGGCGCGCTTGGAGTGTGTTGCCTACGACTAACACCGGGAAGTAAGAATTAACAGTTATACATTGATAATGCTGTCGAAATAGCTGTCTATAGAAAGTTAACACGTTCATAAATCTTATTAAGTCTTACGACTTTATTTTTATTTATAAACGAACACGTGCAGTTCACAATTACTAGTAGCCCTTCTACGTCTGCATGGTATTACTTTCTTTAGATGTTCATGTTCATTATGCATGTTTATAAAGCAAATTCCTAAAAGACCTTACTATGGGTTAACCAATCTCATCACTGCTTCAAGAATGTGTCGCCCCGTCGGTTGCCAAGGACGGGGAAACGCCGGCAATGTGTGGCGGTTTCATCCCGGCACCCTGTCCGTCGCCGATGGACGACTGTCAGATAACAAGAGGCTCTGTCGGCGTCTGCTGCCTCACGTGCGGCCGCAATCGTCCGCCGCCCACGGTAGCCTGTCGCAGCGCCCGCGAGTGCGGAAAGCTGGAACGCTGCGTAAAACCGGTCAATAATTCTGCGACCCTTGGGGTGTGCTGTCCACTGTTCGGAGGTGTGCTGTTTATTCCGTTATATCATACTGATATCATAACTTACTTCTTTAAAGGGGCCTTTTCACAGATTTTGGCATTTTTTAAACTTATTCATTAAATGCTTTATATTGATAAATGTAAACATTGGATCATAAAAGCTCCAGTAAAAAATCAAGAAAAAAAAATAAAAAAAGGAAAAGAACATTGCCCGGAGCAGGTTTCGAACCAGTGACCCCTGGAGTCCTGCCAGAGTCCTGAAGTAAAAACGCAATAGCCTACTGAGCTATTCCGCCGAGTACACATTCTTGACGTATTTTATACCTTATACAAGCAACCTTCGTAGTTTCACAAAATTTAACGACAAAAACAGAACTCTCCAAATTATTCGATCGTTTCGCGTTGCAACGCTTTATAATTTTTAGGTTTTAAAATCGTCAAAAGATGCATATAATGGCTATATTAGAGCATGGTTAATGTTCAGTATTACTGTTTCCTCACAAATATCATAACTAAAACGAAAACTTACGAATCTGAAACAACTTTTTTCAATTTTGTCAATTTACCAAAGCGTGAAAAGATCCCTTTAATAAGGATGTACTCGTTCATAACATTCTCTTTAAAGGGGCCTTTTCACGTTTGAGTAAATTGATAAAATTAAAAAAACATGTTTCAGATTCGCAAATTTTCGTTTTAGTTATGATATTTGTGAAGAAACAGTACTACTGTATATTTACCATGCTCTAAAATAGCCATTATATGCATTTTTTGACAATTTAAAAACCCGAAAATTATAAAGCGTTGCAACGCGAAACGAATTAATAATTTGGAGAGTTCTGTTGTTGTCGTTATGTTTTGGGAAACTACGAGGATTGCTTATATACAGAATAAAATACGCCTGGTATTGTATCCGGAAGGATGGTCGAGTGGTTACCTTTTTTATTTTTTAAATTTTATAATGGTCGAGTGGTCTAAGTCGTAGACTTTTTACTCAAGGACTCCAGGGGTTAGTGGTTCGAGCCCTGCTGATGGTTACCTTTTTTATTTTTTAAATTTTATTCTTGATTTTTTACTGGGGCTTCTTATATACGATGTTTATATTTATCAATATTAAAAGCATTTACTGACAAACTTCAAAACATGCCAAAATCTGTGAAAAGGCCCATTTAATAGTTTCCACTGTTAATGACCATAATTATCTAAAGTACATGACTTATTGATGACTTGTAAAAAGTAGAATATGTTAACAAATTAATAGGAAATGTTTTTGTACTAGTACGACGTTTGTTGACGATACGCTATGATCTAATAAATACCATATTGACCATGATTTCAGAGAATCATGATTGCAAACCTATTTCTTTTGCGCGTATACTTTATAAAGCACATTAATATGGAAAAATGCCGAGTGTACATATGTGACACTTATGTTTGCTTTCAGGTTATTAAACATGCCAACAAGCAGTCTGTTCCAAAGGTCATCTCTAAACATCTCCGATGAATCGGAACTCTAGCAGAGCGAAATAAGCTGGAACAGATGGCCCTCAGATTCAACATTCTATATCATTTTGTGTCTCGCTCTATGAAAATGGTGTTTAATTCATGGGCGTAACGTGTCGCCCCATATTACCATGTGCAGTTTACACATACTTAAATGGGACGACACTTTCCGCCTAGACTGGATTTTTGTTCAGAAAAGACGTTCTTTAAACAATAAACTCAATAAAAGCAGAAAGATTCGTCCCTGATAAGCCTGCGTGGACTGTAAAGGTTTATCTGGGACGAAATTTTACGCACATGCATGACGCCCAGTCTTTCCAGACAGAAACTACAGTTGTCACATATTGATATTATTCGATGTTTTTATATAAATTAATAAAAACAAATCTGAACTTTATATCTACTTAAGCTCATATATGCACGTAATTCAGTTATAATCTTAGTATTGTTACAGTTTATTCGTAACTTTGTTGTTACAATAATTTATTTAACCTTGCTAAATTTAATGCAACGAACGGTAATGTTTTCCGTTTAGATGCCAAATCAATATTTGCATGTACGTATTAATATATTGCATTATTAAATTTAATACATAAAATTGCTGCAGCTTATTTACATGTCATGTTAAATGTGTTTGAGGATAGTTGAATTACGCAATCCAATTACAAATGACAATATTATGACTATTAATGACACTATCATCTGTTATCAGTAGTGTTGTAGTTGTCAGGGCACCTTAGGCATTCTGAAATCAGTTGGTCTGTACCTTCCTGTGAAAGATGCTATTTGTTACAGGAGCAAATGTGTGCAAACATTTATTAAGCACACATTCTACCACGGCACGTAACTTGTTTTCTAAATACAAAGAAGGAAAACTATCGTTGGTTATTACCCCGATGAGTATGAGTATGACGTCACTTTGATTGTCCGCGCACTGTTTATGAATGAAGACGACGTCATTTAATTGTAATTGTTGTGGTGACGTTTTGTAGAAAAGTGGAGGATGTTCGGTTAATATAATTCTCATTTATAACCTTTAAATCGCGGATATCTTATTAACCAATCGTGTTAGAGTCGAAATCATCGACTTGTAAGCGTTGGTTATTGCGGTTATAACCAACGGTATGTCGTTCCGATGCTTGTAATCAAACCACTCGGGCTACGCCCTTGTGGTTTAATTCCTGCGCATCGGAACTCCATACCGTTGGTTATTACCGCAATAACCAACGGTTATCCGTCGATTATTTCTTAATTAACAGATGTTTACAAAATTACTTTAATTCGTCCAATATTTAACTTAAAGATATTTTTGATGTGTTTATCGGATACTTTTAGGTTTAGAAATACTAGTAAATCAAAATATTGTTTATAAACATTACCTTAATACTAGTATATTTAGTTATCAGTAATGACTCAAGCCAAGATGTTCCTTGTCAGCTTTGAAAGAGCCGGGTGTATGAAGCTTAGGAAATTATCAACCGTCTACATACTGATTGTCAAAAATGGTTTCTTATATGATACTAGCTTATCTTCCAACTGACGATAAACACCGTGAGTGTTGTAGAACTACTGTGAGTGTTTTAGAACTACAGTGAGTGTTGTAGAACTACAGTGAGCGATGTAGAACTACAGTGAGTGTTGTAAAAATGCAATACGTGTTGTAGAACTGCAGGATGCGTTGTAGAACTATGGTATGCATTGCAGAAATATAGTGAGCGCTGTAGAACTACTGTGAGTGTTGTAGAACTACCGTACAGTAAGTGTTGTAGAACTACAGTGAGCGTTGTAGAAATATAGTGAGCGTTGTAGAACTACAGTGAGTGTTGTAAAACTACAGTGAGCGTCGTAGAACTACAGTGAGTGTTGTAGAAATATAGTGAGCGTTGTAGAACTACAGTGAGCGTTGTACAACTAAAGTGAGTGTTGTAGAACTACAGTGAGCGTTGTAGAACTACAGTGGGTGTTGTAGAACTACAGTGAGTGTTGTAGAACTACAGTGAGCATCGTAGAACTACAGTGAGCGTCGTAGCACTACAGTGAGCGTTGAAGAACTACAGTGAGAATCGTAGAACTACAGTGAGCATCGTAGAACTACAGTGAGCGTCGTAGAACTACAGTGAGTGTTGTAGAACTACAGTGAGCGTTGTAAAACTACAGTGAATATTGTAGAACTACAATAAGCGTTGTAGAACTACAGTGAGCGTTGTAGAACTAGAGTGCGTGAGCGTTGTAGAACTACAGTGAGCGTTGTAGAACTACAGTGAGCGTTGTACAACTACAGTGAGCATCGTAGAACTGCAGTGAGCAGTCGTAGAACTACAGTGAGCGTTGTAGAACTACAGTGAGCGTTGTAAATCTACAGTGAGTGTTGTTGAACTAAGTAAGCGTTGTAGAACTACAGTGAGCGTTGTAGAACTACAGTGAGCGTTGTGGAACTACAGGGAGCGTTGTAGAACTACCGTTAGCATTGTAGAACTACAGTGAGCGTTGTAGAACTACAGTGAGTGTTGTATAAATACAGTGAGCGTTGTAGAACTACAGTGAACGTTGTAGAACTAGAGTGAGCGTTGTAGAACTACAGTTAGCGTTGTAGACCTACAGTGAGCGTTGTAGAACTACAGTGAGCGTTGTAGAACTAGAGTGAGCGTTGTAGAACTACAGTGAGCGTTGTAGAACTTCAATGAGCGTTGTAGAACTACAGTGCGTGTTGTAGAACTACAGTGAGTGTTGTAGAAATACAGTGAGCGTTGTAGAACTACAATGAGCGTTGTAGAACCACAGTGAGTGTCATAGAACTACAGTGAGCGTTGTAGAACTACTGTGAGCGTTGTAGAACTACAGGGAGCGTTGTAGAACTACATTGAGTGTTGTAGAAATACAGTGAGCGTTGTAGAACTGCAGTGAGCGTTGTAGAACTACAGTGAGCGTTGTAGAACTACAGTGAATGTTATAGAACTACAGTGAGTGTTGTAGAACTCCAGTGAGTGTTATAGAACTAAAGTGAGCGTTGTAAAAATACAGTGAGTGTTGTTAAACTACAGGGAGCGTTGTAGAACTACAGTGAGCGTTGTAGACCTACAGCGAACGTTCTAGAACTAGAGTGAGCGTTGTAGAACTACAGTTAGCGTTGTAGACCTACAGTGAACGTTGTAGAACTACAGTGAGCGTTGTAGAACTAGAGTGAGCGTTGTAGAACTACAGTGAGCGTTGTAGAACTACAGTGAGTATTGTAGAATTACAATGAGCGTTTTAGAACTACAGTGATTGTTGTAGAACTACTGTGAGAATTGTAGAACTACAGTGAGTGTTGTAGAATTACAGTGAGCGTTGTAGTAGAACTACAGTGAGCGTTGTAGAACTACAGTGAGCATTGTAGAACTACAGAGAGTGTTGTAGAACTACAATAAGCGTTGTAGAACTACAGTGAGCGTTGTAGAACTACAGTGAGCGTTGTAGAACTACAGGGAGCGTTGTAGAACTACAGTGAGCTTTGTAGAACTACATTGAGCATCGTAGAACTACAGTAAGCGTCGTAGAACTACAGAACAATCATGAAATGGTTTGCAAATTGAAATGGGGTTTAAAGTGAAACTAACTTTATGCTTTACGTTACGTCACGATTGTTGCAACGGCATGAGCTAGAAATTGAATAAACAACGATTGGAAAGTTAATATTCAATAATTAAGATCAGAACTTGTCTGATCATTTTTTTCTGATTCCGATATCCCGTGACGCGGTTCAAGAACAAATCAGCTCGGAACAATACAAGAACAAATCAGCTCGGAGCAATAGTTGACTTTGGAAGATGCATTACAAATCCAACAATGCCCGGTGTTTTGATGAAAAGTTGTCGATTTTGGATTAAGCAGTGCGATCGATGCCGCAGCAACCTGTTTGTGACATATTCAGATCACATCATTTTGTTTGCTCGAAGGTAAGAGCGTGTTATGTAAATGAATTTGATTTGCTCTGTGTATTGGTCCATATATTTATTATTTTATCATTGTATCATGACGAATAACAGCATAAGAATTACCCCGTGTATTTTTTTCATGAAATGATCTACAAATAAATAACTATTGCTCATGTTATGGCATTATATTGCACAGTTTGTGTATTTAAGACTATTGAATAAAGCGATAATGAATGTTGTTCGTATTGAAGAAAGTCGTTAAAGATTATTAACTATATACTATAATCTATTTTAAATCAACAAGCAACCTAATTAATGCCCATTTGGACTTTTCTTTTTCAATAGTAACTATAGTTTTAGTTCAGCCAAGGTGACCCCTCCCCCGAATATGACACAGTTTGTACAGAGGTATATACATCCCTTAACTTTAAGAATGTGTATGCAATATATATTTAGTCAATCTGTAATATAAAATAATGTAGTTTATATTGTTTTAAGCACTTCCTGTATGGTTGTAAGGAACCAATGGCAGCAGCATATTCCTCTGTCACTAATTGCATACAACCTTGCGATTACAAGGGGAGTTTACACTATATTATACAAACACACAAAACGGTTTATGAGTTGGACTTCACAATGCTCATATACTCACTCTGTGCATCATTAAATTCAATTTGGGATTGCTTATTCGTCGGATTTGATGAATACACATACGTTGTATCCCAAATGTATATGCCTGCATACGTATTTAAAGCGAAAGTAGAACCTACATGACAGCGAAAGTTCACGTATAGTTTGCACGTACATTTTACACACCTTGTTTCTAGTATTGTTGAAGTTTATGCAACATTAATGTTATCATTTTAAGCATGATTTACAAAACAAACAAGACATTATTAAATATTCAACAGTAGGATTAAATATTCAACAGGTTACACACAAGTAAATAAAGTTTGACATACTCTTACAAAATCAACTTAAAAAACTTGTGGGGCCCTTGTTTAAATATGAAATTAATTGATTTAGTCAATAAATAAATTACTGATTTATTGTTTTGATAACATAAGTAATTGGTATGAAGTAAAATATGTTTCTTGCTTAACCGTTTATATATTTACTTTGTCGAACGCTGTTCACATTCCAGGTTATTCACTCATTTCTACCTGTGTGGAGTTATCAGTTTCACCGTACTTCTGGTAATAAGCTTATATGTGGCAAGAACAAACCAGCAGTTACATGAAACAGTGACTGTGGTGCTGAACATTTTGAGATACCCAGGCAACGATAGTAAGTTGTTGAGCTATACATGTTGATTTTATGTATCGGTGTTGGGTTTTCCTGAAATATTAAATAAAGGCTGAGGATTTCCGAATGAAGGATGGTATTTTTAGATGTTTACTAATGCGTCGAAAAGTAGTGTTTAAATTGAAATAAGTGTTTTATTTTATTTTATTATTTAAGATAGCAGGGTGATTACCTGTCGTAAAATATTTTACGCCTACCTATTTATACGTTTGCTTGAAGTGTTTTTATTAATATGAATTTTAACCAGGCTACATCACAGGACATTTTTTTGTATATATACTATACATATATACAAGGGATACAACTGTCAAAAAAATTAATTAACACCCTTGTCTAAATAATAGCCCATATTTAGCAAACGAATGCAATCAACGCAAATATGACACTGAATATCGATAGACAACACATTTATCTGATAAAATACATAACCTTAACATGTATTTAGTCGATGTACATACATACAACAAAGAAAGTTTCCTGAAAAAAATTGCACATTTCCTTACTCGGGACAAAAGTATGCACACCGTGATGATGAGTTTTTGAACACATTCCTGTTTTTGTTGGCAAATAAAGTATGTAATTAATTACCACTCGTAAAATAAGCAATCATTGTATTGATAAATAGCAAAACAATAATTTAAATAACTATTGATTGCACAAATAACGGTTAAAACTAGTTTTACATTAACGATGACGGTGAATTCTTCTCAGCCATAACACTTCGGAATGCTTCGCATAAATGTTCATTACCGTTTGTAAAACAACATGTGATTGGTCCGATGAAATCAAGTCATGGTTCCCGGTATTTTGATACAACTAACTAATTAATGAATTGTAGCCTGGTTTAAAAATTCACACGCCCACAAATAGTATACAAACCACGATTTGTACAATTACAATTTAAATAACGAAATTAAGGAAATATCGATATTAATTGATGTAGCTTTTCTTTATTAGTGATACGGAACATATTTGAGATTTTTTTATTTTCTGACTGCCAAGGAATACGCTTCAGTTATTATACGTCGGTAAATGCACGTGTATATTAAAATAGAGAGAGGGCGTGATACACAATCAGCTGTGTTGTGTTTACATTTTGTTACTGGTTCCACGCATATTGAGACACTTACCTTGGTATTTAATATAATTGGGAACTAAATCGCCCAGCCAATCAAATGTCGCGTTACAATTATTTGTGTCTGCATATGGCTGCCGGAAAATCTTCAATAACGTAACGAAACTTGTTGTTAGTCGATTTCTTAACTAAAAAGGCTGGAATTACAGCACGATCGGTGTTAGATGTAATGCATTGAAGTTCATGTTCAAAATAAACACAGGTAACTTATGATTTTACGAAAGTTGAAGGGGAATAATACCATTTGTATTGAAATTGTATTGTGCATACCTTGTCCGACTTGCATTTTTACGTTGATTTTGTTTACATTTTGTGTATGCTTTCATGCCAAAATTAATTCAAATACATTGGGTGTTAAGTTTTTTTTATCAGATAAATGTGTTGTATATCGATATTCAGTGTCATATTTGCGTTGATTGCATTCGTTTGCTAAATATGGGATATTATTTAGACAAGGGTGTTAATTAATTCTTTCGACAGTTGTATCCCTTGTATATATGTATAGTATATATACAATTTTTTTTTGTAAATGTCCCTGTGGTCTACATATTAGAAATGTTTTTTGATGCGTTTTTATAAATTATATTTCAGACCTGGGACATCCATTATCTAATCGTCTGGTGCTGAAATGTGGTAATATCCAGGTTATCCGAAGAATAAACGAGTGCTTGTTTGTTAGCGTATACAACCCGTCAGAATAAATGAGCATTGTTTTTTTCCTCATTGGCATGACATTTTACCCAGCAGTGGGAATCTCGTCTTTTTCCGGGACAGAGTTTTCACAAAAATTCTCCTTATCAGGTAAAAGAAACATGAGCATATCTGAAAGGATATAAAAGATGTAACAAGGTTTTATATAAAACGGCATTATTTAATTATTTTTTTGTAATACTTATGCTTTCGCAATGGGTCGGCATTTGTAGACACGATGTATTTTTTAATTAAATTAATATGGGACATATTTAGTACAATTCATGTGACTTGTTTGATATGTTTGGGATTTTATTTCTTTTTATAAAGACTGTCTCACATTTATTCAATCACACCATGTTCTTGGGTTAATGACATTTACATGGGCAGCAAATCAGCAACATGCCGTTGCTCAACAGTTGGCCAATCTGAGAAAAAATAAATCAGGTAGATATTAAGTACATGTTTGATGACTCTAACCTGTTTAAATTTCTTGCTAATATATATTTTTTATATGGTCTTAAATTCAAAAATGATATGTCATTATTTTCCCCACATGTGCACATACATTGCAAATTATACCTTGACTAATGACTTTATGTAGTGGGTGCCTGGACCATTGGAGAGGGAACAGACTGCCATATCCCCCAATTTCATGTATTTTCAATCTGATTTATCATGGGATTGTTTGCAATATTTTTGATTGATGCTTACGCAAGGAAGAGAACAAATAAACGTTTATGCCATCACTTTAACAAGTGAATAATTAGCATTTAACGTTTATATAATATGATCGGAGATGAAATTAAGCAGGGACCCTCTTCAATATGCCCTTGAATTTTTTAAGAAACAACAATTTTCCTATGCACAAAATGGACGTACCTATGGCGGGAGACCATGTGACACAGTTAGTTTTAATCACTAAATATATTAAGAACGCATTACTTGTTTTAGGAGAAGTGACCAACACTCGGCACCACATTCCTCATGGTGTCCTTTTCGAGTATGTCTCATGTCCACACTTCTTGATGGCGATCCTCATCTTCCTGTCGTTCTCTTTAATGAGTGGTCTCCAGAACACAAAGCTGATGTGGACATTCGTATTCGTGCTTTTCAACCAATCTGTGGTTGGTTATCTAACTCATAATTGGTACAAGAAAACATTTAAATCATACCCGGACACACGGAGGGCTGTTTTTCCGTATCTATTTTGAATAAAATAAATACACGATCAGCATTGCTTGCACTCTGTTTTGTTCTGTGCAAGCATACCAAACGTACCTTATCATGCATTAACTTTGTAAATATATTCAGCTTATGTTGGCTAGCATTTATTTTCTGTATTGAATTGTACTTTTTCATTCTAAAAATGTAGGCATGTTTTGTGCTATTGTCCACATGCTATTGTTTTCCCATAATAGGATCTTTTATAGACAGTTCACGTTTTGTACAACTAACAGTTTCTAGTAAATTTGTTGCTTGCATGGGCTGTGCGATTTCTCTTATTTACATAATTATTACACACAGCATAAACAATTGTTTTTTTTTCCATAAAAATTCGAAACAAAACCTTCCTTAATAGCCATGAGTATGATACTTCCCCTACTTGAATAGGGGAACACAGCACATCAAGGATTCAAGCACCGTTTTGGAAGACCGTTAAGCTGCTAATACGGATAGATTTAGTTTTAGACAAGTTTATTTTTCTTATAACCGAAATTTAATAGAGGAACACAGCATATCAAGCATTCAAGCACCGTTTCGGAAGTTTATTTTTCTTATATATAAAATTTAACATTATATTTTATAAGAAAATGTTTACCTATATGTAAGAGCCATGTCACACAAGCTATGCCATCTAACGTATCAATATTTTTCTAACGCGCGCTAAATGAATTTAATTCGCTTTTTAATGATGTACACCTTAAACCAGTGTTAAGTTAGACTTTCCACATTCATGAACACTTATAACAGTTGTCGTATAAGATCAATTGACCAAGGTGACCTATGGTTAGTTACGAAAGTCTAAAAAGTATTTGAGGACCAATTAAACAAGAGCTTGTCACAGTAGTTCCAAATCCACACCAAAATGTGTTTGCTTGTATGACATTTGTTTTATAGAGTAGAATAATATTTGTAAAACATGGAACCTGTGTCATCTATTTATTTTAAGGATCAATTAGTTATATAGTGTTGGAATTATGCTGTGGAAAATAAAATATATGGAAACGAAAGAAAGGGAGGTAATTAAAAAAGAAGACTATAAACAGTTACTGTTCTTGATCACTGTATTTTTCCTTAAACTCAACTATTCATTTTACATTGAATACTTCAGTGTTCAAATAAAATATTATTGTAAAATTATATAAAGTGAGATATTAAAAATTGAAAAGCTATAATATTTACTTTGAAATTAAATTAAATATAATTTAAAATTATAAATAAATACAATATAAAAAATTAAAAAATAAATTAAGGGAGATAATTCAAAAACTACGGCCGAAAGAGTTATGGTTCATGTTCACTGCACTTTAGTTTGAAATTATATAAAGGGAGATAATTCAAAAACTAAGGTAGATAGACTTATGGTTCTTGGTCACTGCACTTCTCCTGGTTGCCATCTGTTTATATTCTAAGTTTAAAGTAAATCCATTGAACAGATTTGGAGTTATGCTCTGGACAAAGTTTCGGACGGACGGACGCACAGACGGACAGACGGGACCAATTACTATATCCCCTCCGATTTTTTTTCGGCGGGGATAATAAATCGCGAGTTAGATATGGGTATGGCCCCACTTTTTGAAGTTACCGACCTTGCTGTTTTTATGTCTCCCACCACTATAGTGGGGTACATATTGTTTTTGCCCTGTCTGTTGGTTTGTTGCTTTGTTTGTTTGCGCAAACTTTAACATTTGCCATAACTTTTGCAATATTGAAGATAGCAACTTCACATTTGGCATGCATGTGTATCTCATTGAGCTTCACATTCTGAGTTGTGAAATGTCAAGGTCAAGATCATCATTCAAGGTCAAAGGTCAAATATATGGGTCAAAATCGCTAATTTAATGTACACTTGCAATATTGAAGATAGCAACTTGCTACTTGGCATGCAATGTGTATCTCATGGAGCTGCACATTTTGAGTGGTGAAAGATCAAGGTCATCCTTCAAGGTCAAAGGTCAAATATATGGGGACATAGTGTTTCGCAAACACATCTTGTTTTTTATTGATAAAACCGATGGACTTATATTAAGTGTTTATATTTAGTTTAAGTACTGTAAACAATTCAATACTGCTCTAACGTAATTAAAACGATTTACTAAAATCTGATCAGAGTGACAATATTCAATAGCAAAAACAATCGGTGATTAAATGAATTGAAACAATATGCGCGTTTCATACCTGTTCATATGCATAAGTATTGCTAATATTGCCTGTGTTGTAATATGCAATCACCATATACCTTAAGTGTCAATGTGCCAAACGAAGAACCCGAATGCCAAACTTTGAGTAATACATATACTACAAAACACTATTCTTTAAAAGAAATATTATGAAACTTAATAATTAATAAAATAATAAAAACGACGCAAAATTCCAAACAAACGATTTTGGCTTAATTAATAAAGTCAAAGAAAATGTTTAATGAAGAGTTGTGTATTCCCTAGTGGTTGCACAGTTCTGCGTCAATTTAACTCGCTGATTATATGATTGCGTTCTCAATTGAGCTTATAAGAATTTCTGATTCTTGTATTATTTATCATTAACTGAAATGCATCAGATTTGAAACTATGTTTGGCTATAAAAATATTATTTGCAGATCTATAAAAACCAACAAAGATTTGACAACGAAATCTATACGTGTTTTTCTTTCACATCAATCCATTGTTTATATACTGAAGTAATGTGTTTTCAATGCTCCATTTAACAAATCTTATGTTACAAAGTCACAATAAATGTAGCATGTAAATAAATGCTTTCCTATAGGGTTATAAAAACGGTTATGTCCGCTTACGCTACCACACTCTTTTTATAGCGGGTAGCTTGGACTACGCTGGCCGCATATGGCATATTTAACTCTGGTGGTGCATAGTGAGATATAAGTGCAACAAAGTTAGCCATTTACATATTTAAAACCGTCAAATATATCACTGTAATAAAGGAACTTATTTGTTAACGGGGTATCACTACAATGGCATAAAACTAGCATTTTCAGCAAAACATGAATTGGTTCTTATACTTTCGATTCTCTCGTCAATGTAATATAGGTAGAGTGTATTAAATTATTTATTCGGCTTGCTGGAGAATAAATATTTCAATTGTCCCACTTGAATGAAATATTTCGTCTATCAACAAATATTTTGGTTATAATTTCCTTATGCGTTCGTTTCGTGTATTTTTTTTAAATACAGTTTTACAGCTTTAAATATTTCGAAAAAATAAGTCGTTTGTATTTATGTCAGTAAAAAGTATATAATATGATACAATCATAAATAACTGATTTTATGTATGAATTTCAGTTCATTTTCAGTGATAAATAGATCACACACATGATCAATTTGCTGCTGTTTTTTAAAGGGACATGTTTACAAATTGAACAGAACATAATATATTGGTATAAAGACATTAAAAAATATAATTGTCTTAGATTGAAAAAATATGTACATTATGTTTAATTAAGCGAAATAACACTACGACCTTAGAAATAACAAACATTCGTGTAATAATGGATACAAATCATTCGAGATCGGTAAAATTATAAACCGAGTGTTATGCTTTGCATAGAATGGTTTGAAGAAACAACAACTGACCTGTTTTTAATACGAACATATGTGAACAAGTCCCTTTAACAGTGTATGTTAAGACTGATTTTATTTTGCATGTTAAAGTATACATTATAACTCGTGATAAATTGATAATCTGTTTTTATATTATCATGCTTTATCTTAATTACAGAAATATCAACTGGCGCGTGTATACGTACCTGCTTACCTTTGTTAATATCCTGGTCGTGCCACAGAGAAATGTCGGATTTTTCTTGTTTGACATGTAGTCAATATATCTATTTGACATATTCGTCTACTCCAGACATGTATATTAATCGTTAAACAGCAGCAATTCAGTGTTATTATATGTATTATCCAAACCATAGTATTTTTGTTCACTCTGTAAAAAGAACAACCACTTTAGGCTCTGATGAAATATTCAACACTTAAAAAAAAACCAAATGTGACGTGCATATTCATTATAACGATAACATCAAAATTGCACTGCAATTGTTCGCATTTTATTTATTTGGTTCATTTGGATTTTGGGCGAAGCTTTCTAACCCTGTTTGATACCATAACTGGAATTTATAAACAGCCAACAAAATGTTAAGGAATTATCCCGCAAGTAGACCCAAATGCTTAATTCCGAAGATCGCATGGGTTAATTTGAGAGAATTAGTTCAATACTTTGTCTACGTACCCTTTTCGAGATTAATACAAAGTCACTTGTTAATCAGGCTTAACTCTTACCATTGCTTACGTATATTGACTGTTTAATGTTTCAATCTTAACATTGGAAGGTGTTTTTAATTGAATTTACTTACTATTTCATTAAATGAAGATTATAAACAAGAGTCCATTAAAGTGAGACTAGTGTTTGGAGGGCTGTTTCGTCATCAAATACGAAATGACAATTTCCGCTTTTGTGGATTTTTTTTCGTTTTTATGGAGTCTCTTCTAAACAAAAATATCGTCAAGGCGGAAAGTGTTTTCCCTTATTTGCATGTGCGGGCTGCGCATTCTAATCTGGGATTACACTTTACGCTCATGCATTAAGTCCGGTTTTCCCAGAAACTGAATTCCGATCGCGGTCTACTACTGTCTATAAATAATTAACAATACCGCATGTAACAATACTAAATAAAGTAACATGCAATAGCCAGTACAAACGATTATAGTTGGTCCCAAACAATCTTATGCGTTCGCCATCCTGAAGAGTTCATATTGAATTCCAACGCACACAAATACTTCGCGGGCAACAAAGAAGCCATAAGGCGAAACACTGCACAAACCAACTTTTCAAGTAACAATCAAAGGAAAATGTACTCTAAGATTAGACAATTATTTATCGCGTTACAGTAAGCTCCCCTATGTATCAATCATCAAAAAGGATAAGAACTGCTCATGGGTAGCTATTTTGGCGACACCATGTCCGGCGTCGTGTTTCGTGCGATCGTCCAGTTTAACCTCGTTACCATTGAGCGGCCATACTTTAAAAAATATTAAAAAAAAAACAAAACAAACTTTCTGCTTACAGTGGATTTTTGTTAACAAGAAACCTCCTTTAAACAAACAATTCCATTAACCGGAAAGAGTCCTCCCTGATCAACCTTGCGGACTGCACAGGCCTATCTGGGACAACACTTTACGCATATCCACTAAGCTCAATTTTCCCAGAACGAGGCGTATGTGTGAATTGGTAAATCTAAGCATATTATTGCACAGCGCATTCAATAAATTGTAAATCCTTCGACGAACAACCGACAGAAAAAGCTATGCATTTCTATCTACTTGTTAATCACCCCAGGAAACCCGATACCTTGTGATCAGTGCTCGTTATTTTAGCATGAACTAACACGGGGTAAGTAAATTGGAAAAAAAAATAAAATTTTCAAAGTCAAATTTCACCGAATGATCGTTGCGTAGATAACAAGAAGTACATACGTTTAATATTTTCTCAACAAATGTCACGCACTTCATATGGTTCAACAATCAACGGATGTAATGCACGCTTAATTTAATTGGATTCATTTCCGAGATATAAAAGCTATGCATAGTAGCAGTGTTTCTTTATTGGACGATGGACTCTCTGTGTGTAGTCACGTGCTTTATTCTAGCAGGTATTTGCATTTTGGAGAATTATACATATGTAAAGAACATACAACTTATGTTGCAATAAGGTATATATGTTATAACTATCACACGGGATGTATTTAAAATAAACAATATCAGCATATACATCACATAAAATAATATAAAATTTATCTTTATACGACAAGCTGTTATTTTCTAACAAAAGCAGCATTAAACATATTCAAATTTGATTTTCAATTCTGGCATAATAAACGTATAAGCAGAGGCGTCATTTTTTTTACAACCTAGCCAAGTATAACATTCGTTGTTTTAATGATATTCATCAAGTTAACTACTGAACATTTCTAACTTTAACTTCAAACTAGCTATGTATGTACATCGGAGTCACGTAGTGTTTCTTTGTATTAAAGTTGCTGAGGGTGGAACTTCGATAAACGCTGGCGGCAAAGGTAAATCAATACATACATGTATTCGTATACTTTAAAATAGTTACTTAAATGTATAGGTATTAGACGAGCTTACTTGCGGCAAATGACATAAAATACTATTATTTCTTACAAACGTTCAAGCCATATCATATCGAACTGCATGTTCTTCTTCTGATGAAATGTTAGGCATTTACTTCAATAATACCCATACAACATGACACTTCTCTTACTATTCAATGATGTTTTCATATTCATGATAATTGTATAATTTTTATTTATTTCCAATAAGCGAACATTTATATCAGATTCTAAATACTTAAAGGCTGTCTTGTTATATCGGTAAATTCCGATGGTGTGTCGCCGGCTATCTGCGGGGGTTTTGCCGGTGCCAAATGCCCGTCGGACACCGACACATGTCCGTTCTTCCCGGGGGCGGACTTCGGTTTTTGCTGCGTTGGATGCGGTCCAAACGCCCCGCCCCCACGGCGAGGTGCATGGTTTCCTCGCACTGCGGCACTAATGAGAAATGCGTCAAACCTGCGAACAATGCTTCGGCTACTGGCCTTTGCTGTCCCAAAGAACAAGAGAGTATGGGAATTTGTTTTTCAAATGAAAGAACCTGATAAAAATGGCGATTGAAGAATTGATACATCATTGAATACAAATATGCAAACTATAAAGTATTAATTGATATATCTGGTCAAGTGTTAATGATAAATAATACATATTCAAGTACACATTTTAGTTATCCTTAATTTAAAATCATACCGTAACAATTGTACAAGCTTGTTTAATGTCAAAACAAATATATGGACTACTTCAAAAGTTAATAACTCGAACGCCCTCGATATTTTAGCTTGTATTGCTCCATCGGTAACCGCTGACGGAACATCGATTGCTATATGTGGAGGATTCGCCGGCGCTCCATGTCCGTCAACTACCGACACCTGCCCGTTCGAGCCCGGATCTGACTTCGGCTACTGCTGTGTCGGCTGCGGCAGTGAAGCCCCGCCGCCAAAGGTCGCATGCAAGAGTCCCAGTGAGTGCGGTCCGCGGGAGCAGTGCGTGAAACCCGTGAACAACGCCAACCAGTTGGGAGTGTGCTGCCCTACCCCGAAACTAGAAAGTAAGAACCTATGAAAAATCACTGTATCTGAAAGTTTCGTTTCTCAACGAACATGTGTGCGTATGCGCTGTGCATGATTGTAAGCACTAGTTTATCTACTTGTGCATTAGAACTTTCTACTTAAAATTTGAGCGTATTTTTGTACATTCACTCGTTATTCACATCATTTAAGTTTAAAATGCAAGTCCTCCGGATTGGATGAACACACAAACGCACTCATCTCAAATGTTAATATTTGAATACATATATCTGTTTACCCTTTAAACTGTAAATTAATTAAGCACGTGGATATGCTAATAATTAATGGTTGTGTTCGTCGATGACGAATAAAAATAAGGTTTCCTACTTCGATTGGTCTTGTGAAAAAGGATGTATTTGCTTAAGTTAACAAAGCAAACGTTTGAATTTCTAAAATGATACAAAACTTAGTCAAAATTATGTTTATGAAGAATGTTACACATTAAGCAAGATGGTATATTATATTTAAAGAATGTCTAGCCCCTTCGCTGAACAGCGATGGTGTAACGCCCGCCATATGCGGGGGATTCGTCGGGGCCCTCTGTCCATCGCCTACAGATAGCTGCCCGACAGAGCCCGGATCTGACTTCGGTTACTGCTGTGTCGGCTGCGGTAGTGACGCTCCTCCTCCAAAGGTCGCGTGCAAGAGTTCCGCCCAGTGCAACTCGCGAGAGCAGTGCGTGAAACCGGTGAATAACGCAGGCGCGCTGGGAGTGTGTTGTCCAAGACCAACACCGGGAAGTAAGAATTCACGGTTAAACATTGATAATGCTGTCAAAATAGCTGTCTATAGAAAGCTTACACGTTCATAAATCTAACGACTTTGATTTTAATTTTCATACGGACACGTGCAGTTCACAATATCTTGTTTACGTCTGCATGTAATTACATTCTTTAGAATTTCAACGAACATGTGTCCATTATGAATGTTTATAAAAGCAAATTCCCCCAAAAAACATACTATGGCTTAACCAATCTCTTTATTGCTTCAAGAATGTGTCGCCCCGTCGGTTGCCAAGGACGGGAAGACGCCGGCAATGTGTGGCGGTTTCATCCCGGCACCTTGTCCGTCGCCGACGGACGACTGTCAGAGAACGGGAGGCTCTGTCGGCGTCTGCTGCCTCACGTGCGGCCGCAATCGTCCACTTCCCACGGTAGCCTGCCGCAGCGCCCGTGAGTGCGGCAAGCTGGAACGCTGCGTAAAGCCGGTCAATAATTCTGCGGCCCTTGGAGTGTGCTGTCCACTGTTCGGAGGTTTGCTGTTTATTCCGTTATATCATGCTGATATCATAACTTTAATTAGGGTGTACTCGTACATTACTTTCTTTTCAATAGTTTCCACATTCCATGGCCATAGTGATTTAAAGCACGTGACTTATTGATAACTCGTAATTGAAGAATATGTTAACAAGTTAATGGGAAGTGTTTTTATACTAGCATGGCGTTTGTTGACGAAACGCTAAGATCTAAAAAATACCATATTGACCATCTTTTCAGAAAGTGCACACCTATTTCCTTTGCACGTTTACTTTATAAAATACATTTCATATGAACAAAAAGCCGAGTGTACATATGTGACACTTATGTTTGCTTCAGATTATTAAACATGCCAACAAGCAGTCTGTTCCAAAGGTCATCTCTAAACATCCCCGATGAATCGGAACTCTAGCAGAGCGAAATAAGCTGGAACAGATGGTCCTCAGATTTAGCTTTCTATATCATTTTGTGTATCGCTCGGTAAAAATGGTGTTTAATTCATGGGCGTAACGTGTCGCGCCATATTACCATGTGCAGTCTACACATATTTATCTGGGACGTCACTTTCCGCCTAAACTGGATTTTTGTTTAGAAAAGACGTTATTTAAACAATTAATTTCATAAAGCGGAAAGATTCGTCCCTGATAAGCCTGTGCGGACTGCATAATTATGTTTATCTGGGACGACATTTTACGCACATGCATGAAGCGCAGTCTTCCCAGACAGAAACTACAGATGTCACATATTTATATTAATCGATGTTATTATATAAATTAATAAAAAAAAACTGAACTTAATATTAACTTAAGTTCTTATATACACGTAATTCTGTTATAATCTTAGTATTGTTATGTTTCATATGTATATTTGTTTAAACAATAATTTATTTTATCTTGCTTAATTAAATGCAACGAACACTAATGTTTTCCGATTAGATGCCAAATCAATATTTGCATGTACGCATGAATATATTGTATTCTTAAATGTAATACATACTATTGCTGCAGCTTATTTACACGTCATGTTAAATGTGCTTGAGGATAATTGAATAACGAGATCCAATTATAAATGACAATGTTATGACTATTAATGTCAGTATCAACTTTTATCAGTAGTGTTGTTATTGTCGGGGCACCTTTGGCATTCTGAGATCAGTTGTCCGGTACTTTCCCGTAAAAGTCGCTATTTGTTACAGGTGCTAATGTGTGCAAACATTTATTAAGCAAATATTAACAGATGTTTACAAAATTTCTTTAATTCGTCAATATTTAACTTAAAGATATGTTTGATGTGTCTATCGTATACGTTATGGCTTAGAAATACTAGTAGATCAACATATTGCTTATAAATATTACCTTAATTATTTAGTAATAAGTAATGACTCAAGCCAAGATGTTCCTTGACAGCTATAAAAAAGCCGGGTGTATGAAGCTTATAACACTGGGAGTGTTGTAGAACTACTGTGAATGTTGTAGAACTACAGAGAATGTTGTACAACTACAGTGAGTGTTGTAGAACTACAGTGAGTTTTGTAGAACTACAGTGAGTGTTGTAGAACTACAGTGAGTGTTGTAGAACTACAGTGAGTGTTGAAGAACTACAGCGAGTGTTGTAGAACAGTGAGTGTTGTAGAACTACAGTGAGTGTTGTAGAACTACAGTGAGTGTTGTAGAACTACAGTGAGTGTTGAAGAACAACAGTGAGTGTTGTAGAAATATAGAATGCATTGTTGAACAACAGTGAGCGTTGTAGAACTACAGTAAGCGTTGTAGAACTACAGTGAGTGTTGTAGAACTACAGTAGGCGTTGTAGAACTACAGTGAGTGTTGTAGAATTACAGTGAGCGTTGTAGAACTACAGTGAGCGTTGTAGAACTACAGTGAGTGTTATAGAACTACTGTGAGCGTTGTAGAACTACAGTGAGCATTGTAGAACTACAGTGAGTAGTTGAAGAGCTACTGTGAGCGTTGTAGAACTACAGTGATTGTTGTAGAACTACAGTGAGCGTTGTAGGAACTACAGTGAGCGTTGTAGAACTACAGTGAGTGTTGAATAACTACAGTGAGTGTTGTAGAAATAAAGAATGCATTGTTGAACTACAGTGAGCGTTGTAGAACTACAGCGAGCGTTGTAGAACTACAGTGAGTGTTGTAGAACTACAGTGAGCGTTGTAGAACTACAGTGAGTGTTGTAGAATTACAGTGAGCGTTGTAGAACTACAGTGAGCGTTGTAGAACTACAGTGAGTGTTGTGGAACTACTGTGAGCGTTGTAGAACTGCAGTGAGTGTTGTAGAACTACAGTGAGTGCTTGTAGAATTACAGTGAGTGTTGTAGAACTACAGTGAGTGTTGTAGAACTACAGTGAGTGTTGACGAACTACAGTGAGTGTTGTAGAAATATAGTATGCATTGTTGAACTACAGTGAGCGTTGTAGAACTAAAGTGAGCGTTGAAGAACTACAATGAGTGTTGTAGAACTACAGTGAGCGTTGTAGAACTACAGTGAGTGTTGTAGAATTACAGTGAGCGTTGTAGAACTACAGTGAGCGTTGTAGAACTACAGTGAGCGTTGTAGAACTACTGTGAGCGTTGTAGAACATGTGCGTTATAGAACTAAAGCGAGCGTTGTAGAACTACAGTTTGTGTTGTAGAATTACAATGAGCGTTGTAGAACTACAGTGAGTGTGGTAGAACTACTGTGAGCATTGTAGAACTACAGTGAGTGTTGTAGAATTACAGTGAGCGTTGTAGAACTACAGTGAGCGTTGTAGAACCACAGTGAGTGTTGTAGAACTTCTGTGAGCGTTGTAGAACTACAGTGAGTGTTGTAGAACTACAGTGAGCGTTGTAGAACTACAATGAGCGTTGTAGAACTACAGTGAACGTTGTAGAACTAGTGTGTGAAGTCATTGCTTTCGTAGAATAATCATGTACTGGTTTTCAAATTCAAATGGGGTTTAAAGTGAAACTGACTTTATGCTTTACGGTACGTTACGATTGTTGCAACGGCATGAGATATAATTGAATAAACATCGATTGGAAAGTTTGTATTTAATAATTTAAATCAGATATTCTCTGATATTTTTTTCCGATTCCGATATCCCGTGACGCGGTACAAGCACAAATCAGCTCTGAGCAATAGTTGACTTTTGAAGATGCACTAAGAATTTAAGATTGCCCGGTGTTTTAATGAAAAGTTTATTGCAGAAGCTGATATGAAGACAATTAATTCATGAAAACTGTTTTCTATACACATTTTCTTATTTGTCTCAAGACACAAGTTCTTGAGTTGTCGATTCTGGATCAAGCAGTGCGATCGATGTCACAGCAACCTGTCTGTGACATATTTAGATCACATCATTTTGTTTGCTCGGAGGTAAGAGCGTGTTATGTAAATGAATATGATTTGCTTTGTATATTGGTCCATATATTTAATATTTTATCATTGTATCATGACGGACAATAGCATTATAATTACCACGTGTATTAATTTTATTCAAAAATCTACAAATAAATAACTATTGTTCATTTCATGGCATTACATTGCTCAGTTTGTGTATTAAAGACTATTTAATAAAACACTAATGAATGTTGTTCGCATAGAACAAAGTCGTTGAAGATTATGAACTATATACTATAATCTAATTTAAAACAACAAGCAACCTTTTTAACGCGGATTTGGACTTTTCTTTTTCAATAGTTACTATGCTGTGTAGTTTGTTATCAGTGTTTTAGTTCAGCCAAGGTGACCCCTCCCCCTGACTTTGACACGGTTTGTAAAGAGTATAAAGATTATACATCGCTTAACCGGAATAATGTGAATATCTAATATATTTAGTCAATTTGTACTATAAAATAATGTAGTTGATTGTTTTAAGCACTACCTGGATGGTTGTAAGGATCCAATGACAGCAGCATATTCATCTATCACTAGCTAATTGCATATAACTTTGCAATTGCAAGAAACGCTTCCACTATAGTATACAAACGCACACAACTATTTATGAGTTTGACTTCTCAATGCTCATATACTCACTCTGTGCACCATTACATTCAATTTGGGATTGCTTATTCGCCGGATTTGATGAATACACATACGTTTTTTCCCCAAAATGTATATGCTTGCGTACGTATTTGAAGCGAAAGTATAACCTACATGGCAGCGGAAGTTAACGTATTGTTTGCACGTACATTTTACACACATTGTTTCTAGTATTTTTGAAGTTTACGCAACATTAGTGTTATCATTTTTAAAGCATTATTTACAAAACAAACAAGACATTATTTGTTTAGGAATAATTGTACGCTTCCGCGAGCTAGTGTATGCAGATGGAGAAGTGTACTTACGCATCCGTTCACAAAATGGCAATGACGTATGACGTCACGGTTTGTATATAAAAAAAGTAGCACTTTTTAACAAGTAAATGTTCCATATATAATTAAATGTTTGGCCTATAGTGACAACTTTTAGCCAAAATAAATTCAACATTTTACACTTAGAGACTGCCATAACCATGCATCTCTTAAAGGGCATTCTAAGCCGGTTCGATCTAGGCAATACCACATATATGTCATGTACAAAGCAAGAAAGAACTCGTCAAAAATCAAGATCAACTATTAATGCTTTTTTGCGTTTTCAAGTCGAAGGAAACCCGTTTTAGCACAATGTTTTACTTTAGTCACTTACTTGATGATATTTAAGTGATTTACCGGTGGTATTGAAAACATATCCGTACACTCTCAATATCTGATAAAGATAAAATCAGAACAGCTGTCTTAATTTAAAACGTTCCGTGAAATAGGTTGACTAATGCAACGATCCACACATAATTGTGTATTGAAATATCTTTGATTAATGTAGGGAATATAGCTATGCGTGACTCGATTGTTTAGTATTATATGTAACCATATATATCTATTGGGTTGTAACCATTAATGGGCGGTGTTGTTTACAAATTATTTTAGTTATGAAATTTATGAAAAATACTGTCAGTCAATCTCCAATCTCCACGCAGAGTTGTCGTTCCTTGCTCTCACATACAACTCCAATCTCCACGCAGAGTTGTCGTTCCTTGCTCTCACATACAACTCTGCGAAAGGCTCAGCCCTCCATTTTGTCTATAATATAGATAAAACCGAACAAACGCATTCAACGTATATTTGATTGGATATTTAAGATCGCATGCATTAAATTAAGAAATATGACTTTTAAATGTACGATAAATCGTGCAAAAACTTGCGAGTTTTAATGCAACTCTTTTGAACTAATTTATTGCCCATTTACGCAGATGGAATCATTCCACGCACTTCACAACTGTAAACAATTGAACATATTTTTTTGAGTGACGTGAGGAATTGCTTCGACGTGTGTATGTATGTTGGTTTCTTAACATAAAAAAACATATCAATTTTATAATAATGAATTAAGACTGACATAAGATATCATGGTATGAGATGGTTTTCTTTAATGCAGTGAATGCAATGTAACCGTCGTGCAAGAGATTGTTTAGTATTCTGTAACCTCAATGATGAACGCTTGGAATGATCATGACATAAATGAGACGCTTTCATAACAATAGTCCGTTCTGAGCCCAACACAGAGGTCAATGTAATGTAACCGTCGTGCAGAAGATTGATACAACTCTGCGAAAGGCTCAGCACGCCATTTTGTCTATAAAATAGCTAAAACCGAACAAACGCATTCAATGTATATTTGATTGGATATTTAAGATCGCATGCATTAAATTAAGAAATATGACTTTTAAATGTACGATAAATCGTGCAAAACTTGCGAGTTTTAATGCAACTCTTTGGAACTATTTTATTGCCCATTTACGCAGATGGAATCATTCCACACACTTTACACATGTAAACAATTGAACATAATGTTTATTGAGTGACGTTAGGAATTGCTTCGACGTGTGTATGTATGTTGGTTTCTTAACATAAAAAAAACCATATCAATTTTATAATAATGAATTAAGACTGATATAAGATATCATGGTATGAGATGGTTTTCTTTAATGCAGTGAATGCAATGTAACCGTCGTGCAAGAGATTGTTAGTATACTGTAGCCTCAATGATGAACGCTTGGTATGATCATGACATGAATGAGACGCTTTCATAACAATAGTCCGTTCTGAGCCCAACACAGAGGTGAATGTAATGTAACCGTCGTGCAAGAGATTGGTCGTATGCGTAAGTTGTATTTTCATCTATAAGTTTGTCGAACTTGAAATGTACACGCTTATTCTCGGCGATACACTGCTGAAATAGAGGAAATAACCCCGATCTAGCCCTTCCGATTCTCGGAGGAAGATCTTCTCCTATTCGGAATCCGGGATCGCCTTTCTTCCTCTTCCCCCGGAATGCCGTCAGAATGCGGTCCCGATCGTGCAGAAGGGCGAATCGAACAAGAATCGACCTGTTGCCGGCTCGCGACGGTAGGCGGAAAACGTCGTCGATCAGAATTGAATCACAATTAATGCTAAATTTCTCCGTTAGAAGATGTTTTATAGTGTCAATTAACATCGGTCTCGTTTCATTTTGCTGATCGGGAACATTATGAAACGTTGTTTCGTTTCATTTGGGTTTCAATTTTTTCATGTTTGTTTTGACTAATTTCAGAGACAGATTCAAAATGCTTCAGACGTTCTGATAGGTCATTGACTGTTTGCACGAGATTTTTATTTTGTTTTTTCAGCTCTTCGTTATCTTCTTTAAGTTGATTTACTGTATGTTCCATGATATCAAATTTTGTGTGTATTCCTTTTACGTCCTTGCGTATTTCCAGAAGAATAAGACCAAAGTCAAGATTTTGGCAATCTAGTTGTTCAACGCCGTCGGTGACGGTATCTCCTGTGTCCGTTTCCGAGATCGCCCTTGGGTCCCGGAAGTGTTACATGTCTGTAATAGATATCTGGCTGGTCGACCGCCCTGATGAACAAGCGCGTGACGGCCGTGTCAACGATGCTGGGACGTCTGCTTCCTGTCCGAATGACGAAGACGCGGGTGCGTCGCTGCGTCCGCGTATTGTGCCGCTGTTACGACCTGCTTTGGGAGGGCCTGGGTTTGATTCGACGCACTGCGCTAACAGCAAATAAAATAACACAGCCTTAATTGCCAAAGAAAGTCCCATTGGTTTTAATATCTGCAATGTTTGTTTACATTTGACAGGCTGGCTAAATGTTCCGATTTTTGAACGCCATTGATGCACCGAAATACCCATTGTGCTCCGGGAGATGTACTTGTCAATTGCTGGTCAAAAGGTCGATCTAGGAATGTTCAGTCAGCTGAGACATACCTGTATAGTGTCCGTATAATCCTTTCACAAACACTACACAACTCTATACAGTCACGGTCATTGCACACAGCCCTCACCAATATCAATAGGTAACTGTATACATGTATGCGCACCGAAAGAATGAAACAATATTTCTTCTTTTACTCACTTTTATAGTTATAATCTCCAAAAATACTAGGTCCAATAACTAAAAGCTTCCAAAACTAAACATTTCTATCCTTTTTAGCTCATCTATTTTTTGAAAAAAAATTATGAGCTATTGTCATCACCTTGGCGTCGGCGTCTGCGTCGGCGTCGGCGTCCGGTTAAGTTTTGCGTTTAGGTCCACTTTTCTCAGAAAGTATCAATGCTATTGCATTCAAACTTGGTACACTTACTTACTATCATGAGGGGACTGGGCAGGCAAAGTTAGATAACTCTGGCGTGCATTTTGACTGAATTATGTGCCCTTTTTATACTTAGAAAATTGAAAATTTTGGTTAAGTTTTGCGTTTAGGTCCACTTTTTTCAGAAAGTATCAATGCTATTGCATTCAAACTTGGTACACTTACTTACTATCATAAGGGGACTGGGCAGGCAAAGTTAGATAACTCTGGCGTGCATTTTGACAGAATTATGTGCCCTTTTTATACTTAGAAAATTGAAAATTTTGGTTAAGTTTTGTGTTTAGGTCCATTTTATTCCTTAAGTATCAAATCTATTGCTTTCATACTTGCAACACTTACTAACTATCATAAGGGGACTGTGCAGGCAAAGTAATGTAACTCTGACTGGCATTTTGACAGAATTATGTGCCCTTTTTATACTTAGAAAATTGAAAATTTGGTTATGTTTTGTGTTTAGGTCCACTTTATTCCTACAGTATCAAAGCTATTGCTTTCATACTTGCAACACTTATTAACTATCGTAAGGGGACTGTGCAGGCAAAGTTATGTAACTCTGACTGGCATTTGGACGGAATTATGGGCCCTTTATACTTAGAAAATTGAAAGTTTGGTTAAGTTTTGTGTTTTGGTCCACTTTACCCCTAAAGTATCATAGATATTGCTTTCATACTTGGAACACTCGCAAACTATCATAAGGGTACAGTAAAAGGACAAGTTGCATAACTCTGGATGTCATTTTTACGGAATTATGGCCCTTTTTTGACTTAGTAACTTTGAATATATGGTTAAATTTTGTGTTTCGATCCACTTTACTTATTAAGTATCAAGGCTATTGCTTTCAAACTTCAAATACTTTCATGCTATCATGAGGTTACTGTACCTGGCAAGTTGAATTTTACCTTGACCTTTGAATGACATTGACTTTCAAGGTCAAATTATTAAATTTTCCTAAAATTGCCATAACTTCTTTATTTATGATTAGATTTGATTGATCCTTTGACAAAACTACTCTTACCTGACATACCACAATAGACTCCACCCAAACCATCGCCCGTGCCCCTCCCGAACCCCCCCTATTTTTTTTTTTAAGATAATCTCACAAATGACCACCACACCCTCACACTATACCCCCCCCCACCCCACCCCCTCCCCAATTATTTTAAACAGTTAAAAAACAAAACTATCTATTTTGATTATTTTATGTTTGAATACCGTCCAACCATCGCACCCAAGAATCTCCCCCCACCCCCCTCCCCCCACCCGAATCCCCCCCCCCCTATTTTTTTTTAAGATCATCTCACAAATTACCACCACACCCTCACACTATACCACCCCCCACCTCACCCCCCCCCCCAATTTTTTTTTGAAACGGTTAAAAAACACAAATATTTATTTTTATTATTTTATGTTTGAAATACCGTCCAACCATCGCACCCAAGAATCCCCACCCCACCCCCCCCACCCCCCACCCCCCGATTTTTTTCCCCTTTTTTTCGCATTTTTGGAAGATAATGAAATAAATGTCCACACCCCCACACAATGCACCGCTCTTCACTCCACCCCTCCCTCCTTTGTGATTTAAAATGAGAGTCCCTTCACCTTTAAAAAGAAAATAGATGAGCGGTCTGCACCCGCAAGGCGGTGCTCTTGTTTTGCTTTGTTTCCATACGATTTAACCACTTTAAACGCACTTTTTATGCAGCACTTAAAAACACGTCTAGCTTTACCACTCTGCACCACTGTCATCTGTGTTGGTGTTTCCTGAAAGGTTAAATTGAGGCTTAGGGTTTCCAAATGAAGGATAGTATTTATTGATAATGTTTACGTTAGCGTCGAAAAAAAGTGTTAAATTCGGGTCTTAAAAACTTTAAACGGCTACCGTTTGACACGTTTGCTTTATGACTTTTGTTAATATGACTTTCAACCTGGCTACATATAAGTAATGTTGGTTTGGTCATATATTGATTGAATCGTTTTCATTAAATATATACCAGACCTTGGACATCCATTATCTAATCTTCTGGTGCTGATATGTGGTAATATTCAGGTTATCCGGAGATACACCGAGTGCTTGTTTGTAAGCGTATACAACACGTCTGAAAAAATGAGCATTGTTTTTTTTCCTGATTGGCATGATATTTTTACCCAGCAGTGGGTATCTCATCTTTGTCCGGGACAGAGTTTTCACAAAAAATCTCCTTACCAGGTACAAGAAACATGCACATATCTAAAATGATATCAAAGATGTAAGAAGGAGCCTTACCTTATATAAAACTTTATAATTTAATTAATTTTATGTAATACGTTCTCTTTCAATATTGGTCGGCATTTGTAGACGCGATGTATTTTTTTATTACACTATAAGTGACATATATAGTAAAATTCATGTTTAAAGTGCTTGATTTGTTTGGAATTTGATTTATTTTTATACAGACTGCCTTACCTTTATTCAACCACACCATGTTATTAAGTTAATGGTATTTACATGGGCAGCAAATCAGCAGTATGTCGTTGCTCAACACTTGGCCAATCTGAGAAAAAATAAATCAGGTATATATAAAGTAAATGTTTGATGACTCTGGCCTGTTTAAATTTCTTGCTAATATATATTTTTTTATATTATCTAAAATTCAAAAATGATATGTCATTATTTTTCCCCACATGTGCACATACATTGCAAATTTTACATTGAACAATGACTTTAATATGTAGTGGTTGCCTGGGCCATTGGAAAGGGAACAGACTGCCATGTCGCCCAGTGACACGTAACTTTAACATGTGTGAAACATGTGTTACATGTATTCTTTTGCTATAACTTTCGATGATGATAACGTAGGGAAAAGAAAAAAAAATTGTATGCCTTCACTGTAACAAATCAATAAGTAGCTTTAACGTTTATATAATATGATCGGAGATGAAATTAAGCAGGGACCCTCTTCAATATGCCCTTGAATTTTTTAAGAAACAACAATTTTCCTATGCACAAAATGGACGTACCTATGGCGGGAGACCATGTGACACAGTTAGTTTAATCACTATATGTATTAAGAACACATTTACTTGTTTTAGGAGAAGTGACCAACACTCGGCACCACATTCCACATGGTGGCCTTTTCGAGTATGTCTCATGTCCACACTTCTTGATGGAGATCCTCATCTACTTGTCGTTCTCTTTAATGAGTGGTCTCCAGAACACAAAGCTGCTGTGGACATTCGTATTCGCGCTTTTCAACCAATCTGTTGTTGGTTATCTAACTCATAATTGGTACAAGAAAACATTTAAATCATACCCGGACACACGGAGGGCTGTTTTTGAATAAAATAAAAACACGATCTGCATTGCTTGCACTCTGTCTAGTTCTATGCAAGCATACCAAACATACCTTATCATGCATTTCAACTTTGTAGATAAATTCAGCTTAGTATTTATTATCTCTATTGACTTGAACTTTGTTCATTCTAAAAATGTAAACATGTTTTGTGACAATCATGTCATGTCAAATAATATGTGAATAATATGTAATTCAATACTGTTTAAATTTATCGTAATTCTTAAGACTTCGTGCAATCATGACAAACGTTTTGGTCTTTATTTGAATAGAACATGAATCTTATTGTTTAAGTGGTACATCACTGAACCTCAGCGGTACGTTTGCCATTCAGACCGATCGTTATAAACATAAACCGCAATGCACATGACTTCCACATTATAAGAATATAAAAAACCTCGACCGAGTTATTTAAGATTATGCCCCTGATGTCAATCTTGCCTAGCGCTGACGGTCGCTTGTTTTACATTAACATAAAAGCTTGATAATCGTTTGTTCTTGCCTGTAAATTACCAAAACAAAAGAATCAAAATACATAAAGTAAGCCAAACAAGTCACATTACTATAAAGTGTTGAGTATTTTTTAAACTAATATTGCAAGGATTGTTAATCTTCGTATATTGAAAGGCTCCGAAGACGGGAGTTCAGCGTGCACTAGGTCGCTTCCGGGGGATAACTCTTGTTTGTCCAAAAAGGGCCATTAAAGGTGCATACCAACTCGCCATGTAAATAGAGCCAAATTCGCTCAATAGGCTGTAGGTGACGCAGACCCTAATTAAAACCCCGAGCCGAAACTAGATCAGGACGACAGGCAGCTGACGGGAGTTCAGCTTGTACTAGGTCGCTTTCGGGGGATAACTCTTGTATGTCCGAAATGGGCCCTTAAAGGTGCATACCCACTCGCCATGTAAATAGAGCCTAATTCGCTTAATAGGCTGTTGGTGACGCAGACCCTAATTAAAACACCGGGCCGAAAATAGATCAGCCCGACAGGCAGCCAACGGGAGTTTACCTAAATAGGTTGTAGGTGACGCAGACCCTAATTAAAAGCCCGGGCCGAAACTGGATCAGCCCGACAGGCACCAAACGGGAGTTTAGCTTGCACTTGGTCGCTTCCGGGGGATAAATCTTGTTTGTCCGAAAAGGGCCATATAAAGTGCATACCCACTCGCCTAGTAAATAGAGCATAATACGTACACGCAATAGGCTGTATTTTACGCCGACCCTAATTAAAACTCCGGGCCGAAACTAGATCAGCCCGACAGGCAGCCAACGGGAGTTCAGCGTGCACTAGGTCACTTCCGGGGGATAACTCTTGTTTATTCGAAAGGGGCCCTTAAAGGTGCATACCAACTCGCCATGTAAATAGAGCCTAATTCGCTAAAAAGGCTGTATGTTACGCGGACCCTTATAAAAACCCCGGGCCGAAACTAGATCAGCTCGACAGGCAGCCGAGGGGAGTTCAACGTGCACTAGGTCACTTCCGGGGGATAACTCTTGTTTAGGGGCCCTTAAAGGTGCATACCCACTCGACATGTTAATAGAGCCTAATTCGCTTAATAGGCTTTAGGTGATGCCTACCCTAATAAAAATCCGGGCCGAAACTAGATCAGCCCGACAGGCAGTAGGCGGGAATTCAGCGTTTTTTTGCGTCTTCCTGGTGATAACGCTTGTATGTCCGAATTGGGCACTTAAATGTGCATACCCACTAACCATGTTAATAGAGCCTAATTCGCTTAATAGGCTGTATGTGACGCAGACCTTTATTAAAACACCGGGCCGAAACTAGATCAGCTCGACAGGCAGTCAACGGGAGCTTAGCGTGCACTGGGTCGCTTTCGGGGGATAACTCTCGTTTGTCAGAATGGGCCCTTAAAGGTGCCTACCCACTCTCCATGTGAATAGAGCCTGATCCGCTAAATAGGCTGTAGGTTACGCCGACCTTAATTAAAACCCCGGGCCGAAACTAGATTATCCCGACAGGCAGCCAACGGGAGTTCAGCTTGCACTAGGTCGCTTCCGGGGGATAACTCTTGTCTGTCCGAAAAAGGTACTTAAAGGTGCGTACCCACTCGCCATGTAAATAGAGCATAATACATACGCTAAATAGGCTGTAGGTGACGCCGACCCTAATTAAAACCCCAGGCCGAAACTAGATCAGTCCGACAGGCAGCCGACGGGAGTTCAGCGTGCACTAGGTCGCTTCCGTGGCAAAATTCTTGTTTGTCAGAAATGGGCCCTTAAAGGTGCATACCCACTCGCCATGTCAATTCAGCCAAATTCGCTAAATAGGCTGTAGGTGACGCCGACCCTAATTAAAACCCCGGGCCGATACTAGATCAGCCCGACAGGCAGCCGACGGGAGTTCAACGTGCACTAGGCCGCTTTAGGGGAAAACTATTGTTTTTCCGAATGGGGCCCTTAAAGGTGCATACCCACTCGCCATGTAAATAGAGCCCAATTCCCTAAATAGGCTATAGGTGACACAGACCCTTATTAAAACCCCGGGCCGAACTAGATCAGCCCGACAGGCAGCCAACGGGAGTTCAGCTTGCACTAGGTCGCTTCCGCGGGATAACTCTTGTTTGTACGAAAGGGGTTGTTAAAGGTGCGTACACATTCGCCATGTAAATAGGCTGTAAGTGACGCCGACCCTCATTAAAACCCCGGTCCAAAACTAGATCAGCCCGACAGGCAGCCAACGGGAGTTCAGCTTGCACTAGGTTGCTTCCGGGGGATAACTCTTTTTGTCCAAAAGGGGCCCTTAAAGGTTCATACACACTCGCCATTGGAAGAATGAACAATCGGATAATATATTCTTGAACTATGTTCCAAACTTGCTAAATAGGCTTAATAAGCTTAATAGTTCATCTCAATAGTCTAAATATGATAAAAAGGATGTATGTATCAACCTATGTATTTAACCGGCTAAACAGGCTAAATAGGCTAAATTGGCTAAATTGGCTAACTTCACACACGTTATTAGCTATGATATTTTTCGGCAGAATTATGACATTGCATGTTTTTCAGTAAAGAATATATAATCACATAAGTGTGTGTGTATTTAACTCATTATGTTGATAAAATTGGGTTTTAGGTGTCCGTTAGTTAAAAAAATGCATAAGTAGCTTAAACAGGGCCAAGGTCAATACACACATTGAACTATTAGATGTTTTGTATATTGGTTTGGAGGACTGACATTCCACAAACTACTGTGCAGGCTACACAGAACTTCACATAAGGGCCCTAAATTAACCTTTATATCAGCCTCAATAAATTCCTTTTAATTTAAGTCATGATGCGCGCCAATAATTTTGGATAAATAAGAAGCATTTCTTTTGATAAAAAGAGTATTTTTAAAAACATTTTGAGTACTTTTATTTTTCGGTTATCAATTGATTTTATATACATTTGTTGATCTCTTACTGACAGCAGTGATTTTCGCTAACAGACTAGAGAAAAATTTATAAACATTAGACAGTAAACATGGATGACTCCTCTAAAATGCCAATTTTACAAATACACACCGACCTGCAATATTCTTATACGCTCTATAACAAGTGGTATAGTCATTAACTTTTACCTGTGAAATGTGACATGTAAATATGTAATCATGCTTTTAATAACTGGCAATGCGTCTTCTAGGCCATTAAACACCAGTGTGCCTTAAAATCATGAAAAAGTCATCCCTCATAAAATTACCGGTATGTGGTAAAATACGGTTCATCATATGTATATTTTCTCCATTTAAATATTGATTATTAATAAATAATTCTTCTTTTTTTCATAAAATTATTTCAAAATACAAAGTTAATTCCAAGATGAATGTCTTATTTTAGCTGCACATTCAAGTGCGTTTATAAAATGTTCAGTTATATAATGTAGTCAGGATGGTCGAGTGGTTTAGGAATTAGGATTTTAAACAAAAGACCTCTGGTTCGAGCCCTGCTGGGTAAAAATATTTTCTTTCCGAAATTATTGTTTTTCAATTGTAAATGGAGCTCATCAGTTCTGTGATTAAAATTTATCAATTTAAGGCAATTATTCACACAGTTAAAATATGCTCCGAATTGTGAACAAGTCCCTTCAACCTTTTGACTGCTAAGTGTGATCTTCATGGTTCGGACATAGATTTGTCCATAACACAAAATCTGAACATGTTGATACATGAGACATTTTAATAATAGATTAGAAAAAATGCCAATCTTGATAATATTTCAATACATACGCAGGCACACATGAATTGCATAACGCTTTTCATGTAGAGAACATTTATACACGTTCAACATACTGTAACCATTCGTAGAATTCAAATAAGTAAGTATTATACCTCTTAATATACTTTTGTGTCATCCCCCGCATATTAATTTATTTGGCAAACTAATTATATTTAGAACTGACTATGTGAGTCTGAAGTTATGCCAAATATTCTATTGAAACTGGCTGATTAAGGTATGTTTGAAACACTGCATTACAAGAGCAATATAACGATTTAAGTAAAGCACTACTCAATTGTATGGGTAAAATGACTTGGTCAAAAGGAATCACATTCTAGCATCGCCCTGCATAATACAATATCAAATGTGTTCAGCCAAATTGATCTTATACCGACCAAATACATAAATATTAGCTTTATTTCATCGCCTTTAATCACATCTTTATGTGATTTAAATTTTAGATTGAAATTATGTCAATTATTATTACTACATACAACAAAAAAGGAGATTCAAAAATATTGTTTGCTACGGTGGCATAGAGGTGACATTCTTTCCTCTTTTTTAAATTGCACTCCTCTTTTTTTCTATCTCTTGGCCACGAGTTAGCTATGTCGGGATCTCGAGAGCAAAACTAAATAAAAGCGGGGTGCAATTAAAATAAAAAACGATACAGTAAATAAAGGCAGAATGCATAAAATAAAAGAGGAGAGAAATTTCGTCATCTCGAGATCCCGACTTAGCTAACTCGTGGCCACGAGTTAGTCAGCCAATCAAATACTAACTTATTCCCTCAAATTTATCAGCCGATGAAAACGTCCCAAAAGCAAGGCTTTGATATAGCATACTATTATTAGTACTACTATTACTTCTACTACTTCTGTTGCTGATGTTGTTGCTTCTACTATTACTACTACTACTACTACTACTACTACTACTACTACTACTACTACTACTACTACTACTACTACTACTACTACTACTACTACTACTACTACTACTACTACTACTACTACTACTACTACTACTACTACTACTTTTACTACTACTACTACTTCTACTACTACTACTACTACTACTACTACTACTACTACTACTACTACTACTACTACTACTACTACTACTACTACTACTACTACTACTACTACTACAACAACAACTACTACTACTACTACTACTACTACTACTACTACTACTACTACTACTACGACGACGACGACGACGACGAAAATGACGATGACGCCGACGACTGCTACTACTACTACTACTACTACTACTACTACTACTACTACTACTACTACTACTACTACTACTACTACTACTACTACTACTACTACTACTACTACTACTACTACTACTACTACTACTACTACTACTACTACTACTACTACTACTACTACTACTACTACTACTACTACTACTACTACTACTACTACTACTACTACTACTACTACTACTACTACTACTACTACTACTACTACTACTACTACTACTACTACTACTACTACTACTACTACTACTACTACTACTACTACTACTACTACTACTACTACTACTACTACTACTACTACTACTACTACTACTACTACTACTACTACTACTACTACGTCGACCGACCGACGGACGATGGACGACGACCGACCGAGGAACGCCTGACGGACGACCAACGGAAGACCGATGTTTGGACGAGGGACGACCGACTGACGAGCGACGGAGGACGCCGGATGGCCGACCGACGGACCACTTCCGGAGGACAACCGACGATCGACCGACGACCGACCGACAACCGACCGTCGACCGACCGACGATGGACGACTGATGGACGACAGACCGACTGACGACCGGACAGCGACCGTCGTACGACTACGATTACTACTACTACTATGACGACGACGACGACTACTACTAAAACTACTACTACTTCTACTACTACTTCTACTACTAGCAACAGCAGCAGTAGCAGTAGCTGTAGTAGTAGTAGGAGGAGGAGGAGCAGTAACAGAAGCAGCGATAGTAGTAATAGTAGCAGTAGAAGTAGTGATAGTAGTAGTAGTAGTAGTAGTAGTAGTAGTAGTAGTAGTAGTAGTAGTAGTAGTAGTAGTAGTAGTAGTAGTGGTAGAAGTAGTAGTAGTAGTACCAGTAGTAGTAGTAGTAGTAGTAGTAGTAGTAGTAGTAGTAGTAGTAGTAGTAGTAGTAGTAGTAGTAGTAGTAGTAGTAGTAGTAGTAGTAGTAGTAGTCGTAATAGTAGTAGTAGAAGTAGTAGCAGTTGAGCAGTAGTAGTAGTAGTAGTAGCAACGAAAACAGCAACAGAAGTAGTAGAAGTAATAGTAGTACTAATAGTAGTATGTTATGTTATATCCAAGCTTTGCTTTTGGGACGTTTTCATTGGCTTATTAATTTGAGGGAACAAGATAGTATTTGATTTGCTGACTAACTCGTGGCCATGAGTTAGCTAAGTCGGGATCTCGAGATGACGAAATTTCTCTCCTCTTTTATTTTATGCATTCTGCCTTTATTTACTGTATCGTTTTTTATTTTAATTGCACTCCGCTTTTATTTAGTTTTGCTCTCCTCTTTTTTCTATCTCGTGGCCACGAGTTAGCTATGTCGTGGCCACGAGATATAAAAAAGAGGAGTGTTTTTTTTATTTCGTGATCTCGAGATTCCGACTTAGCTAACTCGTGGCCACGAGATAGAAAAAAGAAGAGTGCAATTTAAAAAAAGAGGAGTGAATGTCACCTCTATGCAACCGTAGTTTGCACTGTTTGATATATCTTTGTTTTCAATGGTGTACTCAGAATTGACATAATAAACTAATGTAAACAATATAATAAAAGGAGAGCATTCTATTATAAGAAGACGGCATCTTTATATAATAGTCACCTTATATGCTATCAATATATTGACATGCTTCCAAACATATATTTGATTCTATCGTCAAACACTTGATGAGTACTGAATATTACTCACATTGTAGAAGTCCATCACAGTGACATTAAATGTTGCTTTCATATTACAATAAAACATGTAAAACGGAAAAGCGCGTTTGGTAGAGGAAGCGCGTTTAAAACAATCATACCAAGAGATTTTTGACGATGCGAACAGCATCGTACAAGGTATCATAACCGTACAAAAATTTGTCACAATGGCAACCTATGTAAAAGACCGAGCCAGTCCGATTGAGATAACTCGATTTTTCAGTTACTTCCCTTTTGCATTCGCCACTGCGTAGGAGATTGCTCGTCATTGATTACATTCTCCTAGCAGAGTTGTCGTTCGTGTTTCAACATTCAACAATGGCCGCCTCCATGAGAGTCTCGAGTCAAAACTTTCTTACTGCATAAATTGGCTTGTTTCGCTATTTAGAAGCTGTCATTTATGATATATGAATTATTTATTCACTAAATCTCCGCTAATGACAACAAAGGATGGAATTCGAAGGATATATTCGATGTGAATGGATCACTTTCTATGGCTTCGCCCATGAGAGACTTGATAACACTCGTGTCAAAACTTTCTTACAGCTTAAATCGGCTTGTTTCGCTATTTAGTAATGCAACACATTAATGGAATTCGAAGGACATATTCAATGTGAACGAAGCACTTTCTGGATCTCGACAGATTGACAAGGCAAAACTGGCATACTGATGATACTGGTATTTTTAGTTATCAATTTAAGTCACATTTTGCTTTATAAGTTTTGTTTAAGCATTTTGCGACTTATTGAATGGCTATGATACCCGATATCAACATGTCATATGGGATTTGCATATCACCAAGCTGTCCTGAAATACAACATTGAATACAAACTCTTTACTCAAATTACTGGTAAGTATGAATTCTTTCTTCTTTCTAATTAAGTAGTTGATGTCATTACAGTCCAAATAATTAGACGTAATTTACCGTTTAGTCCATGTATATTGACCTGATATTTATAGGAGTAGATATTATGTTAAAAGGGACCTTTTCACAAATTTTGACATGTTTTGAAGTAAATCATTAAATGCTTTATAATGATAAATGTAAACATTGGATATTAAAAGCTCCAGTTAAAAATCCAGAATAAAATTCTTTAAAAAAAGTAGTCCGCAGCAGGGCTCGAACCAGTGACCCCCTTAGTCCTGGAGTAAAAACGCATTAGCCTGCTCGACTATTCTGCCAAGTATAAATGGTTGACGTTTTTTATACCTAGTATAAGCAATCTTTGTAATTTCACACAATTAAACAACAACAACATAACTCTCCAAATTATTCAATCGTTTCGCGTTGCAACGCTTTCTAATTTTTAAATCGTTAAAAGATGCATATAATGGCTATATTAGACCATGGTAAATGTTCAGTAATACTGTTTCCTAAAAATAACATAAATAAAACGAAAATTTGCAAATCCGATACAACTTTTTTCAATTTTTGTCAATTTACCAAACGTGAAAACATCCCTTTAAAGTTAAATGAACCATATCCCAGTAAAAGAGACATTGAAGCGATTGTGGCCAATTTAGATCCAGTTCAGCCTGCAGTTGCTTGAAAGCTGTTTGCTTAAGAGCGGTTTTCTGACAATGAGTGAATGACAAATAGTTTAATTGGATACTGATTAGACTGCCCTTTTCCTTTGACCTGGCTAATTAAATTCAGAAGCCTGGTAACAGTTTAACGTTAATGTTACCAATGTGTCAGACCAGGGCCTGGATTTTGAAATCTAGGACATGCATGGTCAGAAGATGTCATTAAAGATTATACGTTTTTTTCAAACACATACAAATGCATACAAATATAAATAGTAAAATGCACTAAGTCAGAAGGCATTTGACTTCGGCTGATGCCTTGGCACAACAGGTGTTTCAGTTGCAATAGTTTGATGGACTCACTACTCGGATGTGTAGTTACATTATTTACAGTATATCAAACAGTATTTAGCATGAACCAATGATTTTTTCAAACATAAATTATTGATGTAAAATGCTTGAAGGAATAATATTTAAGGTTGAGAAAGCATTTTCTTTTTGTTTTAAAGGATATCTTTGAAAATTATATTTTTCATGATTTTTTTGGCAACAAGGGGTAATGCATTTTTAAAAAATGTGATTACTTTTCTGACAAAAAACTGGTACCATGAGTAGCATGAAACAATAATTTTTTAAACATTTGTAATTGATGAAAAATGATTGCAAAAATAATATCTAAGGTCATATAAAGCATTTTTATGCCCACCTTCGAAGAAGAGGGGGTTTATTGCTTTGCACATATCGGTCGGTCTGTCGGTCTGTCGCTCCGTCCACTAGGTGGTTTTCCGGATGATGACTCAAGAACGCTTGGGCCTAGGATCATGAAACTTCATAGGTACATTGATCATGACTCGCCTATGACCCCTATTGATTTTCAGGTCACTAGGTCAAAGGTCAAGGTCACATTGACAAAAAACATATTCACACAATGGCTGTCAATACAACGGAGAGCCCATATGGGGGGCATGCATGTTTTACATGTTTATTTTATTTTAATAGGTTACTCTGATAATTCTATTTTTCATGATTTTTTTTTTTGCAATAAGGTGTTATGAAATTAAAAAAATGTTACGGGATTTTTAGACCAAAACTGTACTATGATAATTCTACGATGCAATTCGCCAAAACATTTATAATTATGTTGTTTATTCTTGAAAATGTATTTCCCCTATTTACTAAAAATAACACTTTTGATCAGAAAATTCATATATAATGATGTTTACTTTTATTTTCAATAATCATAATGCCTCTTTTTAGTTGTATTTAGCCACAAGTTCTCGTCAGCCACTAAAGGGTTATAAGTTGCCTTCTTTTACTAAATGCAAAATAATTCTACACTTTGAGACATTCATAAAATATTTTATGTCTTTACAATACCGACAGGCTAATAAATTTATATATCAAGTACTTCCATACTAACAGGGCCATTCTAGGCGGGCAACCTAGCAACCTTGATTTGTTCATATCTTCCTATCAATCTGTTATATGTGTTATGAGTCATTTGTTCGGAGAACATTTAATGTTTGTTATAACTTTTAAATAATTCAATGTTCAAAGTAATATTGTTATTGACCGATAAACCAACATACTGATTAAAAGGGAATATTTTATTAATTATTTGCATTTTATCTTACATGAGAAATATTTGCCTAAATGTTTTTCAAACTATAGAGAAATCTATATACAATTAATAATTGACGACGTTTAACAACAAAAAAGAAATAGTAAAATGGTTTCCGGATGATAACTCAAGAACGCTTATGCCGCGGATCATGATACTTCATAGGTACATTGAACATGACTAGAAGATGACCCCTATAAATTTTCAGGTCACTAGGTCAAAGGTCAAGGTCACAGTGACCCGAAATAGTAAAATGGTTTCCGGATGATAACTCAAGAACGCTTATGCCTAGGATCATGAAACTTGATAGGTAGATTTATCATGACTCGCAGTTGACCACTATTGATTTTCAGGTCACTATATCAAAGGTCAAGGTCACGGTGACCTGAAATAGTAAAATGGTTTCCTGATAAAAACTCAAGAACACTTATGCCTAGGATCATGAAACTTCATGTGTACATTGATCATGACTCGAAGATGACCACTTTTGATTTTGAGGTCACTAGGTCAAGGTCAAGGTCACGTTGCCCCGAAATAGTAAAATGGTTTCCGGATGATAACTCAAGAACGCTTATGCCTATGATCATTAAACTTCATAGGTTCATTGATCATGACTCGCAGATGAACCCTATTGATTTTCAGGTCACTAGGTCAAAGGTCAAGTTCACGGTGACCCGAAATTATAAATTGGTTTCCGGATGATAACTCAGAACGCTTATGCCTAGGATCATGACATTTCATAGATACATTGATCATGACTCGCATATGACCCCTTTTGAGGTAACTAGGTCAAAAGTCAAGGTCACGGTGACCCGAAATAGTTAAATGGTTTCCGGATGATAACTCAAGAACGCTTATGCCTAGGATCATGAAACTTTATAAATACATTAATCAGATGATCCCTATTTAATTTCAGGTAACTATATCAAAGGTCAAGGTCACGGTGACCCGAAATAGTAAAATGGTTTCAGGATGATAACTCAAGAACGTTTATGCCTAGGATCATGAAACTATATAGGTACATTGATCATGGCTCGCAGATGACCCCTAATGATTTTCAGGTCACTAGGTCAAAGGTCAAGGTCACAGTGACTCAACTTTGAAAAATGGTTTCCAAATGATAAGTCAAGAATGCTTACGCCTATGATCATGAAACTTCTTAGGTACATTGATCATGACTCGCAGATGACCCCTATTGACTTTCAGGTCACTAGGTCAAAGGTCAAGATCACGGTGACTTGACTCAGTAAAATGGTTTCCGGATGATAACACAAGAAAGCTTTCGCCTAGGATCATGAAACTTCATAGGTACATTGATCATGACTCGCAGATGACCCCTATTGGTGTGCAGGTCATTAGGTCAAAGGTCAAGGTGACAGTGAGTCAAAACAGTTTAATGATTTCCGGATGATCACTCAAGAATGCTTACGTCTATGATCATGAAACTTCATAGGTACATTGATCATGACTTGCAGATTACCACTATTGATGTTTAGGTCACCAGGTCAAAGGTCAAGGTCAAAGTGACTCAAAGCAGTAAAATAGTATCCAGATGATATCTCAAAAATGCTTACGCCTAGGACCATTAAACTTTATAGGTACATTGATCATGACTGGTATATAACCCTTATTGATTTTCAGATCACTTGGTCAAAGGTCAAGGTCACAGTGACTCATAACAGTAAAAAGGTTTCCTGATGATAACTCAAGAAAAGCAAGGCCTAGGATCATGAAACTTCATAGGTAAATTGATCATGGCTGGCAGATAATCCATATTGATTTTCAGGTCACTTGGTCAAATGTCAAGGTCACAGTTACAAAAAATGTATTCACACAATGGCTACAACTACAACTGACAGCCCATATGGGGGGCATGCATGTTTTACAAACAGCCCTTGTTTGTCTTATGTTGGTAAATGTTCATCTCTGTCAATTCTAGGTTAAGTTTGAAAGTAGGTCATATGTGGTCCAAACTAGGTCAACAAACCAAATCACAGAAAAGGTTAGTGAACCGCCAGAGGTCACATTTTCTTCCAGATCTTCATGAAAATTGGACAGAATTGAATGTTATCTCGATGAAATAAAGTTTCAGGTTGAAAGTTGGTAGTTTGTCAAAAACTAGGTCATTAGGTCAAAATATAGAAAACTTCCTTTACCTTTCTACAGGTCACATTATCTTCCTGATTTTCATGGAAATTGCGTACAATGTCCATCTTAATCAAATCAAAAGCTGAATTTGCAAGTTGGTCCTGGCAGGCTAAAGCTAGGTTACAACTTAGTCAAATCATGCACAAGTTTTTGACACTATAGAAGGAGTTTTGGGTGAGCAATACAGGGCTTTCTTGTTTAAGAACAGCCTGTAGTAAGAAAGGAAAGGTATTGTATTTGTTTCAAAAGTAACATTTTATTGTAATTGGAAGTGACTGAGCAATTATATGATGTCATAGTTTTTGTTATTTTGCTCACTTGTTATGATGTGACAAGGTGAGCTTTTGTAATCACTCTTTGTTGTATTTTATCCAAAGTTTATTGTGAACACATAAGATATACTTTTACAATGTTTAAATTTGGGTGTCACCTCTTTGCCAAATTCTTATGAAACTAGTCACCTCTATGCCATTTTTGGTTTCATATTATATCAAAAATTAGGGAACTAGGTCAAATATAAGAAAAGGTCTGTTAATACTTTAGTGGTCACATTCTCTCTCTGATCCACTTGTAAATTGGTTAGAAAATTATTTTAAATGATTTCAAAGTCAAGCATGAAAGTAGCATATTTAACATTTAGGTCACAAGGTCTAGTCTCAGTGATTAACAGGTCACGTTCCAAAGTGGGTCATGTGCTTCCAAGCATTTGATCAATAACTAAAATCATTAAAATCCCTGTTAAAACTTACATGTTTTACCTGATCTTCATGGCAGTTGATCAGAATGTTCAAATAAATAAAAGTAGGATCTCGGTGACAAGACTCAACTAGATCGGATAGACGCAAATAGTTTGTTCATACTCACAACGTCTTTTTTTTTCTAGATCTTCATGAAAAATTAGTTAACACCACTAGGAAACAATCAGTTTCAGGTGAGCCACATTGTGCTGTTAAAGCTATCTATGTATAGTATAGATTGTTACAAAACCTTGTTTATCAATAAAAATAAATGAAAAAAATGGCTTTCTAAAACTTGTAGTCTTGGATGATATATTCATCAACTTGTAATCTACGACAATCTTTTGAGAAGAAAAACAAAGTTTGATTATTATTATACACCAACATACTGTGATTGGGGGCTAGCACAGTAATTCTCAATTATGTTCCTCGAAAAATAATGGGTTAGCATATTGTTGCTGTTTTATCCAGTTGTCTGGACCATTTCTCCCAAAAGAATTTTAAGTTCAAATATGAGATATTTAGGTAAATAAATTTCATTGAAGGGATGCAGTGTCCATGAACGAAAACGATTGCACCACAACTATTAACTATTGACCTGCGGATAAATGACAAGCAATAAAATTTACACAATTGCGGTGATGTAGATTAACTTAATTGGATGCTTATTTATGCTATGCTTTCCGGTGATTTATACAGAAATATCAGTGAAATAAACTGGTATTTCACTTTTTTAAACAGTGAAAAATAACAGTGAAAATATCGATATTTGTCGCATTTTTTCTGGGAAAATCGATATGCCACCGAATCCAACAAATATCCTCTATATATCCATCCTCTTCAAACGCATCGTCAAACCAGTACTTTCAGTACTTTGATTAGTTGTTCGCTTGCAGACAACTAAGGTAAGTGGTATGCGTCGCACGTCAGTCTGCTCTTTACTACGCTAAGAACGATAACCACCGCACCTGCCTGTTGATACTTCACCACTGGTACACTGCAGATAGCGAGTGTGTGTATGTAATCAATTGTAAAAAGGTCACTCCAAAACTTAATTGAGACTACTTGTGATACTCGTATAGCATTAGAATGCTCGGCTGTTGGTAATTATTTGTTTGCACACGAAAACAAACATGCAAACTGTTGTATAATTAAGTGATTAATTGTTGTTTTTTGTTATTATTGCTGTTGTTGTTTTTGTCAAAGATAGATTAATTTTAACGGTTATCATCAGAACAGAACATAATATTTTATTTTGACATAAGTATATATACAGCTCATCGTCATAAACATGCAATAACATCATGTGTTTCAATTAAATACAAAACATAATAATTTCGAAGAAAGAACGAGTTGAAAAGGAATGAAATACAACCTGTTTTAGTGAGAATGTCGGATTTACGAGATTAATACTTAGTGACCACATAATATAGAAACGTTGTTTAATGACTGCAACAAGTATTACATTATTCTGAGCTTATTGGCTTTGTGAAAGATATATAATGTATACTACATATATAAGACATTTTTTTTGCATTTAGAGCCTTGTAAACAAAACATGGCAAGCTTTCTTTGCACTTTTTTCTTTGAACCATTAAGTAGTTCAATAAATTCGAATATATTTTGGCGAAATACTTTGGAATTAAAGTATTCACCAATCAAACGTACAATAACCAACTGAATATCGCCCCAATCAGAACTTAAAGGGACCTTTTCACGTTTTGGTAAATTGACAAAATCAAAAAATGTTTCAGATTCACACATGTGCGTTGTAGTTATGATATTTGTGAGGAAACGACTGAACATTTTTCATGTTTAAACATATCCATTATAGGCATCGTTTGATAATTTAAAAACCTGAAAATTATGAAGCGTTGCAGCACTCAACGAGTAAGTAATTTGGGGTGTTCAGTTGTTGTCGTTATAGTTTGTGACACTACGAGAATTGCTTATATAAATTATTAAATACATCACTAAGTGTATGAGCACGTATTGTCGAGTAGTTACTCCAGGGATCAGTGCTTCGAGCCCAGTTGATGGTTACCTTTTTTCTTTCTTTAATTTTATTCTTGTTTTTTTTACAAGAGGTTTTTAGATCCCATGTTGACATTTATCATAATAAAGCATTTAATGTTAATATAAATTCTATTTACATTTGCCATTTTCAAAATATTTTGGATTATATTTCGACATGTGAAAACCGCCTATTCAACGACCGCTTTAACACTGGGTCGTCGATAGAATTGTATATGCTGTTTAAAGGGGCCTTTTAACGGTTTGGTAAATTGACAAAATTGAAAAAAGTTGTTTCATATTCGCTTTAGTTATGATATTTGTGAGAAAACCGTAATACTGAACATTAACCATGCTCTAAAATAGCCTTTATATGCATCTTTTGACGATTTAAAAACCTGAAAATTATAAAGCGTTGCAACGCAAAACGATTGAATAATTTGGAGAGTTCTGTTGTTGTCGTTATATTTTGCAAAACTACGAGGATCGCTTATATGAAGTATAAAATACATCTGTGATAATGAAAGGAGGGATAGTCGAGTGGTATAATGCGCAGACTTTTTACTCCAGAACTCCAGGTGTTCGAGTCCAGCTGAGGGTTACCTTTTTTCGTTTTTTAAATTTTATTCTTGATTTTTACTGGAGCTTTTTAGATCCAATGTTTACATTGATCGATATAAAGCATTAAATGACAAACGTCAAACATGCCAAAATCAGCGAAAATGCCCCTATAAATATGATTCGCAAGATCGCTTTTTATATGGCAGGAACATTGCATAAATTTTTAGAGACGGAACTGATTGGTTGTGAAAGATTAAAAGATTAAATTCCGATGACTTGTCGAAACGAAACAAGACACTGGCATGTTGAATTGTATAACCACATTGTTGCATTGGGCAAGATATAATCGATGTAAATTATGTGTTTGTTAACAGTGATTTCAAAATATTTCGAAAACCAGGAGTCAAATAGCCCATGCTTGAAATGGTCAGGATTCATATGACATTTTCAGGGGTCAAATGAAGTTGTCAGGGGTCAAAATAGTCAATAGGAATTTTTTCTGTGTATTTTTTTTGTGAGATAGTCCTCAAATGTTGTTTTGCATTAATTTAAGTAAAATACAATGCAAAAACTGATAATTAATGCTAAAAACTATATTTTGGAGTTCGCCTCTTCGCGACATTTGCTTCAAATGATGCAAAGGACATTATTTGCATGAGTTAAAAGTGAGTAAATTTCAAAATGCTTGCATCAAAAGCAGGATTTTGCTTCAATTTAATTCCCTGAGTTTAGTTGGGCAATCATAAAAGGTCGCTATTTTCACGGCACAAATTAAAATGACCACTAAACAATTAATATTATAAGGCATCGTCCATCATAACAAAAATAGAAAATATACGCCATGAATGCAAGTAAGCTTTGAATAAGTTCGTAGTTCGTGTCTTTCGTTCATGAAATGTTAATACATTTACATAATTGAACATGAATACCGGTTTGTAAATAATTGCTGTTGTTGTTGTACAAGTTGTTGTTGATGTTCATATCGATGATGTTGCTGATATTAAAGTTAAATATGGAAGGTTATCGTAATGAAGATGACAATCATAATGACGTCGATGATAATGATTACGATGATGATGACCATGATAAACAGGTGGTTATGGTTATGCGTAGAAAGTTTTGTTGAACGTTTCGATGGTGATCGTGGTGTTGTTAAGTCGAATAAGCCTATGTTGAGCACGATGCAACTGATGATTGTGTTGACGGTACTGTGTCATTGTTGTTGTTTGAGAACATTGAAATATTTCTGCTGATTGTAGCGTGTATTTTAAATCATGTAAACATTTACATATACATTCCTGCTTTAAACATATTCATGACACATTGCAACATGATGATTCGACACGGATTAAAAAGTTTCTCATGATGTTTAGTTTTGTCCACAAAAACGCGCTTAGATATCACGATCATGGAATATGCTATGCAATTGGATAATTTAACAAGAAATGTGTTTGTCAGAAACACTATATCCCATTCTGCGCCGCTTGTATTTTGTTTTTTTACCTTTGACCTTGAAGGATCACCTTGACCTTTCACCACTAAAAATGTGTTTATCAGAAACACTATGCTTTGATTTGTTTATCAGAAACACTATGCTTTGATTTTTTTACCTTTGACCTTGAATTATGACCTTGACCTTTCATCACTCAAAATGTGCAGCTCCATGAGATACACATGCTTGCCAAATATCAAGTTGCTATCTTCAATATTGCAAAAGTTATGGCAAATGTTAAAGTTGGAGCAAACAAACACACAAACCAACCAACCAACAGACAGGGCAAAAACAATATGTCCCCCACTATAAGTGGTGGGGGACATAACAAACATAAAGCGAAGACACGTCGCAAATTTTCAACAAATATCGAGTTCCGCCATCTTTCCACGCGAGTGCCAGTAGCGTATCCAGAAATTTTTCAGAGGGAGGGGGGGGGGGCTCAACTGGGGAGGGTGCGGGAGGGGTTTCCTCATCCGTCGACGATTTTTTGTTTAAATGGCACCTTGAAATGATGCCATTTTCTGCTATCTTATCAGCATTTTGCATGATAATAATGCATGTAAAACAAATAAGAACTTGAGTTCAGCCATCAAGTGTGACAGATACACAGACAGACACACAGGGGTAAATCAAATGTCTATCAAACCACTAAAGTGTTGGGAGACATAATCTTTATCCAGACTTTTTTTAACAGTGTAAGATGGATGGATCTCCTATTTAACCTTGTTGGATAATCATATCCTACTAGGTCACCCTGTTGGATGAGTGGATATTTAGCAAACTTGGTTTTAATCATATTATATATACCTTGTTGAGTCTTGTGGTTGAATAACTATCAAATAAGGCAAAGTCATCGATAAAACGTTTTACAAATTATAAAGATAACATTTTAAGCAAAACTCTTTATTTTAAGTTCTTTTAAATGTTATGTCATTTTGTAACAAAAACAATACAAGAAAATCTATACACAGCTGCATCGACCTGCTTATTTACGGGAGCGTTGTTTTTCCTTACAACTTATAAACAGCTCACAACATATCCGAGAATCAATGTGGGCTTGGTATCCAGTACCCCCGTCTTTGGCGTGTTTCTTCGTATCCGGAAAAAATGACCCTCGAAGACTTCAATGGCGTTCTTCCAGTTCTGAAAAGGTTCACTCACTAATTTTCCACGTTTTTTTGTTCCCTGGAAATGTGACACAATGTAAGCAATACGCGCCATCCTCTTCTACACTATACACAAGTCCTGGATACTTCTGGAGCCAGGATGACTGGAATGTGCGATTTGTTTTCCGAATTGTGTCTTTTTGTACCCGTGTTTTTCTGAGGGCTTCAAGTCGGTATAGAGGAGAGTGTCACGTTCCACGTCAGTAAGTTGACCATGTTGTCGAGCGTACACACTGATGTCATCGGTAGATGTTGCTGAGGATGCCGGAGAGCTGAAAATAGATAAAGTAATCGAAGATAATTAATGTCTTCAAAGTTTCTATTACATTTTCTTTTCATGAAATTAAAAAGTACAATTCGAACACAATCAAATTTTTAGGAGATTCCTGATAGCAGCAACAGACTCAATGGTTCAGGTGGTTCATTAGTTTTTGTTTCTTGTTACAAATGGATTCACTAGTTGTCTGTTGACGTTTCATCTTGAAAATGATTTAGTTTCATACTAGCAAAGTAATTCTTCATTTTTGCGTACTTTTTAATTTCAAAAACTGTGGATGAACATCAAAGCAGTTATCCCAGTTTGTAAAAACAAACAAACAAATGAATTGCCATTCATTAAGTGTTCTGTTGACTTTCACTGGCAATAACTTGATTCTCAAAAGGATTGTCACTCTCTAGAGCTTAAATCAATTAAATTCATAAAATAAACTTACCGAAAAATTAATGAAGATTGTCCATTGCATTCGTCTAAACCCGTAAATTGCTGCAAATTGAAATGTTTTTTTTTCACAAGCCCCATGCGGCAGCCATTTGTAAACATTTACCTATATATATTTATCAACGAAACTAACAGAAAAATTAATGATGATTGTCCATTGCGTTCGTCTAAACTCATTAATTGCTTCAAAACATTTACCTATAGCTAAATGTATCGATGAATTTCATTAGTTGAATGTATCTCCTTCAGCCAATCATATAGCGCAGTTTATCACTGACAGTCAATGACGCGTGCAGTTTAGCTGGCGAAGTTTAGATCGTCTGTACACATGCCTTGGGACTAATCACACATATTGACAGCTGTTTATGGCTTAATAAGGGGCATAAAACAGGAAAAACACAAGTGGATTGAAACTGAAAGGGGCTCTTTTTTTAAATAGTATCTAGCCAGCCAGCTGGTGGTGGGGTGGGGGCTTTAGCCCCCTAGCCCCCCACCTAAATACGCGCTGTGCAGTCAAGTTACCATTACCGGATCATTATCAATAGCGGATCACTTTGATGTTCAAGATTGCGTATCGCCAAAAATAGTTGACAATTTTAGATGATATTACGCACAAATTCAAGGCCTGTTCTTTAAAACGCATTGATTGAGTCGTAATCGGAGCTACTTTTTGTCCAACATTCGGTTTGTATTGCTGACATGTATATACGACTTTGTTGACCTCCGTCTCGTTTCCGAATCAAGGTTGAACATTTTTCGCTGCCACATGCTATAACTCTGTTGGAAAGTAAGAAGTTAACGCATTAACTTAAAGGCCATTTAGTAGTCTTTCTGTCTGAGAAAGTCCATTTCAGTTTAGACTCGTGTTTAAGATTTTGCTACACCTTAAATCAAATGAAAAATTAGGTCAATCACGGATCAAGCGTGATAATATGCGTATTGATAATATATTATGTTAAAATATATGCAATTCTTGTTCATTCTTACAATAAATGATCCCAATATTAATGTTTCATTTATGTTCCATGTTAAATAGCGATGATAAGATATGATTCAAGCAATTTACATGGTTTTTAAGATGCCCATATCTTTTCGATATTTTTAGGATTTTCAATAGATAATTCACACAAGAACACCATGCGTAAAGTGTGGATACAAGATCACACAAGAAAACAATTAATAAAAAATGAATGTAATTTATAACTGTCAATGTATTTTGGTCATTGTAAACAAGATATTTCTTGTTTCGACAGTTCAAATAGCGTGTTAGATGCCCCCTGAGTGGTTTCACGTGATCCGTTATGGCGCTAACTTATTTGTTAATGCATGAATTCTGCGTCGTAAGAAAAGTTTCATAAATACATTTTTCATGCGTTTAAAAATAAGACTTTGTGCTGAATCAGTAAGCAAAGGTAATATTTAATTTATTTATTGCCTTTTCACCAGAACAACTTTATTACGCTTGACCGTGTTTTCGTTCGGTTAATAAAGAGAGGGTGTCGTATTTCGAGCGACTCAACTCTGTATTAAAAGACTGGTAACCGAACCGAGAAGTGTTACATATACGTTAACAAAACCACAAGATTTTGAATATTGAGAAGTGGAAGGAGCCTTCTTCCCATAGTGACACTTTTCTTGCAAAAGTTTGTAATTAGAAACATTTAAGTGAAATAAAATTATAAATATAATATAAATAATAAATATACATGTATAATAATGAATATAAAGACTGTAATTAAATACACATAGAAGCAATGTCAACATTTAAAATTTCCACAGTTTATGGCATTTTCATGCACTATTAAATGTTGATTTTATTTTGCGTTTTCAAACCAGAACTAAATCACTAGATTCAAATAAAGTATGATGTATAAATACAATAAACCTATAAAATCTGATGGTGAAGAAACCACCTGCTTTAGTCATGTGATGCAAACAAAGATGCTGCTGTGCATATCGATGGTCCCAATTCAAAATGTCGAACCTATAAAATCACATGTTTTCAGGAGACGTATTTTTGTTAAAACTTTTCTTGCACAAAATCAAATAAAGATTATTTTAAACATTAAAAAAAATTCATGATGGAGCATGTCCGTATGGAATTAATTTGACGTTAAGTTAATAAATCTGCTGTAAAAAGTATCTTCGTCATTTAGACTTGCATTTATGTGATGTTTCGGCAAATTGGACAGCTTATTGTAATAGATTTTGTTTCAATAGAATAAATTATTCCACTATTTGCCATTAGATATAGCAAGGCAATGCGTGTTTTTCTGTTTTACATTGTGGAACAAAGGTGACAACCGCAATTCTTTATCTATAGTGTGGCCTCAACTTAGTAACTTGTTGGAACAACTTATAAAGTTGAGGGAACAACATCATAAGTTGTGGCTGCAACTTAAAAACGTGTGGAAACAACTTTTAAAATAACTTGTGGAAACAACTAATTACGTTGTCCCCACAACTTATTAAGTTGAGACCTCAGCTTAGTAACTTGAGGCCACAACTTCATAACTTGTTCCCAAAACTTATTAAGTTGTGGCCTCAACTTAGTTATCTGTTCATTTAACTTTTTAAATTTATTCCTTCAACTAAATAAATTGTGGGAACAACTTATTTAGTTGAAGCCTCAGCTTAGAAACTTGTGGCTACAACTTCATAACTTGTTCCCACAACTTATTAGTTGTTGCCTCAACGATATAACTTGTGGAACCAACTAACTAAGTTGAGGCCACCAATTTAAGTTTAACCAATAAGATCGGCCGTTTCATCTTTACCGTTTTATCACAATTAGTACCCCTTATTTTACTAGGTGCTCGGGTTCGAGCACTATCCCTGTTAGCTATGGATCCCCCGTTCGAGCCCTGTCTTTCAGATTTGAGCCCCAATCTGAGCAATCGTCAAGTTAGCGACTTGGTTCAGGGTTCGAACCCTGGTGTGAAAACTAGCCACATAAGCGACGGATTCCGGTTGCGAATCCAGGTCTGATACCTCCCTTTTTAAACGATGGGTCTTTGGGTTTTAGCTCCAGTCTAAGGACTTTCCCTGTAAGCGACTTGGATCCCAGTCTGAGCATTTGCACCCTACGCAACGGATCCCGGTTTGGAGGCCCTGCTTGAGCACTCACCCTGTATGCTATGGGCCCCGGGCTCAAATCCCGATTTAAGTACTTACCATTTAAGCGAAAGGACCCTGATCCAAGTCCTAGTCTTAGCGCCTGACCCGAAAAATGTGGGATTTATAGCTTACATGGCTAGTGCTCAGACCGGCGCTCGAACCCGATAACCCATAGCTTGCGAGGCTAGCTCTCATTCCGGGACTCGAAAGCAGAAAATGTTGCTTACGGAGCTAGTGCTCATTTCGGCAACCGGTCGCTTAGAAGGCGAGTGTAAGTATGTTAGTTGTTGCGTTAGGTGTTGCGCGCTTAGCAACGATAACAGTATACGCTTTTCCATTCTTTTTTACGTACCGGTAAAGTTCAATAGCCCAAAAGGTATTTTGTGTACATAACATTTTCAAAGCATTTTGGATGGGAATATAAACAGGGTAAAAGTTGTATAGAACAGAAATTTTGCTATTTTTCAAAACTTCATAATTAATTTATTTTAAATAGCAAAAACCCGTAATTCGAAGGTGAAATTCAAGCTTTTCCTGCTGAATAATATTACTAAGTTAATTTATAAAATTGTCATTAATTAGTTGAATTCATATTGGCTTTGTTATTGAGCTGCAGACAGCCGTATTGTCCTGCGGCCTCAGGTCAATACGGCTGTCTTCAGCTCAATAACAAAGCCAATATGAATTCAACTAATTAATAACATTATAATATTACATATTTTAGCAGAATTCTTTCAACACGTGGTTTCATGTCAGTTGTAGAGCCCCGATCTTCCATCGGCGGTACCAGAACACGTACAAACACGGGTCAGCTGATGTGTTGATCAAAACAGAGACGTGTTTACAAATATATGATTTACTACGACAGTGTGTAATCTGTGCGATCACAACACCAACGATCACCATAAGCATTTACAGTGTTATTGATATGATGTAAAACCAAACGAACGCAGTGGATCGACCATATCTTGCTACACTTCTAAATCCGACCCGGTCTGCCTTTATTTTTCTCATGGTTTTTATTTTTAGTATTATAAATATTATTGCTTTGTACCAAATACCAATGATAAGAAGAAACGGTATGCCGGTGTGGTACATAATATGCGTAAAACAAGAATCCGACCATTCGTTGATAAAGGGGTCACAGATATAAATGTTGACCTAAAAAGTGTAGAAACTAAATATGGTCAAAATAAGGAGTAATATATACATATCTTGCCTTTCTGTGTGCGTTACGTATGTAAATCCCGTTGTTGTCAACCAGGATCAGTCGGTCTAGATATATAAGGCCAAATGTTTTAAGTCTATATTTATTCGCCCTCTGAAGTAAGCCTTTGGTACGCAATCCGGATAGTGCCATCTATAATCTCGCCCTTCTTTCATCAAGGGCGACACTAGACACACGAAGCGATACACGATATTTTTCGCGACAGTCGCGGCGACGCACGATATTTTGCGCGACAGTCGCGGCGACGCAAGATAATTTGCGCGATAGTCGCGGCGACGCACGATATATTTAACATGATATATCGCCCTTGTATAGGTAGCCCAAAAGGCGATATATCGTGTTATTGTACTTTTCAAATATTGCTGTAATAATATCGCCTGTCGACTGCCGCGTTTTTTAAACGGTGTTACAGTAATTTTAACCATTAATTATCAATATTGCTGCCCTCGACACACTTATAATCGATTATTCTAGCATTAGTAAACCGAGTACAAATTAATTAATTTTCATAATAATTTTGATATATAATTGACAAGGATATATGTTTAAAACTATTCAGAAATTTGAACAATGGAGTAAAATTTCTATCAATTTTAAGATAATATATCATTATAATCTGTATCACTTCCAATAGGATTGCATATTTGTAGATAACGTTTAACTTCAAGTAAGACATCAATATGAAACCAGAAGATTTCTTTTCAGCACATGTGAATCATCATTTATAGGTTATCCAGATTATTGACGAGCAACATTAATGTCCAGTCGATTGATACATTAATTAGACGGTATTTTTGTTGCTGGTATTGTCTTACCTTTTAAATACCTTTTATAATGCTTTATCAAATGCAAACAACAATTTTATAATATTTATATTGGTTAACAAAAACGCTTTTGAAGGGCGCAAAACGTTTGTTTCATAAATGACTGTTACTTTTGTGCATGTCTAATACGATTTAAACAAAAAGCACGTAATGCACGTTGAACCGTAGAATCGAACAACTAATAACTCAACCTAGCGAACTCAGTGTTATATTCAAAATCGTTATTCCAAGCTATTTTACTCATCAAATATACGTTTATACAAAATATTTATGTAATATTAAATAATTATTTTAAATTTTATAGCCAGATTGAAGTATAAGAAGCGAATAGCTTGCTATATCAATCATATACATTTTAATTGCTGATCAGACATAAACAATATTATTGGCGTCGCCCTGGAGGGCGGCGACTAGTATGTAATGCATTTTTTTCGCTTATGGGAGGAGAAGTTATTTTACGGATAAATGTTTATATTTTTGTTTGAAGAATATCCTGCATTGTGGTGATTTTTTGTGTAAATTAGTGTAAATAAGTACTGCATTTGTGCCTATTACATTTTTACAACATTTATTGCCAATAATGCAAAGTTAATTGTTTTAATTAATAACTGATCCACAGCTGGTCACATGGGAAAGATCACAGGGACTGGGCAAATACGCGAAACTTTCTGGTTTTGTATAAAAACAAATGATGTGTTGTATAAAAACAAAACATGATCAAAATATATTAATTTTGTGGTTTTTCTAATTTGCTTATTTAGTGGAGAATCATTGTAGTACGATATTTGACGACCGATCGCGCAAGCAAGTTTATTGGAAGGCGTAGTGATACGAAAACGTACAATGTATTAGTTTATTAATAGACATATAATAACGATCGCTATACACAACTTCACCAAATAGCAGTACATAAGTGAATGTCAGCCGGAATAGCTCAGTTGGGAGAGCGTTAGACTGAATTTGTTTACGCAACAGTCATCTATAGGCCCCCGGTTCAATCCTGGATTCCGGCACGAACGGGCCAGTTCGGCGGCTGACAATTTTTTCAGTCAGGTTCATAAATATAATAAAGCTTTATTTTATGTAGACATTTTAATATATATTTTACTGCAATTGGACATTTTTATTAAAATTAATGGATGCAACGTGGTAAAACCGTTAATTAATTTTTTTTACATCACTTAAATATCTTATAAAAAATACACGTGTTTTTATATTAACAAATCAATGCAAACAACACATCTATTGTCCGTGTATTTTATGGTTGTCTATCATAGGCCTATCCCTACCACATATAGAGCGCGAAGCTGGACACGTATTATTGATTGTAACAATGAGTTGCGATAAAGGAAGCAGCCGCTTATCAAGAAGGAGCTGTGTCCCAGCAACCCGTTTCCCTAGAGTCAAGCACTCCTCGGAGTTTTTTTTAAGAACCACATATAGAGCGCGAAGCGAGAAACGTATTACTATCCAGATGGTATGGGCCCTTTAGCATTATCCGACCATTATGCCCATAGTTATCTTCCTTAGAATTTGAGAAATTTTGAAATCCTTGTTCGAAGTCCAAACTTTTCATCCGATTGTTCCCAAACTTTCACAGGTTTTTCATCAATGAGGACCCAACCCAAACTCTATATGAGCAATATCGGACCATAAGTCCAGAATTATGTCTCTTTGAATTTAAAAATAAAAGTGAAAACTGCTTGGTTAGGTGATTATGTCAACATTTGTCATCAGATTCTTTCCAAACTTACAGTGTCTTCATATCAATTAGCATTTTTACCTCATTTAAAATGAAAAACATCGAGACAATAAGTCCAGAATTTTTGTTAAATCTATTAAATTTGACAAAATAAACAATTTCCACTTGTTTAAAAGATTCCACAACTTTCGTCTGAATCTTTCCAAACTTGTTAATTGTTTTTATATCAGTATTACTCGAACCCTATTGAAAATGATGAATATCGGAACAATAAATCTATTATGATCTTTTACTGAATTTCAAAGTATTGTGAAATGCAGCTTCTTTATACAATTTACAGTTTTCATTTATTTTTTTAAAAACTTTTACAGTGTTTTTATATCAATGAGTACTCAACCCCTATCGTAAATGAGCAACGTAAGAATAAGTTCAGAATCATCTCCCCTTGAAGTAAAGAAAAATATGAAATTACGCTTACAAGATGAAGCAGATTTTTTAAAACCTACACAGGTCTGTTCCATTAATAAAAAAACTTTACACGGATACCAGTAAAAAAAGGGAAACCAATGTAAATAAAAGGAACTATGAAATACTTGGGAGTTACAACACAAAATTATAGATATTGGTTATTTGGGGGTTATAACACAACATCATAAATAATGGTTATTTGGGGGTTATAACACAAAATCATAGATAATGGTTATACCAGTATATTTTTCTATTTTGTTTAAAATAATCGGCCAATATATTAATATTGACAGTAGAAAAAAATCGTTCCATGTAACTTCATTGAGTGCCTTTTACACTAAAATTCCCGACGCCCTTTGATGCTTTGCATCAATACTTATCTTGTAAAATAATATTATATCAAAAGATATATATACGACATGATGCACATGTTTGATGACGTAAAACTATCCCCTTTTTGTCTCCCCTGATTTTTTGAAAACGCGAAATTCGACAGGCGATATTATTACAGTGATATTTGAACCGTAAAAATATCGTGCGTCGCCGCGACTGTCGCGCAAAATATCGAGTATCGCTTCGTGTATCTAGTGTCGCGGTCTGAAATTAGACCGCGATACACGAGATTCGGATAATATGGGCGATATTTGAATACTAAAATATCGTGCGTCGACGCAACTGTCGCGCAGAATATCGTGCGTCGCTTCGTGTGTCTAGTGTCGCCCTTTGAACGCGAGACACGACACACGAAGCGATACACGATATTTTTCGCGACAGTTGCTGCGACGCCCGATATTTTGCGCGACAGTCGCGGCGACCCACGATATTTTTCGCGACAGTCGCGGCGACGCTCGATAGTTTGCGCGACAATCGCGGCGACGCACGATATATTTAACACGATATATCGCCTTTTGGGCTACCTACACAAGGGCGATATATCGTGTTAAATATATCGTGCTTCGCCGCGACTGTCGCGCAAAATATCGTGCGTCGCCGCGACTGTCGCGAAAAATATCGTGCGTCGCCGCGACTGTCGCGAAAAATATCGCGTACCGCTTAGTGCGTCTAGTGTCACCCTTGATGAAAGAAGGGCGAGATTATAGATGGCACTATCCGAATTCCGTACTTTGGAGATGGAATCGTATAAATTGAGTTCTGTAAAGAAAAGCAACGCTGTCGGCATTGGGCACGGTATGTTTGAGGGCGGTAAAACACGCCACAAAGGGAACAGGAACTGGAAACCGGTCGTTTGTACCGCCCATAATGTAATTCGGGAAATTTGTATCTGCTTTATGGCATTTTATAATAAATGCCCTTTTTCAATTAACAATATTAAACATACATGTAATGAAATTGCTGGGCGCCCAACAGGGAATTAGATTGTCCAGAATAGCAAAAATACAACTATAATCATGTGTATGCATATACTATAAAAGAAAATTTGTTTGATTCGGTGGAATATCGAATTTAATTCACTCGTCGTTATAGAAAAACACTTCTTTGATCACTCGTGAATGATTTTTTAAAGCTCTTTGTTCCACCGAATCCAGCAAATGTTCTCTATTTTATATCTTAACATATAACTTATGCTATAACCTCAGCACTGACTTAAATGTTTGTCCAGAATAGCAAAAATACAAAAATAATTATTTGTAAGCGGAAGATAAAAAGACAATTTCATGGATTCGGTGGAATATCGATTAAAATTCACTCGTGATCATGGAAAAAAAAGATTACTCGTAAATGATTATATTGATAGATCTTTGTTCCACCGAATCCAACACATATCCTCTATTTTATATCTTAACATATAACTTTTGCTATAACCTCAGCACTGACTTTGATGTTTTATTAAGGTGAAGTGATTGTCTCTAATTTTGGACACATGCAATCGACTTCTCATTTTCAGTTTGTAGTTCGATTCAAAGTTCTTCAAGTTTTGTGGTATCTTATACACTTTGATAAATGGCTTCTTCCTGAGTTGCATTTTGGTGGTCTGAAATGTTGACTTTATAATCTGAAGTGTCACATCAAATGTGTGCGTGCGTGGGATTTCTTTCGTGCAAGATGGCTTTCTTATATCGTCCGAACCAAGAGAACAACTTGAACGGATCACCAAGTTGCGTCCTCTCGGAACACGTGATGTACATGGAGGAGACAACAAGTAAAGCTTGTGGACCTTTACGCCAATGACTTAATGATTGGACATTTGATTAAACACACACACAGCATATGTAGATATCTAAAGTTGTTAAAAAGAAGCATCGACGACTTATTATTAACATTTAATTGCGTTTTTTTTTGTTTGAGTATTTTCCATGTTCAACAGAATTGAAGTCGTATCTTGGCGGTTAGTTAACCATCTCAAGTTTGTCTTGCATGTGATGGCTGGTTACCATTTCTAAGTGCACATATGATGTCAGTAATTGAAAACTGCCCTAGAAGAGGTAGGAGGGTGAATTCGCAGCATAAATGACTTCATGGCCCCTAAACAAGATTTTGTTAACGTAGTCAAACTTAATATACTATTCGCAGTTATAACCTCCTCTAACGGATTAAATAACTGAACTAAGCGCCAAAACATTAACGTCGGCACTTTTTAAAACTTGAAGCTCTGTTTAACCGAATTGACATGTGACCGTCTCGACTCAAAATCCAACCGGTGAGCAGAACAAAATCTGTTCGTTAAATAATATATAACAAAATGTTAATTTCATTGTGTTCATTAATTTGGATTGTCTGTTCAGTTTGGGTGTTATTAGGCTTGCTGTTTTACAGTTTTCCAGAATATTCACCAGCTGCTATTCTTGATTTGTACACTTATGGCAAGATTCGCGATACAAAATCTAAAGTTTCAGTGACTGAAAGATTGCTTCTTCCAAAAAGGTACCCGACTTGGAACTTATAAGATATCGATGTTTAACACCCTACAGTGTGTAATATTTTTCAATATGACCACAATTAAGTGTTTGATCTGAATGTTTTTTTTTCTTGTCAAAAGGGCACTTTTGAGCGGGCGGTCATATCTGGAATGCTCCTTTTTGCAGGCGGACCCCTTTTTGCATATTAATATTCATGCTATAAATGATTGTTAGAATATGTTACTTCAATTATTATTGAACCATGGAAATAAAATGTCTACATTAAGGAATAAATAAATTAACATGTAGTAAGAGATTTATAAATTATAATATGTCTAACAAAATAAAATGGAAGGGCGGGGCCTCAGAAAGGCAGGGCGGGGACTCGGAAGGGCAGGGGGTTGCGCCCTTCCATTACGGCCTAGCTGGAGCACTGCTCTACTCGTAATGTTCACTCAACACGCCCCATTTTTACACATATTATTAGACCCTCATGCTTCAAAGTCATGCACTTAAAAAAATTGAAAAGCTGTTTTAATCTGAGGAAAACTTTTACCAATTTGGTGTAATAAGCCAACACATAGCATGCAGATTGGGAGAATTTTAATGATGTTTTCTTGTCATTTTTACTTTTAAGATTGTGTTTAAAACCATCTCTGGCTTCAGACTATACTTCAAGATCTAAATTCATATGTTGCCTACTTGGATCAAAGGAAAGGGTTTGTAATTTGTAAACCTTTTCTTCAAATACAATTTTGATGATACAAATTTTGATAATACAGATATCTTGACAATTATTTGAATACATAATCGCAAACCCAATATAACGGACCTGTAGTGTATCATAGTATGATCATGGAAGAAAGTGTACTGTGTACTTGGTAGAAAAGAAAGCAGCCTTCAGCTTTGATAAGTCACAGTGGCTTGTAGAATAAAACCAGAGATTGTAGGCCCCTATCTATTATGAGATCAATACGCACCAAGGAAAAAAGTCCCTGACAATAAAACATATTAAAACTTAGCTGCAGGTATGTTGGAAAACATGAATCACAAATATCCCTTACCAAGCTATGTATTCAACTCGGAGTTTTGTATATTTTTTAGCTGGTTTGCCCACTTCTATCTGTCAGGAGTGATATGTGTGACCACACTGCTGTGTCTATGCCTAAATGTAACCTGTCTTGGTGGAGACTTGCCTGCAGTGCTGGGGACAGTGGTCAACATCTTGAGAAATCAAGCCAAGGAAAGTAAGCCACACTGCCATTTTTGTTTCAATTGAAAACATATATTCTCCTGTGCATAATATGAGTTAGAAAGTCATCACAAGTATAAATGTAACATATCAATAATCAATTATAATTAATTGTGGTTGGACAAGTCAATGACTATTATATAATTGTTTTGTTTATATTATTTAACTAATATCAAGAAATAACTTAAAACATTTATATTGAAAATTTTTAATGTATTGTTCAAAACTTCAAATAGAGTGTGACCAATAATCATTAATAAAGAAACTTGGTCTACTCTTCCTGAATGAGTTAATACCTTATGAAATTGCTTCTAGCAGTTTAGGTGTAAAAATATCACTGTACTTTGTCAGTCAAATGCTTTAACTATTGATTTTCCATATACACATCAATAACTATTCAAGGATTACTTGTGGCGAGCAACATTCACAACAAATGCAATTCTATTTTATAACTTGTCATGCTCATTGCAGGTTACGGTGATGCATTTTCCAACCTGATAGTTTTAGTGTGTGCAGATGTTCAGGTTACTCGTCGCTTCTTGGAGTGCCTGACTGTCAGCGTTTACTCTCCTGATGGGAAGATCAGCATATTGGTCTATATAGTAGGCGTCACGTTCTATGGGGCGCTACCTCTATCATCCCTGGCGGGGACCGATTACTCAAGGTCTATCAGCGGTACAGGTATTTCATCAGTATGTTTTGATGGTCAAATACAATTTGAATTATTTTTGCTGATGATGAGTGGGTATTTTAAGAGTACTTTTGAGGGTTTGGAGTTTCAGCAAGGGTTAAATGGTTGGAACTGTTAAGGCTTTGAACTCTTTACTGAGATATTATTTCTGAATAATCATGGAAACTTTAAAAAAAAATGGATGTACTTACAGGCAATCCTTCTTTTCTTACCAATAATGCTAGTCTGTGTTTCATCAATAAATATATACAGGTGGGTAAATTTCCCCCAAATCCTTCCCTCCTTCAAACATGCCAGAATTTTCAACTTCAATTCGGGACATTTAATTAAAATGTTGGGACATTTGACCAAAAAATGGGACACCTAAAACAATCAATCATGTCACCTTTTGTGCAGTCAGTAATCAGTATATTGCTTACCAAAACTCATAATTTCTGGCCAATATTGACTATAAATGTATTTTAGAATTTCATGAACAAAAGCGTTCTTTATTTGTGGGGAGTAAACACACATGTGCACTATGCTAAATAAAGTGAAATGTGGGGCATGCAATCCAATGAGCACAGAGGCCTCAATTGCATACATGCCATAATTTTTTAGGTCCAAAGCGGGACATTCCATAAAAAATTGTCGGGACATATGACCAAAAAGCAGGACACCTAAAACGATCTATCATTCCACCTTTACTGTAGTCAGTATAGTACAATGTACTAACAAAAACTATTGATACTTTTATTCAATACATAAAACATCTGATATGAAGCATGAAATCTTAAACATAACAATAACAGTTTTATTAAATAAGACAATAGCAAACAACGAAGATAATATTCATCATTTTAGAGTACAAAATCTGGAACATTACGACAAAAATACTCATTATATTACTTTCAATGGCAAACATTAACGCATGGGAGGTTATCCAGTACACTGAAAGTACGGGTTACAGTAAACTATCTACCGAACAGTTACATCAGCTTGACACGGAATGCGCGGCCGTACACATTTCCGAGGTAGGTTTTTGGTGGAAGCAAACCGTCTTTGTGTTCATTTTAACTGCCAACAACTTAATTGGAGTAGGGTCAAACTGTCATGCATAGAACCTCGTTGTTTTTATTACAATTACACCCAATTACACTAGACATGATGGGTATCACTTATTGGACTGTTTGTTGCGATTTTGGTATGTTGCACATTCGGATTATCCCGCTATTTTGGAACTAAACATAAAATGTAAAGACTCATTAATGACGTAGAGTTAATTTTACAAAACAATTGTTTTGTAAACCGTTTCAAACAAAGACAAAAACAAACACATTTTCAACATTTATTTCATTATAATACAACTATCGATAGCAATAAGCGACCACTATCTTGAAGACCACCATGGTGTGAATGCCTGATAAAATCAATAATCAGCCGATAAATCGCTGATAAGGTGTCATAAACAACACTGGTACACACGAGAAGTAGAATCGGATTGTTAATTGGGGGCAATAAAGGGATTAGCGGTGGTAAGTGTTGGCGAAACAGAGCTTGAATAGCGAATTTTATTGGGAACCTATATCCCTTACATCGTTTTTTAACGAATGTCGGGACAAATCGTCTCATATCGGGACGCCGGGACAAAGGGCCCAAAAGCGGGACTGTCCTGCCGAGATCGGGACGTCTGGCATGTATGCTCAATTGAACATGTGGGTGTATATCGTGTAGTGTGATGTGCATGCATCGAGCACTGTTTTTAGGGACCCCTGTTTTTATTCAATCAATCGTCAATTAACTCCAAATTTAGATTAATGCAATATGTATAAACTTTTTTTTAAGCTCACCTGAGCACAACGTGCTCATGTTGAGCTTTTGTGATCGCTTTGTGTCCGTTGTCCGTTGTGCGGCGTCATCATTTGCCTTGTTAACTCTCTAGAGTCCACATTTATTGTCAAATCTTCATGAAATTTGGTCAGAAGATTGGTTTCAATTATATCTTGGATGAGTTCGAAAATGGTTACGTTTGCTTGAAAAACATGGCTGCCAAGGGGCGGGGCATTTTTCATTATATGGCTTCAGTAAAATCTTGTTAACACTCAAGAGGCCACAGTTATAGTCTGATCTTCATAAAACTTGGTCAGAAGATTCATCCCGAATAATATCTTGGACGAGTTCGAAAATGATGCCGGTTGGTTGAAAAACATGGCCGCCAGGGGGGGCGGGGCATTTATCCTTATATGGCTATAGTAAAACCTTGTAAACACTCTAGAGGCCATATTTATTTTCCGATCTTCATGAAACTTGGTCAGAAGATTTGTCCCACTGATAGCTTGGATGGGTTCAAAAATGGTAACCTTTGCTTGAAAAATATGGCTGCCAAGGGACGGGGCATTTTTCCTTATATGGCTATAGTAAAATCTTGTTAACACTCTTGAGGCCACATTTATTGTACAATCTTCATGAAACTTGGTCAGAAGATTCATCCCAATTATATCTTGGACGATTTCGAAAATGATGCCGGTTGGTTGAAAAACATGGCCGCCAGGGGGCGGGGCATTTTTCTTTATATGGCAATAGTAAAACCTTGTTAACACTCTAAAGGCCACATTATTGTCCAATCTTGATGAAATATAGTCAGAAGATTTTGTCTTAATGATATCTTGGATTAGTTTGAAAATGGTTACGTTTGCTTGAAAAACATGGCCGCCAAGGGGCGGCGGCATTTTCCCTTATATGGCTTTGTAAGGCTATAGTAAAATCTTGTTAACACTCTAGAGAACACATTTATAGTCCGATCTTCATGAAACTCGGTCAGAAGATTCATCCCAGTAATATCTTGGAAGAGTTGTATAATGATGCCGGTTGGTTAAAAAACATGGCCACCACGGGGGCGGGGCTATTTTCCTTATATGGCTATAGTAAAACCTGGTTAACACTCTAGAGGTCACATTTATTTTCTGATCATCATGAAACTTGGTCAGAAGATTTGTCCCAATGATATCTTGGATGAGTTCGAAAATGGTTTTGCTTGCTTTAAAAACATGGCCACCATGGGCGGGGCATTTTTCCTTTTATGGCTATATATGGCTATAGTAAAACCTTGTTAACACTCTAGAGGCCACATTTATTGTCCAATCTTCATGACATTTGGTCAGAAGATTGGTCTCAATGATATCTTAGATGAGTTCGAAAATAATTATGTTTGCTTGAAAAAAATGGCTTCCAAGGGGCGGGGCATTTTTCCTTATATGGCTTTAGTAAAATCTTGTTAACACTCTAGAGGCCACATTTACTGTCCGATCTTCATGAAACTTGGTCAGAAGATTCATCCCGAAATTATATTGGAAGAGTTAAAAAATGATGTCGGTTGGTTGAAAAACATTGCTGCCAGGGGGCGGAGCATTTTTCCTGATATGGCTATAGTAAAACCTTGTTAACACTCTAGAGGCCACATTTATTTTCCGATCTTCGTGAAACTTGGTCACAAGATTTGTCCCAATAATATCTTGTTATCTCAGGTAAGCGACTTTGGGCCTTTCAGGCCCTCTTGTTAGGAAAATCATTCACAAAATGAAAGTGAATATTTATAAAAAATAAATGTTTATTGGTCAGCACTCAATTTGTTATACACAACCAATGCTTTGGGAGGATTTTAGCCTCTGGTGGTATATCACACAGAATACCGCATAATAGTATCTTTGGACTTGATTTGGCCATGAAATACAAAGCATTTGGCTATTTTTTGCACTGCGATATCTATCTATAGCAATTAGCGACCTCTATCATAAAAACGCCATTATGTGAATCCCAGTGGGCATCAAACGTTGTGCGAACATTGCTGCAACGTAATATTTAGGTCGCAACGTCGGCAACCATTACCGAACGTTGCCACAAAGTTGCATGCAAAACATTTCCCTGACGTCCGGGTAATGTTTTGTATGCAACGTTGTGGCAACGTAATATTTAGGTCGCAACTTCGGCAACCATTACCGAATGTTGCCACAACGTTGCATACAAAACATTACCTGGACGTTTCATCAAACGTTGCAGTTTGGTTGTCACAATGGTGTATATGAAAGTTTTCCCGATGTTTTTTTCCAACGTTGCTGCAACGTTGTATTTAGGTTGCATTCAAACGTTGCAGTTTGGTTGTCACAATGGTGTATATGAAAGTTTTCCCGATTTTTTTTTCCAATGTTGCTGCAACGTTGTATTTAGGTTCAATCCAAACGTTGCAGTTTGGTTGTCCAAATTGTGTGTATGAAAGTTTTCCTGATGTTTTTTTCCAACGTTGCTGCAACGTTGTATTTAGGATGCATTCAAGCGTTGCAGTTTGGTTGTCACAATAGTGTATATGAAAGTTTTCCCGATTTTTTTTTCCAACGTTGCTGCAACGTTGTATTTACATGTAGGTTGCATTCGAACGTTGCAGTTTGGTTGTACAAATGGTCTATATGAAAGTTTTCCTGATGTTTTTTCCCATCGTTGCTGCAACATTTTTTCCCAACGTTGCTGCAACGTTGTTTTTAGGTCGCATTAAAACGCAATATTTTTAAATTCTATTTTTTTGATAATATAAAATTATTTTTTTTTTATTTACTGCCAACCGCTCTTTCAAGTATTATCGGCAGATATGCACACTGTCGAGTCTGTTTCCTAGAAAGAACCAGTACTTGGTGTCTAAAGAGGAGATAATAAAACGCTCCCCGAGTTGGAATCGTAGCATCAATGAAAATATGATTTCTTGTAAATTTTAGAAAATCATTTTTTTTAAATTTTACAGATCAGTTGCTTTAACTTATAAATGCTAAAGATGAACTTTAACTCGAAATCGCCGAATAAAATATTTTGTTTAAGTTGTGTTATGCATTAAAATGGTAGAATCTAGTTTCAAAGTTTCAAAAAAAAAAAAATAGTCAACATTTTTGTCTGAAACTTTCAATTGTCGCCGTGGTGTAGTGGATGAGGTGTCCGCCTAGCGATCGGGGGTTGGTGGGTTCGATTTTTCACTCGGGGAGCGTTTCATTAACTCCTCTATAGACATCAAATAATGGTTCTTTCTAAGAAACGAACAAATTTTTTTTAAAATTTATATTATTAAAAAAATAGAATTTGAAAATACTGCGTTTTAATGCGACCTAAATACAACGTTGCAGCAACATTGGGGAAAAAACATCGCAGCAACGTTGGGAAAAAACGTCGGGAAAACTTTCATATAGACCATTGGTCCAACCAAACAGCAACGTTCGAATGCAACCTAAATACAATGTTGCAGCAACGTTGGATGCCCACTGGGATGCCTTATAAAATAAATAATTTTCAGATAAATCGCTGATAAGGTGTCGAAAACAACACAGGTGCACTTGGGTAGTAGAAATGGTTTGTTAAAAGGGGGCATTAAAGGAATAAGCGATGGTAAATGTAAGCCAGACAGAGCTTGAATAGCAAATTTAATTGGAACTGATTAAATTTACGTTTTTTAAGAATGTCTGGACAAAATATCACATATTGGGACGCTGGGACAAACTCCTGAAAAGCAGAACTGTCCGGCCGAGATTGGGACGTCTGGCATTTATGCCTCCTTGTAGGACTAGTGATTTAAAGTCTTAACTCGCCTTTAGGAAATGATTCAAATCTGTACTTGCTGTTACAAAAGACATGTAATTGATAGAAAAATCAAATTTATGTGTTTCATCTTATTCTAAGTCCCTTAATTTATAATGTTTATCATAATAATTTTGATTTTTTTCCATAATCAACATAATAACTGGACTTGCATGTTTGTTTATTTCATATCTGATCCAGAAGGCCAATAACAGCCCTAGTGGACAATGATTATGCATGCAGTGTTAACAAATTTGCAATATATAAGGATATCAATGTATGATAGTTAAAACATAAATAATACTACAAGTTATATTACTACTACTACTACTACTACTACTACTACTACTACTACTACTACTACTACTACTACTACTACTACTACTACTACTACTACCACTACTACTACTACTAATACTACTACTAATAATAATACTAATAATAATACTAATAATAATACTAATACTAATACTATCTACTATAATGATGCAAGGTATATCATGTAAATTTACATAACATGCAACTCAAAATTGTTGATTAAATCACACGTAAAACCGCTGAAGCAAATGTGTAATAATTATAATAATGATAATAATGCCATGTATAAAATGTACATTGGCATACAATTGCATTGCAAAGTTATTGATTAAATGACAAATAAAGCCGGTAACGCAAACCTGTAATTATTGTAATAATTATTACTAGAAATGGTGCGGCAGAGGCCGACGCGTATCCACACACCGCATGTTTGACCCAGGGGGTGCCCCAGGGTTGATAATGTGGCCATGCGTGGTTGTGATTGACCGTATTGTCATAAGATATGTTCAGTATCAATTTGAAGTCAATCGTGTAGAAATGAAGAATTTATAGTAAAAGGCAATTTTGGGTGGGGGTGGTCTATGTGGGCGAGGGCGCCTTAGGGTTGGTAATGGGGCCATGCATAGTTGAGATTGATCGTATTGTGATAAGAGATGTTAAGTATCGATTTGAAGTAAATCGGTGTAGAAATGAAGAAGTTATAGTAAAAGGCAATTTTGGGTGGGCGTGGTCTATGTGGGGGGGGGGCCCCAGGGTTGGTAATGGGGCGCCCCAGGGTTGGTAATTGGGCACCCCAGGGTTGGTTATGGGGCGCCCCAGGATTGGTTATGGGGCCATACATAGTTGAGATTGACCGTATTGTCATAAGAGATGTTCAGTATCAATTTGAAGTAAATCAGAGTAGAAATGAAGAAGTTATAGTAAAAGGCAATTTTGGGTGGGCATGGTTTATGTGGGCCGGGCGCCCCAGGGTTGGTAATGGGGCCATGCATAGTTGAGATTGACCGTATTGTCATAAGAGATGTTCAGTATCAATTTGAAGTAAATCGGTGTAGAAATGAAGAAGTTAATGTAAAATAACATAAAAAAGGAGTAAAAATCTCTGACCTGGCCCCACCCCAACCCCCATAACTTTTGACCCAGGGGTCAGATCAAAATTCCAAAAAGTGCAGGGTCGCACATATATGCTCATAGCTACCATGTGTGTAAGTTTCAATGATCTAGTGCTTATAGTGTAGGAGGAGATAGTGGCCAGGACTGACGGATGGACAGACGGCGGAGATAACCACAATATCCCCACGCTTTTCAAAAAGCCTGGGGATAATAATGATAATTATACATGACATGCATCACAAAATTATTGGTTGGATAACGTATAAAAAGGCAAGTGGGCTTGTGTATGCATGTAAAGTAAATAGTAACCACCTCGTTTTTAGTGATTAATAATTTGTGTTATCAGATTATATAACATAATACGATTAACTATGATTCTTTATAATTACACATTAGAGTAGTAAAAGCATGATGTATCATTTTTAGCTCGACTATTATATATGAAATATATATAGTGGAGCTATCCTACTCACCTCGGCATTAGCGCTCCCGTGTCTGTTCCCGTTAGCGTGCTAATGTTAAAGTTTGCGTACTACCCCAAATATTTCCTTTGTCCTTTGACATATTGCTTTTATATTTTTCATACTTCTTTACCAACATGATCCCAATCTATAAACAAGAGCAGACAACTGTATCAAGCATTTTGTAAGAATTATGGCCCCTTTTATACTTAGATAATTGAACATTTTGGTTAAATTGCCATAACTTCTTTATTTACTATCTTATTTGATTCATACTTTGACAAAACAACACTTACCTGACATACCACCAAGTTAATTAGTTAGTCAATTAATTAATATATATTTACTACCCTGTTTCAGACTGTGAATGGTTATTTGAAAGCTGTGCAACAAATTTATCTTACTGGATACCATTTTTTCTTGATTATCAACATAATAACTGGACTGTGGAGATAAACTTGTATTTTTCAGTGTTCGACACTAACGGGAGTACGGTAGTCCGAGATTCGTGGAAATTAGACACGGACTCCTTATTTTTATGTCAAGGACGTCCGTCAGACTCCTTCAAAATTATCTGTGAATTATAAAAAATCCCTTCGTTTATTTATTTGTTTCGCAAAAGCAGAATGTCTGCACAAAGAAAATTTTACTCAGAATAATCATTGTTGATCAGTCTATAAAAACTTTCAGTTTAATTTGTTTATTGTCTCATTTAAAATGTAATTATTTAATATTCACCCTCTACATACCGCAGGAGGAAGTTTTTGATACCAACTATTGACCTCACACTTCAACCACTGTTTGAGAGCTGTAAGAGTTCTTATCAAGGAAGATTATAGACAGCTGGTCTATTGTTAGTGAGAAGTCTTCAATCAAAACTAGGTGATGTCGGAAGCATATAGAAAACAAGAACAATATCATTTGTACTATGCACTTGAATAAGTATTATTCTGTTTGCCTATGAAAACCCCTGTCTGGTCAACAAGATTTTGTCAGAAGATGCATTTTTTATACTTTTTATTGTATTATTATGATGAAAATACTTTGTAAATTTTATAATGTAGTAAGCAAAAAAAAAAGAAATTCCATGTAAGAGTTTTAATCAAATGACTTTGAAAGCAAAGGACCTCAGTCTATTAACAAAATCGTTCAATAAAAACCCTATTCACAGTGCTCTGTCATAGTTTACACACATGCACTTAGCAAAAGTCTATATTAGATGAAATGAGCACAACTTTCTTACAGTGAGCTTTTGTGATTACATTTTGCCGATTGTTAATCATTGTTCCTGCATTGTCCGTTGTCAAAATGCACATTGTTAACACTCTAGAGAATATATTTATTTCCAATATTCACGAAACAAAGCAAGAAATCGGTCTAAATGACAATTGGGTACATTACAAAACTGCGTTCAAAAACTAGGTTGCTTTGTCAAATTAAATAAAATGTTTCTAAACTTTTCAGAAGTTACTTGTTGACCCAATCCTCACGAAACTTGACCGGAACGCTTTTTCTAATGGTATATCTGCTGAGTTTGAAAACGGTTCAGGTCTACTGAAAAATATGAGTGCCAGTGGGCTTTTTCCGTATGTGGGTGTTATGAAACTTTTTGAACAATCTAGAAATCAAATGTTTTGCCAAATAATAATAAAACTATCACAACAATTGTGCTCATGATATTTCAACTGAATTCGAAATTGCTTCAGTCTGTTCCAAAAGACAACTTAAGGTGAAAGTTGTTTAGGAAGAGATTATATAGAAGTCATTCATGTTGATCGTTTGGCTCGTCCGAAGTTTTAAAAAGCTTTTTGAAATAATCCCCTGGGTTGAAAAGTGGCCCCACCCTAAGGGTTTCTTGCTTTATATGTTTGGAGCAAACACTTTAAAAATGTCTTGGTTTTTGGCGTGTATCATTTTATTCTGGTCCTCTACCAATTTTTTTAATATCGTCCCTTCGGTAAAAACTGGCCATGCCCAATGATGAAGAAATGTAAGAAGACTTACACATTTAAAAAAGTTTTCTCTTAAAACGTTAGGGCAGGGAATTAGTTATGCCCCCCTTCGAAGAAGAGGGGGTATATTGTTTTGCACATGTCAGTCCGTCCGTCGGTCCACTGGTCCGTCCACCAGATGGTTTCCGGATGATAACTCAAGAAGGCTTAGGCCTAGGATCATGAAACTTCATAGGTACATTGATCATGACTGTTAAATGACCCCTATTGATTTTCAGGTCACTAGGTCAAAGGTCAAGGTCACAGTGACTCGAAATAGTAAAATGGTTTTCTGATGATAACTCAAGAATGCTTATGCCTAGGATCATGAAACTTCATAGGTACATTGATCATGACTGTTAGATGACCCCTATTGATTTTCAGGTCACTAGGTCAAAGGTCGAGGTCACAGTGACTCGAAATAGTAAAATGGTTTCCTGATAACTCAAGAATGCTTAGGACATTGATCATGACTGGCAGACTACCCCTATTGATTTTCAGGTCACTAGGTCAAAGGTCAAGGTCACAGTGACTCGAAATAGGAAAATGGTTTCTGGATGATAACTCAAGAATGCTTATGTCTCAGATCATGAAATTTCATAGGAACATTGATCATGACTAGCAGATGACCTCTATTTATTTTTTGGTCACTAGGTCAAAGGTCAAGGTCACAGTGACTCGAAACAATTAAATGGTTTCCGGATGATAAATCAAGAATGCTTACGCCAAGGATCATGAAACTTCATAGGTACATTGATCATGACTGGCAGATGACCCCTATTGATTTTCAGGTCACTAGGTCAAAGGTCAAGGTCACAGTGACTCGAAATAGTAAAATGGTTTTCGGATGTTAACTCAAAAATAATTAGGCCTAGGATCATGAAACTTCATAGGTACATTGATCATGACTGGCAGATGACCCCTTTTAATTTTCAGGTCATTAGGTCAAAGGTCAAGGTCACAGTGACAAAAAACATATTCACACAATGGCTGCCACTACAACTGACAGCCCATTTGGGGGGCATGCATGTTTTACAAACAGCCCTTGTTTTTGTTTAACATCGTATTCTGGTCTTGTTACAACTATGTTAAAATCATCCCTCTTGGGTTATAATTGACCCTGCGTTTCTTGTTTAATTATATATATTTAGTGAAAACTTTGAAAGTCGTCTTTTCTGAGACAGCAGTGCCAAGAGGCTTGTTATTTCGCATGTTTAGTTTTATAGTAGTCCTTTGCTACAGTTGTTCAAATCATGCCCCCTAAGGCCACAGCCCGGGACTAAAATTATTGATGAAGACGTGTGTAGTTAATATCGATAACTTTCGCTTAACAGTGTCTAATCACTATAAACAATCATCACAATACCCATAATTGTTTACACAATGCACGTTTTACGGTCCCAATGCACTGAGGATGGGAACGACTGTGAATCAGTTGTGCGTAAATAACCCCATGCCATTAGCGATTGATTATGTACGGGGCTTAGTTGCAGTTTGTTGGCTTTGTTTTATTATGTTAAAAATTATGGGGAAAATGTATAAAGCAATGGGCTGTAACAACCAATCCGGAGGATCAACAAGCAAGCATATATTTAAATGCATTATAAAAAATAATATTTTTATGTCCCCCACTATAGTAGTGGGGGACATATTGTTTTTGCCCTGTCTGTTGGTCTGTTGGTTGGTTGGTCTGTTGGTTGGTCGGTTGGTTTGCGCCAACTTTAACATTTGCAATAACTTTTGCAATATTGAAGATAGCAACTTGATATTTGACATGCATATGTATCTCATGGAGCTGCACATTTTGAGTGGTGAACGGTCAAGGTCAAGGTCATCCTTCAAGGTCAAATATATGGGTCAAAATAGCTCATTTAATGTACACTTTTGCAGTATTTCAATATTCAAGATAGCAACTTGATATTTGGCATGCATGTGTATCTCATGGAGCTGCACATTTTAAGTGGTGAAAGGTCAAGGTCAAGGTCATCCTTCAAGGTCTGATGTCAAATATATGTGGCCAAAATCGCTTATTTTATGATTACTTTTGCAATATTGAAGATAGCAACTTGATATTTGGCATGCATGTGTATCTCATGGAGCTGCACATTTTGAGTGGTGAAAGGTCAAGGTCATCCTTCAAGGTCAGAGGTCAAATATATGTGGTCCAAATCGCTTATTTTATGAATACTTTTGCAATATTGAAGATAGCAACTTGATATTTGGCATGCATGTGTATCTCATGGAGCTGCACATTTTGAGTGGTGAAAGGTCAAGGTCAAGGTCATCCTTCAAGGTCAAATATATGGGTCAAAATTGCTCATGTAATGTCACTTTTGCACTATTGAAGCTAGCAATTTTATATTTGAAATGCATGTGTATCTCATGGAGCTGCACATTTTGAGTGGTGAAGGGTCGAGGTCAAGGTCATCCTTCAAGGTCAAACGTCATATAGGGGGACATTGTGTTTCACAAACACATCTTGTTTAAACTTACAATAATTAACTTAAATATTAATGGCATTTGTTAAATAATTTTGCAATCTTAAATAACAAATGACAGCGAATATATAACAGCAGTCACTTTCAACTTCGATCTGAAACCAAACATGAAAGAAGATTGATCAATTTGTGGTTAACATGTGTTATTACCCTCCAAAAATACAGTATATAAAAAGTGTCATAATTTTTGGATTACATGAAGTATGATCGGACTCCTAAATTTCAAAAGAAGGGAGTCCAAAGAACTCCTTTCTCAGAATAGTTAGTTTTGAACACTGTTTTTATATAAAATTGTATAAGTTTAACTAACGTCACAATTAAAATATTGTTAAATCTAATGTTGCTATGATAACTTAACTTTAAAGATGAACATTTGCTAACGCTTGCCTTGTATTTCAGATGCTCTATCGCTATTGAGATGGCATCACCTGCTCGGAGTATTGCTCTTCCTATGGGCCTCCTATCAGCAGAATAGAACAGCTCACCTGTTTGCAAAGCTCAGGCAGGACAAGTCAGGTAATTGATATTCTACCAGTTTAGAGATACAAATGAGATGGGTTCAAATGATACTCCATCAGTTTAAAGATACAAATGAGATGACTTCAAATCATATTCCACCAAATTACAAAGGTGATGCAGATTAAGTCAGGTGGTGCGTTTATTAAATTAATTGGAATTTGATAGATGTAAAATGGTTGAAAATACAACAATTGCTTTTTAAAACTGAGGTAGAACAATTCAGGAGGGTGGTGTAATTAATCTGAATTTGATGTAAGATATGTTCAAAGAATAGCCCATTATTAGGCTAACGCCAGCACAAGGTTGGAGGTTTTATTGAAAATATTGATAAATATAAAGTAGGTTAAAATAAGAGCAAATTTTTTATACAATTCAGGTAGGATCAGTCAGATTGGTGGTTTAATTTGTTATGAATTAGATATATGAAAGATGGGTTCAAACGAAAGTTCATTAGTTTTCAAAGCTGAGACAAGACAACTCCTGTTGATGGTTTTATTCACAAAAATTTGATAGATGTAATTAAAGAACTCTGTACATAGGTCAGCTGCATAATTTGTGTAAGTCTTCCCTTACCTGGCAAATTCAAGGATTGTGGATTTGTTTCCCAGCGCAGCCATATTACATGTGTGGGGATTGGTTAATTTATCAAATATTTTCAACAGCCATTGCACCACTACCTGTGATTTAAGGACAGTTAACTTACTGTGCACTGAGCACTTCAAAACTATTCAATCCAGGAAAAGTTTTGGTAGTTTTACTGACAACCGTTTTATGACTGAAAAAAAAAGAAAACTGTGAAAATAAAAATAAGTGACATATTAGGAAAACAGGGCTTAATGCATGTTAGCATTGTCCTCCCAGATTAGCCTGTGCAGTAATCAGAACAACACTTTCCACTTTTTATTGAATTTTTCTTAAAGGACTGCACAGGCTAAACTCAGACAACACTTTGCACAAATTCCTTTAGCACAGTATTGCCAGAGGGAGGCTCAAATATTCAAACTAACAATCTTCTGTCTCTACAGGCAATGTTGAGAACACCAGACATCACATCCCAAGAGGGGGACTGTTTGAGTATGTGTCCTGTCCACACTACTTTGTTGAGATTCTCATTTACCTCTCTTTCAATGTGATCTTCGCCTTCCGCAACGCCATGATGTTCTGGCTGTTTGTGTTTGTACTGGTCAATCAAGTTATCACAGGACATTTCTCTCATCAGTGGTACAAGAAGACGTTTAAATCGTACCCAAAGGATCGGAAATCTACGATTCCATTTGTGTTTTGAACATGCATGCATTGGTAACTATAAGAATAACTTTCATTCGCCCCCTACAAGTTCAGAAATCAATGATTCCATGTGTTCTGAATGGTTAACCCAGTGGTGGTAAACTGATAATGCTTTATAAGCGGTAAAATAAGGACGAATATAATCTGTAATGCCACAATATAAATGCTTTCAACATCAGTGGTATAGAAAAATTATCAATAAGCCTGAGCACAAAGGAATAAACAGTACAGGTCATCCCAGGCTCAAAATATCCTTTAGCCAGATATATTGCCTCTATATTGCCAAAATCTGCTCATTTTGGCTATTATGAGAATTTTAATGACGAAAATGTTGTAGCCAAACAGATATATCTGTAGACAGATGGGTCACATTGTAGATAGTGGAAAATTTGATGTATAGCAGAGTAAGCCCTGGTGACATTTGACTTTGTAAATGAGTACTTGACAGTACATGAGTCACATTCTGACAAAACTGGGCATTATGCATGTGCGTTAAGTGTCATCCCAGATTAGCCTGTGCAGTGCGCACAGGCTAATCAGGGACGACAGTTTCCGCCTAAATTGGATTTTTGATAAGATGAGACTTCATTTAAAAAAAAAATGTAATAAAAGCGGAAAGTGTCGTCCCTGATTAGCAAGTGGGGATTGCACAGACTAATCTGGGACGACACTACGAACATGCATTATGCCCAATTTTCTCAGAACAAGACTCGTACATTAAAATTACCCAACAATGCTGACATTCTCAGTACCATTTGCAGTCTGTTATGCAAACAAATTCATTAAAGCTTCAACGTCTCTAAAATATAATCATATGAAGTATATGTCACCTGATAAATAAAAGCTGACCACTTGTTCTTTGGGTTTAAATTATTCTTTTTAACAAAAGATGTTAGTCATTTTCTTATCACGAATTGATAAACAAATTTGTGAAAGGGCTGCAGCCTTTCTACTGAAATGTAAGCATGGACATTTTTTTAAAGTAGGCTTATTAAGAACCTGAATTTTATTTTTGCCTCAAATAAATGTAAAGCTATTTACAAATATACATACAGGTATTTACAAGAGCCCTGAATAATATGATTTTCTGCTTATGACTTTGTTTGTGCTATGCAGTATGCATGTTCATGTGTAATTGCTATGCATAATTGACTCTGTTTTATGTTTACTTTCACAATTCCATTTGCATGTTAATCATGTTTCAATCGTTTTGCTGCTGTTATGAATTGAGTTATATGATTTGAGCTGCGTTATGCAAAAATGGGTCATATGCACATCTGCACAGACTGGTCAATTGGTACCCTGTTAACTATGAAGTCAAACAATGTTGCATAGTCACATTATAGGACAGGGAACATGTAGCTCCTGACCAGACTGTGCAAATGTGCAGGCTGGTCTTTAGCATTATTGGCAAAATATAGCATAAGACCCATTATGGCATGACACCTCATTTATGACATGCACATAATTTTGAATACATTGTACTCACAAGGAGTCTTATTTGTTAAAGGAAACTTATTGTATTTTGCATCTTTGTATTGTTTTGCCACTGAAATACAAAACGCAACACGATCAGCCAGTCCGTTATTGACCAGTTATAACTGACGGCCTATAAATCCCAGTGCTTTGCCTTGACCAGTGATTGCGGTGACTTCAGGTTACGGTTTATTTTCAATATTGCATCCTGCCTATTTTCATGTATTGTATAGGCTTATTGTCTTCTTTATTAAATAAAAAACTATTGGGCAAGAATTTATCTCTTTATAATGTCTCATGAGTTTAAAGGGATCTTTTCACGCTTTGGTAAATTGACAAAATTGAAAAAAGTTGTTTCAGATTCGTAAGTTTTCGTTTTAGTTATGATATTTGTGAGGAAACAGTAATACTGAACATTAACCATGCTCTAATATAGCCATTATATGCATCTTTTGACGATTTTAAAACCTAAAAATTATAAAGCGTTGCAACGCGAAACGATTGAATAATTTGGAGAGTTCTGTTTTTGTCGTTAAATTTTGTGAAACTACGAAGATTGCTTATATAAGGTATAAAATACGTCTAGAATGTGTACTCGGCGGAATAGCTCAGTAGGCTAAAGCGTTTTTACTTCAGGACTCTGGCAGGACTCCAGGGGTCACTGGTTCGAAACCTGCTCCGGGCAATGTTCTTTTCCTTTTTTTATTTTTTTTCTTGATTTTTTACTGGAGCTTTTTAGATCCAATGTTTATATTTATCAATATAAAGCATTTAATGAATAAGTTAAAAAAATGCAAAAATCTGTGAAAAGGCCCCTTTAACTGTTCCTTGATATTGTAAGTAACAATAATAATCTATTCGTGTATCTAATAATGAATATTGTTGATACAGCCACTGTGTACTCTTATCAGTTTACATGTACATTAAATATACATCGGTTTAACAGGATACGCATACTACTACCGGTGCAGAGGTGTGTAATTTTCCGAATGCAATACTACGTTTACATGATAACCCAGCCAATCTTGACAACAACATAGATGTTCCATATTACAAGCTGTGGACGGTTCATGTCAATATGGGTCATGTCTTTGTTGAACAATTAGTTCAAGACAATCTTGCTTTAATGCACAGATTAATCAGGGACGACACTGTCTCTTTTAAACAAACATCAAGTTCAGGCGGAATGTTATGTCCTTGTGCAGACAGCCTGTGCAGACTGTGCACTTGCATTGAACCAAGTTTTCCTAGAGTGTGGCTTGATTTGACCAGTGGAGGTTTATAGTTAACTAGTATCTATCTGTTGACTCATTATTTTAGGCTAGATAAAGTCTTATTTTGTTATTTGATTGTACGTACGTAGAGCTACTTTTTGTTATATACATGTTTTATAAATGGTAAACATTGTGTACTAAATATTAGCGTGTGCAGTTGCACAGGCTAATCAGGGACGATACTTTCCGCTTTTATGGTATTATTCGTTTACAGAAAATCTCTACAAAAATTCAGTTAAGCGGAAAGTGTCGTCCCTGATTAGCCTGTGCGGACTGCACAGGCTAATCTTGGACAACACTTTAAAACGCACATGCATTTAACCCCCTTTTCACAGTATGCACAACGTGAACATAGCGTTTTGAAAACGTAACAGCTTAACATATCTGCTGTGAGAATACATCTACAATTTAAATAGATTTAATTGCTTTTCGCACTAGTTATGAAAGTGTTTTGGTCTTCATGTGTATTTCTAGAAATTATTTGGTCGACAAATCTATCGCTCGTCCGTTCGGTTGTTTCTCGTAGTATTGGCAGTTACTGAATGAAGCAGTAATGCGTATCGTTGTAAAGTACAATTATAAATTATGATTATTATATTTGGTCAACTCGACCCTTTATTGACAACTACGTCGATTCTCCTTCCTTTGATTCAATCGTTTGGAATAGGTTTGTGCAGAGCTTTAGAGATGTGTGTGAAAAGATTTTTGGTATGTGTACTAGATACGGTACTGGTAATTCCGCATACCCTGGTAGGGTGGAGGAAATCACACATATGACTGATATTCTGTTGAATGCGGTGATACATAAATTAAAAACAAAAAATAAATGTTTGAGTATCTGCATGTCTCTAGGAATCGGCTTCATGCGTTAACAGTTGTCTCTCTAACTGACCTATTGTTGTCAACAGACTATCGGCAATTCTCGTCCCTAAGCGTAGGTTTACTTTAAACATTTATCAAATATAAAACTTAATAAAAATTTTACTAGATTTTTACAATAATTGCATATGAACTCATACAACATGTATGATAAACAACACGTTAGGTGTTTTATAATTTTAATGCCGCAAATTCGTGAAAATGGGATGTTTATTGAGCATTTAATTGGTGCTTAATTATAATGAAATTGAAATGTATTAAGAAAAAGCGTGCATTTATTACCTGCAACTTTGTTTAAAATTGATGATAATGAAATCGACAATGAAATGACTCCGTAATGCTCGACGATAACCGCAGGCGGAAGTACTGGCACGGTCGTTTCCACTCGTAGTCAGTTTACTGTAAGGTCAATTTTAGAAGGACAGTCTTCTTATCTAAAACGTCAGCCTGCCAGTGGTCAAGGTGAGCCTCCCAGGTGTCAAGGCCGGCCTACGTGAAGGTCAGGGTGAGCTGAAGGCACGCCGCCTCCTGGCCCATATATGTGACGTTGCCCTGGAGTAGGTAGTCTCCGGCGGGAATCACACTTGCGTCGACGTCGAACTCGGTCTGGGGCAGCGAGTAGGAGTTCTGGGGAAAAAAACATTGCTTGTAATTTGAGCTTCTCTGAAAACTGGGCTTAAATGCATGTGCGTTAAGTGGCATTCCATATTAGCCCGTGCAGTCCGCACATGCTGACAAGGGACGACACTTTCCGCCTAAACTGGATTTCCGCTAAAGAGAGACTTTAAACGAAAAATCCCACCAAAGCGGACTGCACAGGATAATCTTGGACGACAATATACGCATATGCATTAAGACCAATTTTTCCAAAACGAGGCTAATATTAAACTAAATAGTTGATAATTGCTGCTTAAGTTGAACATGCTTTCCTAAACATGAGTCTAGTAAGTTAATTATGTAGGATAGCAGGGACACATTCCGGGTCATTAAATTGGAATCTCGGGTGCGAAAGGACAACACAAACTTCGAACAACAACTTGGTACTTGATTGCTTCGTTTCCCAGCGTTTTGCGAGTTTTTTCTCTGAGGTGCAAAGTGAAAAACGTTATATCAAACCAATTCATTTACATTTTTTGATGGCGAAGGCTTTTTTGAGTTTCTTGCACGTGCAATTTCGTTATTATTTGTTGAAACTAAAGTGGAAAGTACCCAGGCGAATGCCTGTCCTTTTTCTCAACCGGGTTTAGTTGCACACACCAGTAAAGCAACAATGTGTTTTCATTTAACAAACTTCATATACACACTGTCGAACAATATGATCATGTGTCATGCATGTATATATTGTTAATTCTAGTCAGCCCTTCATTGAAACGTGTGTTCCGAAACATCTTTTCCAAACAGCCACAGCCACAAACACGCACAACGAAGAACAAACTAAGCAATGATCGTAACTTGTATAAGCCCTACCGATTTAAGGGGACACTGGCAGTCGATACCGATGCGTACTATGGGGTCTGGACACTGCACCTGCTCGAGCAGCTCGCACAGGTCCGGGTATGTGCACGAGCCGAAGTTGTCAACGCACGGGAGCTTCACCCAGTTGCCCAGAATCTTTTTCGAGATTTGAACGTCGCCCTAAAACGAAGAACGCACATATTCAATCACTGTGAACAATAGTAGACAAGTTAATTGTGAAGAATTACACGCACTCAAGTAATGTTTGCGTTGATTACAAGTAAATGTTTAGCGCTTGTGCGCTTTATTGAGATATTCAAAGTTTTAGTTGTACAATTTACACACTAAAGTGTGAACTCCATCATTTGAAATCTAAAAGCACCCTTAATGTCTAAACCTGGAGCGGTGCGTTCAGGTCACTCTTGATCTTGAAGACGGCGGCGACGTTGAGGGGCCCGGGAAACGAGATTGGGTCGGGGGTGACGCTAAGTGAGCCGATGTTTACCATGGCGTTGGCGCCGCCACAGTCCTTGAATGAGAAACCCGTCAGACGGGCTGGCTTCCCACGGGGTGAGTGCTGTAAGATACGTGGATGATGAGAATAACTTGATTGTCATTGCGGATTTCAAAACTAAGTCAGAATTGCTGTCAATAGGCAGAGTGCCCTCGTGTTAAAAATACTTAAAAATGTGAAGGACGTGTTACTGATAAATGAATCATAATTGATTTGAGAGGTATTAACCAATACGGGCGGACTTTCAATTGACTGAATGCTTTGAAAACTGTGTTGTTTCTGACAAATAAATCATCGCAAGAATTGATGTCGCTTCGTCGAATGCACCATTACAGTTTATGATGGGATTTAAACCGATTATTGTAGCAATTCTGCATTATTGCTGAATTATAGTAAATGCTGAAAAGTATATTGAGAAGTTCTCGTCACTGATAAGTATAACAAACAAGCCGCTTAGTTCATATACTCCATAGCGTTATGAAAAAGACTGTAGAGGTTGACAGAAAGTCATAACTGATCTACTAGTATCAACCGACACGAATGGCTATATATACTTGTATGTATGCAGACTAAATTCTTGAAAGTTATGTGCTCAACGATTGCATATTTTTTAGAATTTTGTATTGATTAAATTCAGAGCCGTTGTCGAAATAACTGTTGCTTAAAACGGCGTGCAGCATTATTTTAGTGCTTACGGAGTTTGACATTGCATTGTACAACCACTTCTGAGGTGGATATTTCAGCCGTATCATTCGCAAGAACGACAAAAAGAGCCATAATTGTCGTTTTTGCGCCTGAGATGTCTTTCTTGAGGATATAATTGTCGATATTTCGTCATACTTGCCAGCACGCCAAAACAAGTTGGCAAAAATCAGCCACCATGATTCACACACAGCAATCCAAGTAAAATACCAACTCTCTGACTAATAAGATTACGTGGCAAAACTTACGTGTTCAGTCAGGAAATGGATGAGGTCCTCCTTGGTCTTAATGAAACTTGAGAGTTTCTCGAAATTACCCATCTCCATCTCATAAACATGTGGATGTGCGAAGCACGTTGCCACGGCAACTAGAAGAAGGACCACGCGCATGTTAAGAATCGAACGCAGAAAGCACACCAATAGGACAGCGAAACCGCGAATGTTTGCAGACTAGGACTGTGCAAACCAGTTTACGTGATGGGAGACAGAGTATCTTTGGATAAAATGTCGCGTGATGTGATGTTGTAACGATAATTAGAGATATGAATCAAGTAGGAGAGAAGGTCAATATTGATAAAGCTCGAGTTACGGACAGAATGATAACTTCTGATAGGTTTTATATAAGTCTTATGATGGAAGCTTATCTAAACGTGATAAAGGCGAACATTGCTTACGGTGCATTGAATAGCAAATTAAAACGTCTTATACTACTTATCTACCACAATAGTGTGGAGTCAATTCACTAAATAATTGTTTATTGAAATTGAAGCGTACATTTCATTAAAAATAAGCCCGTAAATAGTCATTCCAAATCTAACTTTTGACAGTTTACCTTGAATTGCGACCTCGATCTTTGACACAAGGTTCTGGTTTTTGCGTGCCTCGATCTATTAATTGACCTTCAATTTTGCTAGGACCTTAGTGAATGCGGGACCTAGTATTTTGACAAGGTCGTACCATGCTTATCTCTTATTGTTTGACAATCGATGGATGCCTACCAAAGTCATGCTCTCACAGGAATTTCTCACATTTTAAATTTTACATATTTGGACAAAAACTTACGTCTTGTACGCGAAACTCTGACCCATTGTGCTGATGACTAAAGTTATTTGAAATTCCATCAAAGCACTACAAACTAATTATCCGGACAAAGTGCATTGGATAAGTCCCTTACTTGACCATTATGCTTGAGACTGTGACAGAGGAGCCTCGGTCTTTCTAGTGGCACAATGGCTAATCATTCTTTTCGGTTTTGTACAGTTATTTTAAAGGGGCCTTTTCACAGATTTTGGCATTTTTTTTAAATATTCATTTAATGCTTTATATTGATAAATTTAAACATTGGATCGTAAAAGCTCCAGTAAAAAAATCAAGAATAAAATTAAAAAAAGGAAAAGAACATAGCCCGGAGCAGGTTTCGAACCAGTGACCCCTGGAGTCCTGCCACAGTCCAGAAGTAAAAACGCTTTAGTCTACTGAGCTATTCCGCCGAGTACACAATCTTGATGTATTTTATACCTTATATAAGCAATCTTCGTAGTTTCACAAAATTTAAAGACAAAAACAGAACTCTCCAAATTATTCAATCGTTTCGCGTTGCAACGCTTTATAATTTTTAGATTTTAAAATCGTCAAAAGATGCATATAATGGCTATATTAGAGCATGGTAAATGTTCAGTATTACTGTTTCCTCACAAATATCATAACTAAAACGAAAATGTGCGAATCTGAAACAACTTTTTTCAATTTTGTCAATTTACCAAAGCGTGAAAAGATCCCTTTAACTTCCAGGAGTGCTGGACATTGATATACACGAAGTTATGGGGTAAATTACTTACTGTTGACATTGGCCAATTGTGACCTTGGGCCAACGGGCATGATTCTTGAGCGCAACACTCCTTATTGCGAAGTTTGTCGGAATGTTGATTAATACTCGAGAATGTAATGGTCCTGAAAAGTTCTGATGCGGACTTTATTATGTTGACCTTTATTGTGAGATAGACGTTTGACAAATAGGCCTGTTGCTCGTGCACTTCACTGCTACCTCAAGTTTATAACTGCTGTTAAGTGGTTGTGTTTAATCTATTCACAGTGAATAGTTATGTTCGGGAGAAAGTCTGTACCGCACGCCATCACCCCTCCTGCATAGGGGTTTTCATGATACAGCCGTATAGAATCTTAACGACTGTAAACCAACAATAAAATCTCCACACGCTAACACAAACGATCAATCTTAGATAACCTTCTGAATCTCAGCGTTATAACCTTGTATGTACCTACAACTGACCGTTTCGTCCGATTGTGATATCTTTTATATCAGTTTTGTCAGAAAGTCTTCATGTTGAAGTCCTGAAGATTGTGTACAGACTAGAGTACATGCAAGAAACAGTTTTATACAGCTCTTGACAACAAGTTACTTTCGGTTATTTAACAGCCTTTTGCCATTATAAGGAATCCCATAACATTGAGGCACAGCGGTAGATAATAACACATGAAAAACATTAGTTGTATTTATTGGCTCATTTAAGATACAAAAGTTTTTTTCAAGAATTTAACAGCAATAAAGCTTAAAAAGACGATTATTATATAAAATATTTTAACTATTCGACATGCAATAACAACATACATCCCTGCAAGAAAATACATGGAATGATTGAACTGTAATATCTTTTGGTAAAAGCCTAAACAAGTCTAAAGTATTAAAAAAAGTAGAGTGAAATACAAGTAAAATCTGAGATGCACTCACATACATGATACATTATTCAATAATATAATAAGCAGTAGGCTCTTTTGATATTCTCCTGTTAATGTCCCGTTCTTTCTTTGGTATCATATTCTAATGTGGATGGTAAGTAAACTTTGAACAATTAATAAAAGCAATTTAATGATAACTAAAGGCTGTTGAAAATATGTGTAATCTATTTGATGCAATTTTTGCTTGAGTACTTACCTGAAGATCAAAGTGATTGTTCTCTTATGATTATGTAAGTCAATAAATAGATCTCTTATGATTATGTAAGTCAATAAATAGATCATAAGTACTCTACTAGAAATAACGATGACACAATCCTCTAAGAAAAAACAAAGAAAAATTACAGTGATATAGATTGCACAGATCTAGTATGAGCCGAGTCATTGTGAAAATGGGTAAAATGCACATTCTGGTCAGAAACTTCTCAATCCCCTTAAAAGTAACACAAACAATGTTTCATGGTCGGAATAACTGACAGCTTAGCTTCAGACCAGACTGCGTAAATTTACAAACTGTTTGCAGCTGTGTTTGCCGCATATGGAATAACAACCATTTTCGCATGATGCTGCTCCTATGTGTTGTTAAAAAATATGCAGTCCTGACAAATCAAGAAGTAATGTAATAAATGGACTGTTGCAGAATACAACAGACAATATGCTCTATGTCTACACAGACATTCATTCTGGAATGTGTTTACAATAACAAAACTGACTGCTTCATATTATTCCAATTTACAACTGACATGTTCACATATCGTCAAATGAGTGACATACTGTGGAAACAGAACAAATACTATACATATAATTAAAACTTAAAACTACAGTTTTGTAAATGAGTGATCCTTTGTTGAGGAATACATCAACTAGATTGTAACAGAAGTGCTTAAACAATTTACAGTGTTTTTTGGTGTTTGCTAAAATGTAAGGCAATAATCTTTTGATTGAGAGGTCTTGATTTCCACCCAAGGGAAGATATGAGGAGTCATATAATGATTACTTCACGATATAATATTTTTTGCGAAAAACAATAACATTAACAGTAAAAAATCAATACTGTTTTCAAAACTTCCCTGAAAAAAAGGTCAGAATTCTGTAGTATACTGTAGATAAAAACAGAACACATCAACCTTGAGCACAACCAGCTGGTATGTCTACCAGTACCTGTTATTTTAATAAAAGTTACTTAAATGAATAATTTCTAAAAACAATATCAATTTAATCAATTAATTCATTGTGAACTTAATTTAAAAACTGCCAAAATACATGTAGTCCAAGCAATTCGTGTTCATAATATCCTGCTTATAACAAAGAAATACATACATGATAAGCCTTGATTTTTGTAAGCATATTCAAAGAAAACAAGATGCGTTTGTGAAACACAATGTCCCCCTATATGATGTTTGACATTGTAGGATGACCTTGACCTTGTGAAGGATGACCTTGACCTTGACCTTTCACCACTCAAAATGTGCAGCTCCATGAGATACACATGCATGCCAAATATCAAGTTGCTATCTTCAATATTGCAAAAGTATTCATAAAATAAGCGATTTGGGCCACATATATTTGACCTCTGACCTTGAAGGATGACCTTGACCTTTCACCACTCAAAATGAGCAGCTCCATGAGATGCACATGCATGCCAAATATCAAGTTGCTATCTTCAATATTGCAAAAGTATTCATAAAATGAGCGATTTTGGCCACATATAATTGACCTCTGACCTTGAAGGATGACCTTGACCTTTCACCACTCAAAATGTGCAGCTCCATGAGATACACATGCATGCCAAATATCAAGTTGCTATCTTCAATATTGCAAAAGTATTCATAAAATGAGCGATTTTGGCCACATATATTTGACCTCTGACCTTGAAGGATGCCTTGACCTTGACCTTTCACCACTCAAAATGTGCAGCTTCATGAGATACACATGCATGCCAAATATGAAGTTGCTATCTTCAATATAGCAAAAGTTATTGCAAAATGTTAAAGTTGGCGCAAACAGACAGACAGACAGACCAACAGACAGGGCAAAAACAATATGTCCCCCACTACTATAGTGGGGGACATAAAAAAAGTGAATAGCATATCCAAATATAATTCAAATCTTAAAACAATTGAGTAACATTTTGGGAAAATGGGGTTAATGAAAGTGCCTAAATTATTGTCCCAGATTACCCTTTACATAATTTTTCTAAACGAAAATCTAGAGTAGGCGGAAAGAGTCTAGAGTAGGCGGAAAGAGTTGTCCCTGATTAACCTGCAAAGGCTTATCTGGGACAATACTTAATGCGCACGCACTAAGCCCAGTTTTCCCCGAACACGACTCAATTAAAGCAACATAACCATGTGCCATCTATCATTCCGTGGCTGGACTCTTAGGCCACAGATATGTACATATCGATGCACGTGGCCTGGGCCCCATTCATCGTTATGTCAGCAATGATGTGGTAATCTCCACCTGGAATTACTGACGCTGACACATCAAACTCTGTCTTTCCGAGGTTGTAGGAGTTCTGTAATAGATACACATAATTACAAACTCATAAAAATGAATAATTTAAATCATCAGTCCATCAATAATATCACTATGGGAAAATAGGGTTTAATGTATTTGTGTACAATGTTGTCCAAGGTTAGCCTGTGCAGTCTGACAGGCTAATCAGGGACAAAACGTTTTGTGTACTGCACAGGCTCAGCTAGTACGACACTTTACTAACATGTATTAAACCCCATTTTCCCAGACAGAGGTTCATGTGCTTTAAAAACGTATTGCATAAATAACTGAATTTGCCTTGTTAAAAACTATGATAGAAACTTACATTTCACACATGGTTACACAATTTTCTTTCCAGGCCACTGGTTTTACGAAGGACACAAAGTATTTTTGAGAAAACTTGGTGTTCATCTTCAAATTTAATAATGGCTGATACATGTAGGCTGTTGTTACTTTTAACCCCTGTTTTTGATGTTTAGATATGTAAAAAAAAAATACTTTTCCATTTGTATTTGATGACCTTTAAACATTGCATTTCTTTCTAGGCCTTTAACAAATCTTAAATGATGCTCTTCGTGAAAACAAATTAAATCAATACAATTAAATATCAAATTTAATCCATATGTGACCATACTGAATTTATGACCAAGTATCTCACACAATATACTGCTTTGAGATTGGGAACATAATAACGGACCAACCCATGCAAAAGATACAATACTTCAACAGGACCTTCAGTCCCTAAAAAATAAAAAAATTAACTTCCATAACAAAATGGGAAACAGATTGGAAACATGCAGTTTATGAGAACATGTTATTATTGTTTGCATTATAATGTTCATTAAATCTCTATCAATTATTGCATACAGGAAGCATTTTTCTGTTTGCAAATTCTAATCTAAAAACTTGTATATGGGTAACTGTTAACAAGTGATAAAGTACATAATCTATATCATTACTATTTAATGAGGTCCAGTATAATCAAATGTGGTCATGCTAAATCCGTAAGTGGCAGAACCACTTACTGTAATGAGTTCCTGTCTTACAAATGGGTTGATGGGACACAAGTGGCACTTGTGTAGAAATTCAGTAAAGAAAGAGTAAAAAAGTTCCAGGTGACAGATATTCAATCTATGGAGTAATGTTCATGCTTATAGGGTTGTAATTTTTTATTATGAGAAAGTCTTTTTTTTTTTGCAACACTTACTATGTACGTTTCCCATTTTTAAATACATGTGGTCACTAGGGCCCTAACCAATTCACTTAGAACCTTATAGTAAACAAGAAATGTGTTTGTCAGAAACACAATGCCCCCTACTGCGCCGCTTTGATACATGTTTTTTACCTTTGACTTTGAAGGATGACCTTGACCTTTCACCACTCAAAATGTGCAGCTCCATGAGATACACATGCATGCCAAATATCAAGTTGCTATGTGAAGGGACATAGAAGTTATGAGCATTTTTCAAAACCTAAATGCGAAACCTAAATGCAAGTGTGACGGAAGGACATAAATGCAAGTGTGACGGAAGGACGGACGGTCCGATCACTAAATGCCCTCCTTCGGAGGCATAATAAAAATAACTTGTTTCTTTTGATAAATACAATCAAGAACATGTACTTTAAAGCACTTGTTCAGAAACCCACAGCCCATCAATGATTTAATGAAATACAAGGAAATTTTAAGAATGATGAAATCTTCCTGGATTTCTCATGAGTTATTGCGTTGGTTAAGTAATGCTTATTACAGCATCACTTCGACAAGACAAGTTTGAAATAAATAAAATATTGTTGATGTAGTCCTTTTCAAAATTAGATATTTGGCATGCTTGAATAAGCATATGAATTAGCAAGCGTGGTGCGTATTCCAGTTATTAAATTTTGAAGAACTGTAGAATAAACCGAAATAAAACGAAACTCATACCAACACACAAATTTGTCTGGTATGTTCAATGGCAAATAACTGGAATGAAAATTGGACACAAATGTAAGTGTCATGCAAGTGAACACTTCATGGTGATCACATATTTAAAAATAATTGATACAGATGAGAAATGTGGAAGTTTGTCGCTTTGCTTAGTTGGCCTTTTCACTATTTTCAACAGTACTTCAGTCACTACATAGAAGTCGGTTAAGCAACACACTTTTTTGGGGGATACAACATTATTATGCCAGTAGCTGACAAATGCCCAACATGAATCTGATATAAGGGCATTATGGACGAAGAAAGGTTTGTATGACCAATTACCACAGTCATAAGTTTTATGACTGGGCAAGGAATAAAACACGTGATCTTCGCATTTGTTGTCAAGCACTATACCAACTTAGCAAGAAATGAACAAATTTATGACATTATATGAGGATGGACCAAATAGCTGATTGACAAAGTGCAAATATATTTCCTCTCAAGCTATATATGTTGGGAGTTCAACAAATAAAACACAGAACTCCTAATAATTGTTAACCTTTCCCAATCTGAAACAAAGTGAAAATGGCTATATGCAACAAACAATAAACCAGAACAAGTAACTCGCAGCCTGTTCTGTGTTCAGGTTTTATGCTGTTTACCGTAAATAAGTTTCTTAGGATTGGAAAAGAAGCCTTTAAAATTGAATCGACTGAGAGAGTTCTTTCATTTTTGTTAATTTTTAAGTGACTACAAATGCGTCAAACTATGTTTCTAAGCGGGAAAGATTCAACAAACTTTTATATCCAAACATATGAGCTGGGCTCTAAAGATTGGGCTTAATTCATGTGAGTAAATCCCATATTAGCCTGTGCACTCCGGGCTAATCATGGACAAATCTTTGTGCTTTTATGGGATTTTACTTTTACAAGAAGTTTCTTCTCAATGAAAGCCCAGTCTAGGTTGAAAGTATTGTTCCTGACTGCACAGGTTAATCTGGGATGACACTATCAGACATGCACTTAGTTTTATTTTTTGAGAGCGTTACTCATTTCAATTTACCGCTGCAATTGGGCAGGAGCAGTCAATCCCAATCTTCTTCAGAGAGTCCGGGCACTGGCCCTGGATAGGAGCCAGCTTTGAACACAGGTCATCATAGGTGCACGAGCCAACATTGTCAACACATGGAATCTCAATGTAGGTGCCAAATATCTTCTTGTACACTTTTAACTGACCCTTTTATAGCAAAAAATAAATAAATAATTGAACACTTCATAAAACATACGCAATCTGAAATACATGAAGATCTCTTAGTCATAAATGGGATAGTTTGTTTCTCAAGAAATCTCACAAATCTTTTGATTGTTATTTGAAACTTTTCCAAATAGGAGCAATTATGCATACACTTAAGTTTTAAAATAACCCTCAATTAAAACAATAATGCCCTTTTGGGTGGAGAATGGGAATGGCACTTAAAAACTTCAACTCTTTTTAAGTGCTTACTAGGTTTAAAGTTAACATGCATTGGCCATATTGAAATGAATATCAACAAACACTTGTCAAAGAAAATGAGCTTTCCCAAGACAGCATGTTCGACTTTCTGTATTCTTATATAGTAGGTCTTTATAGTAAATGTAAATACAAAGATGATCATTACCACTGCAAGAAATTAGATTTTCATTGTTAACATGAAAATTTAGGTGAATCTTATTAACTGTAGCAAGGTTTGCACATACGCTACCCAATACAAAATTACAGCACCATACCTACATAAAATCTGAAGTTATTGAGGAAACTGCTAAATACATTTTTTGAAACCGTGGCTTTGATCTCATATGAAATCAAAACATACCTCAACTTGTTAATTACCTCTACACACACAGAGAAATAACTCCATCCATTATTGAGAGGAAATTCTTTTCCTATTTTTCTTCATAGCCACTTTGACTCTACTTGCCCCAAATCCAATTCACCGCTATATCAGCATGTCACATAACTAAACAAACAAATGTAAGCACAATATTTCCACCATAAATTAAGTTACGGAAACTTTTTACATATTTCTATCAATTTTTGACCTTCACCTTGACACAACAAGCCCCAAATGAAATCCTATGTCAGCTTAAAAATAGGTGTAGTAGATAAAAATATATATTGTGAAGTTGCATGCAAACATTAAAAAAGAAACAGAACAAATATTTAATTCAATTTTTTACAGCTCATAGTGATCAATCTTATTAAACATTCAACATAATTCTGCAAAAGTTCAGGTCAGAGTTATGGAACTTAGTCAGAGACCTCATACAACTAGACCTTTGTCACAGACATGACGTATACCCCACATGCTGCATTGACACTGAATATTTTGCATGCTGTCTTCACAAAACAAGAGAAGGAAATTTATGGCGATTTTTAAGAATTATTATGCCAGTATCATTTATGGTCATTTTGACCTTTGAACTTTTGAATTCGTTGACATGACACGCTGTCCAATGACTGTGAACAAAATTAATGTAGAGTCATTTTAAAATCTCACAATGAATGACATAGTTATGGCCCGGACAAGCTCATTTATGTCCATTTTTGACTTTTGAACTCCAAGTGTGCCCTTGGCCTTGAAGATATCAACGTAATTCTTTCGCATGACACACCGTCTAATGATTGTGAACAAATATACCGAGTAATTTTAAAATATCACAATGAATGACATAGTTATGGCCCAGACAAGATCATTTATGGCCATTTTTGACCTTTGAACTCAAAGTGTGCCTTGACCTTGGAGATATCGACGTAATTAGTTCCCATGACATACCCTCCAATGATTGTGAACAAATGTACCGCGTAGTTTTAAAATCTCACATGGAATGACATAGTTATGGTCCGGACAAGATCATTTATGGCCATTTTTTACCTTTGAACTCAAACTGTGACTTTGACCTTGGAGATATCGTCATAATTATTTTGCATGACACATCGTCCCATGATGGTGAACAAATGTACCAAGTTATTTTAAAATCTAACAATAAATGACATTATTATGGTCCGGACAAACTTTTGGCTTAAAATGCACTAAGTGACCCAGTGACCTAGTTTTTGACCCGGCATGACCCATATTCAATCTTGACCTAGACATCATCTAGATACAACTTCTGAACAAGTTTGGTGAAGATCGGATGAAATTTTCGGGACAAACACACCGACAAAGTGACTCCTATATAGCCCCCATCACCAATGGTAATGGGGGTATAATAACGCCAAACACATGTTTGAATGGCTACATGTTTGAATGGCTAATTGAACACTTGTGGTAGAAACAGTGATATAAAGATCTTGCACGCTTAACTTATCCAATTGTCTTATTACAAAAAAAGAGAATATTTCTGCTGAATTGCAGGTCAGAATTTTGGAGCTTAATCAGTGAACTCACAGGATGACCCCAAACACATGTGTGGAGTTTCAATTGAATACTTTTAATATTAGAAACTTAAGTTTGGAAAATTCCCTTTTAAATATTTCACTCCACAAATGTTCATGGCTGAAAAGAATATGGCATGTATGTATTTTTTTAAGATAACTGGGAAAAAATACTCTTACTTAAATATACCTTATGAAAAAAAACAACATCATTGTATTGAAATAACGGTTGATTTATTCCACTTCTTAAAAGATGCACATATGATATTTTGTTATGATATAAAGAACCTCACTTCTTTTCAAGGGTTTAAAAGTTTGGATATTTTAAAAAGGGGATCCTAAATCAAATATTCAATTATATAAAAGGATAAACTTATAAAGGAATAGGAGTCCTGGATTTGTTCCTTATCCTGGTTGAAACATTGATATGGAGATTTTTAGATAACCAATTTTTATGTACAAAAAAGGGGCATAATTCTGATGAATTGCATATCACAGTCATTAACTTGGTAAGTCTTCTAATGACCCTTATTTACATTTGCGAAGTTTTAATTGAATACCTGTAACAGAAACTGTGATAATGAAGATATTGAACATTTACCATAACATATTTTTTACATACAAAAAGAGGAAAAATTTACCAAATTGCAATTCAGAGTAGCAAAACTTTGCAAGTGACCTCAAAAATAACCCCTGAACACATGTGTGAAGTATCAATTGAATGCCTGTAGTAGAATCAGTGATATGACCAATATTTGAGTAAGTAGACTCTGTAGTATAGCACAGACATTTGGTGAATAGTCAAGCTAAAAACAATATACCCACATTATCATTATTGTTACAATAATATCATTATTATTATAATTACACAATTAACAAGTTAACCTTCTAGCATACTTTCAATGGAGCAACAAGTGATTGCTTCACAACGAATTCTGCTGCCACATTGACCGGTCCTGGGAAAGCCAGTGGGTCGGGACTCAAAGACAGAGACTGGATGTTCACAAGTGATGATGATGTTCCACAATCCTTCCAGGAGAAACCTTTTAGATTCAGGCCAGACCATATCTTGGTGGAATTCTACAAAAGACATGGCATATCTGGCTATAAAAAAAAATATGAATCACATCTAATCTTATGTTCAATGAAATTAAAACATATAAATTAGTGTAAACCAATCATCACAATAACATGATGTATGAATACAATATTATTTTGTTCAATATGTCTTGAGTGAATTCTATAAAAAAATCCACATGGCTGTATGCTCTGCATAGACTGCAGTGCAACACTTTCCCAAATTGGAAGCTCTAGATTTTTAGTAATAAACTGTTGCCTTGCTTTGGGTAACAGTACTCCCTTACGTTTACAAAATGCAAAGTCATCATATATGTTTAAATAACATAATCATATACATTGTAGTATGTAACTGTATGTTCAAAGAATTTGGTACTCTGAGAGGGCCTTTGCTCTTTGAATATAAGTGTTCTGTGGGTCATAAAATACAGCCCCACTAGTGTGCTCTTTTTCTCCTTAAGTTCACTTTTAAAATTTAAATTAACAATTATCTTTACACAATACATGTATTTTCAATTATAATATTTATATCATTCTATTGAACAAGAGGGCCAGAGGCCCACAGTTGCTCACCTGAGACTTCAGGGAACTTAACTGCTCTAAGGATTTTCTAGATATTTCTGAAATCATTTTCAAACTTGGCCAAAATATCAACAAGAGAGTTAAGAAGGTTTTACAATAGCCATATAAGAAAAAATGCCCAGCCCCCTGGCGGCTATGTTTTTCAACAGACAAGAACTATTTTTGAACTTTGCCCAAATATTATTTGAACAAATTTTATCACCATGTTTCGTGGAGATTGGACTAAAAATGTGACTTTAGAGTGTTACCAAGGTTTTACTGTAGCCATATAAGGAAAAATGCCCTGCCCCCTAGTGGCCATATTTTTTGATTAACCAAAACTATTTTCGAATTCCGCAGTGCTATCATTAAAACAAATGTTCTGACAAAGTTCCATAAAAATTGGACTATAAATGTGACCTATACAGTTAACACTGCTTGACTATAGCCATATAAGGAAAAATGCCCACACCCTGGCAGCCATATTTTTCAAAGAATAATTTCCATTCCATAAGGCAGTCAAGTCTTCATTAGAAAAAAATGTTCTGACCAATTTTCTGAAAAATTGGACCATAAATGTGACTTCTAGAGAGTTAATAAGGTTTTACTAAAGCCATATGTGGAAAAATGCCCCCCCCCCCCTGGCGGCCTTGATTTTAAACAGACCGGAACCATTTTCCAAATTATTTAAGATATCATTAAAACAAATGTTCTGAACGATTAACATTCCATAAAGATTGGACTATAAATGTGACTAAGTTACAGAGTGTTAACAAGGTTTTTCTACTGCAATATAAGGAAAAATGCCCAACCTCCTAGTGGCCATGTTTCTCAACAAACCAGAACCATTTTAGAACTCATCCACTTTAGCATTAGAACATATTTTCTGACCAAGTGTCATGATGATCTGAAAATAAATTTGGCCTCTAGAGTGTTAACAAGGTTTTACTATAGCCATATTAGGAAAAATGCCCCGCCCCCTGGTGGCCATGTTTTTCAGCCAAATGGAACCATTTTAGAACTCGTCCAAGATATCATAGGGGTACTCCTATAAATATGAGGTCGATTTACATCGCCTATAAATATGAGGTCGATTTACATCGACCTCATATCGTTTAACGCTTTTTTGACTATATATAAAGAGGGTATCTGAATGAGTCCAAGTATGTGTTTTGTTTGTGTCGGACAATACTATTTGTGACTTGGAATACGATTGCTATATAGTTGTGTGGGTTGCAGTGCATCTGCCATGTGTTCAAACATATATGTGCTTATTTGATGTCGGATACATTAATTTTCTAGTGTGAGTTAGTTTTGTGTTTGTGTTTCTGCAATGGCAGAAGTGGCAAAGTGTATAAATTGTGGAAAGACAGTTGGGCAGAGGCAACGTGCTGTTTCTTGCGATGCCTGCGAGCGATGGCAACACATAGGCTGTGATACTGGTAAGTAAACTTATAATATAATTATTTGTAGTGTCTTACATTTTTTTAGGTCAGGCAGCTTTTGTTTCCCCATAAATAATGAATCTAAATTGTTGGATTCATGCATATTATCGGGTAATCAACCAATGTCCGTTAATCCGTTGACACATAACAGATGTGTTTTACGACCTGATAACGATCATAAAACCTTTCAGATAAATGTCAGAAGTCACTGGACCGTTATCTTAGCGTTATTTGGGTGATGTATACCGCTTTAAACTATTGCTCATGGTGTAATATTGATATTAATATTACAGTTTTTTTTACTTGTCAGTACAAATATATTTTATACGTTTGTATAACGTTTGTATAAATCCTTAGTATTGAACATTACTATCTGCTGAAATGATTGAATATTATGATAAAATGTGCATTTTATATTTATGATAAGAATTTACATTAACCTTTTATTTAATATCCTTCATGTATATACATAAGTCGCTTATTTTGAAAATAATTACTTTGTCAAAAAAGGCGTGAAAACTCGACACTAAATAAAGAAATATCATATTATCAAATAAGACGAATACTACCACCAATAATGTTTATTAATATTTTTTTCATAATTGATTGAGTTATTGTAAAAATCGTACTCTATGTTGGCCTCTTCTTATCGAAAATGCGTGTATACTGCCAGTGTCATGCGAATATGGATCTTATTTCTTAATATCCACCTTCACACTTTTTAAAGATACTGTGTACGTGCTTGAATTAAATCTTTTTCTGTATTAAAATGTTCTAATAAAGTATAAATTTCAGATTTGGCACGAATCTTTGTATATTGATAGATCTTCTATTAACCCCGGTAGTGTTTATTACCCATTAGTGTCAATTAGTGTAAATAATAACATCAATCAATATGTGTCATAAATAGGGCGTACCCGAGATACAAACATGAACCGATGTTGTCTACACTTTACCTTTAATTGAGAATTACAGACGTGTTAATCAATAAGTGTTTTCTATCAATTACTGTAATAGATAACATCAAACAGTAGGTGTCAGAAACGCGAGTCTTACACCCATATTGGCATTTTAAAATATACTTTTGACTGCTTAACATGTATAACATATAAATAAATATGTGTCATTTAAAGATACGTTTACACATGTGTATAATTGTTATTTAATTCGGTTCCTGATTTGATTCTTTAATTAGTCGACGTTCCTATGTAAGGCGTGAAAACGGTTTTTAATTAGTTGCGGCATCGATTGTATGAAATTCAATGACGGCAGCCGTCAATGGTTGTTCTCTGAAATTGAGTTACACAAATAATTTAATTATCTTGTAGACAATTGATAAATAGATAAATACATTTATACAAGAAATATATCAGTTCACTGAAAATGGCCGTGTCTTTAACTGTTGGGGAAAAATTCTCCTCTTATGGTGCATAAATAGGCATAATTGAACAGTACTAGCGTTCAAATTGTGTACAGTTTTACAGGAGTTAGAAACTAGAATTTGTACTTTACTAAAGATCTTAAAACTAGATGCGTTTGCATTACGATCTGTCTCTGACAAATGTATGATTCTGTAAATAATGTGAGTCGCGTTCTGAGAAAACTGGGCTAAATGCACGTGCGTAAAGTGTCGTACCAGATAAGCCTAAGCTGTCCGCACATGCTAATCAGCGACGACACTTTCCGCTTTTATGGTATCCCTGATTAGCCTGTGCGGACTGTACAGGCTAATCTGGGATGGCACTTTACGTGCATTAAGCCCAGTTTTCTCAAAACGCGGCTCATGTATTATTTCTTTAAAGTGTCATCCCATATTGTCGTTGAATGTTCATACTATGCATTTGTTATTAAATCATAGGTATATCCCTGGCAGAGTTTAAAATGAGTTAATAAATGGAAATATTTGATAATATTTTGAATTGTCTTTTCATTCATAAATCTGTGTTATTTATTTCATTTAATATCCTAAAATTGATGCTTTGTATGTTTTCAATAAAAACAAATGTTAGTATCGTGAGTCTGTAATTGTTATAAATTGTGAATAAAATTATGAATATGATACATTTCTATTATTATTATTTTTTTCCCCATGTATTATTCGTTTTGTGTATTCACCATTCCTTTTTAAGTCTTTAAGTCAAAAATGTTATTTAATACATTTTTTTCACAAAGAGTTTTATATATATGACAAAATATTTCGTTGCACGCTGTCATTTAATTTGGGGCGAGTTGTCTTTCGATTGGGGCGAGTTGTCCAACATATTTGGGGCGACTTGTCCAGATTTTCGGGGCGACTTGACCTGGGGCGAGTTGGCTTTGGGCCGAGTTGTCTGGTAACCGTTGCCATATAGCACTGTGTAAATTGAAAGTTGCATAATGTTACCTCATTGGTCGGTTATAAATACATTGTTTCTCTATATATAGTATTCGATTTAGACGAAAATAATAATTTACGTGGAATGTCATATTAGTTCTCCATTAAAACTTTGATCTTGCCGTGTGTGTTTATGGACGTTAATAATTATGTTAAACTTATTTTTGTATTTCATCAAGAATTAGAACGTGTAGCCCTTTTTGTTAACTGTTTTTAGCAAACAATTCGCGGAAAATAGTTAAAGCGACACTTTCATTTAAAGGTTTAATGTGAACAATATTAAATGAAACCTTTTTTGGTATTAACATATTTTATTGACATGTTAAATTCGATACTTGAAAAGGTGCTTAGTCTTTAAAAAGATGTCGCTGATATTGTTAATTTCAATAACTGTTAATATGCTTAATGTTGTAAAAGAAATTGAATAGTTTCACTGAGTTGTATTCCCGCCTAAAATCCGATATCGTAAAACGCGCAACGGTTAAGAATAAGGTCTGAATAAGTTTAGGTATTCAGATCCGAATTTCAGCAGCTGTGCCAGCTGGGAAGCCCCGTTTTGGGTTTAACAACCGCAAGCGAAACAACATACTTTTTTAAGTCTTGCACTAAGACTCCATGATCACAAGTATAGGTCCCTGCTGTGGCGTATGACACCATCGTGTTATTTAGTATTGGTCGGCACAGTATCTGATCATAAAGAGATAATTGGTTTGTGCTGAACACAGGGCAATAAAACCACAGATCTATCAATAAACAAGATTATTGAGATATCTTTTATTGAACACCGCGATAAAAATGCTCAAATCACGGACTCTAGATTACACGGATAAGAAACATGGCAACATTCTCAGAATCATCACTGCTATATGTGTAATCACCTAACAATTCGTCTAAAAATAATTTATATATTTGAGTTGAAGACGATGTACTGTTGTATAAGTCTGAATAAACTATCTGTCTGCCTGTCTAAATCTAAGCCGTCATCGTCCCAATGAAAAAAATCTGATTTTGAATAGTTGGACATGATGCCCTGATGTCAAAATGCGAAATGACCCGCGTAACACCGACCGTGATTTTCAAGAATCTTTAATAAATTGATAATTTAAGGTAAATAACATTTCATATAATTATACATAATTCCCTCGTTGATAATTAACAGCAAACGATGAATGTTTTTGACACCCATTTTATTTCAAGTATGCATGCAAAGCCGAATAAAATCGAGAGGATCCGCTATATACGCTGTTTCATCATAAATTTATCACCCTTTCTGTGTTATAAACAAGAGCTGAAATCGTTAATTTATTAAGATTTATTTATAATAAGCTTCATTGATATGTTTTGTGAACAAAATACCACAATATATTCCATAAAAAATATAATAATCATGGCAAAGGAAATTCAATGGCCGGTTTCTAAAAAAAAGCATAATCGCCAAGACCGTAGCATCAGTTCAGTGCGTTAGGAACGCGCGCTACTTTCTTCCGCCTTCATTCCTTAATTACTTTCGTTTTTAAACAATTTTTTCTATCGTATACAGAATTCTATTCTCCTAAGCAAGATGTAATTTTTAAAACTGAACTTCAAATATAAACGCTACAAATTAGTATTAAGTACGAACATGTCAACTGTAAATCTAGATTCTAAAACTCCAAAACGGTATAATATTTGCAAAAGTTTAAGTTATAACTCGCCGGGCTGTCGAAATCAGAAGAACGCTTCAAATTGGTATTAAGTACGAACATGTCAACCGTAAATCTAGATTCTAAAACTCCAATACGGTATGATATTTGCAAAAGTTAAAGTTATAACTCGCCTGGCTGTCGAAATCAGAAGAAAAACTTAATATATGTTTATATATCTGTTTACTACGTAACGTAAGCTTTCTAATGATATATAATTTGTCAAAATCGGCCGAGAAATGAAACTATAATTCAACAAAAGACGTGAGTGGGTACATCAAAATGTATAACCTCGGCGCTTCGCTGTACGCTAATTGTACAAGATCGATAGCCACAACACGGTAAAACGCGCGGTGGTAAAACATAAAATGTGTATTTCTTGTGTTTATCTCGCTATAAATCCATTAATAACAACGGGAGTATACTAAAACGTATATTTTTTTTAAAGAGGAATTAATAAGCAACAAGATAACGTATAAACCAATAAAATCGGATTAATAGTTTTTGCATAAGATTGAATTTACTACAGTAAGGGTCAAATACTCGAATCATCTCCTATCAATATACACTCCGTGATACAACTAGTAGTTATAACACACACATATAGGTTTCATTTAATTAAAAAGTACAGAAAGCTAAAAAGTGATGTGGTTTGTTGTACAACAACAATTGGTTATGTGCAACCTATTAAAAAAAAATTTCGTTCAAGATAATTCAATGCAATTCTTTAAACGACAAACACACTTCGTGTGGTGTGTATGTTTATTTTTAAAAATGAACATAAGTGGTTTAAAAGCACAATTTTTACACATTTAAGAGGTAATCGTTCACATTTATGTCTAATTAATGATAATTTTATGCATAAGCAAAGATTTAACGAGAAAAACTGAAGTTTAAGTTGAACTCAATTTGCTACAGGAAAACGACGGTAGCCGTTTAGACGTAAGCGGGGTAGCTTACGTCTAATTATTTGGACTATCATAGGGGCAAATTCCAGAGGGGGTAATCACCTGACAAACAAGATGGCAAAGTCCATGCCAACACACGTTTACTATTCGCCATTTAATACCCCTTATTACTTTTATTAATTGTTAAAATCCCACTCTACAGCCATATTGGAAAATAAGTGATTAGCTCGTATATCTTATTTATATTCGCTCATAATTTGACTTTACTCGCTGTGAAATTGACCAGTCGCCAGCTGTCAATCAAACTCACGAAATAATCAATCAGATTTCGTTTATTGCGGCCACATGGTCCGACAAACAAAGACTGTCGGAGTAATTGATAAAGCATTTTATGAAAACACAACTTAGTGGGCGGAGCGATCTCGCATTTGGCGACTGGTCAATTTTTTAGTGGGTCACAAACTTACAGCTCCTTGCCTCTGGCTTAGAAAATTTGCAGCGAGTAAAGTAGAGATAAATTAAAGAGCAAATATTTATACGAAATTAAACCTAATTGGTTTAAACTCTGTTTTGCTGATTTGACTGAAAAGTGAGCTGAATTGGAACAATTACTACAAGTAATAAAGGGCATAAAACAGCGAAAAATACCTGTCTCTGCATCATGCCATTGATGTGGCCATCTTGTTTGTCACATGATTACCCTCTCTGAATACTCTGACCAAGTTTCATAAAGATAGGAGTATAAATGTGACTTCTAGAGAGTTAACAAGGTTTTAAGATAGCAATATACGGAAAAATGCCCCACCCCCTGGTGACCATATTTTTCAACCGACCAAAACCATGTTCAAACTTGTCCAAGATCACATTGGGCTAAATCTTCTGACCATTTTTCATAAAGATCTGACAATTGATAAGGCCTATAGTGTGTTGACAAGGTTTTACTAAAGCCATATAAGGAAAAATGCCACACCCCCTGGTGGCCATGTGTATCAACCAACCAGGCCAGTTTTCTAAGTTATCTAAGATAACATTGGGTCAAATCTTTTGCCCAAGTTTTATAAAGATTGGAAAATAAATGCGGCTTCTAGTGTGTTAACAAGGCAAATGTTTACGCCATAAGCCGCACAACAGAAAAAATGCAATCACAAAAGCTCACCATGAGCACACTGTGCTCAATTGAGCTAAAAAGGTCATTACTTTTAGACCATTTACATAAATATTTTTTCTTGGCAGCAAGTTATAGTCATTTATGTCTGAAAACAGTATAACTGCTGTGTATTTCTTAGGGCAATATGGTACAGCTTCACGGAGCATGCATTTCATCATGCAGCAGAAGATAAATACACCTTTATGCTTATGCCAGGATGTCCTTTCCACCCAATAAAGTATGTGTATTTATGACAAAAAAAAGATTTTCACTTCAATACACATTTTGACAATTTATTATTATTTGAAAGCCACAATCTATCATCCTCTGTAGCCATAGGAGGAGTTTCATCACACAGTAAAAATGCAAATATATAATCTCTTTGGTCAATCTAATTGCTGTTTATTTTAAGAGCAAAAAAACATGAGATTATGTCATCCGACATGAGTAAACATATTTCAAGATTGGGAGGAGAAAAGGTCTTCCCTGCCAATTATGGCCTTAGAATCAATTTAATGGTGAAACATTTTCTTTCAATTCACTTATTGCAGAACTCAAAATTTGATTGCTTCTTTTTAGTGTCATAAAGCACTCTTAACATCAATAGTTCTTGAAATAAAATTGACACAGATATATAATACTTCACAGATACTTAAAGTCGTAATGTTCCATTAACATTTAATTTAGACTATCTATCTCGTAGTACTGCCTCACGCCTCTCGCGATTATTATGGGCAGGGTGTGGTTGGCTGTTAGTAAAGTGAAAGAGTAAAAGCTGAGAAAGATATCTTTCAGAATTTGTACAATAATAAGGATAGTGTTGTTAGATTGTTAGGAGATTTAAAAGTCATATAGTATACAAGGGATAAAAATGGATAAAAACAATTCCCATGGGTTTAGTGGCTAAGTTGGGCTACTGCCTGCTTGAAGCTCTCAGGGTCAGGCAGCATTGCGACGGGTTGGAGTAACCTGTTCCACAATACTGTGGTCTGGGGGAAGAAAGAGTACTTAAGGATGTTCGATCGTTTTGTGAAATTTTTCAAAATATCCGGAATGCTATTATTTTTTGTATGGTGATTAATGAATCTGTATCTGAAATTAATATAAAATAAAAAAGAGAGGTCACCGTGAATAATTTTGAGATAACGAAGGTTTTTAAATGCCATGTGCGTTTGAAAAAAGGTCATTTTTGTGGGGCATAAATTTGGGGGTACGGTAAAATGTTTTTGTGTAATACATTTAAAATGGCATAATAGTATTGAGATTGCATTAGATTAGCAACTGTAACATGTGTATTATCATAGTGAACAGTTTTAAAACCAAAAATTATGGAAATCGTAAAAAATAATGAGAAATAAGTATGACTAGTTTTTTGTTTGTTTTGAATTTTTTATTGCACAGTTCAAAATAGATAACATGCAATACAGATACATATTTCTGTTGATGTAATATTCATATTCATGTGAAGTTCTCAATAATTAAAGGAAACTAGCTAAGCATTAAAATGAAGTAAAGAAATTGATAGGTCACCGTGGATTTTTTTTTGCTATAGAAATTTTAATATGGACTTAATTTCAAAAATACAATGACTAACATTGTAATAGTAATTAAAACATCTATATAATAACTGCTCCATAACAATTAAATTATCAACTGAAATGTGATACACGTAGAAATATTTATAATGTATATTGTTATGAACATATTTCAGATGTAACAACTGAAAAAACAATGTTGATGTTCAAATAAACATCTTAAATTAACCCACCCACCTGTTACCCATGTTGTTGGTTGTAAATTGAACATATGTACTAGGTATTTTAAAATTATTTTTAGAACTGTGTGATGTGTATTTAAAGACAAGAGGCCATGATGGCCCTGTATCGCTCCACTGCTGAAAAAAGACTGAAACAAATATTCTCCGCATGTGCAGATACTTAAATATAGGCCCTATTTAAGCACATGTACAATTTTGTGACCACCTGGGCTGGGTCAAATTTAACCCCAGGGGCATAATTTGAGCAAACTTTGTAGAGGACTACTATATCTCACTCCATACAAAATGTGGTGGCCCTAAGTCTTAGATGTAGAGTTAAGGACAAGAATATTTTTAACGTTTTCAAAAAATAAGCAAGATACAAGCGTATATAATGTTCAATTTTGTGACCCGCGGGTCAGGGTCAAATTTGACCCAAAGTAACAAACTTGGTAGATGACTTTAAGATGTTCCTGCATACCAAATTTGGTAGCCATAGTCAGAATGGTTTTCGACAAGATTTTTAAAGATTTCACAAAATAGGTGCTTTATAAGCGTTTATTAAATTTTGTGACCCCCCGCAGCAGGGTCAAAGTTGACCCCAGAGGCATTATTTGAACAAATTTGGTAGAGGTTTATAAGATGTCACTACATTCCAAATTTGGTAGCCCTAGGCCCATTAGATATGGACAATTTTTTTTTAAAGTTTTCACAAATTAAGCACTTTATAAGCATATGTTCAGTTTTGTAACCCCCGGGGCAGTTTCAAATTTAACCCAAGGGGCATAATTTGAACAAACTTGGTAAAGAACTATTACATGTCACTACATACCAAATTTGGTAGCCCTATGCCATACTAATATGAACAAGAAGATTTTTAAAGTTTTCACAAAAAATGCCTAATATAAGCATACGTTCAATTTTGTGACCCTCAGGGCAGGGTCAAACTTGACCCTAGGGGCATAATTTGAACAAACTTGGTAGAGGACTATAAGATGCCACTACATACCAAATTTGGAAGCCCAAGGCCCAATGGTTATGGACGAAAAAATATGTGAAGTTTTCACAAAATAGACCCTATATAAGCATATGTTCAATTTTGTGACCCCGGGGCAGGGTCAAATTTGACCCCAGGGGCATAATTTGAACAACGTTGAAAGAGGAACATTCCTAAGAAATTTCATCACAATTGGACCAGTAGTTTAGGAGAAGAAGATGTTTAAAGAAAACGTTCAGGCACGCACGCACGACGGACACAGAATCATAACATAAGCCCCACTGGCCTTTGGCCAGTGAAGCTTAAAACAACAAAGAATACAATAAGCTGGGAAATTATGTTTCACACACCATCTGTGGTTTAATGCACTGCCAAAAATATCTTACAACTTAGGTGAAACATGAGAAATACAACTGACATAAGAATCACAACTATGTTCGTCATCGAGAAGGAAAAACAATTATGTAACAGCTATTAGATTTCATAGCTTATCTATATACAAGATGCAAATTACAATTGGTTTGATGTCAGGCAACAAATAACTCGCTATTGTACATATTATTTTCTCTGATTTTGTTACTCTGATTTGTCCGTTTGTAACCTCTGACAGGGGGCTTCTCAAACCACTCAGTCCGTTTCTTTTTGATACAGGACTCAAATGTTTAAGTTGAAATCCACTTCCTGCAACTTTCCTTGCAACACCTTGACTTATAACTTTTGTATCAATTATGGTTTGTAAAGATTTGATGTTGGAAGCAACATTTAGTTACACATTGTATGTTAACACTGCTCGGTAAAAGCTGAATGAATATTTGTTAACAATTTTTGGTCAACAGGAACAGAGTTCACTAACTTTTGTAAAGCTAAAATATCCTGTATAGCGCCATGTGCCATGTATAATTCACCAATGACGTCTTTAACTAAATGTTCCCGCTTATATGATTTCATATTTGGTAATATTTCCTTTAACATTTTTAAGTATCTAAAAAGCAACAAATATTTTGCTGAAACTCAAACATTTTTCAACAAGTATGGATAGCACGGAGCAACACTTTACAATCAAAAGACTCTATATTATGCCCAACTGAAATAATTGGTGAACATTTCTGTAAGAATGTTATAAAACTTGTCAATGCAGATTTGATGGGGACAGCTGTTACTGTTTGTCTCTTGACAAGCATAGAGTCGCTAACAACTGTCACTCCAGTTATTTCTGACGCTTGCAAGGAAATCTTCTTCTCATGAATCACATATGTTGAAAATTGACCAGTTGAATGCACTGCAGCTATCTGAATTATGTGAGAAGTGTGCTCTGAAAAAACAAAACAAAAATTTTAAATAGAAATTGCACAAAATCCATTTTAGCCCCGTTAATCACAGAGCCCTGGGTCGCTCCCCCAAGTACAATGTAAACTTCTTAAAATACATTTGAAGTGTTTACAATAAATATAAAAGGTAAAAACATTGCCCCCCACCAGGACAGGACTTTTTTTTAAGCTTAATGTGAACAATCGTAGAAGAGGTTCCTTCACATTCATTCTCTATGCATTGTGGTTTAAGAGAATTTTCAGTTGAAGGGTTATTGATCGGAAACAATTTTCACACTTATTGTGACCTTTGACTAAGTGACCATAATTTAAATGGGGGTTATATACTGTCCAATTATCCCTATGCACATGGAGAGTAAAAAGCCAATCAGTGAAAAAGTTGACAAATTATTGATCGGAAACTTAATGATCTACCCACAGACAAACATCCAGCAAAACAATATTAACTCTCTCTTCCAAGGGGGGCATAATAACTGTTATTATGAAAATTGAAACGCTCTTTTCTTCCATTCATGGATATATCAAAGTAAGTTGTTGGCATCTAATGATCTTATGTATTCATAAATCTGAAGAAGCGAAGAGAAGAGTGTTTAAATTCTTAAATGATGCACAATAATGTACTAAAGCCAGTTGTGGGTAATGTAACATTGCATCATCTTAGTGGTATTTACTATCATTTTATCAATAAAGATTAAGAATGATGTATTATATGAAAGCAAAATGAGAAATTAGTCTGAACATAACTCTTGTTGCAATTCAATCATATGCTAGGTTGACCAACAATTCACACGATATCTCTTACACATTGAGTTACTCAGCAGTAGCAGGTTGAATTATGTTATACATGTAAGTAAATATGTATATTTTTTAATAGAAGTTCAACTTTGGAGATTTAGAGTACCTAAATACCTGAATTGGACCAAGATAAACTTCTGTATGTGCAACACTGTGAATAAGGAATATGTTAAAAATAAACTTTACCTAACCCTCTTGTTTCCAAATCAAAGAAAACAAATTCCTTCCCAGTAGTGTCTAGCCCTGCTGGACCAGGCTTGGGTATAGGTGGGGGTATAGTTGTAACTTCAACGTCTTGGTCCTCTATGTTTGAACTGTATGTTGGTCCCGCTCGTACTTCTTGCACTGTCCTTTGAATGCCTGAACAGAAAAACAGAATTTCAAATTGGAAAATTTGCTTGCACCTTCATGGGTTATCTCCGATTTTTATTTAAAGAAATGATTACACAGCACATTAATGCTTTTACAATAATCAATTTACAAACATTAGCATATGCTTTTAAATGTTACTACTACTTTGCATATATAATTGATGGATCTATTGATACAATCTACAACAAGAAATGTGTCCACACGACACGGATGCCCCAAACTCCAACTTTGTAACTATATAAAAAAATAATCCATACAATTGTAAGAAACCCAGTTTGGTGAAGATCGGATGAAAACTACTTAAATTAGAGAACAGGCACGAAAAGTGTGAGGGACTGACCGACCAACGGACAGTGCGAAAACTATGTCGCCAATTGGGGGCATACAAATGAAGAATACTGTGTTTTAAATATAAAATGCCCATAATTAAAAATACCGTTCGAGTTTTAAGTCTTATGCGTCACTGTTTTGCTGCACGAGTAACAGCTATAGCCTTTCTTTTTTTGTGCTGAAGGTCATGGAGAAGGGCCAGTTTCGATGTGAAAGTCCCAGGTGAAACACCCAGTTTTTGATTTACCTGAAACAGATTGCAGTAAATGACAGAACAGTTGACAATGCACAATGCTAGAATATGCTTATGCGGAATAAAATAATATGAAATAATGTCACTAATTTACAAAAGTTACAACATTTTATAAGACCTAGTGATCTACATACACACAAATAATAATTAATGCAAGCCCTTTATTTTCAAAACCAATACGTATTTGACAAATTGAGAATATTTATGTTTTGTAAACTTGTAAAATTTCATATTTATTACCGGTATTAATAACTAGGACTGCAGGAAGAAAATAAACTTATGTCACTTTAAAATATACATGTTTAACTAAGGACAACCATTCACATTCTACTGTAATTGTGTTTACTGGCAGTAAATCAGACAAAATATGAAGGAAAAATATAGCAAGTACAATATAAAAAATGTATGCATGTAGACTACACGCGAATTACTTAGAGATAACTATCTGAATGTATTCAAAAGTATCAGTAATTTAGACAATAAATCATGATATAATGCACCAATTAGTGCTGCAACAATACGCCAAAAACCGTATTGCAATATATTGTCAGTTCAAAAACCTGTATTGCAATATATCGCAATATATTGCTAACTTGTACCAAAATTATAACTTGCCAATTACACGATAATCCCATAAATTCCAATTTTAAAGCAAATTCAGGTAAATATTTACTATAAATGTGCTCAAGAATAATAAGAAACACAAACATTCGCAAATTTTCTTAAGTATCAAATACATTTTTGCAATTGTTACTATTTAAAGATGTGATGAAATAACGTCCAACCGGGGCGTTTTTCCCACTGAACACTCGTAATTCAGCTGACGTGATGTTCCCGTTTTTATACAACACAAAATACACCCATACTTTCCATGCGACGTTCTACATGTCTGTATAATTTTCGCGCGCTTTTTATTGAGACAAAGGATAAAGCACTTTTTATTTGATGCTATAATTTTTTATTGTCGCGTTAGCATTCAAATTTGGAAGCGTGTTTCCGAAATTCGGATTACAAATAATGCTCAAATCAGAATCAAACGAAACATTTACAGCTGTGCGCAATTAATTCAACGATAATCTGTTCAAAAGCATCGAATGAATGCTCCCATGTAACAACGCTACTCCGTATAATACACTTTTTAGAATGCCATTTTTACGTAAAAAATAATTTACACTGCTTTGTTTTGTTTACCTTTTTATCATTATTTCGGATGGCTTTTCTGGACGAAATGTGAATGAATTTTTGTAAAATTTTCGTACCGGTATGATGAAAATCATATCGCAATACAATATGCGGATTGCGTATTGCGATATATACCGATATACCGGTATATTGTTGCAGCCCTAGCACCAATGTACCAAAAAGACAAAGAAGTCTTACCCAAATGCAAGCTTTGTGATCATGTCATAAACTCTGCCATGTTTCCGTCCAGTAGCCGCATTATTTACTGCACCACAATTGCTAAACTGTATGTCCAAAACACATGCCTGTCCGAAATCCATGCTTTCTACAGTGTTAAGTAAATTCATGGGCACTTGACAAGCACTGCATGCTAAAAGCGATTCGGTCAATGTGTCGAGTTCAACGACACGTCTACCAATTTTATATCCAACTAGCATCGCTGTTGTCACATGTGGTCACGCTTACCAACGAACCGATAGAAAAATCGTCAAAATAACAGTGGTCATACCGGAAATCCTGATTTTCGGTGGAAATAGTCTTTCTATTGAAATCCACATTGTTCTTTTGAACGTTGTTGTTTTCAATACCTTTTAAGTTTCGTTTTGTATTCCGAATTATATCCAAATTAGACATTTTAAATGAAAATTATTAAGCCAAGTATCTGATTCTCATTGTTGACAAATTATCGTTTCGTTATCAATAGACGCTTGCATTTGCACAGAAAATAACATCTACGGCGTAAGCAAGCGTTTCATCGATTTACAGACGTTTCGCGCCCAAGTCTTTTCGCACCCTAGCTATTTCGCCCCCAAGACGTTTCCGCCCTGGTCGTTTCGCACCTGGTCGTTTCGCCCCCATACTAGCGGAACAATAGTTGTTGAGTAGTTTAATTGATGACAATTATATAATTTTATTAAGAGGATATTTATCACGTCAATGACTAAACTTATAGTCTAGACTCTAGAGTAGTAACAAAAAACTAAAAAGAGATATTTTTTCTGACCTATTTACAATTTAAGATATAATTTTATAGATTAAGTACTGATGAATTACTGTCTTTTTGTCAACTACATACAAAACTACTTAGACTATAGCAATGTTATTTAATTAATTACATATAATATATCGATGGATTATATAATAACTTTTTTATAATAAGTAAATGTATATCGTTTTATTAGTAAATCAAGTACATAGATGAACAAGTTGAATTATCATTTCATTATAAATAAATAATAATAATAACCCTAAAAAAACGACATTTTAAAAATCATTTTTACTGTGAAGCAAATACACGACGATCTTTATCTGATAGTTAAAATAATATTACGCAACAACATCGGATTAGTGGCAATGTTAAGATAAGCTGTCCGCATTGAATGGCATGTTTATAACACCTGTTCATACTGTTTATCAAATATCCATTTAGGGAGCACTTTAAAAGAAAACTGATTTGTTTATTTATTGACAATCGAAGGCGGGTGTCAGTAATTGATTGTTGCCTAAGCACCACTTTGTGCGTAAGCTGTCAAGTTATTCAATGGAACTTATCGCAATTAAGATGTTCAATTATGTCTTACGACTTAAACATAGAGTTTCAAGGTTTATTTCTCGTCCATGACATGTACAATATAATAATACATAAAATAACACAATTTACAAACATGCATGGCCAATCTTACAGATTTGCCCCTGTTAACCTTATGTTAAACACCTGTTATAAAATATTGAAGTTGATACAACACTGGTGCTTGTAAAACTGGGTACTAATGCGCATAGTGAAAAATGGTGTAAAAGAGCGACGACCTAAGTGAACTGGTTAACAGTGGCTTTCTGTATTTTTCCTATATAATAGATTCTATACACAAAATATATTCAATATACCATCAACTTATGACTAGAATTTCTTACTATACACAAGTACATTATATAACAGAGATAATAAATATACTATCGCTGCTATTTAGATAAAATAAGCAACACTACTACTTATTTACACATGTCATCACTTTCTTATTATTATTTCCATTTACAAAGTCTTTTTTAATTGAATTTAATAAATAGTAATACTAATAGAATATCACGCATACAAGAAACCAACTGTTTTATATCCATACATTGTATTGTATTAAATATGAAATTGCACTACATGAATATTTTTTGGAATATAATAGAACAGAACACATAGTTTATTCGAGTAAACATAGCACACAATAATAAATTACAGCAAAGCACATTTATAAACTGAATGAGTCGTAATTATTTACATTACAATATATAGCAGCACTGTTATTCTTTTAATACAGATCTCCAAATGTTTTCACATTTCGTTTTCTACAAATGGTAAGCGCTATAGCTACCATAACTAACACCTGTTTTATCACAATTACATAATGAGGGAATGAAATGCATTGTTAATTTAAGACTCATGCTATTTAAATTTACGGTCAATTGCCTCATATATATATATCTATATCTATATAACCCGCTTATAAAAGATACTCATATCAAACTGATTGGATTGTGATTATCAAGTCAATTAAAAAAATATCTGCATTCATTTTACATTAATATATATACTTATGGTGGCTAATTGCTTTTATCACCTACCCTTTGTCGGATAAATGCGTGATATACTTACATTATTGAATATAATGGTCACCAATTTAACTACTCAACACCTAGTGTTCCACTATATACTTACATTATTGATTCAGGGTACTTTCTTTGATGATTATATAATGGTCACCAATTAAACTACTCAACACCTAGTCCCTGGTCGTTTCGCACCTAATATGGGGGCGAAACGACCAGGTGCGAAACGACCAGGGCGGAAACGTCTTGGGGGCGAAACATCCGAGGACCGTTTCATCGATGTCGATCACGAAGTGACGTCAAGCAATCGAACGCTTGGTTTCAATGCAGTAAATCTCGAAAATATGTAAATGCCGAAAATTTGAAGGCGCATTATCAAAACAGTAAAACTAGAATTTACACTCGTTTATTCCAACCTAATATTTTGAAACCGTGAAAATATATAAAGGTTTTTAATTTTCACGATATAGTGAATCAATTACCGTAAAGTGGAAACGATCGAACATCCTTAAAGTAATCGTAACCTGTATGGACTTGACGAAGACTGAGGGGATGCATGAGTCTGTTTAACCTGGTTGGGACTTCAAGATAAGATGGGAGGGATATGGCCACAAGATGGTGGTAGACTTTGTAGAAAAGGACAAGTTTGGCATCTATGCGTCTGTTGAGTGTATTTTGCAGTTGTGTGACACTAGTGTAATGGGAGTAGTCATTTTTTACCCATCTGACTGCTCGCCGCTGAATCATTTCTATGTTGTGATTGTTGACCTGAGTGTGTGGTGACCATACGGGGGAAGCATATTCAAGTTGGGGACGTACTAGTGTTTGATAGGATATTGGTTTGACCTTGTCATGTTTTGTCTTGATGTAACGTTTGAGGAGACCTAATGTTTTGTTTGCATTTGTTGTGATCCTGGAGATATGTGTGTTCCAACTTAAATCATGGCAAATGTCAACACCAAGGTATTTTGCGTCCTTAACTGGGGATAGGATTTGACCATGGAGCTTGTATTGGTACGCAATGGGCTTACGATTCCGTGTGACATGGAGAACCTGGCACTTGCCAGGGTTAAACTCCATGTCCCATAGCTCTTCCCATTTCTCTAGTTTACGGAGATCGTATTGTAACCTTTGACAGTCCACCTCAGATGCCACTGTAAGATAGATGGCAGTGTCATCAGCAAAGAGGCGAACTTGGGATGTAACAAGGGAAGGGAGGTCATTTATGTATAGGAGGAAGAGGAGAGGGCCGAGGACAGATCCCTGAGACACTCCAGAGGTAACTGGGACTTGGTCAGACTTAGTACCATCTACTACGACTGATTGGGATCTGCCGATTAGGAAGGACTGGATCCAGGATATGGTCTGGTCAGAGGCACCATGTATCTTAAGTTTATGCAGAAATTTGAGGTGATTGATTTTGTCGAAGGCTTTACTAAAATCCAGTAGGATTAGGTCTGTCTGTTTACCTGATGCAAGAGTTTTCGCTAAGTCATCCACTAACTCCACAAGCTGAGTCTCACAGGACCGCCTTTCGCGAAACCCGTGTTGCAGCTCATAGAGTATGCTGTGTTTGGATAGGTTAGATGCGATAATGTGTTCTAGTAGTTTGCATAGGACACATGTAAGTGATATGGGCCTATAGTTTGCTGGGTCGCTAGTGTTACCTTTTTTAATTGAGGAGAGACGTTTGCCTTCGTCCAATCTGATGGGAGTTGACCAGAGTCTAAGGACTTTTGGAAAATCAGTGACACTAGGTCAAGGATCTCATGCCGGACTTTCCTTGAGGACAATGGGTTTGATCATATCTGGGCCAGCAGCCTTATCTACTTTAAGGTTTTGAAGTAATTTCAAGACTCCTTTGGGGTCTATTTCTATCTTGGGCATGGTGGGATAAGGTGAATTTCCTAGGGTATTTCTGCATAGCTGGGATAGAGACAGAAGGGAGACTCCTGAGAAAACAGATTGGAATTGCCGGTTTAGGATATTGGCTTTACCAAGGCTTTCTGAGATAAGGTTTCCGCTTGTCTGACATTTGAGTGGAGAAACACATTGAGTGTCTTGTTTGGCATTTTTATGATGGAATACAACTTTTTAGTGTTAAATTTGCTGGAGTGAGTGTCGGCATGTTGTATATCTAGGATGTGATCAATGTATAGTTCATATGACCTCTTTATTTTGGATTGAATGAGGTGTTTGATGGTTCTGAATTTCCTAATGTAGGGGTTTTGACCTTTGTGTTTTTTGACCTTTTGGTAAAGGAAGTCTCTTTTTCTGATTAATCTTTTTATGTCTTGGGTAACCCAGGGGAGAAGTCTTTTGGAGCCTACTTTTTTGACAGGGACAAATTTTGAGATACCTGCCTGGATAAGGGCCTTAAATTGGTTCCAGAGTTCATCCGCTGATGAGGTCTCTGTGTTTTTGAGGATGCTGACTTTGGAGGTATTGATTAAGGATTTGCTAATTTAAAGCTTGACACTTCCATCCTATGGTCGATACATAAACAACTTACAACCCAACATAAAATGCATTTTAAATCAAAATGTCTCACTTTGTGTTAAACTTCTTATGTATTAGATTAAGAACTGGGATGCCTACAACAATGCGTGTGATACTTAAAAATTGTAATCAATGATCATTACTGCTCTCTAGTCTTACATAATATATATAGACTAGTATAGAGATCGTACCTTTTGCTTCGTCTGTGCCTGTGGAATTTCGAATTCGTGGACATGTTTCCTGAGTCCCTGAGGGCGCCGTCCCTGAGTTGTCGCAAAGCACAAAACTAAAATAAGGAAAGTAGGCGTCATTGTCTGTCCTCAATTACTGAATGATCATGTGCTATAAGAAAGAAAGACGTAATGGTCCGGTGCTTTTCTACGTTTCTTCACTTCCGCATTGCAAACCAAAGTTCTGCGTCACACGAAGGCTTTGCGGCGACACGAATTACCAAAATCTACCCAAATCTACAGAAACCTTCCCATATCTACCCAAATCTACATAAGTCTTTGTAAAAAGAATTCTCTTGCATCATGGGTACTATTGTTTTGTTTTATGCTTCATCTTTACACGAGACAATGTGTAATTTCCTAATAATGGGTAGATCTGGGAAGATTTGGGTAGATTTAGGTAATTCGTGTCGACCTTGTAAAATAAGATTACAGTGTTAGGGAATGCTATCGTACAGCAATGTAGTGTCCACCAATAACCGATGCATACTTTCGGAATTATAAATTACATATTTGTTTACCTATGTTCACTATCGTAACGGCGGTTACATTATAATGCATAAGACGCAGGGGAGATAAGGGTTGATCGTCTCATCAAATTATTGTCTGCACTCACTCACGGAGCAGTGTTGCTTTGCTCAAACACCGAAAGCGCTCGCCTGTCGCCAGGTGTTCTGAGCCTCGCAACATAAACTTCTCTCTATTCAACGCTAACCTAGTATTATCTTCATATTTCTGAAACGGATACTGTGTAGGCCACTGTCTGCGATATTTTCTACAAAGAAACTTAAACTCAACAAAACATTTGCTTTATCAACGATTTAAGTAATTTGCTTTAAGTTGTGTTTGTATGTATTTCGTTTTACCTTGAAGTCACGGATAAGCCGTGAAAGTGAAAGCACTTATTTCCAATGGGGTCCTTTGGTTTTTGCTGAAGAGAAAGAAGCAGAAGAGACAGTAGTATGATACAAGGAATCCGGGTGCGATACCCTAGCTCTTTGCAAATAGATTCCTTGGTTCGTTTACGTACTCAGTGTATAGAACCGATACACGCGAGAATTACATGGGTTTCATACCAGTACATCTCTTGTTGGTGGGAAACACTTGAAGCATTTCTGAATTTTCCAGTGCCCTGGCCAGATATTGAACCGGGGACCTCTGGAATGATATACAGAGTGTTACCACTCGACCACCGCACCAACCTAGTTGTGGGTGGCAAGTAGTGCGTATTGATCTGAGCTTCACTGAACTGAGGATATCACTGTTTGAACGTATTCATTATTGCAAATCAAGGTAAAAGTAATTGTGTTGAATATTGGTTTTGAATCTTTTCCAAACGCTCTTAGTGAACTTTTATTATGCGATGTTGTTATGGCATTTGTATTATTTTATTAGCGCCACCTCTAATGTATTTTTTGGAAGTTGATTGGTCACGAAGATCCGTCTACATTTTTAGACACATTTATCTGTAACGCGTGTTAAATAAAAATGAATTTTACAAGAACAAAATCATGAGAGTATATTGTCGCCTATTTGTCCACTTGCAAATTCATCACACCTTCTTTTCAGGGCTTAAATTACCCATGGATAAGACCACAGCGTTTCAATTTAATGATTTGTTTAATATTTAAAGGATCGTGACATTTTCATAATTCAATGAATAACACAAGCGCCTTCCTGTTTAATATATGTCGTTTTTAATTGGTAGATCAGACAGCGATAGTATTTTCTTTAAAAAATATTTTTTATCATTCTGTAAAAAATAAGTTTTATGTAGATTATTGATTCATGATTCGATACATGGGAAAAAGAATATGGTTGTGCATGGTAATTTTGCATCATTCTGAAAGAAGTCTTTACTACTCATTGAGGCAGGAAGAAAGTGAAACAATTAAATATAAATCCATTAGAAAAAAAGATGAAAAGGTTCTTATTTGTCTTCGTTGGGACCATTTTTCCAATGTTTGTTTTGTTTCTCTTTTTTGTCGTTGATGTAGATAATGAAGGCCAATAAATATATAATGTAGTTAAAGTTGGCTCCCATTTAACGAGCATGGCCTTTTGATGGTTAAAAAATATGCGAATGCATAACTAAGGCTTAAACGGATGCGTAGTAGTTGTTATGCTATGTATCTATAGAGATCATTTCAGTGTGCCTACCCAATAATACTATACGAATCTTGGCTTTATTGCACTGCTTTTATATTGATATTCGTTATATGCGTTATATATAATTGTCGCAAAAATAGTGTATTCAATATACTGAAACTGTCAGTTTATATTTATTTTTGTTTCGGCTATGTCATTGTATTTGTCGAATCTGACACGTAACGCAAATTGATAGTGTCCTATTATCTAGGCGTAGGTACGTTATGTTTTGTTAAGATTTATCAAAATATTTTGAATAGCACACGTAGGATGCAAAAAGGTGTGTGCTTTTTATTTGCTGTGCGGTTTCACTTACCGATTTTTTAAATGCCCAAAACACTAGCGTAAATGTAATTAACCAACTATTGAAATAAACTTATCAACTCATATATTGTATAAAATTGCATCAACTTTTCACATACATTCAAAAGGAAATATTAAATGTGGGTGCAATCATTTGCTCTTAAAATGTTAAGTTTATAATTTTAACAATGTTCATTATTGTTTAAAATATTTTATTTATATACACCGTCCGCTTGTTTAAGTTTTCTAAAACCTTCTTTAAAATATCATTCAAAGTTATTGTTTTTTCTAACGAGGCTTTTTTTCTGGCAAAAAAGCAAACATTTTTTCTATTGAATAGCTTGCATGGACACTCCTTGCGTGCTCTGCGTTCCGATATTTGCACAAACAAAAAGTCATTTTGAAATAGCATATATATTTATGATTTTGCGCTGTTAAATAATGCTCTACATTCAACAGTTTGGCGCCATAACGAAACGTAAATATATAAAAAAAGATCCAGGGCTTTGTATGTTGGATTTAATTCAGAATTAATTAACTGCCATACAAATTGTATGGGGTGTATTGATGAAATTTGGTAACGACCTCGTAAACAGTTTACCTGCTACGTATTGCCGGTATTGCACGCCTCTGCATGTGTGCTCTGTTTACTATCCATACCTTGTAAAGGCCTGTAAATCAAGCATTACGGTACGTGCACAAACACAAAACTTGTCTCGAAAACCGAAACTATGTTTACATGCCATTGAATAATAAATTAGATTTTACCTTTCGATAAACACCCATTACGAATCCTCATATTAACGTGCGGCCTTTCCTGGATCTCTCAGCTTTGTACAAATCATATGACACGATATAGATATATTGTTTTGCTATTAACAATTTAGGGATAAAATGGCTGTATTTAAATACGGATTTTGACTGTGAATGCATATAGACTCAACCATATGCGATTGCAATCATGTTAATATGTCTTTAATATGATATGTGTTTGTGCCATACTTAAAAATTGACCAATTGCTGAACATAATGTTGTGTTTTTATTGTAAATAAAGGCGGACTTGTTGCATCCTTTGATGTACTTACGAATTGCAGATAAAACTGGAAGACCAACGTGCCGTTGAAATATTATAAAATATTTGAGCGGTAAATACAACATATGTATTCAGATGTATTAGGCTGCTCGCTCTCCTTATGCCTAGCGCCTAGAACTTGGCAAACAGCGTAGACCCAGATGAGACGCCGCATGATGCGGCGTCTCATTAGGGTCTGCGCTGTTTGCTTAAATGAATTTTTGTAAGAAATATTATAAATATAGAAATAAATATAATCGACATCCCTAATTTTGGAAATAAATTGATCCAATTTAGAAGGATGGGAGAGTCCACTAGGCATAAATGGGTTAATCTGGCTAATAGTGTTGTTCCTACTTGAAACGTATTTTGGAAATGTTTTTAGGAACAAGGTTTTATTTTCTTCTAGTGATATAATTATTAATGTTCGTGATTTACAAATAAAATTTAAACTACATACAGACCTTTAATTATATTATACGAAGCGATTTTTATGCTTTCCAAACATGTACTTTGAATTGTTAGCCGTTGCGTTACAATGCAATATTTTGGCGATGTTTTCACACTGTTTATGTGTTCCAAGCGTTAAATTAAATTAATGTACTTGGATCAAGGATGTGTACTTCTTAACTATCTCATCGAGTAAAAAGTATATAGTGTTAAATTGCAGCGCTAAACACGGCGAAGTTTTTTTTTTACCACGCTTAATCGATATAAGATGTTTTAGTGTTAAAACGTTAAATGCAATTCAAAATGCATAGCCATACAATGCTTGCGAATTAACTTTCATGATTTGCAGTAGGCTGCTCCTTATTGGCAAGTGTCCAAATCTTACATGCTTCGGAACAGGTAAACAGAACATATTCAGATACAGGTTACTCCCGTAGTCGTTACACTTTAGAATTGTAATTCAATCACATGCTATAAATGGACAATAACTCGCTGGTGTATTATTAATGACATGCCTTTTAATTTAGAAAAGTACTTCTAGCTTTTGTTCACATTAGCAGAAATGAGCTGGCGCATACAAGGGAAACATTATACTCAAGGATAAAATATTACTTGGCTTTAAAATTAAACGTAAACAAAATCCAAACTTTGTTTATTAGAAGGACATTTGTAAACGCAATTCAACCGCACCTATAATGCAAAATATATCTGTTTAAACAGCTTGCATTAGTTGACAATACATTAATAACACATTAGGAGAGAGCAAAACGTCCTATTCTACCTCTAAAGGTACACAAACATGTGTTTTTAATAAATATCAAAGTCTTCTGTGTTTAACGGTAATGTTAAAACAGGAGTATTACTGAGATGGTGCCTACATACATGCAGATTGTATGTGTGGGTTTAAGAAGATTATTAATTGTAGTTCACAATGAAACAAAAATATTAATGGTTTCTCAGTGGCGCACGATTGTTTTGTTTTAAGCTCCATTTGTACTCGAGACAATGTGTAATTTCCTAATAATGGGTAAGTTTCGGAAGATTTGGGTAGATTTCGGTAATTCGTGTCGCTTAGGCTTTGACCAAAATACTCATTGCAGACCAAATATAACGCGTAAATTTTGATCTAGAAACAACTGTTAATATATGAATGGATATAACAACCTGATTAATTCAATAAAAATATAAACACTTTTGTTTCTAGATCGCAGCATAACAACTCAATTGTAACATTAATTAAAGCATTGTTTACATCGGAAACCGCAGGCGTCTAGTGACATCGACTAAAAAAGTCAGCCTATCATAATCTGGTTCCCGAACTTTGCCGAACAATTTAACTAAGGGGAAGTAACCCAGACTACAATCGATAGTGATTATATTAGTCACAAGGAAGTTAAATTCTGGGTTTATCGAGTATCGTATTATTCTTCCTGATTATGTTTAATTATGTTTAATTTGCGTATGACTTTACACCAGTGAGGATGAAAGCGACATCAATATGTGTTCTTTTAGTCTTACCAACAACCCTGCAAGCTTTCAATTTATTTGAAAATATTTTTGAAGCACAGGTGAGCATTTGCTACTTATCCATCATTTTACTTTTATTATAGTTTTATGGTGTAGCTTTTCGATCCGTTTTTTCAACTACTTATGCAAAGATAAGAAAGATATTAACATAAATTTAAGTTATGTGTGTAATTAAGCCTTAAAGAATTATGACAAACTGTTTCAAAATGTTTTACAAGTAAGAGTTAAAATGTGTTATAACTCCGCGACAAAGAGACAGTATTTTTATTCACGTTGAGGTAAAGATATCGATATATTAGAAAAATATTATATGTATATATTACGGAAGGGTGGAGTCGTTTTGATTCCATCATTTTAAACAAATTGTTGACTGTAAAAGATCGATGAACGCGTGGGGCAAGTTTTGTTATACAGATCATAATGCACATTATCTATGCGGACACACAACAAGGCAACACAATCAAAGAATCATAGTGTTCTAGCAAATACAGGCTTGAATATAAAGTCTTAGCCTTAACGTTGAAAGCAAATTTAAGACGCCGATATTTTATGTAGCATCATGAAAACAAAACATCAACACACAACAATGATTGGATCCCGGATGGTTGGATTGAAAATTGAAGTACTTACAAATCAATCTTGATATATGCTGTGACTTTCAAAGTTGTTAAGATTTAACTATTATTTTACGGCTTATAAACACTGTGTCATTTGATGATAAAAATATGTGTCAGGAATTTTAAAAGGAAATTAAGGAAATCTGTTTTTGGCGGGGAGCGGGATTCATATCGCTTTCATTCTCGTTTTCTTCTAAAAATAATACTCTCGAAAATATTATGGCAAGTTTTATTATTAAAGAAGCTTGTCGGTCATTGTGTAAGACGTACAATCAACTGTACATAACGGGCATAACAGAAGGAAGGTCCCTCACTTTTATTGCACAGATCGTGGACAGTGGCAATAAGATCAAAAACGACGTACACGAGTTCGTTGACGGCACGTTTTCCTGGTCTAGATGCAACGCCTCCGTGGTTCCCATAGCGGTGACGTTACTCTCCGTCCAGCCGGATCCCATCCAGTTCGGTAAAAACGTGACAATCTCCGTGGCAGTGGACGTGACCGAGGACATTGGAACGCAGGATCAAAATGTCAAGGTAAATAGTGTTTACGATTTTAATTCAGTTTTAAATCTTAACCTTTTAAGCTTTAGCTCAATTGAATGTAAAGCATACTGGTTTTCATGACACTGTAGTTTTTCCAGAAACTGCTTCGTGGATCCCCACTCCCTCAAAAAACAGCTTGAAAAAAAACAAGAACACTTAATCAAAAAATGTTGCCCGGATAACGCTATACCAAAATTCTTCAATTTATTTGATTTACGAGAGGCGAACAGAATATATTTGAACAAAATCTGTATACATATTTAAAAAGTACCGCGTGCAAATTGCTTTTACTCTTTCATGCAAAGTCATTGATATGCGTTATTTATAGCATGGTGCGTCAAAACATTAATGATACAGCGCGGAAGGAGTAGTCGTTGGACGTTTGTAGACTAAACATACGCATAGGCATATTAAAAATGTGTTGGGAACAATGGCATTCTATACATAGATGGTGACGTCACTACGTTATTGTCACCTCTATACTTAGACGCATCACGCACCTCCATTTGGAGGCATTTATGACTACGACACAAAGAAGTCCGCGGATGAATGAAGAATTTGCTTTATAAGTAAACATTCATGTTATGATTTAAAAGTTAAGTATTATTTTGTTCAGTCTTACGGTCTTATGTTAGTTTCAATTATAATTTTCGTTAGTTTTCAACTATTTCGCTCTTTATTCATTTTTTTTAAAAACAGAACTTTCACTTTCGGTTGTATAACAACATGTATCCTTTATTGACGAAAGTTTGCAATGAAATAGCGTTTTCAAAACCGCTTAAAAAGTTTCAGAAGGTGTGTCTGATGCATGTTTTGAAAAGACACAATGTCATAGTTATATTGCCGACTAGTATGGGAACAATTTGATATTTCAAGTGGCTCCATTTGCATTGCAAGAGAAGTTCAAATTGACTTGTTCAGTTTGTTAAATTTTGACACCCTTATTATATATTTTTTATAAGTGCCTGATAAATTTATTTCTTTAAATAATTCAAATCATTGAAAATTTAGTAAAAGCACGGCATTGATGTTCTATGATGGTCATTTTTAGTGGAATAGTATGTTACAAATTACAATAAAACAATTATAACTATTGTATTAATGAATTTAGATTAGGTGTCATTTTTAAATGGGGTAGTAATTCATTATATGAGATTAGCACATTATATAGTTGAAAAATAAATAACACTTTAATGACTTACCATAGTGAAATAAAGTAGCATAGAATATGTTGCAGGTCACAAAATGCAAAACTGAAGTTCAAACTCAGAAGAAGCTTTGCAAATATTTTACACTGACAACACTGTTGATTTTCCAAAAAAAATCCTTCCTATCTTCCTGCCCTAGTTTTTTGGGGAAAATTTTAATATTATTAATATCATTGAGTTAAATTATTAAAATATCAATATGTTTTGATTACATTAGCTAATTATAGTATTATATTATTAATAATGAAATACTTTGCGAGGAAAGTCCCATTCTGTTTTAATTAGTCTTAATTACCTACTAGTAAAATTGAAATTATCAGTGACATCCAATAATTGAATTATATGCGTGTGAATGCATATGTTTTTTTGACAGTTACATAGTACCCTATTTAATTGTATAACAACAAATAACTATAGTTCCACAACCCAGCCCAAGTTTACACAAACTGAATTAATTCATCAATTGATCCTATTTAATTATATTAAAAACAACATGTGTAAGATTTTGAGAATATCCCATGTATTCCTCTAGTATTCCTTTAGTACACCCAGGGTTGGCACCAATCGACCGCCCCCGGTTTTAACCGGCGGTTTTTACTGGTTAAAACCGCCCCGATCAATACTCCCAAATTTGTCATTACTGGTCAATACTGGTCGATTGAACTTTACCCCCAATTTTGATTAATATTCCATGCTTAATTAACAATATTGATAATATAAATTAAACAGACATGTTGCCAATAATGTCTTAAGCTATTAATACCCACTATTTTATACCTGTTCATGCAAATAAGTCAAAGTTGGTCAACTGGATTTTTCTGGTTGATTGAATTTTTTTTCAATTCTAATGAATCATGAATGCTCAGAAAATTCTGTGCTTGATTCAACACGAACCTGTCAATTACTGTGTATTAGTTGTTCCTCATGCCCCACGTCCCCAGTCTTCTCACAGTCTTCTCACCTATACAGGTTAGGGCATCCAAAACTGATAATAGGGCCTTAAATGGCACCTTCTTGACACAACCCTTACTTGTCATGTATTCTTGCCTGGATTTCTTAAAGTACTTTTTAAACAAAATAGTGAAAAAATATTTCATTTTCCATTGATATAAAAATTAAAAAAAACATAATTAGAAATAATTATTAAAAGAAAGTAGAGTAGACCCACAATTGGTAAACATTATTTGTTGGCAAAATCAAGAACTTTGATTGCTTATTCTTTTGAAGACCAATTGAACTTTAAAATATGAAAACCCTCTTAATACAGAAAGGAGCCAAGTTAGAAGTAACTATTAAATTAATAGCAAGTTATCTCCTTTTGTGTGAGTGAAATGAAATAGCCTAAGGGCAGATTTGCTTCATTGTCACTTTCAGAGACATAACACTGCATGCATATTATTACCAATTAAGGCTTAGGGACCAGATTTATGACCCTAGAAACCACACTAGTTCTGTTTGTCATTCTGCCTATTAAATAGATATATCAATAGATCAGTGAAATGATTTATTATGGTTGTTTTTAGGGAAGCCTCAAACAAATTTTACCAATTAAATAGATCTAATTAGAACTGTTTTTATAAGTACCTGTATTGTTTCTTTCATTTATTGAGATCCTTGAAAAATTGAGTAAAAACACAGCTTTGATGGTCATTTAAAGTGGAATAGTTGTGATTTTTAATGAAGAATAATAACTATATCCAAGTTATAACTGAAACACAAATTATTTTGACTAAATAAATATCATATTGGGATATTTATTTTGAGACAAGTAAATAAAATTGTTTTGTAACATTTAAATTATAATGTCCCATTACATCTAGTATGAACATTTTACATTGATTTGTAGTACTCAGGTGTTACCTCTCAAAAATATTCTTTAAAAATTAAAGGAAACTCAACGATGAAAATATTTTCAGAACCAGGCAAATAATAGGAAAGTTATGTTTTCACTAATATTTAGTAACAACACACACCTACCATTGAACAATATATCAGGCACTTATGGTGCAATATACAAGCGTTAATTGGATTAGCAAGTGTATATAACAAGATAACAGCTATTGTATAAAGGGGTACTTATGGTGCAATATACAGGCCCATTAATCATCATTGATGAGATTAGGTGACATCTTTGAAGGGGGATAGTCATTCATAAGATGAGATTAGTACATTATCATACAAAAACATTTTTATGTAGTTTATCACTGTTTTAATTATTATTAATAAATTGCTTTTAATTTACCTTTTTTTTAATTCATAAGTTATTAATTTTTCCTTAAATTCCACAAATTCATTTAATAAAAACAGGTAATTGTGTTTTGTGTTTCTTATATCAATAAGTTTTTATTACATTTGCTAATAAATTATATTATTTATAATGAAATAATGTGCACGGAAAGTTCAATTCTGTTTTATTTAGTCTAAATGAGTTATTAGTAAAAAATAAAATATCAGTGACATCCAATAATTTGATAATAAACATATGAATGCATGAAAAAAATGTTGACAGTTACAAAGTAAATATTTATTTATCATATTTATCTGTTACAAGGAAAACAGTGTCGAAATTAATTTTAATTTGATTTTACCATTTTCATTTCACCAATTGACCATATTTAATTGGATAAAAAACAACAAACACTGCATTTGCACAACCCTGCCCAGGTTCACTTAAACTGAAATAAGGTGTTAATTGTGTATTCAAAACGGGTCTTGATTACACATTATTATTGGTTGCATTTGTGTTGAGCAACATGTATAAGATACTCAGTAAGATTTTGAGGATATTCCATGTATTCCACTAGTACACCAACATGCACTTACTAATGATTTACATGCAATCATTACACAGTTAAACCCTCCAAAAAACAATTCTAAAACCAAAAAACCATACAAGCTGCTTCATAGATATTAAAAGTTAATTAAAGACTTCATAAACAAAATAATAATTTTGATAATAAACAAAGATTATACTTCAACCGAACAATTATAAATTTATTGGGGGGGGGGGAACATCTGCACTAAAACTAAAATGGGGGGGAAACGTCTGGGGAGGAATTGTCTTTGCGGGGAAACGTCTTGGGGAGGAAACGTCTGGGGGGGGGAAATGACCGGAAACCATTCCCAAAATGGTGTAAAAAAACACTGGCATATAAATTAAATGGAAAACATACAATATTATGTCAAGAAAAAAAAGCTGTAAAAATCTCACCTGCTTGTCTTTGATGTTGCAATTAGCACATTCAGCATTTTCAGTATCTACTAAATAAATATATGAAAGTGCCAAATGTCCAAGATACCATGACGTCTTCCTCAAAATGTTAGATCCTTCGAACTCCATTTTATTTTATCCCTGACTAATCCTCTCACACATTAGGCCTACATGTAAGATTCCTTGCAATGTTCACAGCGTTTATTTTAAATCGTTTACGTTCTCAAATTTCAGCAGGTATTTAATTATAAATATTTATTTATGATTTAGATTTATTAACTATTTCGAAGATACAATCTTGCAACATGTTTAGTTAGTCTAAGTTACGTGTTTAGTGATTCTTACAAACAATAGACTGACATGAAAAGTGGCTCCTTTTGAAGCACAAACTGCATCCAACTATATATTACAGCTGGCCCGGTTTGATGGGGCCTGTTTTTGATAATAATTAATTACCATTTTTCACTTCCGTGTTTATTATGTTTACCAACGCCATGATGGAAAAAAGTCCGTTTCCCACAATGCTTAGCGCGCATTCACACAGGTCAGTAAAGACCGGTGTGACACAATGGAACAATGGTATATTCGATTACAATTCGCTCCATCAAGACCATTCGTGATAATATTGGACATCAAACCAAAATATCAAAGCAGGCTCTCTTATGCCAACGTTTAGATATATGTAGTCTCAATGTGTCTTCATGAGACGTCATCAGAAAAAATAATCATACTGTTGTCAAAAGTGATCCAACGACCCAAAGTGAGATGTCGTTTATGTAAGACATTTTTAAAGGAGCTGTATATAACATGATGAGCATAATGTTAGGAGCTAAACATGCATCATCATGCATTCATCATCTAAACATTCCGCAAATTAAGAAGGCGTTGATTGCTGCATGAGGACAAGCGAAACTGTTACTGACAGTGATCTTTATTGATCGTGGCGAATGGATGCCGAAGTCTCCTGCTGCTGGGCGAATGGATGCCGAAGTCTCCGGCTGCTGGTCGAATGGATGCCGAAGTCTCCGGCTGCTGGTCGAATGAATGCCGAGGTCTCCGGCTGCTGGTCGAATGGATGCCGAAGTCTGCGACTGCTGGTCGAATGGATGCCGAAGTCTCCGGCTGCTGGTCGAATGGATGCTTAAGTCTCCGGCTGCTGGTCGAATGGATGCCGAAGTCTCCGGCTGCTGGTCGAATGGATGCCGAAGTCACCGGCTACTGGTCGAATGGATGCCGAAGTCTCCGGCTGCTGGTCGAATGGATGCCGAAGTCCCCGGCTGCTGGTCGAATGGATGCCGAATTCTCCGGCTGCTGGTCGAATGGATGCCGAAGTCTCCGGCTGCTGGTCGAATGGATTCCGAAGTCTCCGGCTGCTGGTCGAATGGATGCCGAAGTCTCCGGCTGCTGGTCGAATGGACGCCGAAGTCTCCGGCTGCTGTTCGAATGGACGTTGGTATATGAGGAATACATAATACACAGGTCTTAACAAATCTCTCAAGAACATAAGGGAAAAACTGGACCAAAATACTATTAAGAAGACTATTGAAAATGGTCGAAAAGGAGTATGCTTATTTAAGCATGTCATGGATTTCATGTTGAACACTTACTTATATAAGGATACTGTCGCAATTCTTATTTTGAATAATTAATTGTGTTCAATTATAATCTGGACGCAAGTCGTTTCAAAATAATACCGACAGGCAGCCGTGTAGTTTAACTTATATGACTATATAAACATTATTAATTAAAAAATAATGGCACATAAAGGATTCGCTAGAGATGTTTAAAACTCTTCAATAACATTTTGGTATGTTGGCAAACAGGGTGTTTAGAAGTGGTCTTTAGATACTCTGGAAAAAAAATCACAGAAATGTACGTACCTTCGGTGACCCGTTTTAATATTAAGATTAGTGTCCCAGTGTCGAATGCCACTGTTTTAATAATTTCCTATGTATTTTCGAGTTTTTGAAGTCGTGAAAACACTGAACACCTACTTTGAGGTACAAAATATATTCTATTTCTAGTCATATATTCTTTTTAGTTAATATGTCTGTACAAGGAAGACGGACGATTTCGATTTCTTAATGCATCGGCTGCAAAAAGCGATATCTTACTATTTACCTCGCGAAACCTTACAAGCCCAATATGACGTAATCGAACAGTAAATAATAATTCAAGGACAAACATTAAACGATTGTTGATGTGTTATTATGTTAATAAACGCAAAATGTATATCCTCACACATATCGAATTATTGACGCTGCTTTATTTTACTTTTAAATATAATTTATATCTGAACACAATTCAGTAGTGTTGATTTTCAAACATTTATTATTGGTCTGGAAAGTTTCACGTTCAGGTTCTTTAGTCATTTGTATGAACATGTTAGTGCCATTTTAGGTTTCCATTGACCCGTAACTTTTCAAAAGTATTGATAAAGCACCGAAGAATTCCCGTGCAAAACATATATACTGGGGTAGACACATAAGCGATATCTTACATCGATTGAAACACAAAGACTGGTTACACGATATAACTTGAGCTTTGTTCTGGGGAAGCTTGGCGTAATACATGTGCGTTAAGGGTCGTCCAAACTGCTCAGTCTAATCAGGGACGACACTTTCGCATAGACTGGATTTTCGTGTAGACGAGACTTTGTTAGCGGCCTCTTAGTGATAGGGCGTTGCTACGTGTTGTCAGGTTGACATGAAGGTGATGATGAAGATGGGTCCAGAGTACTACGACGTGTGCGTGTATAAGGAGGAATACTGCCACTTTGACCTATGCCAGATGGCTGCAAAGTATAAATACAATTGCCCCTTCCCAAAGGTACGTTCTTTGAACTTAAGTTTTGATACATGGTTTTAGCTCGACCATGCTTCGGTAGTTCGATTGTTGTCGGTAATGATCCGCTTACGCGTCGCGTGCAACAAGTATGTATCTTTGCAAGGACTACATGCATTCTATTTAAGTTTCGAACATGCCCTTTGGGGACCATAACTTAAGTTACCTGACTAAGACGAAAAACCGTGACCTGCAATCTTTAATCCCCTCTTGGTACTTTGAGAGATATAAAGAGATATTTAGATTTAATTTGTTAACGTGCATGCTAAGCTGTGCAATTATTTAAACGAAAATCTTCCGAGGTCATTGTTTAATTCACTTTACTGAACTAACACGTATAACAAAACGGAATGAAAATGGGATAGCATTCGCGCTCCACTGTGATTGTTCGTAACTGCTCATGTTAATTTTGTATTTCAATACAAGTAGATATATTTTCTAATAAGAGAATATGTAAATAAAAATCAAAACAAATTGCCGCCCAGGAATTGTAAATCAATAACATGACATTTACTTATTCGACGTACACCATTTATCATCCAACCTAAAACTTAACTTTATTTTATAACTGCATCCTGTCAAAATCACATATCATCCAAACACAAACGGGCAGCCATGTGCACACATTTTTCTACCAATGTATGCCTGTATATACACTAACATACTGATACATACTGATAGTCTTTACTTATCCTTTTTGTTTCTAGTACAAATACAGTTTAAAAAATATCACATATTACCTGCCGATCCAGAAGATCACGGTGACGGGGGCGTTTGACATCACCATCCAACTGTCGTCGAAAGGCAGGGAGCTGGGCTGCATCAACATACAGCTCTGCCTCGGGTAACTACGGGTTCATTTAATTTAAAGTTTAAATGTAGAAAAAATAGCCACGTTTTGGGAAAACAGGGCTTAATGCATGTGTGTAAAGTTAAGTCACTGATTAGCCTGTGCTGTCTTATTAAAGACGACACGTTCTGCGACACATATAAATTGTTTTATGCACATTTGCATCATGGCACATTAGACGCTCTGTATTATGTTTCCTTAGCAGTGCAACTACTTGCAGTCCGCACTGGCTAATCTGGGACGACACTTCCCGCTTTTATGGTAGTTTTCCTTTAAAATAAGTCTATGTATAGTGAAAATCCAGTTTAGGCGAAAACTGTCGTCCCTGATAAGGCTGTGCGGACTGCGCAGACTAATTCGGGATGACATTTTACAACCACGCATTAACCCTAGTTTCCCAGAGCGACGATAAACTGCATGAACGAATGATAGAGAGCGCGTTTGTCTTGCAGTCAGTGCGACTGATCTGGTCCCTGCACTAGAAGAGTACCTGCTATGGCGAGTTTAACCAGCTGCCCCGGATGTTTACCTTGCAAGATCTAAGGAATTTGATGATCTGACAATATTTTATATATTTTTTATCAAATTAGATTAAAAAGAAACACATAACATGTGTTTTGGAAATAAATGAACGAATTTCTTGTTTTAGTCACTAGGTAATGATATACATTTTAATGACATAATTATACATGTATACTGAGTCTTTGCGAATGTTTTGTTTGTTTGCTAAGCTTCCTTTGTTTAATTATTATTATATGCTTTTGATATGGTGCTTTTACACAATATAGCCTAAATTGTTAAATATTTTTACACATATTATGCATTTTCATTCGAGCAAAAATTCAATAAAATGAACTGTACTGGACAGCTTTACTTATATTCACGTGTTCGCGTTTAGTTGTGCCTGGTTTAAAAATCGCAAACACGAGATTACGACACATGTCATTACTTTCGTTCTGGCGGGTATATCTGGCGTTCTGGCGTGTCATCGTGTTTGGGGATTTTAAAGTCGCCAACACGAAAGAAAAAGATGTCCATTGTTGTTCCATCGGGTATATTTGTCGTTATGTCGTATTATTGTATTGGAGCCCTTCAAACCTGAAAACACGCACATGTGAAATAATCATATGTCATTATTATGTCGGTTTCTATATTTCTCAATCTCACGTGTCGGCGTGTTGTTGACTGCCAAATTCGCCGAGTACTCCAAACCGACAAAACGCAAAGAAAATAGCGAAAGAACAACAAGGCATATTCAGATTTAACACTGTAAAGTAAATTTTAAATTTAGAGCTTAATACTTTGAATTAAGGGATAACACACAGGAAGCACACACGCTCAAGTACCCGGTACTAACATATCCTCCCGGGCCCTAACATCGTCACGCTAAGAATTAGGTCAAGTAATATCTTGTATAAATAAAGACAATTTGTACAAAAGTACACTTACCTGGGTGAAAGTCACTTCTTAGCACGTATATCTCAAGTTTATTTCATCGAAATCCATGCACACATGTCCTTAATCTGTCTCCAAACACACTTATATGAATAAAATGTCCGCCGTTTGCAGAGTCCAAACATCGTCACATGACTTGAACGGGCCAATCAAATTACAAAGGAGCTTACCACTAGTAGGTCAGGCAACACTATACAATGTAAAGTATTTATTGGTTTCAAATGTCAAAATTTTTCAACTTTAAACCTTACATTAAAAACATGTAACACAAAACCCAAACATATGGGTTAATGATTTATTCTTCCTTACAGTTGTATGGAATACCATATTCTTGGGCAGCCCGACGGATCGATCGTTTTTTACTCTTTACCTCTGCTTTAAGTACGTTTTCTGGCAAATAATTCTTGTATTTGGAATGGAATTTCCATGAAGGGCACTATTATTAAAAATAAAAAAGGAATTCAAATAAGATTCTAAGATGAAATGAATTGACGCTGTCTTAGCGCTTAAAATGGATTTTAATTAACTGTGTCGCTGTTAAAGGCAATGCGCACACTAATAATACCCCGTGTTGGGCCCCAAATACGTCATGAGCTTTTTCATCAACTTGATCATGTGCTATACAAAACCAGTCGAATGTGGGTAAAAAAATGTGAAATTCGATTTTAAAGCATATTATAGCTTGAATAATGTACCAAAAAAGGTATTTACTGAGTGTTTAATGGACTTAAATACATGTATTACTTGTTTTTTACGCATTTTTTCGTTTTTGAATTTGTGTTTCACCGTATGTCAACAAACCGTAGTGTGTGTGACGTCACTGCACAAAATCACGTGATAAAATCGCGAGATTAGAAAGAAGGACGATGTTCGGACACTGACGATGTTCGGGCCTTGGAGGATACTTGAAAGAAGAGATGGAAGCCTAATAAATCAAGCAACTTCTATAGATAGCCATCAAACTATTACATTAAAGTATTATCTGCACAAAACTAATGTCATCGAAATGATTGTTTTATGTATTTATTTTAGCGGTTATCATTGTTGACAGGGAAACTTTAAGACCAACGATCAATAGCTATACAGATAACGTTCAGTTTTAAAACAAGAAGGCACATAAATGCCGGCTTCACGAAACTTTCTTGTTGTAAATAACGTTGAAAGTCTGTAGTACAAGTGCGGATTTATCGCTCTTTCCAACGTGATAAATGCTCCTACCAAGGACCCGACATGACGATTGTTTTAATAAATGACAATTCTGACTAAATTGCTGTTAATTATTTAACTGAAAAAGTTTTATGTTGATATTTGAAGATTAATTTCATTATTTTCTATAAATCCGTGCACTTGAAATCAAGTCATATGTATCAATATACATGCAAATGCTGATTTAAAATAAATGTAAACACAATTGAAATATGTTATTGCAAAAAGGAAAAGGCGGACTTACATGCTGTTGAAATGGTTTATGAAATTTACTACCTGAAACTATGTTGTAAATTGGAAATTGATACTGGTGGATGTTGCAACATTCAAAGAGATTAATGCAAATGTACACTTTGTAACACAAACACTATTACATTCTTTCTAACGTTCTTAGTCTATTAAGTTATTTGCCCAAACTTTTGCATTCGATCCGACTTTAATCAAAATACTATAATCATTAAAATGGTGCGATATTTATTATTTGAAATTCAGTGCGGAAGGAGCTCTCCTTTGTTTGTTTTTTTCGAATGTATAGACGTGCTTTATTTGCGTTTATGTTGTTTTCGAAACACATATAAACTCTGTGTAAATTGTAATATATTAGTTTAAGATGAGAGACGGGAACAACAATCCCTTTCAAGGTAAAGTGCATGGTGTTACGTTTTGATGTGCTACGCGCAACTCGTGTCCGATTACCAGAACAATGACGTTACTATTTAGTAAACAGGATACAAGCATAACAATATATCGCTATTCTAGTCGGCATAATGACACTTCGACAAACTCTGAAACTGTACATCTAAAAGTACGTCAGTCATGTCAGGCTCATTAGAACTGACCTTGGGTGAAGTACTATTTTCGGTGGGTTATGCAGTGCGAAACTGGTCAATAACCAATTCGATATCTTTTAAAATACGGTAAGAAAGCCCGGAAACTTAAAAAATCGTCAAAGAAGATAACTGTTTTTCAGAACAGATTTCCCAGATATGATCGCGTTTTTTTTCAAATATGTGAATTACTTTTTTTAGAAAAAATAAATAAATATTAATACCATTTCACTATGACACACACATGTAGCTAACTACGAATGACAAACCATAATAACAGCGTTGTATTTATTGATTTATTGTAATATAAAAATGTAATGCAAGTATTTTTAAGTAACAATTATATGCAAGGTGTATATTTTATAAAATATATCAGAAGACATCATGCGCATACGTCTTAATATTAAAACATTTTAGACAACATAATGTCAGCGTTTAGTTATAAAATGTGTGCCCAGTCGATGGGGCAATAATTGGTAGAAGGCAACAAAAACAAGTAACAAATACATAACAACGGGTCAATAGCTGCACTTCTTGTGCACTATAATCCTTAGAAGTGCACTATAATCCTCCTAATTGAAAGCTCTTTATACCTTTGACATTTCAACATGCTATCATTCATAATGAGAAAAAGATGTTCCGTAAAAAAATATATGATTTTTTTTTGAATGAACACTTTGAATGAATAGAACAGTGTAAGGTTTAAAGTAACGCTTCTTTTGTTGCTCACATCACCATTTAAAATCTACCTATAACTTTTGCGTTTCATCTTAACAGGTTTAACAGTCAAACAGCCAGATAACCTCAGACCAAGAAAAAAGGTTACACGCGACACTGAACACATAAGTTACACATATATTGTAGACAGGCAAAATAAAATTGCTCTCGAATTGTAAGTTATATGATACTCTTTAAAAAATATATTGCTAGATATCAAAACGCAAAAATAAATACATAATCAATACTTTGTAAGTATTTTAAATCAAAATATACCTGAATCACCAAAGCAATTATAAAATAGGATGCTTAAAAAACATAGATTTATTTCGCAACCTGCAGACAAACAAATGGTATGAGAACATACAAATAAAGTCAAACCAATTGAAGAAAAGAAAACAACATCAGCCAGCTAGCCAAATCAGTTGTGGAAAGAGGTTTGACTCTATTTTAAGGAAAAATGCACGTCGATGCACAAAACCTGAGACTGATTCATTGAAATATCCATAACGATGCGATAGTCTCCCTTGGGGATGCGTTTAGACGATACATAAAACTGTGTCATCCCAAGGTTGTATGTGTTCTGCAATAGAAATGCATGTTTACAAAGTCACAAGATAAATTAATTGTGAGTAATATATGCTTTGTTAAAATTTATGGTATAAGTATTTGTTGATTTGTAGCGTATTTCGTTAAAATACTTGTTAATTACATTCATTGGGTCTAGGTCACATTCTAAAAGTATATATATATATATATATATATATATATATATATATATATATATATATATATATATATATATATAAATATTTGACGGCTTTTAAGTAATTTTGTGGAGATCTTTAAAATTCAATTCATTATTGGGGATTCTAATTATGATGCAATTCATTGTTAATGTTTTTAATACATCAACCGACATCAGTTTGTTGTTTGTAAATTTATATTGTTTTCTCTCAAAGGGTCAGTGTGTTAATGGGAAAATACAACTGTATATATATGTTTACTCATATCCATTCCACGTTCATGTATTGGATATGCTTTAACCTACACAGCATTTGGCCTCTTGGCATGACTTTTATTAACACATTCATTAAAATTAATATCAATATATTTAATTAAAATATTTTTATATTTTTAATGTATTTTTTCTCCGTAATAGAAATGAGTTAAATTATTTACACTGTATCACACAGAAAATAAAGTTCAGGTCTTACAAACATATTCGAGAAGATCAGGGGTTGATTTTAGTCGGCCTATTTTGCCATTTATTTAAAATAGTGTTTACTGCATTTTAAAGATTTGTAGTATGCGCAATGTGTTTGAATATATGTCACCACGCGCATAGTGTGTTTCCTTGAATGTCATTTCAGTGCAACCAGTTTTTAGACTTTTCCTGCGGCCTTGAAGCCTAGCTCAAACTTAACCTAGCACAAACAGAACAATCTAGTTAAGTGCGAGTTCACGAGTGTCATTTGTCATTTTTTTACAGCCTTATCCTGTAATATCCCGTTGCTCTCAATAATCAGTCAATCAAAATTCATCAAGGAAAATAGTAACTACGTTGTTTCTCAAACGCCTAAGATTTATTATTCTTCGTATTGCTCGAAGGTTTATTGACCACTAGTTAAATCACTTAACAACTGAACAACGTTCTGTAATTAATGTTATTTATGAACGAATGATGGTATTTTAAAGAAAACAAATGACACTTGAATAATAATGTATCCCATACATTATTCGTAAATTTTAAAAGCAACCTAAATTAGATGTTGCATGAGTGACCCAATCTTTTATGCAAGTTCATTTGCGTTGTTCAGTATTTATTGTCCTGTTTTGTATAAGCAATTTGTCACTTAATTAAAATTAAATATTATCGGCTGTTTAACATTATTTATGTGAATATAATGTTTTGGAGAATCATTATTTCTATATTTGAGTTATGCTTACTCTAGAAAAAATGTGCATGACTTGTCAAGTATGCAATTATTGTTTATAATACGTTTTGTTAATGTACGATTTAAATATGAGGCGAGCCTTTGGATGCGTAAAGTGGTATTCTTATAGCTAATGTTCTTCTTTAACATAGATATAGATAATGCCTAATTTCTATAGACAAAGACAAATGAGTATCATAAAATTATTGCTCCCAGAATAAAAAAGCATCAAAACCGATTTACAGTTGTCCTATCAAAATAACTTTCAGTTAGATTTTAAATAAATTTAATAAAAAAGCTTATTATCAACACCATGGCATATACAAATTTGTTCTGATTAATGCTCCAAAACACATCATTCAGGGTTAACAAGCAATGACACCAATGTTTATAATTACTAATCCCTTAATATACCGGTGCTATTGGACACGAGCATTTGATCCCAATCTTCTTAAGTTGATCGGGGCACCGATACTTGTATTTTGCCAAACTGGAACACATGTCACCGAACTTGAACGAGCGGACCTTTATATATGTGAACAGAATCTTCTTGTAGACTGTCAAACGTGCCTGTACACAGAAAACAATAGCAACAATATATCGCAAATAGCACGTGTGCTATTGGAAAATGTTCAGTCACAAAAACTCTGAATGAAAACATAGACAAACGTAGATTTTTGGTAAAGAAATCTTAGCTAAACTTTATTTTTAACCTGAAATATAACCTAGACAAAATATATATGAGCATTTTATACGCATTCAATAACATGTTATCGTGGGTAACTATGGCAATACTAGAAATTTAGACATCTGTGCCTACAACTTATTCAGTGCATTTAACAGACACAATTAGCAAACACATGTCAAAGAAACCCGTATCTTCATTTGTATTCATAAAGAAGAACTCTTAGCATACTTTCAGTGGAGCATTTAGTGCGCGATTCACTGTAAAATAAGCTGCAACATTAACTGGTCCGGGCAACGACAGGGGGTCGGGGCTCAGTGACAGCGACCTGATGTCCACGAGTGCTGAAGATTGACCACAATTCTTCCAGGAGAATCCTTTCCTTTGTAGGCCAGCTGATATGTTTGTATGAATCTTTAAAAGCATGCTATCTGTTAATACATGCATGGCATTTATACGTAATTCAGCATTTTGATTTTAAAACATACATTCTTGCGTAACATGAATGATTCCAATATAAAGAAGTGAAACTCCAGCTGCTCAAACACAACCAAATAGCGTCATTTTACAAGAACATAGTAAAACACTACCACACTTAAACAGCGGAAAGGGATAGCTTTCCGAAACCTTTCCCTCACGGGACTAAGACGCCTGAAGAAGAGATTACATTCAACAATCAATACTATTTTTACACAATACCTTTGTTTGTTCTAAAAAGTGAGTTAAGGCCTCCAGCATGTTTAAGTCCAGGTGTTGGTCCTCTGATTGTATATTTTCAAACTCGTGAACATGTTTGGATGAACCATGTGTAACCGCGCAGCACAGTGTCAATATTAGGAAAATTGACGTCATGTTCCTGTACGCCATTAGCTCTTAATCATGTAGGAATCGAAAACGTAAAAAATGCCTTTTTATAACATTGGATTACTTCCTCATTAGATAAAGATTCGATAACTGCTTGGTGTGACAAGATAATCAGTTTTATAGTACACTTTTAAGTTAAAAATGAATCCGATTACCTAATATTAGTCATACGAATTTGACAGTACACATGGTTATAAAATCGCAGAATTAGAACACATATAAGACATGAAATAAAACATCTTTGACAACATAGTCGCAGTGAGCACCCCCTTGCGGCAATAAAAATGAATGGTTCTGATAATTGACGGTAGTTTGAGGCTGCTTTCATATTCGTTACTGACCATATTGTATTTGCTACTCAATGAAAGACAGTGAGGATTAATGCAAATATTACTAACAATTTGTCTGTTAGATTTAACCACGATCATGCAAGAGATATATATATATCCGTAGCATGATGATTCTATAGTCTATCAATCTAGAATCACGCTTTCGATCTCCGATCGATTTTCTTTTTTTAAACATGTGAACTGAACAGTACGAAAGTCATGTAAACATACATTTTGTTGGCTCTAATGTGTAATGATTTACCATTCACACACTGAGCAAGGGTCAGAATTTAACTGGGGTCAGAATAAATCAAAAGTCTAAATCGGAAGATCAAACATCAAACTGCAGTTTATTAACAATTCATAAGTAACGTTTATGAATCTGCTGCTATCTGCTACAATTATAAAAGCATTCGCAACTTACGCCGTTCCGGTCATAACCTTAATGTGCTTTTTTGCATGAAATATGGAGTTCGTCCATATATCGCGCCTACAGCCGCTAAAATGGAACAATATGGAACAGTATATTTTTTCCAGAAATGATCAACTTTGTTTAAAGTAAGAAAACATTCTTAAATATTTTAAAAATGCCTCTAATGAAGACATCATAAAAACAAAACTTAAAAACCTGCAAGACATGAAGGGCATAATTAGGTCTTACACTAAACGAATTTAAAAAGGAGATAAACATGGTGCGTTATATTTTAGCAACGTTGATAAATGTTCAGGATATTTTGGTAACGTTTCATCTCTGTGGTTATAAAAAGGTTGTTTTCACTTTAAACTTTTGTAAATTCGATTTTTTAAGACAATACATCATGCAAACATGTTGATAACCGTAAGTGTTAAATACAAAGCCTAGAAAAGTATACCGGACAAAAAACACTTCCTTGATGGAAGTAATATTGAAAGTCTGAATTTTAAGTGCGGAAAATATCGAACCTGCAACAGTGAGAATTGTTTGAAATGCTACCGTAAAATTACACTTATGAAATGAGTTCCTTGTTTGCGAACCGTATACGTTTTGAAAAAAAACCCCAATAGGAATGAAGTTGATTGCAGCTTCACTATCTGCTTGCTTTTAATTTATATAGTATGAAACAGACGAAACTCTAAAGATATTTCATTCGCCGGTTCACAAATAAGACTATTTAGATCTTGTGTATGTGACATTTGATTTGATGTTTCGCAAAATAAAAGTATTTAGTACATGTACTCGTACATAGTAAAAATATAACAATAGTATCTTTGTTAGCATGGAAATATCCATTCTCTTATTCACATAGCTCTACTATAAGTAGTCATTTGTTCTTTTAAACACTTATGTAAATACTCAGAAGGCACTAATGTAGAAGAGCACGTGGGTGACTCGGTGTTCTCATGGTCTCTTGGTCATCCAGACAATCATCTGGATTTAGGTTATACACTTATTTGCAGCTATAATGAGTCATCCCTGATCCATCCATTACTTGCCTTGAATGTTTCTAAATGCAGGTTAAAGTAAAAATATATCATTCTCTATGTATGATACTTACTAAGCTGCTCTGATTATTAAATATTATAATCAATGCATATTTTGCAGTTTCTTATAATTGTCTCTGCTGTCGCAGTATTTCGCCAAAATTAAGACATGTTTGCAAAATATTAATATTTCTATCATCATACTTTTCCGAAATTTAATTTTCGAAACACGCAACCAGTGGGATTGGAACTCAAACATGCAAAAATGTGAATCGGGACAACTTGTTTTGTATAATAGACATTAAAATTGTAGTAAGCATTCATAAAAACGCGACGAACATGTAAAGAAACCTTAAATCATTATCCATCTGTTCAAATACGACAAAAATGTTGCTCTAACGGTCAAGGCAATACAAAAGCCATTACTGTAGTTTTGTCACTTAATTGCGCGATGGAATACATTCTTTTTGCGAGACACATCGCAATTCAGATAACAAAACATACACAAATGTGCAACGGGACAAATTTTTTGTATAATAGAAATTAAAAATTGCTAAACGCATTTATAAATAACAACGCGGATTTAGAGATAATCAAAATATGATCGATTGCCTTTTTATTTTTGCACGCTATAATCTAGTATATTATGTATAACAAGTTTAAACGTTTTTGAGCAATAATTCCTTATGAAAAAGAATATGATGCTGTTATACATGAAGAATTTTGAATAAAATAAGTGCAAACAAGAATAAGTTGCAAAAATGTTAAACATGATCAATTCTTTCTCTCAGCAGGATAAACAAGATGCTAAAGATTCAGACGTTATTTCTTTTTTGGAGCTTCTTGATGTTACGTGTAAAACAGGACGAGCCTTCATCACGTTTATTATCCCCGCCGATTTTTTTTTCGGAGGGGATATAGTAATAGTCTCCGTCCGTCTGTCCGTCCGTCTGTGCGTTCGTCTTTTTGTCCGAAACTTTGTCCGGAGCCTAACTCCAAATCTATTCAATGGATTTACTTTATACTTAGCGTATAAGCAGATGTCAACTAGGAGAAGAGCAGTGACCAAGAACCATAACTCTATCTACCTTAGGTTTTGAATTATCTCCCTTTATATATTTTCAAAGTACATTTTGTGCGGAGCAAAACTCTAAATCTACTGAAGGGTTTTACTTGAAACTTAAAATATATACAGATGGCAAGTAGGGGAAGTGCGGGGACTAAGAATCATAACTCTATCTACCTTAGTTTTCAAATTATCTCCCTTTATTTAATTTCCAAGTAAGTTTTTGTCCGGAGCATAACTCTAAATCTTCTGAAGGGATTTACTTGAAACTTGAAATATAAACAGATTGCAATTAGGAGAAGTTCAGTGACTAGAAACTATAACTCTATCTACCTTAGTTTTTGAGTTATTTCCCTTTATTTAATTTCAAAGTAAATTTTTGTTCGGAGCATAAATCTAAATCTACTGAAGGAATTTACTTGGAACTATAAATATAAACAGATGGCAACTAGGAGAAGTGCAGTGAACATAAACCATAACTCTTTCGGTCGCATTTTTTTTAATTGTCTCCCTTTATTGTTTTATTTTTTTATTCATTTATAATTTTAAATTAAATTTAATTTTATTTCATAGTAAATATTTTAGCTTTTCAATTTTTAATATCTCCTTTTATCTAATTTTACAATAGTATTTTAATTTGAACACTGAATTATTCACTGTAAAATAAATAGATGAGTTTAAGGAAAAATACAGTGATCAAGAACAGTTACTGTTTATAGTCTTCTTTTTAAGTTACCTCCCTTTCTTTCATTTCCATATATTTTATTCTCTACATAATAAAATCCAACACTATATAAATAATTGATCCTTGATATATAAAAAGATGACACAGGTGGCATGTTTTACAAGTATTATTCTACTCTCTAAAACAAATGTTGTCATACAAGCAAACACATTTCGGCGGGGATTTGGCACTACTGTGGCAAGCTCTTGTTATGTATTGTTTAAATAAATTACAATTCTGACTGAATTGCTTTAATAATTTAACTGAAAAAGTTCTATGCTGTTATTTGAAAATTATATTTCATCATTGTCTATTAATCCAGAAAGTATGCAATTTGAACGTAAATTGCCAAAGGCTTTTTGACGATGTTTCAATATTGTGGATAATATAATACCGAATTTTCTGCCGATATACCTCTTTAAAAAGGAGCAGTCCTTTGTGTTTGTTTCAAATGTATAGACGTGCTTTATATGCGTTTATGTTATTTTCGAACAACATCCGCTGAACGTTAAAGCAATCTTATTGTTCAAATTATGACCTCCAAATGGTGTACATGCGGCTATAAATGTAAGTGTATTTTAATTAAAACGCAATTCCTATTCCCTATAGCAAATAATGGTATATATTCTGTGTAAATTGCATTATCTTAATGTAAGATGAGAGGCGGGAACACCAATTACTTTTAAGGTAAATTGCTTGGTATGACGTTTTTATTTGCTACGCGCAACTCGTGTCCGATTACCAGAGCAATGACGTTACTCTTCATTAAACAGGGCACACTCATAACAATATATCGCTATCCTAATCGTCATAATGACACGTTGACAAACTCTGAAACGGTGCATTAAAAAGTACGTCAGGCTCATTAGAACTTATTTTTCGTGTAGGTTTGTTTTCGGTAGGTAATGCAGTGCGAAACTGGTTAATAACCAATTCGATTTAATTAAAAAGAAGATCTTTTAAAATAAGGTAAGAAAGCTAGGAAACTTTGAAAATCGGCAAAGAATATAACTGACTTGCAGAAAAGACTTCCCAGATATGATCGCGGGTTTCTTTTTTTTCAAATTATGTGAATTACATTTTGTAGAAACAAATTAATATTACTACCATTTCACTATGAAGCACACAGGTAGATAACAACGAATGACAAACCATAATAACAGCGTTGTATTTATTGATTTATTGTAATATAAAAATGTAATGCAAGTATTTTTGAGTAACAATTCTAAACACGGTGCATATTTTATAAAATATATCAGAAGACATCATGCACATATATCTTAGAATTAAAACATATTGACATTTTTAGAAACCATAATGTCAGCGTGCAGTTCTTAAATGTATACCCAGTCGATGGCATATTAGTTCGTAGAAGGTAACGAAAACAAGTAACAAATACATAATAATCCTCCTAATTGAGAGCTCTTTACACTTTTGACATTTAAACATGCTATCATTCATAATGAGAACAAGATGTTCCGTATAAATATATATGTGAAAAAAAAACACTTTAAATGAATAGAAAAGTGTAAGGTTCAAAGTAACGCTTCTTTTGTTCTGCACTTCTCCATTTGAGATCTACATATACCTTTTACGTTGCATCCTAACAGGTCAAACAGTCGAACAGTCAGATAACCTCAGACCAAGAAAAAAGGTTACACGCGCCACTGAACACAAAAAGTTACACATATGCTATAGCCTTGTTAAGTCGTGGGTAATTGTGTATAAATCGGTAAAATATTGTATTAACTAAAAAGTCAAAATTAATAAAGATTTTATTGTACAAGTAAATCAGTTTGTTAATCAATTTGGATACTTTTGTTGTTTTAAACAAATACAACACTTCTAACTACTTGTTTTGTTTATGTCATGTCAAGTGGCCATCTTGGAAATACGTTTCTCTTGAGTCGTGGATTCTGATTGGCTGTTGTATGTAAGCAAATATGTCATGCTGTAAACACACTAATTAATATAAACTGCAGGTTACATTCTTTATTGAATGTAATCTGCAAACCAATAAAGTGTTTTCTTGTGTGTGTGTTTTTATAGAATATTAATCAACTCATTTATTTCAAACAATAATCATAAAATTTTATTGAATATATATGCAATTTGTATTTTTTTCTACAAGAATAAATAATCTAAATGACAAACAAATAATTAATTCGATAATTATCAATAATAAAAACAGCACAATTCTGTTGTTAATAAAGCTAATGCAAAAGTCAATAAACATACATTGCAAAATATCTTCACAATTGATGTAATTGACAAATATGCAAAAGTCATGGTTGTGCATAAACTCAATAATTAATTGTTAGTCACTTACTATTTACACAACAACAAGAACAATTATAAACATAACATACTGATGGAATGAAATAAACTGATCCAAAACACTAAAAAAATACTATTTACACAACCTAACAGATGAAGTTACTGTCAAAAGATTTAACACTCTCTTTCAGCACAATGCGGACAGAAAAAATCAGATAGCCGGCGCACCACTCGGATCTGTGAACAAAATCTCAGATGGAACCAATGACCACACGCTGTGCACTGGGCCCATTTGACGACCACAAGTTCATCACACTGATCCAATCCTGGCGGTGAAAACTTCATGCACATACAAAAGTTTTTAGCCGGATCTTCGTCTTCAATTTCGCTTTCAATGTCAGAGTCCATGATATTTCCTTTGCTTGTGCTTGGTTGGGGTGATATGTTCAAATTTTGTTTTGATCTCTTTGTTTTTTCTTTTGTGTTATTTTCTGCTCTCTGTTGTTGGTATTCTAGCAGCTGCAAGTATGTAGGGTCTTCTGTAATGGCCTTTCCACCCAGTTTTGGTTTCTTCTTTTTGTCCTGTGTCTCTTTTTCATTAGCCTTTGGTTTTTCAGGTTTGGCTTTTGGAGCTGTTTCCATTGATTTTTCATCTAGGGCCTCTTTCATGGTTCTTATTGGAAATAATGGAATAGTTTTGGGGAATGATTTAGACGGCACTATCATTTCAGCAGGTACTTCTGTCGGATCAAATGGCAATATGCCCGCTTTCAGGAATCCAGACTGGATTGTTGCTGGTGTCATGGATTTTAAGTATGCCTTCCCGGACAAGTCAGCTATGTCATATTTTGTAATGACTCTTCCCCTCTGCTTAGCCATAAATAGATGGCATTCATTGTGGAATATGGACTTAAACGGCCCAAAACATGTAATGTCCAATGGTTGGAGGGCATGAGAACTGTGTGGGGGTAGCACAAACAGTATGACATTATGCTCTCTTGCCCAGGTGACTTTGTCAATGGAGACATGTGAAGCATGGCCATCAAATATGAGCAGTATGGGTTGGGAAATGTCACCTGATCCTCGTTGAACAAATTTCAGGAAGTGTTCTTCAAGGTACTTCATCAATACCTCCCCGTTTACCCATCCAGAATCTGACATGGCGTAGTTTGCGCCAACTGCTGCATTTTTCAAAAGCTCATCATTTGTCCGTTTCCCCTTGAACACATAGTAAGGGGGAAGTGCTGTTCCGGCCGCATTTACGCACGCTATAATGGTTGTGGTGCCTGTATTCGGAGAGGTGACAGCTTGAGTTTTGCTTGAAGAAACGCCTGTGATGACCTTTGATGATCGATGCTCTAGCTGAATGCCAGTCTCATCCAGGTTATATATCAGATGTGGCTTACACTTCAGTGAGTACTTGGTTAGAACAGCATCCAAATTCCTGAAGTAGCTGTCAATATTCTCCTGTGTGACAGCGGCTGCTCGTGTCGACGAAAGGCCCCTTGGTTTTTTAACTTTCAGCCTGTGTACCCATCGTTTCAAGAATGCATAATACCAAGTGTTGCTTAGTTTGGAGTCAGTTAAACGTCTTCCCAGTTTCACAGCCAAATCACCTGCAAGAAAGTTCAACTGAGAGCGATTTATGCCATACCCAACCTGGGCCAACCCTTCCAGATGGCTAACTAGCAGTTCTTCTTCATCATGGGTGAATAATGAATGTTTTCTCCACCTTGAGCTGATCTTGACTTTGTTCAAGACTCTGTCCCTCAGAGTTTGTTTTGGCTCACCATACATGATTGCCGCTCTATCAACTGGCAAAAGGTCTGCTTTCACTGCCTTGTATGCACTCATCATCATTTCCCTAGAATATGCCGTGCATGTCATCAGTCTGATCGGTTGTTTCTGAAAAGTAAAAATAAAAATGTGTTTCATTGGAATTCTCAAAGTGAACCAATTGTTTCAACAATTCAATTAAAGAACAATTTGTTGAGTGTGACCTAAACATTTGTGTATTTACAGCAAGTGCTTTGCGCATGCGAATACCGTCCTTTCCGACCGTCATATGTAAAAAATGTCAACAGACAGACGATGTAACATGGGAAATACACATAAATAAGGGATTTTGTGTTACTTAGAAACAATATAAGGGTAGAAATTGTGTTTATTTGTGTATAAAATGCATCGGGTTATGGAGAATTATTTATTTATATGTTTTTTGACGCATTTTCGATTTGTAAAATTAACGCCGACTCTGTCAAACTTTTAACCGGAACGAACTGTAGCGCCTGCGAACGTTCTATCAAGTGATTACACGCGATCTCTATAACCACGACACAAAAGGAACCCACGACTCAAAGAAAACAAGCCATAACATTTGTAGACAGGCAACACAAAATTGCTATCGAATTGTTAATTATATGATACTCTTAAAAAATCTTGCCAGGTATCAAAACGCAAAGATAAATACATAATCACTTCGTAAGCATTTCAAATCAAAAGATACACGAATCACCAAATCAATTTAAAAATAGGATGCTTAAAAAAAGATTTCTCCGCAACCTGCAGGCAAACAAATGGTATGAGAACATCTAAATAAAGTCAATACAGTTGAAGAAAACAAAACAACCTCAGCCAGCTAGCCATATCAGTTGTGGAAAGAGGCTCTGACTCTATTTTAAGGAAAAATACACGTCGATGCACAATACCTGAGACTTATTCATTGAACTATCAATAACGATGCGATAGTCTCCATTGGGGATGCGTTTAGACGATACATCAAACTGTGTCATCCCAAAGTTGTTTGTGTTCTGCAATAGAAACGCAAGTTTATAAAGTCATAAGATAAATTAATTTGTACTTAATATATGCTTGGTTAACATGTGTGGTACAAGTTATTGTTAATTTGTAGTGTATTTGATTAAAATACTTAATTACATACATTCGGTCTAGGGGACATTTTAAAAGTTTGTTACTTACATTCATTCGGTCTAGGGGACATTTTAAAAGTCAATATATTTTGAAGGCTTTAATTAGTTCAAATATTTTGTTGGGACCTTTTAAATTCAATTCATTATTAGAGATTCTTTTATAATGCAATTCAATTATACTTTTTTAAATACATCAACCGATATAAGTTTGTTGTTTGTAAATTATTGTCTCTCAAATGGTCTGTGAGTTAATGGAAAAAAACACAACTTTATACACATGTTTAATTATATTCATTCCATCTTCATGTATTGGGCATGCTTAACCCACACAGCTTTTGACCCATTGTCATGACTTATATTAACACATTTATTAAAATTATTATATTTGTTTATGTATTAGAGGTGAGTTAAATTATTTACACTGTATCATGCAGAAAAGAAAGTTCATGGCCTTACAAAGATATTCGAGAAGATCAGGGGTGGATTTTAGTCAGTTGTTTTTGCCATTTATTTAAAACAGTATTTATTGCATTTTACAGATCACTACACGCATGGTGTCTTTCCTTGAATGTCATTGCAGTGCGACCAGTTTTTAAACTTTACATGCGGCCTTGAAGCCTAGCACAAACTTAACCTAGTACAAACAGAACAATATAGAAAAGTGCGAGTTCAAGAGTGTCATTTGTCAGATTTTCTTAAGCCGTATCATGTAAAACATGATTGCGTGTCTGTCAATAATCAGTAAATCAAATTTCTTGTAGGAAAATAGTAACTATGTTGTTTTCGCAAACACTTAAGATTTATTATTCGTCGTATTGCTTGAGGGTCCATTGATCACTAGTTAAATCACTTAAAAACTGATCAACGTTCTGTTATTAATGTATTTTTTTAACGAATGACAAAATTTAAAAGAAACTTAAAAAAAATGACACGTGGATAATAATGTATGCAATACATTATTCGTGAATTTTAAAAGCAGCCTAGATATTGCATGTGTGACGAAATCTTTTATGCAAGTTCATTTGCGTTGTTAAGTATTTATTTTCCTGCTTTGTATACGCAATTTGTCACTTAATTAAAATATAAAATATTATCGGCTGTTACACATAATTAAAATGTTTTGGAGTATCATTATTTCTATATTTTAGTTATGCTTACACTATAAAAATGTGCATGGCATGTCAAATATGCAATTATTGTTTACTAAACATTTGTTAATGAACGATTTAAATATGAGACGAGCCTTTGGATGCGTAAAGATGTATACATAGAGCTAATTTTCTTCTTAAACATAGAGATAAATTAGGCTGACTTTCTATAAATGAATAAAAATAAATGTCATAAAAGTATTGCTCCCATAATAAAAACGCATTCAAACTGATTTACAGTTGCCATATCAATATGACGTTAAGATAGATTCAAAATAAATCCCCTATAAAATTGATTATCAACACCGTGGCATATAAAATATGTTCTTATTAATATTCAAAAGCACATCATCCAGTTTTAATTATTATTATTAAATAATTAAATGAGACCAATGTTAACAATTACTAATCCCTTAATATACCGCTGCAACTGGACACGAGCATTTGATCCCAATCTTCTTAAGTGTATCGGGACACCGATACTTGTATTTTGCCAAAATGGAACACATGTCACCGAAATTGAACGCGCGGACCTTTACATATGTGAACAAAATCTTATTGAAGACTGTAAAACGTCCCTGTAAACAGAAAACAATATCTCGGAAATAGCAAGTGTGCAATAGGAAAATGTTCAGTCACAAAAACTCTCAATGAAAACATGGACGCATATTTATTTTTAACAAATCTTAGCTAAACTTTATTTTAATCTGCAATATAAAATAGAAAAATAAATATGTACATTTTAAAAGCATTCACTAACATGTAATCGTGGGTCAATATTACAATGCTTGAATTTTAGACATCTGTGCCTACATCTTATTCAGTGCAATTAAAAGGACAAACTAAACTTACACAATAAGAGCAAAAACATTTCAAAGAATCCCTTATCTAGATTTGTATAAAGAAGAACTCTTAGCATACTTTCAATGGAGCATTTAGTGCGCGATTTACTGTAAAATAAGCTGCAACATTGAATGGTCCGGGCAACGACAGGGGGTCGGGGCTCAGTGACAGCGACCTGATGTTCACGAGTGCTGAAGATTGACCACAATTCTTCCAGGAGAATCCTTTCCTTTGTAGGCCAGTTGATATGATTGTACGAATATTCAAAAGCATGCTATGTGTTAATTCATGCATGGCATTTATACGTAATTCAGCATTTTGATTTAAAACATACATTCTTGCGTAATATGAATGATTCCAATACAAAGAAGTGAAACTCCAGCTGGTCGAGCAGTATTGCATTCTTATTATATTCAGTGTGTTGGTTCTTTATTTAAGGCAAGCGACCAGCAGCCAAAACAGTACGAAACAGCACAATACGAAACAGCATACACACATAGCAGAATAAAGCTGTGGTCCCCGCCTTGGAACGGTCAATGCAAACCAAGATAAGTTTCAAAGATAATATCTAGGCTGGATATTGTTATCGTATCGTTATTGATCAAGAGGGCTCCGTGTTGACGGTAACAGAGGGTTCTGCATAAACAAGAAGTTATCCCATATTTTAAATGGAAATAAAAGTATACAATGAGGAGAGTGTGGCCAATTGTAAGCAAAGACAAATGGATTTGCGGAACTTACATTTTACATACAGGCAATGACATTTGTGCTTTATGGTGTCGTCGTATTGCAAGACGCAAACACCACCAAATAGCGTCATTTTACAAGAACAAAGTAAAAAAAAATAACACACTTACACAGCGGAAAGGGATAGCGTTCCGAAACCTTTCCCTAACGGGACTAGGACGCATGAAAAAGGGATTACATTCAACAATCATTACTATATTTCTACACAATACACAATACAAATACCTTTGTTTGTTCGAAAAAGTGAGTTAATGTTTCCAGCATGTTCAAATCCAGGCGTTGGTCCTTTGGTTGTTTATTTTCAAACTCGTGAACATGTTTGAATGAACCATGTGAAACCGCACAGCACAGTGTCAATATTAGGAAAATGGACGCCGTGTTCCTGTACTAAATTAGCTCTAAATTATGTACGAAGCGAAAATGTAAAAATGCCTATCTATACATTGGATTACTTCCTCACTAGATAAAGATTAAACAAAGGCCTGGTGTGACAATATAATCAGTTTCAATAGTAAAGATACAACTGTTAAAATACAAATGAATCCACGTACCTGATGTTAATAATACTACTTTGACAGTAACACATGATTACAAAATCGCAGAATTAAAAAAACACGACATGAAATACATCATCTTTGACAACATAATCAAAGTGAGCATCACAATTCCCCTTGTAGCAATAAAAAAAAGAATGATTGTGATGCTGCTTTCATATTCGTTATTGACCAAATTGTATTTGCTAATCAATGAAAGACAGCGAGGATTAATGCAAATATTACTAACAATTTGTCAGTTAGATTTAACAACGATCATGCAAGAGATATATATATATATATATCCGTAGCATGATGATTCTATAGTCTATCAATCTAGAATCACGCATTCGATTTTTCGATTGATTTTCTTTTTTTATATATGTAAATTGGTACGAAAGTCATGTAAATATACATTTTGTTCAATGTTGTCACTAATTTTTAATGATTGACCATATACGCACTGAGCAAGGGTCAGAATTTAACTGGTGTCAGAATAAATCAAAAGTCTGAATCGGTAGATCAAACATCAAACTGCAGTTTAGGAACAATTCATAAGTAACGTTTATGCATCTGCTCCTCTCTGGACAATTTTTTAATCATTCGAAACTTACGCCGTTCCGGTCATGATCTCAATGTGCAGGTTTGCATAAAATATGGAGTTTTTCCATATATCACGTTATAAGAAGTAAGAAAATATTCTTAAACATTAAAAAAACAACTTCCTCGTATGAATGAAGACATCATAAAAATAAAACTTCAAAACCTGCAAGACATTAAGGGCTTAATAAGGTTTTACACGCAGCGAATTTAAAGAGGAGATAAAAATGGAGCGTTATATTTTCACGTTGATAAATGGTCAGAATATTTTGGTAAAGTTTCATCTCAGTGGTTGTAAAAAAGGTTGTTTTCACCTCAAAGAGCATCATTTTGTAAATTCGATTTGTTAAGACATTACATCATGCAAATATGTTGATGACCTTAAGCGTTGAAAGAAAGTCGAGAAACCAATACCGGAAAAATAAAACACTTCCTTGATGGAAGTAATACTGAAAGTCTGAACATAAAGTGCGGAAAATATCGAACCTGCAACAGTGAGAATTGTTTTAAATGCTATCGTATGATCACACTTATGAAATTATTTCCTTGTTTGCGAACTTTATTGTATTTTACAAACCACATACGTTTTGAAAACAACAACAACGGGAATGAAGTTGATTGCACTCTATGCTTGCTTTTAATGTATGTAGTTTGAAACAGACGTAAAGCCCAATATATTTCATTCACGTGTTCGCCAGTAAGAATATTTAGATATTGTGTATGTGACATTTGATTTGCTTTACCACAAAATATGATTACTTAGTACATGTACTCGTGCATTGTAAAGTATAAAATAGGATATTTTTTTAACATGGAACTATCCATTCTTTTATTCACATAGCTCTGCTATAAGTATTAATTTGTTTTTTTTAAAACACTTATGTCAATACTCAGATGACACTAATGTAGAAGTAACCGTGAGTGACCTGGTTTTTTCATGGTCTCTTGGTAATCCAGACCATCATCAGGATTTAGGTTTTGAACGTTTTTGCCTGGCCTGCTTGCGTAAAGCTTGATATAGCTGTGCAAAATGTTGATTTTATGTACGCGTGTGCGTAGGTATGTAAATCCGAGTCAGTTTTTATCTCACATGTTAAGCTTGCAATTTAGGAGTTTAATGTTTTCGTGCAATTTTTAATGTCTTGTCGAAAATGGCCGCCACGTTGATACGGCGTGTCGCGTGTATGACCCATGCATACTTACATGTCAACTGTTTAATCTGAGCATAATACAACTGTTTTGGACTGTACATTTCCAAAAAAATGTGACTTGTGTTGCGCAATATATATGTTTCTCGTTTCTACTTATACAGAGGGCTCCGAATTGACGGTATTGAAGTGTTCTGCATAAATTGCCGCGGCCAAAAAAAATGCATTTTAATTCATCGTTTTTGGTATTTAATTTTAAATATGAAAACATCTCATGCCATTTCAATGATAGGTTAAACAATTTTACATGATACTGAATGAAGCAGTCACTGATGCAATATGGTTTACAAATGAAGGGAATTTCAATTGTTAACTTGGTTTTCGTTATTATTGTTTTATCTAAACACGCTGAGGTCATGTAAAATATGGTATAACAAATGACAAGGACAAACTGTTTTAAAATGAACCATGCTAAAAGTTACCAACAGTTTATGGCAGCTGGATTTGCGGAACTCACTTTTTGTATACAGAAGACAATAACGTCATTTTACAAAACATGGTAAAGCAAAAACCAATTAAACGTGGAAGGGTCAACCTTTCCACAACGTTTCATTCCCGGGACAAAGACTCTAGAAATAGGGGATTGCACTTAAATGTTTCAATCATCAAAACTTTTTGAACACAATACCTTTGTCTCTTTCAACAAGTGAATAGAGGTTTCAAGCATGTTCAAGTTCATGCGTTGGTCGTTTGTTGTTACTTCATTTGTCGTGTAGGCGCACTTCAAACCCGAAATACGGAAGAACGATATGACAGTAATCAGCCGACATAGCCATGCGCGTGATGCACCGTCTTCTTTTAATGATGAACGTTTTCATAAATGACTGAGTTATATTGAATAACCAAAAGGAACATTGTGGTTCCTGTACACATTGAAAACGGATGAAGTGATAGCCACCTACATTCCGTCACCAAGAAGTATCAAACGTCGACTATAAATTAAAGCTCTAATAGTTCTGAGCGGATTTTAAACAAAGTGTTTACCGAACAAGACAGAAGCGATCAAAGGGATATTACTGCAAGTAATTTTTACGACACGGATGTTAAATGCAGTGTACATATTTACAGGCAAGATGGACGGCTGTGTGTTTTCTGTAATTGTGTCTGCATTGACAATAGCATTCTTTAGTTCGATTCGAACAGAGGTAAGATGATTGCTTTCATCGTACGATTGAATGTAATTTTAAATGCAGAATTAGATCATTCAGTTACTTTGAACTTCTCTGTGTTAAAGAAGATTAGAAGCTTTATGAGGTTTGGCATGAGTTCACATATACGTGTTGAAATGTGGGTTGCTACATCTCAAATTAAATTAAATCTTTCTCAATTTGTTTCTTTTTCATTGTCATATTAGAGAGCTGGTGCTACGCCTTATGGTGCGTACTCAGTCCACGATGATGCGTTCTCGTGGTCCCTATGCAACACCACGGAAGTTCCGATTGTCATGGAAATGCTGATCATAAAGCCAAACCCATACCAGTATGGACAGAAAATAAACGTGAGCTTGGTGGTCAATGTGACAGAGGATATACCGAATATATATCCAATAGAGGTACAAAATCTTCAAATGATGTACAATACCTTGAATGCTATTTTCGTCTCGCTGTTGTTTATATCATGTTAATGAATATATTTTATATTTCAATAAGACTGTTTGTATTGTTAGTGATTGTATAAGTATCATACACATCTTGTAATCAGGAGTTCAAATAAGTTAGTGCTACTTTTATGTGTGGTTCTAATGTTCTGGAATATTTAGACAATACATAGTTGGTGATGGTATAAGTAATCATATATGTCTTGTAAATCAGGTGTGCAAATAATCTAGTGCTACTTTTATGTGGGGTTCTTAAGTTCTGGAATATTTAGACAATACATAATTGGTGATGGTGTAAGTAATCATATACGTCTTTTAAATCAGGAGTGCAAATAATTTAGTGCTACTATTATGTGGGGTTCTAAAGTTCTGGAATATTTAGACAATACATAGTTGGTGATGGTAAAAGTAATCATATACGTCTTTTAAATCAGGAGTGCAAATAATTTAGTGCTTCTTTTATGTGGGGTTCTAAAGTTCTGGAATATTTAGAAAATACATAGTTGGTGATTGTATAAAGTATCATATACGTCTTGTAAATTAAAAGTGCAAACAATTAAGGGCTACTTTAATGTGGGATTAAATGTTTTGGAATCTTTAGACAATACTACCCATAAAGATAACGAAAGGATTCGCACCATACATGTTTGCGAGTTGCATCGAATTTAAAACCCCTTTTAATGAACTTCCGCTAATAAACTAAACATTTGCCATTTTAACATGTCGTTAGAATGTTATTATGTTTACTGATCGTTAGTTTCGCTTATATTCGAAAGGAATGCGCATACGGAAGTAAGTCGCTCTTTAATTTCCGTATAATATGCATATAATGAACTGTATTTTTGAATGTTCAATGTCGAAGAAAACTGAAAAAAGATCACGTTAAAACTCCTGATATGAAAAGGTTAAAGCAAAATTAGTTTTGTTTTCACATTTTAAGTTTAAATAATTTTTTTATAAAAGCTGAAAGTGCCATCCAAGATTAGCACAAGCTAATTTAAGACGACACTTGACGCACATGGATTAAGCCCAGTCTTTCCAGAACGCGGCATTAAAGAAAAAGCTGATTTAAAAATAAACTAGAAACGTGTAGGACTTGAGATTGATATTTTCAGAAATGTTTATTACATTTCATTTAATTTGTTTATTAAATGGTATAAATGTTTGTAAAAGACATGATACCACATAATTCACTACATAGATTATCATTCAGTTTTTTTTATTTCCGTTCTTTTTATATGCAAAAATTATCCCCTTAAAAATCATGGCATTTTTTTTAAATTAAATTATATTGAAAACAAAACTTTATTTACTATCTTGGTAAAACTATTTAAATTATAAGACGATTTTGATAATGTGTGAGATTATAAGTAAAACAACAATACAAATCTTAAACATCGATATTGAAAGAATGTCTTTTATTTTAATATCGGTTTATTGGTTTATTCAATATATACAATAGACATACAGTCCACGAGTATACATGATCAAAACATAGTAACATATATAAAGGCATGACATGTGTTCAGTATTGAATTTCATAAGTTATTAAATAGTATCAATACAGGAAAATGTCTAGGGCAGGACATTTTTTACAACATTTAGAATCTATTTATCAATAAATGCTATAACGAAAACATAAAAAACAAAGACGAATCTACAAGAGAGCGAGAAGTAAAGTTTGAGTAATGAATTATATATAAAAATTAACCTTAATAATATTTATACAGGTTTCTTTTACTAAATGCTTTAAATACATAGCTAAGTTTATGTTGGTACTTGTATTATCCGATTGCATTAATTCAATAAATTTTATCATGTTTGGTCTTTACCAGTTATGTTTTTTCATATACAATTTCCTAATATCATCATATAATGAACATTCTTATAAAAGGTATGGCTTCAGGTTTATGCCATCTGCCTAATTCAATTTCTAGTCTATGGGATGAAACCCTTAATCTACAAAGATAAGATCTAATCTTATATATACTAACATTATTTAATAAAGGATGCAATTCAAATTAACAAAACTGCCTGAAACGTATTGTTCTTGAAGAATCACTAAGTTCTGACATCCAATTTTTGATTAATGTATGATTTAATCTAGGCTTTACCAAGGACAAAAAACACTTTTCATCACCTGCTCATTGGTTTATTGAAAGCCTAAGGTCTGCAACAGATTACAAACAGATTTTGCCCAATAATGGTTATTTGGTACATTTATTAAATACTCACACATGTGGTTAAAAATACACTTTATATACTTATGATCTTCTAACTGAATAATTTTAAACCAATACCGTATAACATTAATGGCTGTTTAAGTTATCAAGGATGTTCTTCCAAGTTCTCCATATACACAGTTATTCTGTGTCTGAATTTTCACGCCAACTACTTTTTTGCAAACATTTAAGTGAACTGTTTCAATTGCCATTGATTCAGTTAAGCCCCATATTTCTGACCCATGATTTAAAATGTTAAAACAAGTTGATGAAAAAACTCTAATTTGGTATGTATTGAAATTGTTGGATAATTTATTAAGTATGAGTTAAGCTTAAAAACAGCCATTGAGGCTTGACCTGCAAGTGTTTCAAAGGTATTTGCAAAAGATCCTCTGTAGTGAATACAATTCCGAACTATGTAAATGATTTAACAATTTATAATGCTTTATTATACAGATCGATATCAAAGTGATGTTGAGGATGGGTCCCGAGTATTATGATATTTGCATATTCAAGGAGTCTCTGTGTCACGTGACTGATCTATGTGAGCTGGTGCACAGGGAGTCGGGTTTCAAATGTCCAAACTCTTTTCAAAAGGTATCTTCATTAAAATCTTATATGCAAAATGACAGAAAGTGCAAATCCTTAAATTAACTGCCAAAGTAATACTTAAATCAATTTTGGAAAAAATATTTTGAAAAGTATGAAACAGGTATATTATAACTGAAAATATGTATTCATCACTTGGCTATAACGGACCAAACAGATAAAATGCATAATTCAGCAACCCTCTGGGAAATACGGACTTACACGCATCTGCGTTAAGGGTCATCCAAGATTAATATGTTCAGTCTGCATAAGGTTATCACTTTTTGCCTAGACTAGATTTTCATCTGAAAGAGACTTTCTTTAAACAACAAATGCAAAAAAAGCGGAAAGCGTCGCGCGTGATAAGACTGTATGGCCTGCAAAGGCTTATGTGAGACAACATTCATGATTCGCATTTCGCATTAAGCCCCATGTTTTTCATAGCGAGGCACATATGCAAACCGTTAGTAGTTTTTGTAGCCAAATTGAGTTTGGCTCATCAGCAAAATCGCCGTATCACTATATATTCCCATAAATCGTGTAAAGTTCTACATCGCAACAGAAAAAAAACTCCTATATTTACAGTATATGCCAGCCAACCTCAGTTATGAGAGTTATCTACGCAAATGAATACAAGATAACATTGTAAATCAGTTTTTTAAAAAAGTCATCGACAGAATCACGACGAAAACTTTGGATAGCTAGGGATATTAAATTACATTAATGCATACATATGAATATTGCAAATGTATTTTCTTAGAACATCTACAACTTTAACGGGTCGATTCCGGTGAAGCATTCAAATCCCGCCCCAACAGGCCGATTTAACGTAACCGCCAACATTTCAACGAACAAACGACAGTTAGTTTGCCTCAACGTACAGTTTTGTATTAGGTAAATTACTACATTACTTATGTACATGTGTTAAATAAATTTATATAAACGTATACATATTATTGTTGGTTACCAGTGAGTAAACTTCTTCAAAAATATTCCAGAAACTAGACTTTTCTTGAGTGAAGTTACTTCAATGCTTTCACGATCATTAAGAGCTTTATTTTTCTACACCTTATTTGCATGAAAGATTCTGAACATAAGCTGTTGAAGGAAAGCTCAGTTTGTTCATTAATTGTATATCATGAGTTTCTTTTTATTGTTTTGGCTCTGAATATTCGTTTATATTAACAAATGTATTATACTTTTACAGTCATTGCGACGACTAGAAGACAACAGAGAGGCGGTCGCTTTAGTAATGTCCGATTGTTGTAAATGTATAGTGTTGTAATAGAAGACTGTATTATGAGTTTCATTTGATGATCGCAATCATGCATTCCTTTCACTATAACACAAATTGCCAGTGTGACATGTATTGGTTTTGTTTGTAAGTCTTATGACATACATAAAGCAAAAACAGATTTGTAGCGATGTATTATACTATATATACCAGTTGAGCAAAAACATACGAACCCAACTTCTGATACTTACTGCAGAATTTCTTTTGGTGATGATTGAAACATTACCGGTGTACTGAGTGTTTTGCTAATATCATTATATACACAATGCAAACTAAAAAATAAGATATTACGTGCGTATCGTTAGCACAACGATCAACAAGAATACAAATCAAAATTAAGTCTTTAGTTTACTTATGAAAATAAATCTTGTTTTAATACGGTCAAAGAAAAATACCATAAAAGACCAGTACATCAAGGGATAATACATACATTTTATTTTAATGTACATTGTGCTGTGTAAACATTCTTCTAGTAGAGTAAAACATGAAATAAAGAAATACAAACCCCACGTGGACTACCAACAATACTTTAGACTAACAATAAGATAAAAACTTGTAATAAAACAAAACTTGTGGAAATTGTCACTACAAAAATGCGTAGTGAAACACTAAAAAATATATAAAAAATATGGCACGTTCTCAATTACAACAGAATATTGATAATACGAAACAGGGACAATGTTCCAAACACATTAGCATCAGGCAAAGACGAATTTGTCCTAGTAATAGTTCCGTCGGTCAATCGTTTCAGTATTCAAATCGGAATTTGTTTTGGCTATCTAACACTTAGTTGTTTACGCACAAAAACAATATTGTCTAAACTGACAGCTTTTTCAAAAGATGTATGTAAGACATATCACATAAAGAAAAAAACTTAACAAGATTAAAATATAATTTCCTTTTTCCTTTTTAAGTTTGAGCGTTTATTGAGTACCTAATGTTGAATATAGGAATATTACTGTATTGACATACATAGAGAATACTAGATCGGTGCCGAATAAAGCGAACATTATTTTGCGAGGCTTAAAAAAATCTGAACCACGAGCTTTGGCGAGAGGTTCACATGTTCGGACAGAGCTCAATAAACTTCGCTTTATTCGGCACCAACCTAGTATTCGATTTATCCCATCAATTTTCTAAGTCGTCAATTATTTCTTTAAAAATAGAATAGAAAAATAGTACAACACGGACAATCCCAAAGTTATTTTAAGCAAACATTGTTTTATTATTTTATTCGTGCCGATCCTAATTTATTACAAAAAGATCAGACACTGACATGTTTTTCTGTATATCATACCTCTTCGTCTCCGATTTAAAGACATAATGAAAAACATACTAAACACATGCAGCTTTAGCGGGAAAAAATATGACTTTTGTCGTTTGACGTGTTAATAATGACGTCATGAGTACGCTAACTTAATATTTGTAAAAAATGCTTTTTGCTTTTTGTGTTGCATTTTGTGTTAAAATATATTACATCTTGGTATCAAATTGTTTGTTTTGTTGCATCTGATTCGATTTAACTAAAAATGATTTCTTTATAGTTGATTCCGAGTAATTTGATCATCCTGCACACACGACTTTTTGACAACTGTGGGGAAGATGACAAAAATGATTAACTCTTGGTTTTGGAATCAGACGATTTCCCTATGTCAGCATGACGCCACCTTAGGTTGGGAGAATAAATTTTGATAAAATCTGGGCCCTATTACATGTGCGTAAAGTGTCGTCCCAGATTAGCCTGTGCACCTCCTTTTACGAAAAAATCAATGAAAACTGAAAGTGTCGCCCCATATAAGCCTGTTTGGACTGCACATGCTAATCTGTGACGCTATTTTACTAAAAAACATTAAGCCCTGTTTTTCCTGAACGAGGTTCTATTGATGACACTAGGATCAGATATCCGGCTTATATGTTCTGTCTCGGATGAAAGACCGCTTAAACAATACTGGTTGTCTGAGTAGAAAACTTCCTTTTTTTCGGAGATGAATACACTACGGAAGTTATTGTATGAAGTTATTAGGTGTATTTAGAGACTGAAGAGCACGTAACATTAAGTTTAAATAGCAGAATTAGATTGCTTATAAAACAAGCAGATATTTTTTTAAAACAAAAATGGCTACATTCTTATGGTTTAAAGCTTGTTTTAGTATTCTGGTATTAAAGTGTGTTGACATGCAGAACAGCTTGGTATGTATATCTTATGATATTATACAAAAATGTAATATTAAGAAAGCAAACGTATGTTTTCAAATACAATTGATAGCGTCTGTTATATCATATCTTCACATTCTAACACAATCGCAAAAGTTTATCCTGTAAGTTTTACTTCATAAATGTCTTTAGATATTTATTAAATATAAAACTACGAAACAAAATTGAGAATTAAAATTAAAATTTACTGCTATTGTTGTCAAAGTTCACGCAATCAATTTTTATCGTAAATATTAATTTGGCTTCAATTTGTAAACAAGGTGATATAACTTCGACCATGCTTCGAAAAATGATCTCCTGCTAATCGCTGATACTACTACTTATAATAAGTAACTTCTGAAAATATGATAACCTTTAATTATTTGATAATTGATTGTTCCCACAAACATCCTACTGTTTAATATATTGGAATTGTAATACCACACTAGTTTGTAATAATGTGGCTGTAACATAGGCTCAAGTCAGGAAATCGTCGTTTGAAAACTGCAATAAAACCGAGGCCGTGTTGGTCGGTAATAATCTGACATTTTCTCCAAACCCGCTCGTACTTCACCCGGATATTGACTACAATATCGGCCCGACAATCACTTTCTACGGACGGATGACAGTTTTGAGGAAAATGCCATCTCACGACAACGAACGGATTGAGGTAAGAATTGATGTAAACGATACGTTGGAGTATGATTGCGTATTTCAAGCTTATTTATTTAATTTCGATTGCATGGACTGCCTTAGAATATTGAGGCGCTCTCTCGAGTCCATTTCCTGGGTAGGACAAATACATTGTGTGTTGGAGGGGATCGAATGCAGCGCTTCCACAGTGGTGATGTAATCTGTGACCTCCCAGTCGCTAGGCGGAGGCCATACCTACTTATCACGGCGACCCTGTCATTGCTTGAACACTAATAAAGACTTATATTTAAAATAAACTGTTGCTGAAATGCAAAATTGAAAGCCAGACCGTTCATTAAAATATACGTTAATTCATGTTTTAATCATAATTTAAAAAATCGTGTAGTTATATTTTGTTACTTAATAATTGTGTCAACGTTTGTCTCCGCATGAGTATGATGAATTTTGTGTCTACCTTGCAATCATTTATAATTTACAATACAGTTTGGATCTATAATATTTTCTCTTTGGCTGATTAATTTTAAGTTCCTGAACTCTTTCGTGCTGTCGGCTGACAACACCACCACAGAACTATGTCAGATCCTACCCCTAGACTTCTGTCACGTGGCTGACGTGTGTAAGATACTCAGCGATAGGTTTTCGCATATACCGTTTTGTCCAATCCTGTTCCACAACGGCACTACACCAACACCATGGAACTGCCTCTGCCCTTTCCAACCAGTAAGTATACCCTGTTGTCTGACGTCTCTCTTCTCTAGTCTGGTCCTCGGTGTAATAAGCCACGCTCTGGGAAAATTGATCTTTAACTATATGCGTAAAATGACGTCACGGATTAGCCTTTGTTAAATGCAAAGGGGCGACACTTTCCGCTTGTATGCTATTTTTCATTTGAAGGTAGTCTCTTCTTAGCGAAAATCGAGTTTTGGCATAAAGTGTCGTCCCAGATAATCCTGTGCGGACTTAAATCACGTGCGTTCAGCCTCGTTTTTCCACAGCGCTGCTCTATAAGCATTTTGCAGTTCACGTGGTTCTTTTGCTTATTAATTTTTTTTGTAGGGGGAGGGGGTATCTAAAGTTCAAATCAAGCGAGCGTTTATTGTTTGAAAAGTACAGGTTACCATGGAAATTTGGCCCTTTACAAAGTATAAGTAACTTGGGTAATCAGACACGATGACACCCAAGATGTGTCGGGTTGTTGTTAGCATTAAAAGTATTAAGTCTACACACATACATCCATGGACTGACGTATATAGCTCTTAATATGACGTCGCGATAGTTAGTGCAGAATGCCCTTGAATTTAGGCAAATTGCGGATATTTAAAGGGACCTTTCACATATTTTGGCATGTATTGAAGTTTGTCGTTAAATGCTTTATATTAATAAATGTAAACATTCGATATAAAAAGATCCAGAAAAAAAAACAATAATAATATCAAGAAAGATAAAAAGTAACCCTCTACTGGGCTCGAACCATTGGCAACTGGAGTAAAAGTCTATCGCTTAGACCACTTGGCCATCCACGCTCATTCAATAAAATATGAATTTTATACTTTATATAAGCAATCCTCGTAGTATCACAAAATATAACGACAACAACAGAACTCTCCAAATTATTCAATCGTTTCGCGTTGCAACGCTGTATAATTTTCGGGGGTTTAAATCGTCAAAAGATGCATATAGTGGATATTTTAGAGGATGGTAAATGTTCAGTATTACTGTTTCCTTACAAATATCATAACTACAACGAAAATGTGCGAATCTGAAACATTTTTTTTAAATTTTGTCAATTTATCAAAACGTGAATAGGCTTTTTTAACACCAGTGTACGTGTGTACTTCGTGTCGCAAACAGTTTTCTTTAAACGAAACTTTATTGTTGTTTATACTTTGTAGATATGCGAAAAGTTTTGCTTGTATGCCACACTATTTGATGCAGTGTCATGTGCTCTTTTATTTTGGCAATTTATTTAATAAATCAACTTAACAAACGTGTTTGTATGTGATGATCATGAAGTAGCGATCACAATTTTCAGATAACGTTCAATAAAACTTAAGTTTTCAAATTGTTTTAGTTGAGTATTTGTCATCTTCAAAGACTGTCTAGTTATAAGTATTATAAAAAAAACTAAAATGAAAGTAAACTACATATCGAACAAAATATTCGCACCTGAATAAGATATACATTTTTTCTGTGTTTACAGGGAACATACATTATGCCGAATCTACAATACATGGTGAACGATTTTATTATACCTTTCCGCCTACGTGCAGACTTCAAGGTCATTGTGAAAATCAAAGAAAATGGCGTACCCGTTGGCTGTTTTTCATTCGAATTCTTAGTAAGGTAAGAGCGTCTCTTGTACTTGAAGCAGAAATAATCACTGTGTAGAATATGTATAGAATACATAAGCTTCCCTACAGTATTTGCATGTGTAAATGTTTGTATCGCATTATATGGTCATACTACATCACCTATGAAACATCTTTTAAGAGTTGCGATCCTATGAAGCACTTCACGTAACTTTGAAGACATGACTTTAAATAAAAGACACGCAACTCGGAATTTTCGTGTGTTTTTTGTCTATCTGTAACGCCGTTGGTATAAGTTGAGTTGTTGTTTCAGGAAACGAGTTGAAGACTTAAACGGTACCTAGAAGATATACTGCATGAGCTCAACACTGAACTGTTAATATTGATATTCATTGAGATTGAGTCTTATTGTGGAATATGTAAAATCTTTATCTTAATCAACATCGGCAGGAGTCAGCTTTTATGATGTTATCCCAAAGCTTTTTGAAAAGCGTAGGGATATTGTGGTTATCTCCGCCGTCTGTTCGTTCGTCTGTCCGTTCGTCTGTCCGTTCGTCTTGGCCACTATCTCCTCCTACACTTTAAGCACTAGAACCTTGAAACTTACACATGGTAGCTATGAGCATATGTGCGACCCTGCACTATTTGGAATTTTGATCAGACTTTTTTTTCAAATTGAAAACCTCGTTTTGTGACAATTGTGACCCTTGTTTTTTTAATAAATCAAAGCGGCGCAGTAGGGGGCATTGTGTTTTTGACAAACACATCTCTTGTTTTATGTTATTTTACATTAAGTTCATGATTTCTACACCGATTTACTTCCAATTGATACTGAACATCTCTTATTACAATACGGTAAATTTCAACTATGCATGGCCCCATTACTAACCCTGGGGCGCCCCCTGGGTCAAACATGCGGCGTGGGGATACGCGTTCGTTCAAGACTTGACTACTGGTAACATTGAATATGAAGGTAGTTAATTTGAAATTCCACGATGAAATAAAGACCTGATAGGCCATGATTTGGGGCGCTCATTGGTCAACCTCTGTTGAGTATTCGATATTCACTTTTTGAATGGACGTTTTTTGTCCGATAGTAAAGGCGAATATGCATGTTTTATAATAAGGGGCTGTCAACTGTTGATTATATCATTGCCTCAAGTGAACTATTCATTAAAACAATTCAAGACTTCCAAGTCTTAGATCGTGACGAATCCGATCACTTTTAAATTACGTGTAATTTTAAACTGAAAAATAAATCACCAATAAACGTCTATAGTAATCAATCTGTTTGCGAAATGAGGAAACTTACATGTTTCAAATGGAAAGAAAACAACGCTGATGTTTTGAAAACACTATTTAAAAACATGATTGGGATAAAGAGTGAGTCTATTAACAATTTAATAACGAACAATATTAATGAAGCAATTGAATTTATTTCTTACTTTTATAAAAGAGCCTGCAAATGTATGCTTAAAAGATCAACATTTAGGGATGGTTCATTGCAACCCGAATGGACCAAGTTTGTGAAGAAAAGAAACACTATAAATATGCTGCGTTACGTCGTTTTCGTATTACAAATTCATACAATGATTTGATATTTATAAGAATCAACGAAGCGAATTTAAGAACTTGCGTAAAAATACAATACTTGAATATCAAAACACTAAGAAAAATAATCTTTTCAATTGTACAAACAAGCCTGACCTACTCTAAAAAACTCTTAAACATAAGAGTAGTAGACCCACCACTGGTTGTGACATGCCTGCCGATACATGGCATACTTATTTCAGTTTATTATTGTTTTAATAAAACTCTTTAAAGTAACAACCCTACTCAAAATCAACGAAGATTTCGTACAATTTTTCGTACAATAAACTTAACCAATTAAAGATCAGTGTTCCTTATAGCAATTGCCGAAATTTCAGATGTGGTCTGGTAAAATAGATGTTTGTAGATACAAAATGCTCATTTTCATTATTGTTTTGCATATTTAATTTCCCGCAACGATATCTATTCATACGACACATGGACACTAACATGGTGTTCGTGTGTCGTATGACTAGATATATTCGCGGGGAATTAAAATGGAATAAATTGTGTCACAAATAAATGAAAACGAGCATTTTGTATCTACAAAAATCTATGTAATCATACCACATCTAGTGTTGAAATTGTGGCTATTGCTATAAGGAACACTAATTGTTAAAGTGTTAACTTTATTTTACGAAATACCTTACGAAATTTCCATTGATTTTGAGCATTATAGAGACTTTAAGTGTAAATTTTGAGAGTCATAGCGTGTCTTACGACGCATCCGCTAATGTTCTTAATACGCAAATATCAATTGATGAGGTCACTCTCGCAATGTCTAAACTAATAAATAATAAAAGTTGCGGAATCGACGGAATACCTTCCGAATTTTATAAATATACTGTTGATGATATAGCTCTATATTTTTGCATACTTTTTAACACTATATTTGAATCGTGTGTATTCCCATAAACACGGGCAACTAGTGTTATATGCCCAATCCATGAATCTGGCTCGATTACTGACCCGGTATTACCGTGGTATCTCAATTACTAATAAAATGAACAAGATATTTTCTAGTAAAGTTAACAAACGCCTTTACGATTGGGCAGAAGCGAACATTAAAATCGATGAATCTCAGGCAGGATTTCGCCATGGATATTCAGCAGTTAAATGGCAGGTTTTATTGTTTATACGTCGATTTTAAAAGGCTTTTGATGAAATAATCACATTGAATTATTTAAATGTCTCGAAAAAGGGGCTACATGGAAAGTTCCTCTACGTTTTAAAGTCAATGTATAATAACAAACATTCATGTGTAAAGATTAATTCCTCATTCAGGGGGGATGCCCTCTAATTCATATACAACAGAGTTCTTTCCCTGAAACATTGGTACCAGACAGGGAGACAAAACCAGTTCAACTATCTTCGATTTATTTATTAATGAGTTATCTGCACTTTTAAATGAAAAATGTGGATCTGGTATTTTTTATTTAAACCTAATACCCGCTATATTACGTTTAATGTTTGCAGATGATTTAGCAAACTGTGCAGAAACTGTTCGAACGTTTCAACAGCAATTAAATATAATATATACATTTTTCGAAAGTTCAGGAATTGAAGTCAATTTTAATAGAACCGAAATCATCGTGTTTCGTAAAGGTGGTGACTTAAAACATTGCGAACGTTGGTATTTTAGGGGACAACCGGTAAAGCCCTAATCCAATTACAAGTGCATGGGGTCATGTTTTCCCTTTCCTTATCATGGTCAGTAGCTCTTAATAAGTTAGCCATGCAAGCACAGAAAGCTTTTTTTTTAAATATATGCGTATCAAAAATCATTTGGTTACTTTACCCTTACGCATATAATTAAAATATTCGACTCGATGATTAAACCAATATTGTGTTATGCCTGTTAGGTCTGGGGTTGTGAATTGAAGCAATAAAAAATGTTCTCTTTGGTAAAAAATGTGTGAAATTAAATAAAAACAGTTAGACCTGTATTGCATTGGGTGAATGTGGAAGAATACCTTTGTGTTTTTCGTACTATATTAAATGTATATGGTATTGGTGCAAATTACTGCACATGCCCAATAATCGTTATCATAGAAACTGTTATTGAATATTTGTATCATACGACGATATCGGAAAGGACTGTTGGGCCGAATATTATGTTTACATACGGAGTTGGTTTTGCATGGATAAATAAAGAAACAGACAATAAGACCTTATATATTAATATATTCAAACAACGTATTATTGACTTTCATACACAAAATTTGCATGACACGATACAAATTCAAGTCGGTGTTATCATTATAAATACTTTAAAACACATTTAGATTCCGAGAGTAACCTTTCCCTGAATATCCAATCAAGATTCAAAACTGCTTTTGCAAAATTCCGCAGGGGTAATCATAAACTCAAGATTGAACTTGGTCGACATTTAAACTTTGCATTTGAATCACGTTGATGTACACATTGTTCAAATGGCGATATCGAAATTTTCATTGTGATAAGTATTGTAATATAAGGAATTTATATATATATATATTCGTGGTACTCATCTGGAGAGACGACAACCGATTTTTGACGATGCTGCGAAGCATCGTCTAAGTTATCATATCATGAAAAATTCTTCACAATGGCAACCTATGTAAAAGACCGAGCCAGTCCGATTGAGATAGCTCGATTTTTCTAATCGGCATACCTCGCTGATTATCATTGATAAAGGTATAGGAAGCTCAGATATAAATAGGACAGCTTATTCTGGGAAAATATTTAATAATAGTTTGAAAACATTAATTTTAAATCAGTTATATTCAATCCATTATATGTTTATAGATCAATGAAACAACTATGCATTTTCTGTATTGTATTTGACATTTGTCGTGATTCGGTAAATAAATTGCGAATTAAAACGTATATAATTAACTTTCAACGCGATCATGAGTGTAAAGAAAACGAATTATTTCGAACCTGCCATTTGTAAACGTTGTAGCGACTATGGTATATAAACAGCATAATAGCCGTATGAGATCTGTGATACTCGCTCTTCTGCGTGCTTTCTCATTTTGCATATTTAATAAACTTTTCAAACATAAATTACAGAGCCACATCAGTGCACATACTATGTTTGACAATTAATTCGTTTGTTGGATATTGTTTGCTGTTTTAAACACATATTAGGTCACATCGCGGAGATTTAGTTAACCTTACCATGTGTTCATGGGCGAACTCACGTATTCAAGTGCTCTTACGACTATGTGCTCATACCAACTTTCGATCGGGAATCATCATAAAATTATTGCCGTACTTAACGAACAAACATGCCTAAGCTTATTGAATCAGAGAAAAAGAACAATAATCAAAAGAGAAAAAGTATATGTTCATGCACATGTTATTGTGAAATCACGTCCGTACACAAAGCATCATTAACTTAGGAAAGGAAACAACGAAATATAAAGTTTGGTATGATATACATGTGAAATTAAAGAGCATAGTGTAATTAAAGAGCATGTCAAGTTTTGAATTTAAATGCTGAAACGTAATGTTATAACCCACAAACGTTTTACTGTAACAGACAGTTTTTAAAGATAAGTGGTACAGAAAATACACGTCGAATACCTTTTTAAAGATATTTCTTGTTATATTTGATCGAGAATGTAACCCGCCTCCCAGTTTCGCTGAAAGGATCAAGTTCCCCACGGGTACTACTTCCCCGTACCCCCAATTTTTTTCGTACCCAATTTTTTTCGTACCCATTTTTTTTCGTACCCAAATTTTTGCTCGTAACCAAATATTTTTTCGTACCCAATTTATTTCGTACCCAAATTTTTTTCGTAACCAAATCTTTTTACGTTCTTATTTTTTTTGCATAATTATTGTACCCAAAATTTTCGTACCCATTTTTTCCTACCCAAAATTTTCGTACCTACATACACAAGTGTGGTGATGTAGATAAACTTAAATATATGCTTTTATATCAATCCTCTTCAAAAGCATCGTCACACCAGTACTGTCAGTACTTTGATTACAATATCATGTCTTCGAATAATGATAACATTATTAGGAAATTAACTTGTTACCTTTTCCATCTTTTACAGGAGATAAACACTAATGTATGATATTATATTTAGAGAAAAGTGTGACGCAACTTATTATTTTGCTATTGTGTTATGAATTATGGGCCGGAGGCCTTGATTTACTAAATAAACTGTTCTGTTCTGTACTCAACTACCCTTTTGACGCCATATAGGCGTTTAAGTCTATCCGGGAGATTTTCCGAATATAATAAATTATATTCATTTTGTTTTGTTTTGTGAGCTATATTGTTTTCACAGCTCATATATTCGATAGTTGTATAGCGGATTGGATCTTCGATCTGAAATGCTCTCTACGACCATTCTAGGCTCCTACCTCTGTTTAATAATAATAATAATAATATATAAGAATTTAAGAGAAATTATAATTTATTCTCACAAAGTATGTTTACTTTGTTCTTTTACACCAGTCAACCCAGAAAAGAGCGAGTATGTAAACTGATACGAATAACTGTTGAACATGGCGAAACATCCTTAAACTAAGAAACAAACAGAATTGACTACCGATATATGTCTTTTTTTAAAATAAACTAATGTTGACACCTTACCAACTACTCAGAATATCAGGTCAAAAATGGCCTTAGTATTGATCTCACTTATATTTATACACTATTTTTGCGACTTAAAGATGGATATATGAGAAAAACACAATTGATGCGAATCATCAAAGGAGCACCAATTTTCATTTCATATTGAGGCGCGAGGAAAACAATACAAGGCGTAACCATTGCCTCTCGACTAAACACATTTGGCGTTTCTCATTTTACAAGCATTACTAAACCACTTAATTGTGAAACATGCTGACACAAAAACACGTGTAATGAAGGCAGTTGAAGTATACTTGATCGATCCCCTAATCGACTGTTTTAGGGCAAATACAGTCCGTTTTTCAAATGGACAACAACTGCTTATATGAAACAATGCATGGTTGTTTTTTCGTCGTGAAGGATATGATGATTACATAAAAAAGCGTGTTCACAAAACTGATTTACATGAACTTACTGTTATGGATTACGAACGAACAATCAATACTGGTATATACGTAACGCTATTTGAATCCCTTTTACGGGCACACATATGTTGATTTCGACCATCTTACGAAAGAATTGTCAATAAATCATTTAAGTGAAAGACCTGTGTGTGCGCGCGTGTGCGCGAGTGTGCGCGCGTGAGTGGTTGCGTGTCTGTGTTAAAGCGAGATTATACGATTTTGTCAAATATTCATTAATTTATATAAAATGTGTAAAAAACTTATTAAACATATATTTCAATATAAATAAAAATAAAAGTTAAAAATAACATGTGTCGAAAATGCGAAATAAGCCAGATATTTAATTCTGAAATCGAAAATGTCTGTACAGTCGAATTCGCCAGCATGTACATCAGGCATGTACGATGTGAATCTAAATTTAGTTTAACGATTCATTTTAAATTTCTGCAACGATATCTATTCATACAACACTCGGACACTAACTAAAAAGACGAATGCTACGGTTATTGTAGGAAAATATGTACGAAATATCTTCGTCACAGTCGGCTTGGGGCGCTAATTTGTCTTTGCTGCATTTTATGAAATTCGTCTTCAATGTAGACTTTTTCCTGCCTATTTTGTGTTATTGTAACATATTTTATAAATTAATTACAATTTAACAAAAATGAACACATATCGCTTTAAATGCATATTTTACAGCAAAAATATACAGACATCTCTTCTTAACCCTATAATATAAATATGCAAAGTATTAGCTAGTTACATCGAATTGAGCCAAAATTGTTGCCTCAACGCACGAAGCACACAGATCTGATAATGATTAAAGTTAACTTATAAAATGTTTGCTGTTCAATTTATCGTTCAACTCAAACTATAATATATGATGTTAATTTAGATTATCTAAAAAACTTCCTTCTTTAATATTTAAACAACAAAATAAACAAACAACGCTTGCTACCATGCGGACATATTCAAGCATTTATAGAGTAACTGAAACTCACCATTGTTTTATAAATATTGTGAATGTATACAGAATCAAAATCTTCACTTTAAATCAGTTGAAATTATTACAATGGCTGGATTCTCATTTTGGAAGTTCTGTGTACACTTTTGGATCGCATGCTGTATTCCGGTTAGAAGCCGTCAGAGTCAGCATGACTGGGTATGTAATCTTTGCTTATGTTCGATGACAATGTATACACGTTTGGGGTTATTTTAATCTTTGTCTCATCCTTTTTTTAAATGCATCGATGGCTTAAGAACAAGAGTAATTTCAGTTGGTATTATCAAATTTGGATGTAAACATTAAATTGTTGTGCTGCTTCAAAATAAGTTTATTATTCTATTTTTTACGTGAAAATAATGTGCACTATCGTTTACATATGCTTAATAAATTCCCTTCAATTTATCAAATGAACGTTTTCAGATAAAGTCATACGAATTAATGAATAATAGCATTTTCGATTTAAAGTGACAGAATGAATGTTAACACCGGTGTTTTGTTTTATTATTTATATACTATTAACTAAGCCATATTTTACTATGAAATAGGTTAAAACCAATATGTCGTCGTTTGAAAACTGCAACAGGACTGAAGCTGTTGTATACGGTTATAACCTAACCGTTTCACCCAGCCCTATTATTCTTCATCCGGACATACATGACAACACCGTTCCACCAATTATCAGAGTGCAGGGTCATGTTATCGTGACGAGAAAAATACCTTCCCATGAAAGCGGAACATTTGAGGTGTGAACTTAAAGAGATAATCGGATTGTCTTAAATGTAAAGTTGACATATGTTAATTATTCACGCGAAGGATTGAAAAACTGACCGACGATTATAACACAATCTGAAATCATTTAGAAATCACGTACTATGTAAACATTATGACTAAGCCCGAAGGATTTAGGATAAGAAATATAAACGATTGCTTATTCCCATAAAATTCATAGTTTTATTGTATATGGGTATCCAAGTCTTCACTGCAATACCCTGTGCAAGTTTTTGATGTATTATTGTTGTATGATTGCAGCTCCTGAACTCGTTCATTTTGTCAGCAGACAACACAACCACTGAACTCTGTCAGATCCTACCACTTGACTTCTGTCACGTGACAGACGTATGTCATATTCTTAGCGAATGGATGAAGTTAACATTCTGTCCCATCTTGTTCGACAACGGCAGCGGTCCTAAGGGATGGAATTGCAAATGCCTGTTCGAACAGGTACGCTAAATTACGTACGGGACCTAACGCAGAATAATTTAATACAAAGCATGACTTCGACAATTTTACAACGTTTTAGGGGACCTCGATTACCTTGTATCATGTTACGAAGTTATTAAACTTATAAACCTCTAAAATGTACATCGGTTGGCGTAGATAAATGGCTAAACAAGTATGTTATAGCAGCCTGCGGTATTTTTGCGGGCTACAACGATTTAAACATGAGTTTAAATACAGGCAAATTCCCGTTAGCGTGGAATGAAGGGATTATAATCACCATACATAAGAAGGGTTATGAATCTGATCATATTAATTATAGAGGCATCTCCCTTATTAAGTAACTTCGCAAAATTGTTTACATGTGTACTCAACCAGCGAATAACAACATGGAGTTAAATTAACGATGTTATATCTGACGCGCAGTTTGGGTTCAGAAAAGGCAGGTGAACAATAGATGCAGTTTTCATGCTCCATTCAATAATTCAAACATATGAAAATATAAATAAGCTATTGTATTGTTGCTTCGTATATATGAAACGTTGATTTAATTCTGTATATTTATATGCACTATTGTTAAAGTTATTTGAGTAAATTTTGACGGCAAAATATTGCGCATTATAATCAGTCAAAGCCTGTGAACGACATTGTAACAACTCCGATTATTTTAATATAGCAATTGGACTAAGACTGGGGGAGATAACATCGCCGATACTTTTTTTCCTCTTTTCGTGGACAGTCTTGAAATCTTTTAACAAATCAGACGTAATGCGGGAATATAAATACATGTTTAATTCTACTTAAATTTTCAGACGATATGGTTGTGATAGGTTAAACGCCGGAAGACCTTCTATTGTCTATGAATCGTTTATATGAATACTGCGGTACCTGGGATTTGCAAGTTAACATACCGAAAACCAAAATTTTTGTTTTCCGCAAACAAAGAGCCACCAAACGTAATGAGCGGTGGTTATATGGTAACGAAAAAATAGACAGTGTAAACGACTGTATATAACTATGTGTAACACGTAATTATACAGTGAACCTCAGTTTCAATACTATCACTTTGCATGGTAAGGGCTTAAAAGCACTCAATCTAATGTTATCCAACCTGAAAACTTACAGTTGTAAATCAAAGGTAGATTTGCAGTTATTATTCGCTTTTGTGTCTTCAGTTATCACATACTTGTGTGAAATATGGGGTTTCTCAAAGTGTAGCGATTTGGGAAATTTGCAACTTAAATACTGCAAAGCTGTTCTTAGTGTCAGAAAATCAACTTCTAGAGTAGCCGTTTACGGTGAACTTGGTAGATACCCGTTGTCTTAAAATAGATATATATGTTTTTTAAAATATTGGTTTCAAAAAGCTTAAAGTGAAAATATTTTATAACGATCCATTTTGGAAGACGGTATGCCTTAAAAGATATTACATCGAACTGGTTCGGGAAGGTTAGGGACTTGCTATCGCAATGCGGATTTAATAATGTGTGGTCTAATAATTCACAAATCAATGAGGGTCATATTTTTGTCTTTGTTCAAAACATCGAGTTATCGACGAAAACTAACAAAAGTGGAAACGAGATATTGATGATAATAGGGTACTAATTGTATACAATGCATTAAAAAAACATTTCGTTTGAATCGTATTAAGAGACTTTTTTTCAAAATATTTGAAAACAGTGATTACGAAATTACGCATCTGTGCACATAACCTGAGAATACATACTGGAAGATATTCTAGAGTTGAACGAAACTTCTGAATCTGCCAGTTATGTGACAGCAATGAAGTAGATTGAAGATGAATAACACTTTTTGTTGATATGTTCTAAATTTCCCCAAATTAGAGAAAATAAGAATTAGAGAAAAACTACATTCAAACGTATTATAGAGTCAGACCTAGTATGTTCAAACTCACAACATTATTTACTACAGAAATTTAAAATGAAATGTTTAAGTTAAGAAAGTACATTTCAGAATCACTGAATATGCGTCATAGTTATACAAATAATGATGTATAAATAGTTTATATGTTCAACTTTGTCTTAAAAGTATTCTGATATTATGGGATATGTTATGCATGTACTTTACTTTTGTTTTCTTTATCTTAAATACCTTATGATATCGTGTGATATGCTATATTTCAACATGTTTAGTTTATATAATATGTTGATATAAATATTGCATTCAAATTAAGTATACATATAATCATGTATTGTGTCGATACTACTTTAATATGTGATTGTAATTCAAACGTATAGTTTGTATTCCTTCTACATTATAATTATTGTTATATTTTACTTATTATATACCATATGCTGATATATGTAATTCATATGCACTAATTGTAATTATAATTCGTAATTGTTCCGTTCCTAGTTATATAAGATGTGGTTTGGATTCGAACTGTAATATTTTGTGCTTCTCCAAATTACAATTATTTATTTACTTTATTGATTATGAAGGAATTGATGTACTAAAACGGTTACATATTTAGCTAGATACACTGTTAAAATGTGATATAAACAGAGCTGTGTTCAAATATCTGTAAAATTCATCGATTACTATTATAAAACATTACTGCAGAATCTACTTACTATATTCATGTATATTGTATGATTATTTTTGTTGAACACTAGAAACTGTAAATTTTATGTTTAATTCAATAAAGTTGTGTTATGTACTGTTCTTAAAGTGCAAGCCTGTCTTTACGTTTACTGTATTTTTAGCAGCCAGAAACTGTTAAAGGGGCCTTTTCACAGATTTTGGCATATTTTGAAGTTTGTAATTAAATGCTTTATATTGATAAATGCAAACATTGGATCTTAAAAGCTCCAGTAAAAAATCAAGAATAAAATTTAAAAAAGTAAAATAGTAGCCGGTAACAGGGCTCGAACCAGTGATCCCCGGAGTTCTGGAGTAAGTCTGAAGTAAAAACGCATTAGCCCTCTCGGCTATTCCGCCGGATATACACATTTAAAGTATTGTTTACCTTATACAAGCAATCTTCGTTATTTCGTAAATTTAAACGACAACAACAGAACTCTCCAAATTATTCAATCGTTTCGCGTTGCAACGCTTTATAATTTTTAGGTTTTCAAATCGCCAAAAGATACATATAAAGGCTATATTGGACTATGGTAAATGTTCAGTAATACTGTTTCCTCACAAATATCATGACTAAAACGAAAATTTGCGAACCTGAAACAACTTTTTTCAATTTGTCAATTTACCAAACCGTGAACAGATCCCTTTAACATGGTACGATTGGATTGACATCAATAATTTAGAATTAATATACTCTTCCTTTTTTCACAGGGGACGTACATAATGCCGCGAGGAGCATTTCCAGTAAACGTATTTTTTCCATTTCGACTACATGCGGATTTCAATATCATAGCGAAGATCAAAGAAAATGGAGTACCATTGGGATGCGGCTCATTCAAATTTTCAGTGCGGTAAGTGCAAACTGTATAAATTGGTTTAGCTGTTTAATTAACGAACAAATGAAAAGCACACGCGCCTCTGAAAATTTTGAAAAGGGAAATAAATCGCACACATGTACACTCATACAAATTTTTTCTGTGTTTTCTTAGTACCATCTCAGTGTAGAATTGCACTGATATATATGCTTAAATACTTATCGTTATTGTAACTTAAAGGCAAAGACAAATTTGCCGAAAGGAAAATAAAGCATTTCTATTTCAACCTAGTATTAACAAATACATGAAATACCGGGATGATATAGAGGATATTTGTTGGATTTTGTGGAATATCGATTTTAATTCACGAGCGATCATAAACAATATATTTATTCAATATATATTATTGATATTCCACGAAATCTAACAAATTTTATTTATATATTTTTATTATGCTTGCAAATGATTATTTTTGTATTTTCCCCATACCGGACAAAAAAGTTCCCCCCCCCCCTAGGGCGCCCGAAATATTATTACATTTATTTTAAAAGGAAACTTATCCGTATGTTTTTATAAACATCAAAGCATAGTAGTCGTTCATGGTAAAATTGCCTTTAATTGGGGGTCACAATGGGGGATCCAAAGATATCTAAAAAAATAGTTCAGGTAAAACAATGAAAATTATCGATAATTTTCACTGTTACATTGTATTTTTCGCTGTTTTAATTCACTGATATTTCTCTATACAACATCGGAAAGCATAAAATAAACACTGATATTTAAATTTTGCTTAACATAAATTAAATAAGACTTGTTGTATTTCTAGTAAATTGTTTGCAATGTGTTGCCTAGTTATATGTGACAGAATATGTACATATCATGCATTATATTTGCATAGTGAAATACCGTTCATGTGGTGAATAACACGTTTTAATTTCGGGGGTCTCTTAATAAACAAATACTTAACAAAGTTTGATTAAGAACATTTGTACAGCCATTTGAAAAAACATTAATATATTACACAAAAGCTCATTATATTGTTTAAGTAGAGTTGATTCAAAACGTATTAAGGTTATTCTAGTTTGTAAATAGCTGAATTAATAATTTATTTCAAAATTCGAATATGTACAAGATAATTTATGACTTGTCCGAATTATGACGGTTAGAAGAACAACTGCTATGAACATAATGGAACTTGAATTATTCACCAAAGTGGGATATACTTACTTTACAAAGCTCTTGTTTACACACATATTCTTATTGGTATCAAGGCTTTCGTAATGTTTTCAGGAAAGCGACTGATCCCGAAGTTTTCAATGTCACGTAGAGGTCATCGTAAATGTGCCGTGGACAACAAGGATGTCGGATTGACAATACCGTCACTTTTTTATGTGGCTTTTGTTGCTTTATTATATAAAAAGAGGCATAGGTTTATTCTTGAACTAGAAGACAATCAAAATAGTGAAATTAAACAGGCATGTTCATGTTTCTTCGAACTTATTCATACTCGGTTGCAATGTGTTCACGAAGGGACAATTACAACTGACACGATCCGACATAATCTCCATTTAAGATACAATTACCAACGGTTCTTTGGGAGTGTTTGAAATATGTTGCAATTCGACACCATCATCACGATCGGGAATTTAATGCATGCCCAAATGATACGGTACGATTTAAACGACAGCGATGTATTTTACGTTTAAATTGATGGCATCCACGGACTGGACCCGAATGATCACCACTATATGTACGAATATAAAAGGATCGTGTTCCCCAAAGTAGTTTGACACTAATAAATGCACGCCGTTACAATACACTATCGTCAATGATATTTTTCGCGACCGCTTATGACTGGACATTGGCTCTATCTTCGAAATTTCCAGAATATCCCATAACCAGCTGGGTATTCGCAACACGTTGAATAGACAATACAATTTAGCAAAGATTCAACCCTGGCTCGATATTCACAATATTCTGAATACTAAATACCAAACCGGGATATCGTCCTTGGCTCGAAATTCGCTCAAATTCGAAATCTCAATACTCAACGGTGTAGTTTGCAATAGCTCGATATACGCTTACATTCGAATACTCAAGATCCAGATGTAATTTGTGTAATCTCGCTACGAAATTTTGTAACGAGTTAAGTCAAAATATAGACCAAAGATTAATACGAAATAAACACTAGTCAATCTCATACTGATATGGCTGGAAAGTGAGCGTCATTAAAAAAGTAAAAAGGATTTAAAACGGCGAAAAATACTTATCTCGGCATGGACGTCGCCATCTTGAATTCCTTCAGATCATCACGTGATTATCCCCGTTGTTCGACTTGATTTCTATTTAGAAAACAAATAGGGTACTCGTATACCGAATTCCATTTTCATGGTTTGGTTTTGCTTGAATTGTTTAGTTTCTAAACGCTGAGTACATATTTCAAAAAACAAATTCTGCACAAAGTACTGTTGTGAATTCAGGACAATGCCAGGGTCGTTATTATTCACGGTTCGAATTTATTATTTTATAGCGATAAAATACGTTGTTTTTTTTTAAACAATGTCGGTGTATGATTCTTTCAACTACTTTATAGATTCCTATGCCCTACATTTGTTAAAAATTGAAATGTTAAGATTAATATTTGAGTCGCTCACAAGGAAATCTTAAACTAAAGTCCACATGAAGAATGATGTAATAAATTTAAGAAAATCTTCCTCCCTTTCAAAGTGCGATCCATGAAAAATACTTTCTGCCCGAACATAAAACCTGAGTGAACCATATGTTCGATATATAGAGAGAATTATTTTACCGTTATATTAAGGAGCATTTCAACTATTCATACGATTCGTTATATAACAAACTATTATCTTCTAAAAAGTACGTATTAAATGATTTGGAACAAAATCTGTATTAATATACTAAGAAAAGTTTGGCACATTCTGCGGGAGCGGGAAAATCAAAAGTAGTAAAATCTTTATGTAATGAATTTACATCAGGTACCTTTATATGCATGCACATCTATTATATGTATATAAATAACGGGAGTTCAGTTTAGAAAAATTCTCATTGAATAAGTTTCTTTTTCGAAGCATGAATGATGTCGAGCCTAACTGGAGGCATTATAAAACAATGTTTTGCATTGAATATAGTCAACATTTCATTATTGTAACCTTATTTTTAGATACATAGCATGAATACAATTTTTAAAATTTAAGTATACCGGCATTTCCCCTTTTACATTCCGACGAAAAAGTTTAAAGAAGTTTTTTCAAAACATGAATCTTTTACACACCGCTGCAATCAAGCAAGAACAGTCGATTCCAATCTCCTCCAGCTCACCAGAGAGCAGATCCTTCACAGGCGCTAATGTTGAACACAGACCACGTACTTCTCTGTAGCAGATAACTAACCACTTGTACACTGTAAACTGAACCTGTAAATGGAAAAGATGTGAAATACTGTAAAAGTACATAGACAATGTGTCATGTTAAAATGAATCATTTTGAGAAAAGTAAAAACAGGCTTTTAGTTCTGATCAAGGGCTTCTGAAAGAAACACTGTATTATCATATACATATTTAGGAACATTACGTGATTCTGACTATTTGTTAATTATTCACAATGTCGCATATTAATATCTACTGCACTGGGAAACATTTTTATATTTGCCCTAGATACATGTGCCGGTTCAAAGTAAAAGTCGCATACGCTATAAACAAAAATAGGTGTGATACTTTAACTTTATGTGTATTGATGTATTAAAAGTGTGTGGTTGATTAGGTATCCCCACCTCCACACCTATGATTTCAAGATTGATTACACAAGGATGTACTTTTCCTTTGGTATGTAACTTTACTGAAAACACACACAATTAGACGAACCTTGCTGTTAAATTCCGTCTCCTACTCAGAGTGACCATTCAATCCAATTAAGTCGATAAATTAATAATCAAAGCGAGTGTCACCTCGCTGAATAGAAAAAAAAAGTTTTCTTTATCTATATCATTATTCACAGTTTACTGTTGTTCTGCTCGGTCCTTTTTTTGTATTTAACCTCTACATCTGCAACGATTTAATTATAAACGGGTCATCTAAACATTCCATCTATAGAATTGCATTCTTACTTGCATGTACCTTGCATTATCGACTTCCACTTTCCTTTACGGTTGGTTTTACATTTGAGACTTTAATATTTATTTAAAGCTATCCAAAATAACATAATTTAGTTTTATGTTTTAACAAGGATGTAACATATTTATTATTGGTTTACATTATTTATTTGTACGTCTTAAATGTGAAGACCTAATGTTTTACATACAATTGCCATATACGGCTGCCGTATCCGTCCCACCCACCCCACACAAATTTACTGGAAACTTAGATACCAAATATATATGTATATATATATATATATATATATATATATATATATATATACTTACCGTATTCTGTTGATTGGTGTATTTTGACTTCTTATATGTTACGTACGGCTGGTAAGTTAAGACTTGCAACTTGTGACTTGAGACATGGTACTTGACGCGTTACGAGGCTGTATTTCAGGATGGCAAATACAAATAATAAAAAGAAGATCTGAGTAAGTATGTTAATGTGTGTTTTGTGTGTATTTTACATTTATAATTACGTGCTTTCAAATGGCCAGGCGGATATTCGGACGGACAAAAAAGTGGAGTCAAGTTAAGTGTTTGCATGTTTTTTGAAAAAGTTTTAAGGAAATTCTCCATCGATGCTGCATAATTGAGGGTCGGGGTTGTGTGAAAGACATCCTTCATAAGAGCATACGGATTAGCATTCAGTGAGTGCGATAACCATTCTGATAGAATTGCTCTCTTTCAGCAGATTCCTTAACAACGCTAACACATATTACACACAAGCCGAATCAACGAACTGACAAAATAGAAGTTTTATTAAACGAACTTGTTCACACTTGAGCAAAAGCACAATTTTCAATAGCGTTTTAACATTCATGACTAAGTAAATTGTTAAAATTATAGTTTCGTTTATTAATACATAGCAAGTTAAATAAATAGTTTTTATCATATTACCAGATGAAAATCGATATTATAGCAACGATCGTATAAACTGAAGCTTTTATACTATCGCAATTTTTAGATCAGATTTGGGTTTTTCCAAAAATTGGAGAATATGTTATTGTCAACTACGGAAAGATAAAATCGTCAAAAAATGCGATATTGTATAATTACTAATGAAAAAGGGGAGGAAATAATAGGATAAATAGAATAGTATATGAGTTTTGGATTAAGAACAAGTTTATCATGCACGGCTCGAACCATGGTAGCGCTCGGCAGGCCTCGCGCTACCTTGGTTCTAAGCCTCGCATGATACACTTGATCTTTTTCCAAAACTCACATAATATTCTATATTTCTTTCATCAGTTAGTTGATAAAAATGTGAATTACTGGCATAGAATTTCCCATGTCTGCTCAGAGGAGTATGCTGTTCAGTGGTAGCGAGTTACGTTTTGCTCCTAAAGGTCTCGCAATCGAATATCTGGGCGTTTTTAAAAATCTAACTCTTTTTCCATGCAGTTCTAATTATGTTATGCTGTTCCAAATATTTTTGTATGTAAATTTTTATACATCTGTTATAAGTCCCTTAAAACGTTAACCACGAGGCTTTTTTTAACGCTTGTTCCCCTTCAGGAGTTCAAACTTTCGAAGAGCGAACTTTGTGATGCTTACTGCTATGTTTTCAAAAAACGTTCAATAAAATACTGACTATACTTGCATTAAGATTTATTTATGTACATTTTTTAAACACTTACGTCTGGAAGTATATTGTATATATCAAAAGAAACACTTCCATAAACACGGTACGATGGGACTGACATGCTCAATGGCCTTACGATTTATATTTATTATAAATGAAAGATGCAAGTCGCACGAAAGTTACACTTAGTAAGAACTTAAACAATAAAACAAGATGTCAAATGTGTCTGTAATAAATAGAGAATAACAGGTTACTGCCTGATCGATTTTTTATATATCGTTATATAACGACGAGGCTTGCCTGATAAATTACAGAAAGATCAGGCAGTAACTGTTTTTCTGTTTATCATACCTCTACGTTCCAGATTTTAAAGAAATAATGAAAATATCGCTAAAAACTGTTTAAGAGGGAAAGAATATGACCCCTGTCGTTTGACGTGTTAATAATGACGTCATGAGCACGCGCGCTTAATTTTTGTAAAAAGTGTTTTTTGCTGTTTGTGTTTCATTTTGTGGTTAAAATATTGATCTATTAATCTTGGTATCGAATTGTATGTTTTGTTGAATCTGGCCCCGTAATTACCAACCGATTCTTAGACTTAATAATAAAGAATAGACTTAGAACCAAGAAAGTGTTTGAATATTTATCCTACAGCTAAATGATTTTATAGAACAAATACGACTCATAAAGAAAAGATAAGGTTTTCTCCACAGTTTCTTTCACACTTATTTCTAGAACATTACGTAGGGACTAGTTTTTTTGGCCTTTAACCCCTGATTGCGTCATTTAGGTCATTGGGTACGCAGTCGTTTAACGCGTTTACGAGTGTGTGTGTGTTAACGATGGATTACTATTATATTATGAATGTGAAAAACACAGTGTTTGGATATAAAACTGGAATGAAACTGGTGAGACTGCATTTTCGATTTAGTTAAAATGTCGAATGTACTCGAATAACGCGATGTTTTGTTGAACAATTGATGGATTAAATTTAAGAAAAGTGTCAGTGAATTGTTCTTTAACTTTTTGAATGAAATCGATGTCGAATTAAAATGGTAATTTCTTTGATGGTTTAGTCGTTCCTTTGTCAGTCGATCAAAGAATGTCTATCCACAAAGAATTGCCTGCTTACGTCCAGTGCTTTAAAATGGAAAAGATGGATGGCGATGAAGAAATTTGTCTAGAATTTTAACTCGTCATGGAAGCAAATTAAACATTACGAAAATAAACATGGACGTGGTTATTATACAACTTCGGTGAGTAGAACAATAATTTTATGTATGTAAGTATAAAGTGTGTAAAAAGAAGAGTTGTTTTAAGACTAAAATTAACAATATCGGCGGGAATAAATGCTGAATCATGCTTAACGTAGCCACGGTATGTGTCTACACATTTTGTAAATTTCAAAATGGCAGGAGCCATGTTTGTTTTTTTTGTTTTTTTACAGTGGTGAAACAAGAATTGTAGTTTGAACACAACCGTCTGTGTTCTACTTGATTGTGTTACATTTGGAACGCTGATTAAATTTGAATCGAGGCGTATAGCGATATTTTGTCTCGTTACTTTTCTTTTGCGTGGAATTCTTAAGGACTATTTCGATTTCCGTAAACAGGAAAGATCACAATTTATATTACTACGCAATGTTAGATGCAGTTAATTTAATGTGTTTTTGCTTTTATTTTAGGAATAAATTAAATAAAACAATATTGTAGGATAAATAGAATAATATGTTAGTGTGATTGTGTACTTAAATGTATCCCACTCGTGTCAGAAAGGCTTACAAGGCTCGGCAAGCCTCGCCATGTAAACCTTTCTTCACTCGTGGGATAAATTTAAGTACACAATCACACTAACATAGTATTCTCTATATACAGGCCTCCAGGTGATTATGTCATTAACAACATGTTCTATATAAAGAATAATATAGTTAGAGATGTTTACTGCAGAGTTTGACACAAAATTAAAGAAATTCTTGAATATTCTGAATATTCTAATTTAAAGAATTTTCTTTATTCGTAGACTTAAGTCTAAGAATTGTTTGGTGAATACGGGCCCTGATTCGCTTTTACTAAAATGATTACTTTATAGTTGATTCCGAGTAATATGACCATCAACCACACATGACTGATATAAGAACTTCCTGTTGGCCATGATATAAAAAATATATCATGCAACGTTATATCAGGTAGATATCAATGTGGTGGTATGATATATTTAAATAAGGTTATCCCCATTTGCCACCAACTTACGGTTGTGACTGGAATACACGTACACTTCTTGCGAGCTGTCAAATCTAATATCACATTTACGATATACTGGCTTTGTCTTCACATGAGAAACTGCTCAGTGGCATGTCGTTGATGATAAGGCAATCGACCATAATTGTGAATCGTCGATGTTTTTTGTTCCTTGACCGTTGTCAACAGTTTAATACAACGATCAACCATATGTGATTATCACAATGACTCGTAACTAAGAATTTTTTTAAGAACAACACCATTTAAATCAATCATGAATAACCAGAATCCTAAATTATTGTACATCATGGTCTCTTACTTATGCCTTAGCCTGTATTGCTACTAATCCGCCATTGTAGTCGATTGGCGCTTGGATTTTAATGACGAGGAATTATTATTATTATAACGAATATGATGATGATGAAAATGACGATGATGATGATAATGATACCACAATTAAATTCGCTTCAGCAAGTAGACGCTTTATTCCCTATTGGGTCTTGTAAATTTGCCGTGAACCAGTAATTCACAAATAGTTGATCAGGAATATAATTTCACGAATGTTGGCAGGTTCATTTAAGTTCCGTTTGTAGATAAGATAAATAAATGATTAACAAACTCTTTTAAAATTTTAATAAATCCGTTACAAGATTTCCGTTTGGCTTATCTCAACATGAATGAGAATAAATGTCCTGGTACTTCTGATATTGTGTTTCATTTTAATTTACACGTTAACCATGTGGCGCCGTCTTATGATATTGATAATTCTGATCCTTATACAAGTCATAGGATTAGACTCCTGTCAGGTAGTGTAGTGGTGATGGTGGTGTTTATGGTGGTGCTGTGGATGATGATGCTTATTTGGTCGAATAGGTGGTAGTGTTTATTGTAACATCAGTCATGGGTTTTGAAAACTTTATATAATACAGTAACGTATAGTTAAGCTGCTGTTATTGCCATCGCGGAGATTAATAATATAATAATACTATTAATAATAATGTATTGGTGTATATTTAAGCTGGTGTCCAGTTCGAAAGAGGACAACTTCCGGTTTAGCAACTGCAATAACACTGATGTTCCCATTTACTTCAAGAACATCACCGTCAGACCGGATCCCTTGGTGATATTAACAGAGCAGTGGCCCATTAACGTAACGTTCGATATCCTCGTCATGAAGAACATCACTCGTATGGAGGTAGGTTTTCAAGGGACGTCATTAGTTATAGATGATAAATTCTTAAAGATGTTGATAAAAGTAATGACATGATGCTCAATTCAGGTAGAAAAAGAGTTGAGATTATCAAATAACAATATTGTATTGATACATGAAAACATTCTGGAAATTAAATGAAACATATATCGTATTGGAATTCCTCTTGTGCTTCATAAAATTGTAACAAGCAAAGTCGTTGAATGGATGTCCACAGACAAATACAGTGTGTTTATGGATGGTGTCAAGTCCCTTGATGTTTGGAAGAGATCTACGGTTATGGGTCTTGCAGGTTACTCAGCCTACGATGATTGAACACCTACATGCTTCGTAACAAAATAAGACATATTGAATCAACATTTTTACACACAGCCGTATTATCGAGAACCATTTCAGTAATTTATTGCAGAATCTCTTGAGGCATATTGAAGCTATGGTTAAATAATGAATAATTCATCAAAGTGTGATTTTTTACCTTAATGTGTGACCCTGACTTTGCGCCTAATGTTATTAGCCGTGCATGTAAGTCATACACAGATAATTGAGAACAAAAGTGTTAAGTGTCATGCCTGGGGATCATATATTATTGGAGATCAGTGTTCGACAAATCCATTGCCCGGAGCCCGGGGGCCACCGAAATTTTTCATCGGGCTACTGAAATTTTCAAGCTCACGCCCGCCGGGCTACTATAAAACTATAAGAGCGGTAGCCCGGTTTATTGACAGACATACGTAGAATAAACGCGCTGACCATGTGTTTGTTCACTGTGGATTGCTTATAATCCGATATCAAATTGCAATCAATTATCTGATCAGTCACCGATCACTTGCGGTAATGTCGATTGTAAACAGTAACAGTGTATTTTAATCATCCAAGCAGAATCAATATTTGTCGTTTGCTTATAATATAATGAGAGCCGTTTGGATAGTTTGCGCACATGATGCAACGTCATTTCACAATTTACCGCAACAATGAGTAATAGCGGCAACGTTTTTGATGTCGTTAAATATCCAAGGACGCCGAACATTAAATAAATCAAAACTATAGCGGATTCTTCAAAACGGTAACGAAACCGAAAATGAATATTATTTACAACGGTGTGAACGCGGTTAACACCAGCCGCCAATTGTATAAACGGTGGTTTAAATTAACTGTGGTAATTTGATTACCGCAGTTATTTACATGGTTAGGTTACCACCGTTTATTTTCCTTTGTATAAACGATGGTTACCGTGCGGTTACCTAACCATTTAAATTTGTAAACTTACCGCAGTAAAATTACCAACAATGCAATACTAAACATGACGTCATTTTCGCGCAAATTGTCAATTTGACAGACGACGTTTGACAAAATGGAAACTGTCAAGAGAGCGAAAGCTTTCAGCGACCGTGAAACCGAAGCAATTACGGACTTCATGAAAGTAAATTTACACAAACTTCGAGCGAACCATGGCTCGGGCGGTCCGGGCATGGTTGTTCGAGTGAGAGACATTTGGAATGAACTTTTAGACAACGTTAATGCCTGTGGAAATGGCCCCAGGACCATTCAACAAGTCAAAGAAAAGTGGCGAAACATGGTAAATATAGAATTAGTATGTCTTTTATTAGAAATTTATATAAAATAGACAATTTCCATTGAACGAGTGAAAATGATTTAACGTACGACAAAATTAAGCACTGAGGAATATATTTTGCGGTGGTGGGCTTGAACCCTCGACTGCCGTAGTAAAAACACGTTTTTTCTTTTCAATTCATAGATCTACAATTCACCTATTAATGCCAGAATATCATAGAATGTCAAAAGGCGAAATGAAATGTATATATTTATGTTATATTTATTTTAGACAATAAACGCGAAATCAGAGGTTTTAAGGGAGCGGAACCATGCTGCCGCTACGGGGGGAGGACCGCAATTGCCAGAGATGTCACAAACCTCGCAGGCGGTGGCGAGTCTCTTCGCCAACACGGCCTCGTTCCATGGCATCGTGGACGATGCAGATACCCTCATCGGTTTGTTCAAATTCAATATTGTTTTAAGATAAAAGTAATACAAATGAAAGATATTCCCGATTTTTCATCTTCATAAATCAATATTTTTACTTTGTTGCAATAATTCAACTCTCAGCTTTATAACCCAAATCATCAAAAGCTCTGGGAGTAAGTTTATATGGACTATATGTTTACCATACCCAAAGATAACAAATACCAGTATGAAAAAATAATCGAATAATTCAAACGATTTCTTCTCTTACCTTGTGCTATTAATTATCCATTGTCATTGATAAATTAGATCCTTTCCAATCATTTTCGAAACAATATCAGTTACACTCCTAACACATTCACGCGTTTCTAATAAATCCAAATCGTTCTAGCGGATACTCCTCCATCGCCGAGTTTCCTGGGTCTGCCCATGCTTGATATTATTGCCGCCATGGACATCCCAGATCCCTTCGGTGTGGCGGAAACCGTTCAAGACAGTAAGTACAAACACTTAAAAACTCCATGCTTTAACTTTCAAGCACCAAAATACGACTGTCCACTTCGACATCCACAGTCTAAATGACGTTGACTTACAACAGCGACTGTTCCAAAAATGTTTGGGTGAACTCAATGTCTATGCTTTTTACATGTGCATTGTGTAAATAAAAAAAAAATCTTCCTTGGTTATAATTATATCAAAGATGCACAAATATTCGCCACTTTTACGTTTGATGACAATATACGTTTGAAAATGCGGTTTTGATCAGTTCCATGCTATTTAAATGAATATGAGTATTTTATTCTTCACATAAATTACCCATGTTATTAATGAGCGATTCCATAGAGACACCGTGTTGGTGCAATTCTTAGGGGTCCAATGAGGGCAAACTATTGCCTTTATTTTTCGTAATAGATAAAGATTTGTTTAATTTAATTTCCAGATACGTCGAGAACCAAGGAAAAAACTACCGGTAAGTTCTTTCATCAAAATTACTAAAAGTCTATAAAGCAATTTGTACGAAATAATTATTTTTTATTTGTATATTTTAACAGTGTCTTTAATGAATTGTATACATCACAAAATGTTATGCTACTATTACAAATACTTCTAGCAGGACCACTAACATTACAAGTGCTACCACTACCACTACAACTACTTTGTTTCTGCTAATGCTACTTCTAGTGCTACTACTTCTACTACAACTGCTACTTCTAGTGCTTAGTACTAATACTACTTCTACTGCTACTACTCATACTTATGTAAATACTACTATTACTACTACTATCACCACCACCAACAACACTACAACCACCACCACCACCACCTACCACATTTACTTCAGTTTTCCTCTTTTATTCTGTAAAATAACTTAAAACTATCAAATATATTTGAATATTTGTTGTTCAATTCTAGCAACATCTGTTCCATCCACATCAACAACAGAGTCAAGTGATACTAGCAGAAAGAGGTATTAAATTGGATATGTAATCTGAGAACTATAATTATTGATTATTCATGAGTATTCTTTTTGATGGATTATTTTTTATTAGCAAGTTTATGAAATGTTAATGCTTGATAATATTATGTCTTTTTGTTTAACCTTCAATTTTATTAAACATGTTGTACATTTAAATGTAAGATCAATTACATGTACTTTGTGACATACTTTTTTAACATTGATCTTTAAGGACACTAAAAGATGCCCAATTAGAAGCCCTGGAAAGACAGGCAGAGATGTGTAGGGCGGGAGCAGACTGCTTCAGGAAAGTGGCTAGACTAGCAGACTTGCTTATAGCAAAACTAGATAAACAATGAACACATTATTCTTGTTAATGTTATTTTACTGTTCAATATTTTTGTTTGATCCTTTGATTTGTTAATAACAACAACAGTTAATAATATAATTTATTTTTTCTTAATATGTTCATGCATTTTCACCATGTTAATTACAATAAATATTTCATTTTCCTATACAATGATGTTACTGTTTATATATAATCCAAAGCTTATAGTACTTATATTATAAATTGCACTATTTCTTTATAAAATTAATTAACACAAAGAAATAAAATGGCATTAAAATGTAAACAAGAATAGCAAATGTATGTGGTATTTTAAAAATGAACTTATTATAACAAAAAAAACCCATGGAAAACACTTAAACATCATACAAAATACTGTTCAATCAGCCTATTTCTAACACCACGTCCGTCCATCGGTCCGTCAAAGTTCTGTATGTCTGGTTGTTCGTCAAGGTCGTCTTGAACATTCGGGTTCGGTTCCCCCCACATCCGTCTCATGTTGTGCAGTACAGCGCACGCCAACACTATCATGGTAACCTTTGCAGGCTTCATTCTTATCTGAAAATTGCCATAATTATTTGTAATTAATAATTAAAAACTAATTATAACAAGCAAATACGTTAAAATGATATCCCCTGCCCATTTCAAAATTGTGACAGACGGATGGACAACGCAAAAAACAAAATTATCCAGATAACAAGAGGGCCATGATGGCCCTGAATCGCTCACCTGACTTACCAAATACAATCCCAACCCAGATTTCATCAAGATAAACATTCTGACCAAATTTCATAAAGATTGGATGAAAAATGTGACCTCTAGTCTACACAAGGTTTTTCTATTATTTTACCTAGTGACCTAGTTTTTTTACCCCAAGTGACCCAAATACAATCCCAACCTAGATTTCATCAAGATAAACATTTTTATCAAATTTTATAAAGATTGGATGAAAACTGTGACCTCTACTGTCTACACAAACAAATTGTTGACGGACGCACGCACACACGCACGCACACACAACGGACACCGGACATCACACGGTCACATAAGCTCACCATGTCACTTCGTGACAGGTTAGCTAAAAACAGATGGACAACGCAAAAACAATATCCTCCTCCAGATAAAATTATGACAGAAGGAAGGACAGACAAGTCAGCAGCTATATGCTCTCCCTTGATGGAGCACAAAATCTCAAATCTGTAATTTTTAAGTACACAGATGTGTACATACTTCTGGAAAAAATGCTGGTCAGTTTAGGGGTTTAGCGTACGACCTTACATGAAGCATTTGTGTAACCTTGACCGTTGATGTGAATCATATGACCTTATATGAAGTATATTTTGTGATGTTGACCTTAACCCTAGACATGAAACTATACCTTAATCCTAGACATAAATCTTACATATGACACACAACAAGGAAGAAGATAGAGAAGAATTATGGAAGGTTATTACATCAGGACATTTTGAGAATCCATTTTAGTATGGTAGAATCCTTACCAAGTAAGGTATATTTAATAAGATGTGTGATTTTGACCTTTGTGTATGACTTTGACCATGACCCTAGCAAACTAGATCTTATATTTGAAACTCAGCTAGATAATCGATAACAATTGTGGAGAATTATTACAGAATCCCTTGATGCATAGTAAAGGAATGACTAAATAATGAATAATTCATAAAATTTGTGACCTTTGACCTCAGCCCCTAGCATTAAGGGTGTTAAATTAGAAGCACCTCAAGATGATTGAGAACACCTATGGAAAGTTTTATGGTTCTGGCTCATAGGTAACCTTGTGGTTTAAGTGTTTATACAATGGGCTGCAGATAATTAGTTTGCATTGTCAATTAATGATTGGATTAAAGGAGCGACTGTTAATCGACAATCCCATATATGCCCGATTTATATTTTTAAAACCAAATTATGGGTGGGTAATATAGACGATAAGAGTAATAAACACAAACGTTTGAAATTTTCGAAAGTGTCGAATGAATTTCGGCATATGGTTCTATTTAAAGATATGATGAAATAAGCTCCCAATCAGGACCGTTGTATTGCAACATGCGTAAATCACCTGACACGATTTGCACAGGTCATGTACAGCTATTTTAGGTTACAAATTATACATTAAATAAATGAATTTCTTTGTCCAGATAAATGCGCGCGAAAATTGGCGTGGGTGTATTTATTTGTAAATTAAAATTTCGTAGCAGGTGCAACATTGAGATCATTGAATTTCCATTAAAAGTTTCGTTGTGAATTTCAACAAAAGTACCGGGGGATCTAGAGAATTAGTTGGCATTGACATTTCCTCTTAATAAAATATCATGTAAACACGCTGTATCGTTACCGTTACGCTGTATCAGTTTCTTCATTATTGAAACAATTATTGTATTGTATACTGACTGCACACAAGTGTCGTAACATACGAATGCAATACGTAAATTCGGACAGACATTAAAGTCGGACACAAGTAAATAAATGATTTAATACTCTCTTGATTTCTGTGAAACTCGGTTTTTGTTGTTAAAAAGGGCAAGTGCGTTGAGTAACACCATAAGAGTCGATAGTATTGATCATCTAAACGCTTTATTTACGTTTCCGACTTTACGTACTGTCCGAATTTAAGCACGCATACATGTGCACATACATGTAATATCTACATGTAGTATATGATTTTCTTTTGTACATTTACATTTAAAACGCAAGAATGACTCTCGCAGACAGGTGTTTACGGTGCCTGCGCAGCATCGCGGTGATCACGGGTGTTCCCGTTAACGATAGCATGCAATCGCGGCGATTTCGGGTGTTCACCGCGGTCAGTAGCGTGTCCACCAACCCCCCCCCCCCCCCGCCCGCGTAATGTCACCAATCGGGAAAGTGAACAACGCGGACAGGCGTTTTTGTTTAAGTACACGGCCTGTACCGAACATTAATTTATGATATTGACTGTGTACATCAGAATACATGCTGTATTATGTATATGTATGTATACATAATAAGTATATGCACGGAGCGTATTAGAGTCCGTGGTATATGTAAATGAAGAAATAAAGATGAAAACTTGCCTCTTATCATTTGTAGGTAAATTTTATGGGTTACCAAATATTTTGCCAGTGGGCTACCTGAAAAATAAGACATTTTTCGGACACTGGGAGATGCATCTCAAAACAAAACAAAATCCTTTGTAAAAAGAGAAATTTTAAGTAACAAAGGGCCATAACTCTGTTGTTGACAGATGGGTTTCTTCGTTCGCCATTTGACTTGCATAATCCTCTAATAAATATACACTTATACCAAGTTTCAATGAAATCTGCTTAGCAGTTCGCGGAGGTTTCTCCGAACACAAAAATGTGGTTAGTTTTTAATTAAAAAAGCCATAACTCTTTTTTTAAATGGATTGCGATTATATTTGACGTGCATCGTCCTCTATTCTATATATGCACTCATACCAAGTTTAAATGTTAATCTGCCGAAGCAGATCCTAGATATGTCTCCCGACACAATATTGCTCCAGACGGACGGAAAAAAAGATAGCGCAAAAATAACTCTGTTTAATTATAATAAATAAAAGCAATATGCATATAATGATACTTCTTGTTAAAGTGTTATTTATAATTGCGTTACCTACGTTAAGTTAAAAAAGCACTATATAATAATCCTCAATTATCCAAAATCACATGGTTATGTCGGATGTACACGTGCTACCCATTTAATCACATTTACTTAGTAAACTCTCTTCTAACTTTAAGGTTAGTTTCAGTCTCACTCTCTGGACAGATGAAGGGAATACAGAACTCTGCTACCTGCTTGGAGACCGTTGCTACGTGCCAGATGGATGTAAATACGTCAACGGCAACGCCCTTGCTACCGGCATTCATTGCCCATTATACCCGGTAAAATATCATATCCATTTAAGCCAGTTTTGTGGTAATGCAATATTAGTTATGGATAGTAGTGATGTGTTTTAATTAAAATCCAACAAAAATCCCCCCTTTAAATGTCCTTTAAAACAGGTAATCATAATATCATACCCGTTTAACTGATGATCATGTATTTCAAGTAAAACATAATTCTGCATTTAAATGCAAGCATTTTGGAGTTTTCTAAATTGTAATACATGTTACCGAGACACTCACTTAAACAAATATGCTGACGCAAAATAGTTAACTTACATTTATATTTAACATCGAGTATCAACAAACGTTGCTTTAAGTATGTAAACTACTGAACAATTCGAAATAATAAATATTTAAAGCCCATTGTGTTTTTACTTTTTGCTATGAGCTTCCTCGACCAGTATACAATCATGATCATTCTAACCGTTGATTATAACGCCATGTTAAATTAAACTCTCTGATTTTAAATAGCATGCCCGTTAAAACTGGTGATCATCATTCCATACTCATTATAATTGTGATTTATAATATCATCTGTAATCCTAAAACCATGCAAAAGTATAACGGTAATCATCAGTCCATGCCAATTTAGGTCGAATTTCATAATATCATGCGCATTTGGTATTATGTCCATTTAATTGCAATCATGATACCATGACTATTTAAACCCGAAATCGTAATACTGTTTTCATTTAAACAGGTATGCATAATAGCATGTCAATTGAAAACGGTAATCGTAATACAAGGTCCATTTAAACCGGTAATAGTGATATCATGAACCGTAAGAGCGGTTATCATATTCATGCCACTTAAGGTTCATGTAGAGGCTTCATTTTGAAAAATGTGGGACCCCTAGCATTGAACTCAAATTTGACTAAAGGAAGAGTGCCACATTGAAAATGCTTACATATTTGCTTTAAAGGATGTTTTTCCTTCAAACTGCTACCAATTTTGTACATCAACGTATCATACAATCCACAAAATCAATCAAAATACAAAGCGATTTTAACACTAAAATATACATTATTTTCAAAAATCTGAATAATGTTTATTCCACGTATTTCGGCGGAAAATTATAAAACTAGTGAATAATATCGACATTGACGAAGGCAAGTTACGCTTAAATAGTAAAAAAAGTTTACATATCTAGAAATATCAAAACTCGAACAAATGTCATTTCTTCACCATGGGGGCAGCCATTTTTAAATTAATAAAATAGAAAGAAACATGCTAAAACTCACTCATCGCCTAATTAACATTGCAAACGGTTGACGATGACAAATGCATTGGATTGTAATCTTTCTGTTGATGTTTGCAAACTGCACGAGCAGACCTCATAAACACTCAAAAGAATAACTATGTAAATAGCATTTCACCAATGTTTACAATTGTTGTCGAATCATATGTATTATATTATTGCGCATAAAATAGTACGCTTACAGACTGACAGAAAGATCGATACGTAACTCCGTTCAATTCATCACGGTATACTATTCTATTGATAATATATAATAATACATCGCTTTAACAATCTAAAAGTAGAAATAATTCTTTTAAACGGAGTTTTTAATTACGAAAGTGAAAACAACGGAAGTTGGATGGATATTCTGTGAGATGCACTTCGGCTCCAGAAAAACAATACACATAAACTAAAAATGACGTGTGGGTGGGCAAATTTTCAACTGGAATTTTTTTTGAAATAGGGTAAGTGATGATATCTCTACGTGGTCATTTCTGTTATTTAGTGCGATCTATTGCTGATTAATGTTAATAGTTGTTTTACTAGTTGCCACCCAACTGTCAAAATAAGTATGTGTTTTCTCAGGTATGTGTATACACATACCCGGTTTTCTCACCACTGCACGTGGTTTCGACCGATTTGTTTTGCACGTTTTTCTACGGAGCACAGCGAGGGCCACGCTCTCAAAATGGGTAGAAATAATCGAAATATAAAATCAATCGGTTTGCCAATTTCTTTATGTTCCTATACAATTTTATATGTCGTCTGCAATCTATTTAAATTTGAGATGGTTTAAAATTTGCAATTTGGTTGAGAGGTAAATAACAAAATTGGTAAGCCTTTGAAATAGAATTGTGACTCTTATTATCCACCATACCTGGATTTTTAAAAAGTAGTTACGTTTTAGTTATTTTTAGAACTTTGTTTAGGAAATTTATCCAAAAAAGGCAGTTGAATAAAAACTCATTTGTTGTTTTATGAGAATAATTTTCTGTGAAATGTTGCTAACTTGACCTTGTATATGTATATAGCTTTGTATTTATTCAACTTAAGTAAGTGCATATCCTTCCTAACTTTAGATTGAGATTTTGTAAATTAGTGTAAAAATGTATTGGTTTTAAACCAAAATATGAATTAAGCACACAAATATTGAATGTCAAAAATGTGTTTATGTTATTCTATCCGTCTTTAGCTTTAAAATGATATATAGTTTGACCATATTGTACCACATTGAATGAAGAAAAACCAAAGCGAAGTTTTAATGAATTGTATCCCCCCATGAACCTTAAAGCCTGATTTCATAAAAGGATGCCCTTTAAACGGGTAATTGTTCAAATTGTCCATTAAATGGCCATCATGATACTATTGCCATTTCAGCTAGGAATCGTAATGCCATATCCATTTAAACGGGTCATCATTATATCATCCTCATCTAAAAAAGTTATTATAACCAGTTAAATGTGCTTATATGACATCATACCAATCCAAAGCTTTCTTTAACGAAGAATTCGTCAGCATTAATAACCTTTAATTAATACAATTAACAACATTGATTTGGTTTAAACCAATTATTTATTTACCATGCATGCATTGAAAGCCTTAGCATTATTGAAACGCATTTGAGTCCGTTTCTCGGTTGGCATCGGTATTTAGTGCCTTTAGTATAGATTATAAGAACTCTCCAACTGTGAGGATCGAGCCCTTGACGAAACTTCCGGTCGAAATACACCATTTCCACTTCGCCAGGGCGACTTGATATTTGAATTCGACGAAAGTGTTGAATTCGGAAGACACTTACCGCCCACCCATCAGTGCAGAAGAAGTGACCAGCTTCAAGTTCTTGGGCGCAAACCTGTCAAAGGATGGTACCAGTACCGCTGATGTCCGAATAAGAATTGACATGATTACCCAAGCGATTGCCGGGCTGAACAAGTTGGGGACAAGCAGTTCAGTCAGCTTCCGAACTAAGAACAGACTCTACAAGTCCATCATAGTCTTCCTCCTACTCTTCAACTGAGACATCAGGACGCTTCACACGGACTCAGAACGCAAGATACAGGCATTTGCACATATATGTCGCAGAAGAGTGCTCCGCATCTATTACACGGAGCACAATACTAAAGAGTACGTCCGGAACATGACTGCAAAACCTGTTGGCACACAAAGGCCCCTACTGGCGACTGTCATACGACGAAAGCAGACTTGTTTTTGATATGTCACCATGTACGACTCTCTGTGCAAGACTGTTTTCCTGAGCACGCTACAGGAAAGTCGACGTCGAGGCCGTCGGAAGAAGAGCTGGATGGACAATTTTTAAAAGAGTGGACATCCCTTCCCGTTGATGAATTACTCTCAGAAGCACACACCAGACCTGACTGGAAGAGGATCTCTGTATCGTCGTCCCTCATTTTCCCCAAACGGCCAAAACGGTCAAGAGAATGATGATGCTGATGATATTTTTCTTAAAAAATCGTTCATTCAAAATTAATAATACTAAACGAACAGACATGTGTTACCGAGTTTGATGAACAGGTTAACAATAATGGTAACGTACAAACGTTTTTATATTGTTGTCTTGTAGAAATTTACAGTTAATTTACACATTTGATGCATACGCAAGCGCTGACAATCGGTAGGACGATAGATAATCAATAATTTGACAAATAAAAAAACGGTTATATCAGAAATGCTATAAATCAACATTACTTCAATGTTTTTCAGGGGATCTACAATAAAAGCCTGAGTCTTTCTTTTCCCCCGTTGCCCTTCATTGTTCGCGGGAAGTATACGGTACACATGAGTCTCCGAGAAGAAGGAATTCCACTCGGATGTTTGGAATTTACCATCTGTTTAAAGTATGAACACATAGTCTCATTGTTGAACCACTTGAAATTTAAGATTTCTCGTTTATTACATTTGTTTTCTTTCATATCATCTTTTACCATAAAGTTGCAATTCTGTTTGTATCTGAATATGAATATTAAATAAATATTGGCGTATCTTTGACTGATCTATGCGTATTCAAGATTTGTTTAAGGTGTATTGCTTTGGTGTAATTGTTTCCTCTGTGTATGTTTTTGTAACTACCATTTGCTTACATTTATATTTTTTTAAACTCTTATCTGCCAAAATATGTGTGTATTACTATATATTATTTATTATACTGCCATTATTAAACAGTTGTAACAAATTTGTATTCCGAGATCCAAAACGATCATTATTATAAACCGTTTTATTTCAGAGATTTTAAGAGGATCCATTCAGGTTTAATAAACACAAATCTTGGAAAACATCGAATAAGACATGTATTACACTATATTTGAAATAACGTAACAAAAACAAAAATGTTTTTTCCGCGATGTTCACTATTTTATTTCAACCATACTTGTATTTCAGCCAATGCGACTACAATGCTCATTAAAGCCGTCTGAAGGTGAATCGCAATCATAATAACGCTAGGAATCCTCCGAGGCACAGAACAATGACAGCACTAGAAACGTATCGTCCACGTGTGTTGCGTAACAAGACCTCAGTGGCACTCTAATGACATGTTCTTAAGTGCTTTGCGGTTTACCTTGGCTTGAAGTGCGCGCAATTAATTTTTACTTTACTTTGTTTTAATAGACTTATTGTGATTTTTACGTGTTTTTTTTTTTGCCAAAATCTAAACAGGCGTTTGAAGGTACAACACATACATTTACGCATTCATTATTATTATTTTTTCTAGCTGTAACTATTGCGTTACCTTGATATTTTATTGGTAGAAATAATTTCTTTTAAAATAAAAAGACTATAAACTGCAACTGATGTTGCTTGCAATAATCTAGAATAAAACTTGGTTCCTCAATATAACCTATCCAATAGTAAATAAAAAATTGACGAGATCAAATAAATTAACACCCCAAAAACGATGTTATACAGTTTCTATGTTATTTTTACAAAACATAGCATAGTGGACTATCATGTTCTAATCAGTAAATGTAGTTCGTGTCATAAATTCTTTAAATTATGCTGTATTGATCTTCTATTAGTTATTCTGTATAAGAACATTTGCATATCATATTCGTATGTTTTAATATTATGAAAGGCAAACACATACTTGTTTTCTATCGATGTTTAAAAAAGTGACCTTGCAAAAAGAACGCAATTGGATCTTGTTGACTAACTTGTGGTCCTTTTCTTCTGTTCGCAAGTTCTGACGTTGTGGGGTGTTTATAACTTAATGAAAATGACAGATTGAATTTTAAAGTCTGCAAACATATGCATCAAATGCAGCTATTTTAAGTAGATAATCTTCATTTGTCTTGTGTTAACACATTGCAATAAATCACTGGTCTAGATTTATGGACAATCACAATTCGCTTATGTATAGTGGCTAATGTATACATGTTAAATTCAACAGTGCAATACATTAAATGTCAAATTTGATGGCACAAAATATTATTGAAACGCTTGATGTCTGTCTTTTAAGAAAACTTTAGGTTGCTAAGCTATGTGATATTACATTAGTTATGTAAATAATATCTGTTTTATGATAAAATGATACTTTTCGTTAAAAGATCAGTATTTTCAACACTGGTTTGAAACATTAAACAGTCAGTCAAAGCTTTTTTACAATAAATTGTTGAAACTGGATTATTAATAGAGAAATTACAATTGAGATATGCCGGATAAAAATGTGCAATTATAAAAAAAATGAGAATATGCTCATATAGCTTACAAATAGTACGAGATAGATATATCAGATTATCACTTTCTTCTATGTTGTCCAATAAATAAAAAAATCACATCACTGGCAGTTCAAAATCATTATGCTATGTCAAAGTAATTAATAGTAAAACCTAGTTGTACCTAGACATATCGCACTTGCAAAAAATACATCTTCGCGAAAAAAATGTGGTACATGAATTACCAGACCAGAACAACATCCGTTGTCCTGGTATTAGACATACTCTTTGACTACAAATATTTGTTCGTATTAAAGAGATAGACATCAGCAGTGACAGTATAACCATTTTATGATAAATCAGCAGTGACAGTATAACATTTTATGATATATTATGAGCTACACATGAACGAGCTACGCAATCAAAATCAAGATTTCTATAAACACGTTTATGACTAAAAGTTGAGTAAGCTTTGTTTTACACTGCTTTACATTCTATTCTATTTATGAGTCGAGATTTATGGTGATGTGCACGATGAATCACACTGATTATATAATATGCATAATACAATGTTGAGTTTCGTTTTATTCAGTCAGTTTTTGGCTATGTAAATCACGATTTCAGTGATTACCACAAAATCGCCTTCCGGTTCTACCTCAGGAGGTTGTATGGTGTATATCGAGCAATGAAATGTTAACATTTACTTCCGATTATGAAAGGGGACATATGGTTTCTTGCGATGTCAGTTTAACCTTGACTCTGGATGTGATCGACATTAGATTTAACATCACAAAAGCCGATGCCATTTTTCAGTTCGCTTGCAGAGAGATTTTTCGAACTTTTAAATAATATGGTTAGATATTTTTATCTTGGATGCCAAAGCTTAAATGATATAACATATAATTACTCAAAAACCAGTTATTAATTGGTAGATTTTGTTTTATGTTGTTCACCTAACAATTAAATGTACATTTACATTATGTGTTATGAAAGATATGATGGTCGCTGTTATTATTGTTGAAATGTGCTGTTGATATTCGGAGATTGCGACTCAATTTACAATGGATCATTATTACATGGAACCAAAATATTTTGTTTGATAGATCAGAAAGTCACGCAGTTTATCGACTCTTCAATATTCGTTCGGCATAGCTTTAAAACACATCATTTGACATTTGTTAATACCACATCACATGCCCTGGCAATTGTCGGGTAGGCCAAAACGAATAAATTCTTGTACTTAAGTTTCTTTATAAATTGTAAGGGATGCATAATTTCGTTTCAATATTAATAGAAGTCTGACCAGGAATCTTTTTTATTTCACATTCAACTCTAATAATTAATAACACCAGTTTATACCCCTTAATATTAATACATATGCTCGCATATTGTCCTGGCATTGTCAACGACAGTCCTCTATTTGCTTAAAGGCTTTTTCTCATCCTGCATGTTATATATCTTATCAGAATTTGGAACATTTGACAGTTGATATGAAAATATGGAAGTTCTTATGAAAGAACCTCGTTTTTAGTGTAGACACGAATTCATTTCAAAAACATTACAGTTTCTGTATCTTAAACCAACACGGGGATAAGAATGAGGCCTCTTTAATAAAATACATTATGTATGTGTTAATAGTTGAAACAATCAAATGTCTGTTACATCAATGGCATTCTTAACTACATACCTATTCTAAACGCTATCTCGATACCGATATATGTAATAGAATTTATCGCTAAACAAAAACGTGTGTCTACGTGTCTTATTAAAAAATCTGCACAAAATAACCCTAACTCTAACCATGCGTATGATTTGGATTTCGACTTTATACACGGAAACTATATTCAATTGTATCAAACTCAAACATAGCTGATGTTTATCGATATATGATAAAGTTGGTCGGGTTTATAATTGAATCATAACATGCGCATTAAAATGCCCGTTTAAAATATACCTACAAGAAATGATATGTATCCATAAAGTGAATTTATGGCTTTTCAAAAGTACAAATATCGCCTATTGATAACAATAAAGTACATGGATTATTTTATAAACTACTTTTACGTCGTATTGTTCATATAAATGTAAAACTGCAACTGTGTTGTCAATGGATACCGCCTCATGTCTGGTAGCCGGTGGGTGACCCTGAGTGTTCAAGACTGTTGAGGTTCGTGTATAACACAGATCTATATAACATACAAACATTAATAGCATTATACATACAAATCAAAGCTACTAAAAGAAGCACAGATAACGAAATCATTTCGGCTCAATCATGAGTTTAAGCGATAATATATGTAAAAACTGGTGAGGTTCTTTTTCCAAAGAAATACCAACAACGGTAAACTTTGTATACAGCAACTATTAAAGTGCAATCGAACGCGTTTAAACATGTACGCACATTTATAACAGGAAATAAGCATTCGCGTAAGAGTTCTAACCGTAAACATAAGTAGAGATAATTGGCAGACCAATTGCATCACTTTTAGATAGCCATATCGGCTCTGATTATATAGTTGATAGCGTTTTAATTGGCAGTTGATGGTTCAAACGTGTAGTTTTTTTAAATAAAGGTTGATTCTAATTTTACTATACAATTAACATTTGTATATGACGCAAAAGTCTTCAAGCAATATATTGCGATAAACAATTAAAAAAAAAAACATAAACAAAGAAATAATTATGGGGCCCACAATTAGCCAGGCGTTAAAAAGCAAATTCATTCAAACGATTGTCTTCAGAAACAGTCAGGCACACGTTAATAAAGAATGAAAATCTTATAATAATCTGTCTCAGAAACATCCACCCTACCACATATTCTATTTTTCCAGCGAACAAACATCATAGATAACACTTTGATATATTCAAGTACACCTTTAATACAAACATAATTTCAGTAATTGCCATTTGTGGCAGATATGATTATTTTGTTGCAATTGGATTTTCAGATATTTAAATAAAACTTTTCTTTGATAACAAACGTGTGTGTAACTTCTTTCAGATTTATTTTAAGATTATGTCATTGTTCGGAAAAAGAAAAAGTGTGTGGTACATTTGTTCATTCAAAAGCTTCTTTCAAAATATCATAACATCGTGTTATATCAGGAAACAATGTTTGCATTTGTATAATTATAGTGAAGAGTTGTCTTTCTTTGACTAAAAGTTCTCATGATACCGAACACAATGAACTTTGCTAAGGTATTCGGAGAATTGTCTCTATCCATATATGAATTAAAGTAGCGTTTTGCAACTTAAAATTGCACAGATTCTTTCTGAACGTTCAAGAGGTCGAACATCGAGCCTTGCCCAGTCTGTATCACTTAAAATGGTAGGTACGCTGTTGACAACACAAACACAATAATCAACCAGACAATAAAGACTACCCGTACGATTAACTATTGGGTCACCGCTTACAAACGGTCAATTACAAACAAATCGGGTGCTCAAATCGGTATAATTATGCGTCGAACCTCGCTCTTAGCCGAGAATAATGCACTTAAACATATAACAATTTTCCCATAAGTATTGCTATTCAAATGAAAAGCTTACACAAAATTCAAATTCGTTTTGATTGCAATTAAATTAGTCAATAAATTCACATTCTCTAGAATAACAGAAAATTAATTCTTTGACGCACGATAAAATTAATTAAATACAAATAACAATTTAAATTTTTGTTGACAAGAGTACACAAATTATCATCATATAGTAGAAGCCCCAGATCATCGAAAAGTTTCTCATGACGTAGCCCCAATGCAGGGTGTAAACATAAAATTACATAGTTAGGATATGTATGCGAATATTACATTATTGTTAAATTGTTTTTTTTAACTGTTTCATTGTTCTGTGTGGTATGAATAGACAAAGCAAAGATCAATTGGTGCAGCTGTTGTACAGATCCGTCCAAACAACAGGGGTAAAAAATTTTAGGCTTATACGAACACGAATTAATTATTTGAATCTTTTAGCGGAGGGTACAATAGTGACCATAAACAATAATGACAATCAATCATGGTTAATAGTGATCTTCATCCATGTTCTACCTGGCACTGCTGTTGGATCTAACATGGTTAACCTTGGTAGCCCATTAGCGTTTCCATTTCTATGTCTAATGACAGTATTTATGATATTTATTATGATGGCAAAATTAAAGAAGACGATGAAGAAGAAGACAGTTGACAATGATGATGATTGTTTATCTTTAACCATAAAAACTCATGTTTCATATAGTGATTAAAACAGCGCGTTATTCCATTCAGTTGTATACCATTATTGTCGTATTAATTCTTTGGAAATGATAAAGCCAACCAGAGTGTACTACTTTTTGCTTTTGATGGATGTCTTATTCGTTGATGACAATGATCGACCTTGGAGTTGTTTTGACTGGTTATAACCTATCTGGGCTAACAGTCAGCTGTCATTCACACGGTAGACAGGAGTATATTGTCCAAATAGATTGACATTTGATATAAGTTCCTTGTATGTGCATAGTCATTTGTGGTTGCAAATACCATTATTCATTTGTAAAAATCCGTTTTGGGATATCTGTTTCGCTTATGGTACAATAAAATTTCCTGTTATCTTTGCTTCACTGTTTCATTTACAAATGAGCCATGCTGCACCGGCTATTCATGGTGTTGATAATTTTGATGATTATATTTATTATGGGATTAGAAACAATTCAGGTATATTTGTGGTGGAGGGGTAATGAGTGTGGTTGAGTGGAAGTTGTACGCTATAGCAGTTATGCACTTTAAAACTGTCATGTAAATTAGTATTGTTATTAGAGTTGTCATCGTCGTCATCGGCTTCGAGATGAAAAAAAATAATAAATACAATTTCTAAAAAAAAACACTAATGCTCATACTTTTACTTATACAAAAACACCAATAACTTAGAATAAACATTATGCTTATAACTATCGTAATAAGAATTTTGTACTTTTTTGTTAGAGTCCAGTTCGGGAAAGCGAAACTTTGAGTTTAGGAACTGCAATAACACGGAAGTTCCAATTTTCTTCAAAAACATCGATATTTTGCCCGATCCCTTGGTGATTCTAACAGAGAAGTGGCTCTTAAACAGGACTTTCGACATCCTTGTGACTAAGTTAATCACCAAAATGGAGGTGCGTTTTTATGCCTCGTATAGTCATTGATTGCGAAAGTTAAAATAATTATCTAGATGCATATTTAGTCATGTTGCTCAAGGCATGTAAACATGTGGCTGAATAATTGAATAATAACAAAAGTGTGAGCTTAAGGTTTAGAATGTCGAAATCCTATGGAAATGTCCCATTAGATTCACGTCAAACCTATTAGTACAATATAAACCAATAGACAGAGCATTGAGTGAAAATAGTACACCCAAAGTATGTTCTTTTAAGGAAACTTCAATAATAATCGAGTCCCATATTTTTTAGATGTGTTCAACAATTTGAACTTCGGTATGTTTTCTCCATAATTTTAATATGACCCCTCTTACCCTTAAACTTAAAGTTTGCAACTACAAATATTCGTTATGAAGCAAATTTAAATGCATCAATTTCCTATATCCGGGACTGTGTAAATACGTGTATGAAGCCATTATACCGATAATCAACTCGTTCTTACAAGTTTATCTGTTTGTTAGTTATATAATTTATACTACTTAAACCTTCATAACGCAATAATTAATCCAACTTTATCAGTGCTTGGTGAAATAGTTAAATATCTTTTATCACTGAGGTGAGTTTCAGTCTCACTCTGTGGACGGAAGAAGGGAATACGGAACTCTGTTACCTGCTTGGAGACCGTTGCTACGTACCCGACGGATGTATATACGTCAACGCCACCGCCCTTGCTACCGGCATTCATTGCCCATTATACCCGGTAAAATATCACATCCATTTAAGCCAGATTTGTGTGGTTATGCAATATAAGTTATGGATAGTAGTGATGTGTTTTAATTAAACGCTGCAAAATAAAACGAAGGCAAATTAGCAAGCAGTTAAGTTTGTTGGCGTTAACCTTTGGGCTTATTATTAAACGGATCAAGTTTAAACGCACATCTTTCTGAGCGAGTGTTTAATTGAACTAAATGAGCGTAAAAAGTTGTATATTTAATAAAAATACTTTAAAATGAAAATTAAACGTTAAGGCGATCTACCTACATTATTTTGGAGACGTTAGTGCAGCGTAATCTTTTGTTTTTCTTACATGGGAAACGGAACTGTAACTAACAGGATACTATCGTTGATTGCAATAGAGTGAGGTTAGGCACCCCAAATTATTGGCATTAAACGTTTCAATGCGTTAACCCAGTTTTAATCATTTTGCTGTTTTATGTCGTTTAGAAGGTATTGCCCTGCATTATACAGGCGATAGGGTAATGACTTAAAAATAAAAAATAAAATTACGGTATTCACCAGCATTTGCCTCCGGATAATGTTTTTGGAGTAAGGTATTCCTTTATAATAACATCTTTAATCTTAACATAAAAAATAACGAATTTGAAATCTTTTCATTCAGTAAAGACGCCTTAATTAAAATATAAAGTCTTCATTAAACAATAATCAGCAATCAAATGACAGACATTAGAAACATCCACTATGCGTTATTATACGTGTGAGATAGTATTTTATTGTTGTAGTTAGTGCAATATTTTATAAGATATTTCACGTAAATACGCGTTTTAGAATTGTAGCTACAAAATTAAAATTAATCATAATTGAATACGTAAGTCAACATAATTAAATACAGGTGATGTCGCTATGGTAAGCAATATCCTTTACTGATATTAGAAAATTCAAACTATACACTACAAATTAACTACAAATACACCAAAAATCAGCATAAGTTGAACTTTGTTTTCAGGGACCCTACAACAGACATTTCGGTCAAGAATTCAACCCGTTTCCGTTTATTCTTCGAGGGAAGTACACAGTGCACATGAGTCTACGAGAAGAAGGAAACCAATTGGATGTTTGGAATTCACCGTCTGTTTCAAGTACGCTAAAATGTATTTTCACCTGTTGTTAAGTTCCACAACATATATTATTGAGTTTCGTTGCTTGTTCAATTTTTAACCAAGAGATTAAGTGATAATGTTTGCTATTATCGTGTATCATAAAGATTAAATTCTGCTCCTCAGGTTACATCCAACCCCTTCTATACGCCTACATGCATATGGAATAAATATGAGCGACAAAGTCAGACATGCGCACGCGTAAACCTGTTCAAACCCCTTATCCAAATAGTTTAATCAATCGCGCAAATGGCTTGGCCAGAGTTCATTCATGTGTGTTTAAAATGTTATGTAATTGTGTTAAAATTGTATGATTATGTACTTATATATTTTGTTTATTTTTACCTTCTTTAAGACTTATCATCCAAAGTAGATTTTAATGTACATGTTTTTAATTTAATTATATCCAAATTATCATATACCAACTAGTATATTGAGAATCCTATCTTCGGTACTATATTTGTGGTTAACAAGAGTAAAGTCGAATCAAACAAATTGTGCACAGCTTGTAACACAATTTAACATGTTATAATTTACACTTCACTTTAACTACTTCTATTTCAGCAACTGTAACTACAATGCCGACTAAAATGGTCAATATAAATAAGCATTGACTGGTGGATACATTTCTACAATAGTTCTATAAACACACGAATGTACAAAACAAGGATCGTACAAGAAGCGAAACGTCCACGTGTTTAAAAAATAATGACACTTCAGTTGCTCACTAATGACATTTTTAAACGCTTTGCATTTTGAAATGCATGTCTTAAAATTACTAAAATGATCCAAACATTTGTTAATGTATAACATGTCCGTTGATAATGTTTATAATGAATGTAATCACTATTTCGATATAATTGTTGGGTTGAAGGAACTCATTTTATTTACATGTACTTTTAAGTACGCGTTTTAATATTTACCTGTGTGTCACTGTAAACAAAATAAAACTGTGTTTTATAAATCAATATGGCTATATTATTTCTGACACAATAAAAATAAATGCGTAATGAAACTATTTGTGCAATACTTAACTTATAATTATACACAAATAAATGAAAACACACTATTGATCAATTCAACTTGATCACAGTATATATAGTATGTACTTTGTATTTCATAAAAGTATCATTTTACGTTACTTCACACATATTATTAATTTAATGTAAACTTATAATGGCAAAATAGAAAAAAATTGAGTACATCGCTCGTAACATAAAGATTATGCAAAATATAAGTAACATTACGGACATTATTGTTAAAATTATCATACGACATTTATACGCGTGATATTACTTGAACAACAATGATGAAACTAATAATAGTTTTAGTGATAAAACTGTAGATAATTTATAATTATATTTCGTTTAGATGATCGACGATTGGGTTATACTTAACTTAAACTAATACTTCTACAAATGTTTACAATAATATAAAGTATCCCGGGTAAATAACAATTTTCAAACGAGTGATTTTCATTTCATGCAAGGTATCTTCCATTTTTATAATATACAATTAATGTACAACGAATGACTTGATATCCAAATCACTGCCCCTTTATTTTGTGTTGACAATCATGTTTTTATACCTTCCAGTTTGATTGAGCTATGTGTGTGCAAGCAAATATATTCAAAATCAAAGAAAGCATTTATAGTTCAGAGCAATATACGGCTATAAAACGCCAAAACGGCCTTTTGTTGAGAGAAATTGCTTGCATATGCTTGGTGAGTTTGCCTTAAATCGAGTATTGTTAGCGTACTGTTGAATGAAGATTGCATTATGTTGGGTAAAACTGGCATTATACGTTAGATCGAGTAAACTTTGCATAAAATTTTGTGCAAATGCAAGAATGTTGGACAAAATGGCATTTTGTATAGTTAATTTGGCATAAGGTTGAGTCAACCGAGCATTGGGTTGAAAAAGTTTACCTAACATTAAGTGTTTTAGGTGAAAACGGCATGAAAACGGCATGACATGTAGTCAAGATGGCATTGTATTGAGTCAAACTTATATTATATTTGGTCATTATGATATAATATTGAGTACATTTGGCATTGCTTTGAGTTAATACGGCAGTTTGGGGGGGTTAAAAAGCAATTTGTATAAGTGAAGGTTACACACTGTTAGGTTAGGTTTACACAAGTCTGAGTTAAGTTGACACTATATTAATTCAAATAAGCATCATTTTGGGTATAGTATTTTAGTATCATCATTTAGTCTAGCTGACATTATGTATGGTCAAGTTAGCATTAGGTTGATTTTATTGGAATTATGTCGAGTCAAATTGACATTGCGTTGGGACAAGTTTATTTCAGGTTTAGTCCAGTAGGCCCCTATTCAGGATGATTAGTTTTTAGTGTGAGCGTTAGCTCACGCTAAAGTAGAGAGGCAGTTTTGAAAATAAGTATGCTTTAACTACGCTAGGAAAGACAACTGCAGCTAGTAAAAATAACCACTGCCTATTTACACTGTAGCAGACAGCATGTATAAGGTTTAAGAGCTTGTTCAACGATATTGTCCAGTCTAGTGTTTATATTATAGATTGTGCGACGACAATTGTCAGTTTATCATTGAAATCTGTACCTATTGGCTGCTTTCCGGGAAAACGGGGCTTAATGCTGCATTAAAAGTCTGGCATGTTGAAAACATTGTTGCTCAATTACTTTAAAGAAAATAAATACAGTATGAGATACACATTACACAACATGTACATGAGTATAGGCTTGTTATTTTTTAGCAAGGAAACACAATTCTAAAGATGGTTGCCAGTGCAGCAAACAATTGTGGAAAAAAGAGACATATTGTTGTTATTTTGTTTAAGTTATCTCTATAACATAATATGAGGATAAGCAGTGCACACACATCTCGACCTGTGCTTTAAGACACTCTCTTTATAAATTTGAATGTGTTGTGTTCATTTCAAACTTGCGATATAAAAAGCTATAACATACTTTTGTAAACTGAAGTGCGTCTAAGATTATGCAATAGCGAACACTTTCAGTGCCTTCAGCGCTTTGATTATTAGATCAGATCAAATATGTACAATGTTTGGCAAGTTGACAAGAGTTATTTTCGGTTAAGTTGACATCACGTTGATTCAATTCGACAGACGGTCATAACAAACGCCACACATGCTGAGTGGTTTTTATGTTTTATTACAAGTAATTGATGTGAGATGAACTGTTTACCGATGACAGTCGCTTTACCACTGGTCTATTGATTCTAAGAACTTATCATAAAACAATACAACACAACAGTAAATGATATTGGCCGAATGTTTATTTCTTGTAGGCAACATCGAAATACAATTACTTGACTTAAAGTAATTACCTCTAAAACATTGTAATTTTGCCTAAACATACTGGTAATTGGACTCAATCGATTTCAATTCAACACAGCATTATGACAAGTTGACTCCACCAACTTGTTTTTTTACCTAACAAAACGCTAACTTATCGAAGCCTAATGTCACATAGATTCAATGCAATGGCAAATATACTTAATCATATTGCCACTGAACTCAACATTATGCCAATTAAGACCAACTTCGTTTCATAGCAACTGAAAATAATGCATGATTGACCAAATATTATGACAAATTAACTAAGGTTAACCACTATGACAGAACCCAATGATACCTTTACCTCATCCCAAACTTGACTCAACCGAATGGAAAATTTGAATAAACGTAGAGCAAACTTAAACCAACATTAAAACAACTGGATTCATAAATTCGGGCTTGACTCAAGTAAATGCCAACCAACCTATATCCGTTTCTTTAAATAAAGCAGTTGCTTTGTGTTCCTTTGATCCGTGTACTTTCCTCTTCAAGTTTGTGTATATACATGTGCTCGCCTGTGTTGAAAGCAGTATGTTTATAAATTAAATTGTTGAGATTATCTGATGATAAACAGCTGTTGTGTATTTTTAACATAGATCAAAGAAATATTAATTATAACAGCTCCGGCTGTAAATTTTTTGCTGTATTTAACTTGTAAATTGAATACACGTGTTGGGGTTGGGTTATTAATTCCATAAACAATAAACATTCAAATATTTCGACGAAAATAAATTAAATGCTACATTTGCAAATCAATGTGTAAAGTATATGTCTCCTGATTGAACATATTTGAAAAAAAGGTATTGATGCCTCGAAGCGTGTAGCTATGTTTATACTATTATTAAGTAAATATTCGTGTTTGTCAGAAAAACAAAGGATAAAAGTCAATTTTTTGAAATCTTTTATTGTTTCTAAAATATTTGTTAAAATTATATTAACTTATGCAGTGATTTTTCCTCTACGAGATGCATGATTAGTCTTTATGACGTTGAATGTATCACTAGATGTCCTAACCCCTTGTCATAAACGCCCACATATTTGTCCTATTAAGCAGCCCGACGGCGATATTTTCTGCACACTTCTAGCAAATAGTTAATCATAAACTTAATATGATAGCACATTAATCGCTGAATAGAGCCATCAGAAGTATTGCATTTCGAAACCGTATGGCTCAGTTACTGAATTGCGATCGAATATAAATTGCCACCAGGGCATGTCCCAGTGCACACAATATTCCCGTAAGCAATCATATATTATATGTTGTTGTTTTTCATTTTGTTTTAAGTTGATCCTGGATATAATACTACAAAAGGTTTTTGCACAAATACAAATTGTACTGACATTAAATAGCCTATATGACCCGCGTCATGGCAAATCAGTCTAATGCCATAATGGGCCAGCGTAGCTCTTTACAAGCCTGCGCATCAGTAAAGTCTGGTCAGAAGCTACACTGTCCGCTTTAAAGTCATGTGAAGTGTCATTGTCTTGGGATCAGACCGCGCGATTGCCAGTGATTTCTGTGCCTGATGCATTAAGGATTGTCCACTTACACTGGAGAGAAAACAAGCTTGTGGCAATTCATTGCAAATTTCTGATTTACTTTATTTCTTCGGTATTCATCCTGTGATGTACAGATGATTTCAAAGTGTTATTTTGGTTCCCGTCAAAGATAGATTAGACATTAAATTAAACATAAAGGGTCATCAAATAAAAAGCATAATAGGAAAAACTGTTTCATTTTTGTTAATTTAGTATTGTACCGTTGATAAACTGTTAGTAAGTGGTGAACGAAATGTGCTTTTCGTCATTATAAACGATAGAATATACAGATGAAGATTTGTTTTAAAGTAAATATTAACTAATTTTAACTGTGCACAATGCATGCATTGAATAAAAAGGTCTTATAAACATGCAAGTATATATGCAAATAGAGCTGATGTTAAGGTAGCAGCTAAATGCCTTGCAATCATTATCAAAATAGTTGTTGTACATAAATGTTGTATTCTTACCTATATGAGGTTATATTGTTAGTATACTACAGGGGATTAAATACAAGTAAATACAAAAGAATGCCATATAGTCCAAGTACACGTTCACATTATTTTCAAAAAATGAAATAACTTAGAGCAATATCAAATGAATCGTTTCATAATCATCCATCAAAATATAAATATAATAAAGCTTTAAGGTGTTATTTGGACAATAAGTGTAGTACAAAGATATTTTGATTGTCAATCGCACAAGATCAAATACCATATCGTTTTAAACGTTTTTCACCGGTAAATCCGAAAATACGGATATTGCAGAGTCAAGGTGCAGAATCAACGGGGTTTTTAGGGGTTTACACACGGGCAGGACAGTATGTAATCACGCCGTTAAGAACTTTATTTTTGCAAATATCTCAAGTAATTGAAATACATTTGCAAAAATCTTTAGTGCATAAAAAAAATTCTTGCAGTTTGTGACGATATCTTAAGTTATAAGAATAAATCCTTGAATAGGTCTGAAATCGGTGACAAAATTTCACGTTTCGTGACACATAACCGTGTACAATGAATGTAGTACAAATGGAATTTTTGAACAAGAACACATGCTTATTAAATAAAGTAATTCTGGTGTATTTTACATTGCCATAAGCAGCATAAAAATCTGTATTTTATGCACAAGTAGAAATTCTTAAGAAAACTTGTTTTAAAAAGTTATGTGAAATAAAGCACCACTTACCGTCGTTTTAATCCGTAAATGGTGGAACCCCCAAAAGCCACGCAATCATGAACTGGGGTGAAAATATGAAAAAGTCAAAGCGCAAATGGCCCAGTTGAATCGCGTTAGACTTTGCCGTGAATATGCAGATGTTATCCCAACCGATGCAAAACATACTCAACATCTTTTTGGGTAACATGTTATTTTAGTTTGCCTCTAGTCATGTTATTAAACGCATTTTAAATTATGCCGTTTTTCAAATTAAAAACAAATGAGAACGCGATGTGATATTGCTCTTGTTTTGTAACATAAAGAGCATTCTTGGTCCTTGAAGTTTGTACTAAAATTATATGTGAATATTTTTACAATGACACGTCTCTGTACAGAGATTATAGGATTGTGCCATTTTAGTTTAGGTAAGTATCGATTGTCGAGCGCTGCCGGCAAAATTCCAGAGTTTCAACCATTCTGCTTCAAGAACTACCGAAGTGGACATTTCTGAGATCCTTAATTCTTATTAGAAATGTTACGCCATTATTCATTCAAAATGGATATCAGAAAAAGTAATTTGAATATCCTTATAAGAATAAATACAAATTGAATAAAAATTACATAAATATATTTCAATAAAAAACTCGTATAATTTTTTATTCAAGCATAGAAGGAAATCATACAAGAAGATCGAATGTTTTTGATTGAACAGTAGACATATGTATCAGGAAAGGACTGGGATAACTGATTGAGGGTTGGTACATCAGTGGTAAAACAATACATGGGTTCATACTATCTGCTAAACAAAATCTACATTTCTTTATTTGTGTACGTTTATGCTCTTCCTTAACATATGTACACAACGAATATAATGCGGTTTTAAATAAACAATGTATCTTCTACAACTATAAAAATGTAGTTCAACATATCCAAACAACAACAAAAAACATTTGGTAAATTAAATTTAATACTATTTCCGAAACAAAAATAATTGGTGCAAATATAATTCTCTAGGTTAGGCCCACAAATTACGTCAACATACATGACAATAAGCAAATCAACACAGGTAGAAATACATAGATTCTCTATGTTTATTACATTTCAATTCAGCCTACTTTTTCAGAGTTGTAGATCATTTCGGATGGACATCGCTAGTGTTTGCACGCTTGTGCAAACTATAAAAAACTTTTCAAACAGGAAAAGTATGCATACAACGTTGCACAAATGCAGGTAGGTTGTTGTGTTTATAATATGATGAACTTGAATCATTTCTGCTGTAAAATTTATCATTTGGGTAACAAATGCTAACACTTAAGTTCTAACTTATCTCGCGATATATTGTAAATATTCTTTTAAAATGAGAACTGGTGTATTGAATGCAAATGTGGAGTAATATGATGGCCTTAGTGAATGTATAACACCTTTTACTATACTTTAGTTTGTTCACGTTCGCATTACTATGCATGTGCTTATTGCTTATATATTTTCAGTTTTGTATATATGACGATGAACTGGAATTAAAAAATATATTTCAAATACAATAATTTGCTTTAAGTGTTTCATCGTGTTTCATCATAAATGCCACTTGTGGCTCCTGTTTCATACATGGTTATCCTGAGACTTATTATGAAACGTGTATATTCAGGTCCATTTACATGAATAGTGTATGTGTTCGAAGCATTAGAAAGTGACGTCTGTTTATCACGCCATCTACATAAAGTATATGTTGACTTCAATAAATCCAACTTGTTGCTACGTATACGATTTTTTTGTAATTAAAACCATTCGCATAATAAAAATTATCATTCTTACGACCATATCTAAGTGACCATGTCCAGCATGACGATTTTATTATATTCGTATACATCAGAGCAAGGAAAGAAATACAGCTACATTGTATATATAGCATCTTTCCGGTTAAATCATTGATTGTCATTTTACACGAGAACCTCCTAACTCATCTACTGTAGGTTTTGTAGTGGGAAGGTCCATTTAAAATTCGTTTTTATCGTTGGTTTCATTATAATTTAGAAATAATGCATCACGGCACTACGCCTTTTTATTATATACCTGTTTAATGCTTTTAACAAAATACAGGTTGTATCAAACGTTGAAATAAAAAATCCCGTATTACGCTACTCGCTGTTTCCAATTCCGTATTACCATACTAGCCGGACTACTTCGATCGATTTAATGACGTCACATTACACGAACCGAAAATAGAAATATTTTATATTACGAAATATATTACGTTGTACATCGTGTGACGTCATTTCTGTGACAAATCACAATAATTTTATCTAAATTCTGTAAGGACATGTCGGACGTGGTGTTTTTTATCAGTAAACAATGCGTTAAAAACGCATTTTGGAGTGTGTGTTTATCATGCCTAATGTATATTTCGATAGGAATACAATAAAATAGTGTGGTTTAAACTAAGTTTCGATAAAGACATGGAAGATAGAAGTGCAAGTGCATATCGTTTACACGTTTTTGTTATAAACATCGGATTAAAGTTGTCAACTTTATTGTTATAAAAAATGGATTAACGATGGCATTAAGGTAAGCGTGTCGGAAACCTGGGTTTTCCCGTTTCGAATGTTTACACGTTAATTTACATCAACTGTATTCATACGCGTCTTAAATAAACTATGGCGTACCGTTTTAGTCATTGTTTTGTCAGTTTTGTTTGAGTAAAAAATACATTTGTCAACTGTTTTCGTTAGTTGTTGTATATAATAAAAGGAATATTACGCTAGTCAATTGTTCCAAGAGTTTGTATCACTCTAGTGGCATGTGCTATTTTGCATCACACTCGAGGCTCCGCCTCTCGTGTGATACGTCATCACACAAGCCACTCGAGTGATACAAACTCTTGGAACAATTGACTAGCGTATTATTCCGTATATATTATATAATGATACAACTTAACCGTTCTATAACATGGTCAAAACAAAATCAATGATTGTCTACTTGCCCCCTAAAACTCCCCCTGCTTACATTTAAAATCAACTTCTTTATAAAACCCGACGGCAAAACTGTCTGCAAATGGTACAGTTATTAATTAAACTATCCATTAAATATAGCGATTTATCTATAAACAATGTCACAAGGAATATTGCGTTTCAAAATAGAAACTGAATGATATCGTTCTAGAATAGATTGAAATGAAGTTAATTTTTCGATTTTTTTTTCCATATCTTCTTAATTATTGCATACACGAAAGTACATGGAAGTGAAGTGTGTAGGTTTTGCAATTTATCGCGTAAGGTTCATTGAAAAATACCTGCTCTTATAAAATTGCATGCTGTCTGTTCATGCGACAATGCTAATAACTTGTTTTTTTGGTGACAAAATATGTTGATAATTTGTCATGATGACGTCCGATGTCAATGTTTTGTTTTGTGTCAAAGCCGATATGAGTATGGTGTAGCGTATGCATTGTTTTATTATCACGTGTGTTTTAATATTTACGATAAGCGTTAACATAACGTGGTTTCGTATGATGTGTGTATTCTTTATTATCACTAATGCAGTCTTTTTTATTTTGTACCTCTTTTCCGTTGGCGTAACGAATTTTCTTTCCTGTTGTATGTCATTTATTTATTATTGTATTGCATACTATGTTTACTTTTCCCTTTATTTTGACGAATGATACAACAAATTAGATTTTTATTCAGATAAAGGAACATCCTGTGGCCGTGATCAAAAGAGCATGCACAAAATCACAAAACACTTACTAGATGGCCAATCTGAAATAGCTCTCCCGTCTGGCAAAAACACCCGATGAGTTAGCACAAGCTTTCAATAATTTTTTCATAATAAAGTTGAAGGTATCAGAAAAGATATCTCTGAACATGCCCTATCTCAAGCAAATTCAAAACAGAGTAATGATAATAACCCAACAGCAGAAACATGCAGTTTGACACATTTCCGTCCGACATCTGAGGAAGAAGTTGAAAAAATCATTATGCAATCCCCAAATAAATCTTGCGAGCTTGACCCTATTCCAACTTGGCTCCTGAAAGAATGCAAAACTGAACTGCTACCAATACTTACACAAATCATCAATCTTTCGATGGAAACAGCAAGTGTGTCAAGATCCTTAAAACAGCACGTATAAGACCTTTATTAAAAAGCCCACCTTAGATAAAGAAAAACTACAAAACTATCGCCCGGTTTCGAATCTGCCAAATGTTTCAAAATTATTTGAGAAAGTTGTCAGCAATAGAATAGATGAACATTTGACAGAAAACAATTTAAATGAAGAAAACCAGTCTGCATACAGGAAGTTTCACTCAACAGAAACAGCTTCATTAAAAGTTCAAAACGATGTCCTACAATCATTAGATTAGAAAAAGGTCACTGTCTTTGTTATGCTGGATCTCTCTGCCGCTTTCGACACCATCGACCACATAACCCTTTTAAACCGCCTCGAACAACAGTTTGGCTTTGCTGAAAAACCTTTACAGTGGGTAGCTTCCTACCTATCTGACCGCTTCCAAACGGTGAGCATTGACGGCAAGGTATCAGAACCACTGCTGCTGACCTTCAGCGTACCCCAAGGATCTGTGTTAGGCCCAAAATTTTATACCATGTATACTAAACCTGTTGGGGAAATTCGCAAACAACATGGACTAGGGCATCACTTCTACGCCGATGACTCGCAGCTCTACCTTTCCTTTGAACCCACCGATGGAGCAGCCCAAGACGAAACACTAAATCGAGTTGAAAAGTGCCTCCACGATATCATCTCGTGGATGAATACAAATATGCTCAAACTTAACACCGACAAAACCGAGGTCATAGCATTTTCAAGTCAAAACAACGCCAAGTACGTAGATGGTTTAACTATTAAAGTAGGGGACTCGACAATTAAACCATCGCAATACGTTCGAAATCTCGGTGCTTGGTTAGATTCAAGAATGAACATGGAACACCATATTAATGCTATAGGTAGATCATGTTTTGGTCAGATTAGGCAAATAGGTCACATCAGGCAATATCTTACACCAAATGCCACAAAATCTTTGGTCAATTCACTTGTCACGTCTCGGCTAGACTATTGCAATGCACTGCTGTATGGAACACAAACATCAGCAATCAAGAAACTACAAAATGTTCAAAACACTGCGGCGCGTGTTATCACAAGAACATCCCGCTATAGTCACATAACACCGATCCTAAAAGAATTACACTGGCTCCCAGTAGAAAAAAGAATCCACTTCAAAATAATTACCAATGCGTTCAAAGCCTTAAATGAACAATCGCCTGTATATCTGAAAAACCTACTTGAAGTCTACGAACCAATGCGAAACTTAAGATCAAAGAACGAAGCGACTTCATTAGTGATTCCAACGAAAATTAATCCGTATCATACGGGGAGCGAAGTTTCATGTACGCTGCTCCCAAACTCTGGAACTCACTTCCATCAAACATTCGAGGTTCTTTAACACTGAATTCATTCAAAAAGGCACTGAAAACTCACCTCTTCCACCTTATAACGATCACCCTTGCAATTAATTTAATTTTGTCAGGATGTACACACATACCGACGGACCGAATGACAAAAGGGAAGCCAAACTTTTTAGGGGTATGTTCATTAATTCATGTTACTAGGATGTAAAAAACATGAAGTATTATACTAGTAGGTAAGCAAATGTTCACGCACGCCCGGTATTAATGTTCTTGTGAACCAGCCATGAAACATATTCAAAACATTAAATGATAACACTGTGTTTCCGTTGTTTTAAGGCCACAACAAATTGATTACGTGTTCGATGGATTTCCCGCACCTAAAAATCTTAAAACGAAATAAAAATATTTTTATTTTTATTTTGTACCCGCAGCAACAATTTGTGCTCCGCACATATTCGTTCAATGATTTAGTTTAATTTAGCCTACGTATTTTACGATATAGACTGTTATAACGCTTTCCGATATTGATTTGTTTATGGTAAAAGAATGGCGGCGTCCGTCTGCTTCGTTGTGTCAGCGAAAGATGTTAATGGAAACGTTATTTTTCCGCCAGATGCAAGCAAGCATCGCATTACTGATGATTTCCATGCTTTGTTCCTCGCAGAAGCATCTGCATCGGGATGCAAAATTACTACAATGCGTCAATGATGTAAAAATTTGTGGTAAACTAGGTGGTAGTGATAATAATAAATAAAAATGTCGAACATCAACATGCAACTTAGTCTCGCAGTGGAATTGGACAAAAAAGTTGTCGAGTTTACTATAAACTCTGAGCGCCTTCCTAATCCTAGTATTAACAGTGAGCCCGATGCTTTCAAATATATGGTTTATTGTATTTTGCCTGTCTGTCTGTCTGTCGTTGTATTTGTGTGTCTGTCCTAAAACTTTAACCTTTGTCATAACTTTTGCAATGTTGAAGAGAGCAGCTTGATATTTGGCATGCATGTGTATCTCATGGAGCTGCACATTTTGAGTGGTAAAAGGTAAATGTCAAGGTCATCATTCAAGGTCAGAAGTCAAATATATGGCTTCAAAGCGGCACAGTAGGGGGCATTGTGTTTCACAAACACAGCTCTTGTTCATCCTTGAAATACATGGCATGGCATTTCTCTCTGTACTTTCATATTCCTGTAAGTAAGTTTCTAATGGCACTTGATTAAAGCTTCTTAAAGTTGTGTGTGGAAAAAATAGTGAAAATTAAAGTAGAGCATGTTTTCTGTTTGATGAATTTGACAAGCACATCAGGTCGGTAAAAAGGGGAATTTTTGTAAGCGTTATAAAAGACACTAGATTTTTGCTGTTGAAAGAGTGAGAATTATGATGACTGATTTTGTGATTTTGTGAAAAAGGTCCATAACATTTCTCTTTCTTGCAGGAGGAATTATTGCAGAAATCAAGACATGCCAGTCGTATATCTGTGGAGATCAGTTAGTAGATGCACCTGGCCTGTATGTTCGGAGATGCATGACCTGCAACTCTGAGGTGGAAACAGCTTATTACTCAGCCAAGTGTCGGCATTACCTACCGCCAGTGTGCATCCATTGTGGAACTCCTGACAGTTTGTTTGATGATAACGATGCATATGTTGCAAATTTGTATTCAAAATACTCCATAGTATGACCAATGTGTGTGTATTGTCGACATTCTGGAAAAGAGGCAAAAACTTGGGGCGCCAAGAAGTTTGTTAAAAAGCAAAAAGTCAAGTGAACTCATTCAGATCTTCAACCATTCCTACTTTGTTTTGGTTTGAAAATGACACCAAAGCAAACTGGTGTTCATATGATGTATTAGTGTTGACAACTTGACATGTTGTGATTGAACATGAAAATCATGGATTGGATTAAACAGCAAATGCTTTAACTTTAAACGTATACGTGTTTAGTCTTTACCAGTTTACTTCTATTTCTACAGATTTTATTAGTTTTGCCTTAAGATTTAAGCTGATTCTAGTCATTTGTGATTGCATGTTTCTTGGGAAAGTATGTTGTTTTTATCCCCTGCCATAGGCGGAGGGATATTGTTTTGGCGTTGTCCGTCCGTCCGTCTTTCCGTCCCGCACTTTTGTGTCCGGAGCCATATCTTGGAAGTGCTTTGACGGATTTCATTGAAACTTGATATGAGTATATATATGGATAAGAGGATGATGCACGTTTGTCCATCCGTCCAGAAAACTTTTGTGTCCTGAAGTGTATTGGCGAGGGATATCAATTAAACAAATTTGCTTGTTTGAATTGATTTGATTAAAAAATTGTTACCTCTTATTGTTGTACTACTATTGTATAATAGTACTTGTCATTATACTATAATGTATACTAGTCTTTTTTGCACTCAAATTATACCAATATATGTGCTATGTTAAAATATAGTATCAATTTATATAAACAACATTAGTTTTTTTTATTTTTCGCTTTTCGCTCGCCTGCGATTTAAAAAAATGGAATAAAAATAAATTTATTTTTATTTCGCTCACTCGCTCAACTTTTTTTTGGCTAAAATCCGTAGAACACATCATCAATTTGTTGTGGCCTAAACGTGAAACTATAAATCGAGTTATTTTGCTATCAGTATCTTCTTAGTTATAATTGAATTACATTAAATAACTTCTTTATGTTTGAACGTATTTAAAACACAGGCACCCAATCGTTTTGTGATCAAGACTTTCACAGATCCGTGCAGTCCCATCACGAATTCTTGCAGAGCTGTTTGTAATTAAAGTAAATACCTTTTTGAACGGTTTTGCATTTTGCTTGTAGATGCGCCTCAATAGGTTCAGGACAACAACTTGTTTGAGATATTAGATATGCAAATGTTCACGCGTATGTTCCGCTAGTATTGATTATATTAGACGTTCTGTCGTGTCTAATACCAATAGCATGAATTGCATTTACTTAATGGGATACTTGTCTTTGAAGTTCAACCGGTAATTATAAGCAATAATACGTTCATGCATATTTAAAACAAAAACACTGAAATAAATATGTGTTTTTTTACAAGTGAAAACATATATTTAATTTAATATTTGTAATGCACATGCAATAACTGAGACGCTTGTTCATTGTATGAAAAGTTCACTAATAATCTTTTTTTTATATAAAAAACCGTCGCTTTAAATTACGAATAATGCGTGTTATTTTCAATCCGATAATTTGTGAAACGGTTCATAAGCGCGATTTCCACAATGAAATTCTTAATTTGACGTTTTACTTCATATTGTGATGGTAATTGTAGTATCAATTTATTTATATAAAGCCGCATGTACACATCATTTCAAAGCGACAAATACTATTGGAGCAACAATGCTTTGTTACTGCATTTGCATAGACGTCAAATCGTATTAATATTTTCAATGTGATATTATTTTTTGTTGAAAATCATGTATTGTAATACCTTACAATATCGAAGCATTTATATTCAGAACAATATTAAGCACATGAGCCTGTTACTTTGAGCCTTGTCTTTAAAATAAAAGTTATCAAACAACGCGAGAGTGTGCTCGCCATTTGCGTATTTTCAAATATTGGCTTGCCTGTGTTAAAAAAAGTATGTTTATACATGTAAACCTTGAGAGATCTTACGCAGTTGTTTTGTAATTATTTGAACAATTATCAAAGAAAAATAGTTATAAAAACTCCCGCTTTTATATGAATGTGCATGATATAAGATTTTTTGTATTGCATTCAAGCGCTGTTCTTGCCTTATTAATTCATTAAGCATATACAGTTTAATAAAGAGTCAATATGAAAATAATCCATTAACATATGGGAACCATTTGCGCAATATAAGTTTTCTATATGAAACGATCTAAGCAAAATAAGATTTTCTTTACTATCACTTAAGTATATCATCGCATTGCATAATTTCAGTTTAAGAAATAATTTTTATTCATTAATTATTTTTTGTCATTGAAAATAATAAGCACATCAAAATAATGATCCGTTAAACGACGGAGTACACACGCTTTAAATTACGAATAATCCGTGTTATTTGCATACCGACAATTGAATATGCTGTTTCCTTTAAATGAGTTTGGTGAAAAGTTTGCTAAGGAGTTTTGAAAAACTACGCCCGACTTCGAATGATCTTCAGTATCTCAGCCCCTTGATTTGAACTGCTTATTTCTTGGTATTTATTAAATGAGTGTTTACTTGCAGTTAAATTAGTTAATATCATAATGGAAACTCATCGTTTCTTGTCTTCCGTATTTGCGTTCTTCAGTACTTTGTTTACTCATAAATGTAAGCATAGCTTGCCTACTTTTTTCTACTTTTGCTGTAATTTAGTGCATCATCTTCTAGATGCCCACATATTTATATTGTGAAGCAGTCCGATAGCGAAATTGTCTGCAAATGTTATCAACAAACACTAAATTATCAAGATATTTAGACAATTTAGACAATCGTTCACCTAATAACAAATATAGAATTGCAAAAAAATAAAAATTTTCAATTACCTGCATTGTAATGGGATATGAATCGCAAAAACGAATGTTCCCGGATTCACAATATTTTCGAAAAAAAAACACAACAATTATTGCATTTCTGCTCGTTCGCTAGCAGTCATTTTGTTTGGAATGTTTATCTTGATAAAATGACATTTTATATGAGCTGTCATGCGAAATGGGTAAGCATTTTATGTAAAAACAAGTTGTATTATCATTCGTTTGAAATTAACACCCATTTAAGAAAACCTTTTATAACTTTGCCTGCCGTTTTAATAAGTGTTTACTCATTTTGCAGAATGCGAATATATGTTCTTAAACATGTGAATAGAATAAAATCAATCACTCAAACGACAAATCTAATTTCAAGCATTCCCAGCTTGAACTTTCTATATTATCAACTTTCAAATTTAATGGATCTTGCAATATGTCACAAACATGTTATTATATTTTATTGAAATCACACCTACGTAGACAAAACTGCGTCATCAGATGCATTAAGTTATAAAACAGATTGTTTCCGTTACTGATCTTGTTGGAATTGATATTAAGTAATGTACAGCTAGGGTGTGCATGCCATATCAGTTATCAAATCAAATATCGTGTTATATGTTCGTGTCTCAGCCTTGGCATATAAAATTAGAAACTATGACGTGTATATAGTTGCTTTATAAGTTACTGCTGTATTTGGAATTTGTTCATATTCATGTCAGTTTTAAAGTTCAGGAGTTAACAGTAAAAACATACACACCTAAATATATCATTAAAGAATAAAGGTCACAATATACTAAAAGATTCCCTTAACATATTCAACGCAAAAGTGATAATTCAAAACAGAATAAACTAGAAATGGCGCGGCAGAGGCCGACGCTTATCCCCATGCCGCATGTTTGACCCAGGGGCGCCCCAGGGTTGGTAATGGGGCCATGCATAGTTGAGATTGACCTTATTGTCATAAGATATGGTCAGTATCAATTTGAAGTAAATCGGTGTAGAAATGAAGAAGTTAATGTAAACTTACTTTTAAAAAATGAGTGAAACTCTTTGACCCGGCCCCAACGCAACCCCCATAACTTTTGATCCGGGGGTCAGATCAAAATTCCAAATTAATGCACTGTCGCACATATGCTCCTAGCTTCCATTTGTGTAAGTTTTAATGTTCTAGTGCTAAAAGTGTAGGAGAAGACAGTGACCAGGACGGACGGACGGAGAGACGGCGGAGATAACCACATAATAGATTTCAAAATTAAAACGCGGACCCTAAGTTCAAGGTCAAGGTCACAGGGGTCAAAATTGTATGGGCATGAAAAGGTCTTGTCCAGATAAACATGCGTAACAAATATGAAAGCAATATCTGAAGGGACACAGACGTAATGAGCTTTTGAATCGCGGTCGCAGATTTCGAAACCTGAACGCTGTCCCCAAGTTCAAAAATTTCATGCGCATAGAAAGGTGTTGTTCAGACACACATGCGTACCAAATATGAAAACAATATATGAAGGGACACAGTAGGTATGAGCATTTTTTGAATCGCGGTCGTAGATTTCGAAACCTGATCGCTGACCTCAAATTCAAGGTCAAGGTCACAATTTTATGCGCATGGAAAGGTGTTATCCAGATGCACATGCATACCAAATATGAAAGCAATATCTGAAGGGACACAATAGTTATGAGCCTTTTTCGAATCGCAATTGCAGATTTTGAAACCTGAACGCTGACCTCAAGTTTAAGGTCAAGGTCACATGGTTTAAAAATTGTATGCGCATGGAAAAGTGTTGTCTAGATACACATGCATACCAAATATGAAAGCATTATCTGAAGGGAAACAGTAGTTATGAGCCTTTTTCGAATCGCGGTCGCAGGAAAATCTCTTACCCGGCCCACCCCAACCCCCATAACTTTTGACCCAGGGGTCAGATCAAAATTCCAAATAGTGCACCGTCGCACATGTGCTCATAGCTACCATGTGTGTAAGTTTCAAGGTTCTAGTGCTAATAGTGTAGGACGAGATAGTGGCCTGGACGGACGGACAGACGGCGTAGATAACCACATAATCCCCACTTTTTCTCCGAAAAGCGTGGGGATAATACAAGCAACATGTTTGGCGTAGAGATCCTCATAACCATTACAGAGCATTCCAAGCCGAATTGATTTTAACAATTACAAACTTAGATCATGATATGTGTAAGAAAGAACTCGACGCGAATCATCTATCACTGTTTAACGGCCATCTTTTATAAACGTCGTTGAATTATTTAGAGAGAGTTGCATTTTACAAATTATAATTTAATATACTGTCACTTATACTTATTTACATTTACGTGTAACATCCATATTAATAACTAAATCATCTATAAAATAAAATCTTACGTCAAATCAAAGGTTTAACTGTTTCTCTGTGCGAGATGAATAAGCAATGAACCCTGTGATTGATGTGTCTAGAACCAATGCGTAATTGGGGATCCTCACATGTATTGGCATGAACGTGTGTATTTCAAAAAAGCCTGTTGCACATATACATTAGACCGACTTAAATAAATGAAAGCGCATCATATTGTACTTAAATTTACATCAGGTTAAACACAAGGATTTAGAACGACCGCATTTCGTTTAAAATGTTGTTCTGTGTTGTATAGCCAACTGGTAACTTGTCTTCAATTTAGAACTTGAATGTAATGAGTTTAATCTAATCAATTTGCTGGGGTTTAAATATTGCATAGTAATTTTTGTAAGTGCAATTTTAATTACAACTGAATACAATACCGATTGATCATTCAGTGTTGACATCAACCCAATTGGATTCCGTACACTCATACTTCATGGACCAATATATAGTAATGTTAACTCCAATAAATGGTAGTTTCTGACTTTCCATGTTCCAGCTAGACATTTTTATGAGAATGAAATTGCAAATATGAGGCGGTTATGTAATGTTGTTGATTAAATATTACTTTGGATGGCAAGTGAAGAAATGTTCTCACTGTATTGTATCACAGCGTGGTCAGAAAGGGGTGAAATATAAGCAGCCAAGTAAATTTAGCGAAATTTTTTACCACGAGCATGTTGCAATAAAGTGAAGTGCCACTTTTAAACTATATATGTAAGGAATCGTTTATTTATTAAATTTAAACTTAATGTTTTATCAGTTAAATTTTACAATACTATGCGTTTCATCTAAACTAAAAATAACTGCGTAGACACAAAGTGTGATTTTTAAGGATAACTGGCACTATGTGACATGTACGTGATTCCGGCTGATCATCGTAGAGCCGTCGAAAAACGTCTTTTACAAAATGAACAAAAAGATTTTAAATATGGTTAAAAAAAACTCAATATCAACATAATACTTCTGAATAATCCGGAAATTATATTGTTATTAAATGTATATGATTTAAATTAAAATATATAAGTGCACACCGTTGTACAATCGAAGTTTTCAACAATAATGTTAGAATTAGTAACTGCTAGCTCGTTTGAAATATATGTATGTGTTTTATATTATTATATACGTAAATAAGAAAGAAGTAGGTCCTCACATAATTACGAATTATTACTTCATATCTTCATTTAGCTATAATATGACCATAAGGTCACATGCAAATGAGTACATTTAAAATTTGAAGATATCATAACCGCAAAAATGCTTTGTCTATATATATGTTACAAAGCTATAAAATCAAATTAAGTGTCTTACTGTGTTTTTTCTTAAGTGTTGTATATAAATACTTTTTCGGCTCTGTTCGATTTAGCTGTGCATATGCAGGAAAATATATTCAACATGAAATCAGTTATAGTTAAAGCACCTGTGCCCAGTATTACTTTGATAATTGTCATTTTAATAAACGATATTACTAGGCGGGAGCATGCGTGATAAACTCGCAGATTATGTGTTTATGAAGATTGGCTCGTCCGTGTTGAAAGCAACATTTTCATAAACATAAACATTAAGATCTTTTGATGATGAACAGTTGTGTAATTTTTAGAACATCGATCAAATAATAATAACAACCGAAGTTACGTGCTTGTGCTTTATGACTTATATTTGCATTGCATGCAATTGTTGCTTGTTCGTGATTACATCAATACAACGTAAAACAATATTACTGAAATATATTACTGTTTAAAATTTTTTTAAATTGTGTGTTAACTAAGGTTCTATTCCTCGAGCCGTTGGCCTGTTGTTGTACTATTATTGAAGAAAACATCGTCTTATTTAAGAGTTACCGGCAACTGGTATAAATTAAGCTATCAAAGCGAACCATCCTGTTGTTTTCAAAATGTGTACCTGCAATTGAAATATAGACACAGCAACAAAATGACACGTTAAACTACCACAATTCGCTCTCCGCAGTTTTAAAATTAACAATAATTCGTTTTTGTCCACATCAAAACTGCAAGATTCTATTTTCAGGAAAAACACATTTTTCACGAGGATATTGATATCCATTTTAGTGAATATCGAACCGTATATTAAGTGTTTTTCAATAACTTCATTTCATGTTTTACTGCTTATTATAATGTCGATTGTTAAATGATTATTTACTCACTCTTTATACAGCTCTTGCTAAACGTAATGGAAACATCACGTATCCTTGCACAATTCAAGACGACGTTTCAGTCCATTACGTTTCAGCCAAACAAACAAATAACTAGCCTTGTTGACGTTTGCTGTAACAGAAGCGCACCTTTTGTCAAAGCTGCCCTAATATTGCCAGTATAAAACAGTTTGTAGCGATATTGTCTTCAGATATAAACAGCAAACAGTGGATTATCAACCTGATAAAACAAGCCATCAACAAATAGAATCATCAATAATTTTAAGTATCAAGATAGATTGATTTAATTTAATTAATATTGTGATAGAATATAATTGTTGTTTAGAAAATTTCCCAATTTTCAGAAGATAGTATAATTGTCTTTTGTGTATTTTAGTAGAGGCAGCATATCGATATATGAACCATTTGGGTAATAAATAAATTAAATATTGAAATTCAAAGTTATATATTAATTTTAACAAATAGTATACATCCATCTTCTTTTGATTCCGTGTTTCAAACTTTTGCTTTAAAGGGATCTTTTCACGCTTTGGTAAATTGACAAAATTGAAAAAAGTTGTTTCAGATTCGTAAGTTTTCGTTTTAGTTATGATATTTGTGAGGAAACAGTAATACTGAACATTAACCATGCTCTAATATAGCCATTATATGCATCTTTTGACGATTTTAAAACCTAAAAATTATAAAGCGTTGCAACGCGAAACGATTGAATAATTTGGAGAGTTCTGTTTTTGTCGTTAAATTTTGTGAAACTACGAAGATTGCTTATATAAGGTATAAAATACGACAAGAATGTGTACTCGGCGGAATAGCTCAGTAGGCTAAAGCGTTTTTACTTCAGGACTCTGGCAGGACTCCAAGGGTCACTGGTTCGAAACCTGCTCCGGGCAATGTTCTTTTCCTTTTTTTATTTTTTTTCTTGATTTTTTACTGGAGCTTTTACGATCCAATGTTCACATTTATCAATATAAAGCATTTAATGAATAAGTTTAAAAAATGCCAAAATCTGTGAAAAGGCCCCTTTAAACGTTAACTGGCTTACTTTCAAACGCTTACTTTTGATTTTACTTTAGAAAGATTGTTATTGACAAATGTTACTTTATATAAGTTGGATTGCTTTACTGCCTTCCACATAATATTCACGTTGAAAGCATAAGATAGAAAGTATATCTTAATAAACGTTAATCAAATGTGAGCCCTTGTGCAAACTGTGTTTGCCGCCACTCGCAATACACTGGAAAATCACTCGATTGAAAGTAACATTGATTCAAGAGGTCCTTTGATTATTGAGAATGCTTTTTTAACACAAATTTCTCTGAAAATAGGAGAGAAGATATGATGTAATTTGATTTAAAGCTTGAGATTTACATAATTGTTGTTTAATTTATCATCTGATACACGAATGCTTGTAGAGTGTTGTTAAGTCATTTTACTTTGCTTGACAATATCTGTTTTGTTTTAAACTTATTATCCCCACGCTTTTCGTAAAAAACGTAGGGATATTGTGGCTCATTGGGTCATTGTCGACCTAAAATCAAGCCGATTCTAGTCACCCGGTCGGCTTGAAGTCACCCCGGGATGACATGAATCGGCTTGAAGTCACCCTAGGATAACAAGAATCAGCTTCAAGTCACCCCCGGGTGACTTCAAGCCATTTCAGGTCGACAATAACCCAATACTCTATGCTCATTGGGTCATTGTCGACCTGAAGTGGCTTGAAGTCACCCGGGGGTGACTAGAAGCCGATTCATGTCACCATGGGGTGACTTCAAGCCGATTCTAGTCACCCGGTTGGCTTGAGGTCACCCCAGGGTGACATTAATCGGCTTGAAGTAACCCTAGGGTGACAGGAATCGGCTACTAGTCACCCCGGTAGACTTCAAGCCATTTCAGGTCGACAATGACCCAATGGGCGATATTGTGGTTATCTCCGTCTTCTGTCCGTCCGTCCTGGCAACCTGCTCCTCCTACACTATTGACACTAGAACCTAGAAACTTACACACATGATAGCTATGAGCATATGAGCGACAGTGAACTATTTGGAATTTTGGTTTGAACCCTGGGACAAAATTAAGGGTGGTTGGTTTGGCCGGGTCAGAGATTTTCCTGCGATCGCGATTTAAAAAAGGCTCATGACTACTGTGTCCCTTCAGCTATTGCTTTCATATTTGGTATGCATGTGTATCTGGACAAGAGCTTTCCATGTGCATAAAATGTTTGACCCCTGTAACCTTGACCTTGGACTTGAGGTCAGCTTTCAGGTTTCGAAATCTGCGACCACGATTCGAAAAAGGCTCATAACTGCTCTGTCCGTTCAGATATTGCTTTCATATTTGGTATGCATGTGTATCTTGACAACACCTTTCTATGCGCATAAATGTTTGACCCCTGCGACCTTGACCTTGAACTTAAGGTCAGGTTTCAGGTTTTGAAATCTTCGACAGCGATTTAAAAAAGACTCATACATACTGTGTCCCTTCAGATATTGCTTTCATATGTGGTATGCATGTGATTCTAGACAACACCTTTCCATGCGCATACAATTTTTCCCCCTGTTACCTTGACCTTGAACTTGAGGTCATCGTTCAGGTTTCGAAATATGCGACCGCAATTCGAAAAAGGCTCATACCTACTGTGTCCCTTCAGATATGGCTTTCATATTTGGTATGCATGTGTATCTGGACAAGACCTTTCCATGCGCATAAATTGTTTTACCCCTGTGACCTTGACCTTGAACTTGAGATCAGCGTTCAGGTTTCGAAATCTGCGACCGCGATTCGAAAAAGGCTCATAACAACTGTGTCCTTTCTGATATTACTTTCATATTTGGTATGCATGTATATCTGGACAAAACGTTTCCATGCGCAAAAAATTGTTGACCCCTGTGACCTTCACCTTGAACTTGAGGTCACCGTTCAGGTTTCGAAATCTGCGAACACGATTCGAAAAGGCTCATAACTACTGTGTCCCTTCAGATATTGCTTTCATATTGGTACGTATGTTTATCTGGACAACACAGTTCCATGCGCATGAAATTTTTGAACTTGGGGTCCGCGTTCATGTTTCGAAATCTGCGACCGCGATTAAAAAAAGCTCATAATGTATGTGTCCCTTCAGATATTGCTTTCAATATTTGTTATGCATGTGTATCTGGACAAGACCTTTCCATGAGCATAACATTTTTAACCCCTTTGACCTTGACCTTGAACTTAGGGTCCGCGTATAGATTTTGAAATCTGTTATGTGGTTGTCTCCACCGTCTGTCAGTCAATCCGTCCGCTACTATCTCCACCTACACTATTATCACTAGAACCTTGAAACTTACACACATGGTAGCTATGAGCATATGTGCAACAGTGCACTATTTGGAATTTAGATTTGACACCTGGATCAAAGGTTATTCGGGTTGTGGTGGGGCCGGGTCAGAGATTTTCACTCTTTTTTTTGTCTGTTAAACATTAACTTCTTCATTTCTAAATCGATTTACTTCAAATTGATACTGAACATATCTAATGACGATACGGTCAATCTCAACTATGCATGGCCCCATTACCAACCCTGGGGTACCCCTGGGTCAAACATGCGGCGTGGGGATACGCGTCGGCCTCTGCCGCGCAATTTCTAGTTATTTTAGCTCGATTGATTAGACAGCCTCAGGCTTATTTGAAAGGCTCTCGGGTCCTAGAACCAGAACTTGGTGTCTTTGAGCTTTATCTAAAGAACGCTTTAACTACGGAGATCGAACCCGTAACCTTACGGTCGCTAGGCGGAAACCATGTCGATGTTAAGTGATACATGTATGTTTTGTTATTATTGGTATTGGACTGTGGTAACATTTTAATAATTGGAATTGGACTGTGGTAAAAACAGTTAAATATTATATGTAAAGATTTTTTTCAACTGTATTTCCATCGACTTATGGAATGACTTCAAACACAACTATATTTGAATATTCGTCTGAATGTTATGAGGCATGTAAATGTCATCATATCTCTGTCAAAGTACGAATTACACATGAGTGATGTATTCATCTACTTTTCTATAGTTTTATTTCTTAGATGTTTACGATATTGTTATTGCTGTTGTAGTTTTAACAAAAATTACATTCATATGAATTGGACTGTATAACCACATTTCTTTTTAAAACAATATTTGTTCGTGCAGAGAAAAAATATATTGTTCCATTATTGTTGACATAATTATTTATTGTTGAGCGCTTACAACAAGATAATAGAGTTTCAAACATTCTGCTGTATTGGGAACTGTCAACGATGAATTGTAACACGAACTGCAATAATTGACATTTCTGAACACCAGATGTCTAGTTTTAAATTTGACGTCATTATCAATCTCGAAGAAGTAATTAGAAGATCCTGATAATTTTCATTTCCGAGTGCATAAATGTTATGTATCACAAAAAAATATTATCATATTGTTATAAGGAATATGGGAAGAATCATATCAAGTGTTCTATTGCAATTGATTGATCAGCAGATACATATCAATCAAGGATTGATATGACTTATTATGGGCCTGATATCAGTTGTAAACACCAACACATATTTGCAAAACCAAAAAGTTTAGTATTTTTTTATATACATTTAATCCCATCCATCACTATTTATTGGTAAATTACACAATAGACTTCCGGTGTAAACAGTAAGAACAACATGTAAAGCTTAGCCTTAAATAATGTATGCAATCAGTGTGATAAGTGTGACTTGGAATATGGAAAGTGTAAAATTTGTGTAAATATAAGGACTTAAAAACCTAAAAGAAGTACGTATGAAACTATGTGTAATAAAATAAAAAAATTGATAGACAGTATTATTCAAAGCTAAATACACTGGGTGGGGTATCTTTTGCCCAAAGATAAATATTTTTGAGCCGGTTAGTGCAGGTTTAGCAAGTACCGCTCATCCACTCATCCGTCACGCTCTACGTGACAGAAGATCGTCACGCTTGAATTATTAGATCATAACTACGAACTAAACAGTGCAACTTAATGTGTATGAGCTCCGGCATTTGCCGTTATTTATAATTATAAACCTCAATTGACGCTCAATTCTGTAAAAATGAATACCGGTAAGCGGACACTTTCGTCTACGGCGAGCGAAACTTCTACTAATACAAGCTTACTGGAAACATCTGTTTTCGAAAAAAGCGAAACATCAACTAAAGGTGGCGGTCAAGGCAAAACTTCAAAGAAAAATTCAAAACCTGACTCCAAAAAACAAAAAACCATGAGTACATTCGTCACCAGTAAGCAACATGATACAGTCGATATAACAATCGAAAAACGATTGGACGAAATTAGCAACAAACTTTCCCGCGTCCTTACAAAGGACGACTCAACCTTTATTAAAGACATGATAAAAGAAACTGTCGAACAGTTGAAAGAGAAGTTGTTGGGTAATGTTCTACATCGAATAGAAATTATAGAAAGCGACTTGTTTGAACAAAAACGTGAAATTACACTGCTCAAAAATGAAAACGTCGCAAAAACCAAAATAATTGAGGAGCTTAAACAGCAAAACGCGCTTTTAGAACAAAAGAAGACCAGTGATGCAGTAAACTTCGATGAATTTGCCAACAACACCGAGCAATATAGTCGACGTAACAACCTGAGAATTGCCGGTGTGCCGGAAGACCAGGACCATCAATCCTCGGTTTGGGTGACTGATAAAGTCGCTGCTCTGGTCAATTCTCATCTGGGTATCTCCATCCAACCCACTGACATAGATATAGCCCATAGGTTGGGAAAATTCAAACCAGGTTCAAACCGACCAGTTATTGTGCGTAAAGCTAAATTATTTAAAGGGTCAAGCATCTTTGCTGAATGAAGACCTCACCAAACTAAACGCAGAGGTGCTGGCATCCGTCCGACTTAAGCAACCGAACGCCGTCGAAAGAGCTTGGTCATTTGAGGGGAAAATATTTGCGGTTTTTAAAGGCAACGAACATGCTACGCAGATTAAATACCCAGAATTCAAAAGCTGGTTGGACAAGCCATGGCCCAAAAAGTCCTATTCTGAGACGGTAGGAAACCCTGCTCGTGCAAGAACCAGAGTGGCATCAAACAAGTGAACATATTTTGTAAAAACAGTATACAGTGTATATAAGAACATTTATTTCAATTACACGGCTGTACAAACTGCGCTAGTATTTTGTGTTAATGGCCATTTGTCTCTCAGCTTTCACAACTTAAATCTTCCTTAATTAATATCTATTATAGCAATATTAATATATTCTAGACACCATTAATTAAAAAATAGAATAGTATGATATAAATGAAACACCACCTCTTCATATCAATATTCGTAATTTTTCCGGCTATGCTCATGGATTTGGAAGGTTTTCTTCTATCACGGTTACGTCCCTTTGATCAAATGCATCATTAATTCTCTACGTAAATACGACTGCATGTAGTATATCAATAATTAAATATAGCGTTTTATGTAAAATGGTTTCTCCATACAGAGGTTTACTTTTGAACTATGATGTTGCCTATCCTTTTCATGTTTGTTATGTTTTGGCTTTGACCCTTTCAAGCTGGCTCACTAGAAATATTATTGTTTCAATGTGAAAATGTACACAAGTCTTACGATATGATTTTCATGTCAGTGTGCTCAAGTTTGTGTTTTTGTACATAGCATGTAATACAACTCTAGTGCTTATTTAAATTTTCTTGTTTTCCCATACAGTACATTTAACTATAATATAGCTGCTAACCTTCTGTTTTTGTGTATACTTGTGTTTGCTGATGTTCATAAATATGCACATGAACTATTCATTTATGTCTGCCACTAATGCAAAATTAAATACTCTTTTTTCAATTCAGTAATTATTACTATAACCTAGTTGCTAACCTTCTGTTTTTGTATATTCTTGTGTATGCTAGTTATCATAAAATGTTTAGTTTATGTCTGCAATTTAACAACTAAAATAACAATTTTTATGAAACTACTGTCATAATTTAACAAATAATTTATAGTTTTTTTTCAGATAAAAATGACCCTTCTTACAAATGTTGTACGTGTCTTCTAAAACAAATAGTACTCCTTTGTGCACATTTAAACCAACATGCACTTACTTTATATGCAGGAGAGTAGCAATAATATATATTGATGCACCAATATATGCATGCGTTTAAAATAAGTTTTAAATATATATGCATATAATATAATGGTTTTGTCTCCGTCCGTCCGTCCGTCACTTTTTTCTGGATCCTTCTATGACTTTAAAAGTTCTGAATACTTTTTCATGAAACTTGGAACATGGATAGATGGCAATATGGACATTATGCACTTCATTTCATTTTGTTCCTACGTCAAAAATGATGGTTGCTATGGTAACAAATAAACTAGAAATAGTGCGATAACTTTAAAAAGTTCCTTTTTTTTCATGAAACTTGGAACATGGATAGATGGCAATATGGACAGTATGCACATCACTTCATTGTGTTCCTATGTCAAAAATTGTGGTTGCTATGGAAACAAAAAATATTCTGAAAATGGTGAAATATCTGACAATGGTGGAGCCGGTAGGAGACTTTCATTGACTTTTATTGCTTGGCAATAGTCTTGTTCTACAGGTACCTGTTTTATATACATGGTAGCGGTATGATTTCATATTGATACATCACTGTATGTATGTAACATGAACATGATTGGGAATCTTTAATAACAATAATAGTCTTTATACATGTTCTAACATATAAACAAAACTATTTATTGCTGTTTTTAATTGAATACATGGTCATTCAGTGTTACACATTGCTAAATAATGTATCCACTAAGATACCTTCATTACATGATTTTTCTTTCTAATCTGTGAATGTTAAACAAGCTATAAATACATTTAAATAAAATATATTGTTGAAGATATTACAAGTGCTGAACTTAGGATTATCTGTTTGTCTTCATTAACATTCTTAAGCTGTATTGTTTTATGAAGGTGTAAACAGTGGAGGACTAAAATCATCCTTTTATTTTTCACTTAACACTTTATAAGTAACAATTCTTCAATAATATATTAACTCTTACTTCATTTTCGCTTTCATATGAAGTTTTTTTTTTAAGTGTTGAGTGAAATTTGGATGTAAAAGACAACTACACTGTCGGATTCAATATCACTGTCTTTGTAAGTACTCTCTTCCTCATATAGATCAGTTACAATATTATTAAAAAAATATGCTTGTCAAATATATACCTCCCCTACATGCCGATTAAAATAAACTGATACTACAAATAAACAAGAATTGAAGGTGATTATTTAAGTATATTTTTTCCATGTTTAATCTGAAAATATCTGAAAAAAAAATCTTATTTGTTACCGCTTCTGATTGACATCTCTTGTTGCCGGCTTACTTTTAAGTAATTTTTTAAAAAGTATATTTTTTCCATGTTTAATCTGAAAATATCTGGAAAAAAATCTTATTTGTTACCGCTTCAGATTGACATCTCTTGTTGCCTGCTTACTTGTACATAACTTAAACCATTGATATCGCTTGTTACCTACTTAGTTGTACACTACTTAAACCTTTGACAACTCTTGTTGCCTACTTAATTGTACATAACTTAAACCATTGACATCTCTTGTTGCCTACCTTATTGTACATAACTTAAACCAACAGTCGCATAACCACTGTTATCGATTTTTGTGTAATGCTACTATTTTATGTATAATTTGTAAATAGTCAATTGTGGCAATTATACGTTAATTTTTTTGATCTTATGATAACATGAAATTAACAATAATCTTCCATACGAACTCTAAAAGTGTTTTATTACGTGTGTTTTTTGTTATATATAGAAACAAAATTATTTATTTCGTATTAACTTGATATTGGTTCATTTCTGCATTTAACAAATGCGTACAATGAAATAGCATAATATTAATACATTTTTGTTATTTTAAAAATAAATCGACTTAATAAATTTAAATAACATTATATTGATTGATATCTGCACTTAAAAATATTACAAAAATACTTTATTTCAACATAACTGTTCGAAAAATAATGAAAAAATTTACTATCCACTGATTGCATATGTTCTTTTATTCTTTTTATCTTTGTAATGTTTAGCCAAGCTACCATTACATTCATTGTCATTTTCACATTTGTGTTTTTCTCTGTCTATTATGTTTGTTTTTTAGTTTGGACCAGTGGTCCATTGTGTTTTCTTCTCACTTCTGTGATTAATTCTTTTCACTTCTTCATATCTATGGAATATCCACCTTTCTGTACCCCTATTTTTTGTTTCCTATTTTTGTTTGTATGTATGGACGTCCTATGTCTTATAAGAGAAACAAACTTGACATGTTTTAAGATAGAAACTAACTGGACAAGCACACACAAACTATCATTAACATCACCCTCCACATTTTTAAATGATTAAATTATGTACTTTAAATGTTAAAGGGCTAAACAACAAAGACAAACGCATTAAAATCTTCAAATGGTTAGACGATAAAAAATATAGTATATGCCTTTTACAAGAAAGTCATTTGACACATACCTTAGCACAAACCTTAAAAGATGAATGGGACGGAGAAATCTATCTCAGTGGAGAACATACTAATAAACAAGGCATTGCCTTTCTGATAAAAAATAATATAGGGGTCACAGCCGATAACTTTAAGGAAATAATAATTGGCAGACAAGCAAGTATAGATATCAAAATACACGAAACACAAATAACATTAATCAACGTCTACGGCCCTAACATAGACGATTCCACATTTTACGAAACATTACAATCCTTCATAATTAATAACCAAGATAAAAACATTATAATCGGTGGTGATTTCAATACTGTCCTGAACCCATTATTAGATAAAAAGAATGGAAACCTTTATACTCATACTAAAAATAGAAACATATTAAATAACATAATTGAAAACTACAATATGATAGATATCTGGCGTACAATATACCCAAACGAAAGCAAATTCACCTGGCACTCAAACACAAAACCAACAATATTTTGTAGATTAGACTATTTTTTAATATCTGAATCTCTTTGCAATATAATTGACACATGTAACATAAAACCAGGATTCATGACTGACCACTCTCTAGTTGAACTTAAACTGCACAACATACAACCTGAAAGAGGCCCAGGATACTTTAAAATTAACAACAGCATCTTATTAGATACACAATATCAAACACAAATAAAACAGGAAATATTAAATACAGTTCAAAATAATAAAGACGCAAACCCAAACACCTTATGGGAAGTAATTAAAGGAAATATACGTAACACAACAATTAGATACACATCATTTAAACAAAAAGAAACACACAAACTTGAAACCGAAACCATCAAAACCATTGAAACACTTGAAAAACAATTGCATCAAACAAACACAAAAGATACCACCGACATTGAAAACGAAATAACATTAAAAAAACAAATATTAGATGGAATCTATCATACACATCTCAATGGAATAATACTAAGAGCGCGTGCACAGCATGTTGAACACAATGAAAAAAATACAAAATATTTCGCAAACATTGAAAAACGTAGAAGTGAACAAAAAACTGTACACAAATTAGTAGTCAATGGCAAAGATATAACAAACAGAATTCAAATACTAGAAGAACAACGTTTATTTTTCGAAACCCTCTATAAACGAAAAAATGTTGAAAATAACACCCTTTTTAAAAATACACATCACGCTTTAAACCAGGAGGAAACACAACTGTGCGACGGATTGCTTAATGAATATGAATGTGGATTAGCACTATAAGAAATGCAAAATAACAAAAGCCCAGGATCTGATGGCATCACAATCGAATTTTATAAAATATTCTGGAATGATATAAAAACACATCTAATTAATTCACTTAACTATTCATTTAACAACGAAAACTTAACTACGCTACAAAGACAAGGTATTATATCACTTATTCCAAAACCCGGAAAAAACTTAGAACCCTTATCAAACTGGCGCCCGATTAGTTTACTGAACAATGATTATAAAATTGCAACTAAAAGTATAGCAAACAGAATTAAAAAAATATTACCATCAATCATTTCAAAATCTCAATCTGGTTTCATAAAAGGACGTTACATTGGTGAAAACGTTCGTCTTATCCAAGAATGCATAAACTATTTCAACGATTCAAATAATCCTGGTCTAATATTCTTTGCAGACTTTGAAAAGGCATTCGATTCGCTTGATCATTCATTTATGTTCTCTTGCTTAGAAAATATGAACTTTGGTGAAAGTCTTATTCAATGGGTCAAACTATTCTATACCGATATTAACAGTATAATCATTAATAATGGCTTCTTTTCAAACAGTTTTAACATCGAACGAGGGGTTCGACAAGGATGTCCACTCTCATCATCGCTATTTATTATTTGCATCGAGTATCTATCACATCACATCCAATCAAATAAACACATAAAAGGCATATCACTAGAACCTGACGAAGAAATCAAACAATCCCTATTTGCTGACGATGCAACTTATTTCTTAAATGACAATTACGATTCTTTCCATAACCTAATAGAGTCGCTAACCCTTTACGGAATGACATCGGGTCTTAAACTAAACAAAAGTAAATGTACTGTGCTACGAGTAGGTAAATTCAAACAAAGCAATGTTCAATACAAAAAAGAAATGAAATTTAATTGGACATCCGATGAAGCCACAACGCTAGGAATTACTTTCACAAATAATGAAAAGGATACAGTTCTTAAAAACATACTACCTAAATTACAGAATTTTAAAAACTGCTTAAAATCATGGCATCATCGTAAACTTACACTTATCGGAAAAAACACAGTATTGAAAACGTTTGCACTTCCTAAATTAATATATGTTTTAACAGTTCTCCCAAATCCACCAAATGATGTTATTAACGATATAAAATCAGCAATATTTAATTTCATATGGGACGGTAAGCCTGATAAAATAAAAAGAACTCAGTTAATTCAATCTGTAGAAAATGGAGGCATCCAATTAACGAACATTGACTCATTCTTGAATGCAATCAAATGCAGCTGGGTTAAAAGATACCTAGATAATACCAATACGAGTAAATGGAAATTATTCTACCAGAAAATCCTAAAAAAATATGGTGACTCCTTAATCTTTGAATGTAACATCAGCAATACTATCTTACATGAAATTGCAAACGAAAACATATTTTTGTCTGATGTTCTATCAGCGTGGAGTGATGTCACTCATAACTTAGAAACCCAAACCAGCAGTAAAACAATTTTATGGAACAATAAAGACATAACTTCAAACAATAAGACCTTTTTCTATAAAGACTGGTTTGAACGAAGCATTAAATATGTCGACCAATTATATGACTACAGAATTAGGGATTTCTACTCTTTTGATAATATATGCTACATATACGGAATACCTTCAAATAGTTTTCTGAAGTACTACACACTAATCAAAAGCATACCCATACATATTAAATCTGAAATCAATACAAACAATACACCATGTACTCAAACAACATTTGTAGAAAACATACTTGGAAGAAAAAACAAAGCAAATAAAATATTTTACACAATACAAATTAGAAACCCTACAGAAAACTCCAAAATCCAAAATAAATGGCAAGTCCTCTTTGGAGAAAATGAACTTAATTGGAAACACATATTTACCATGCCATATAAAGCAACTATTGAAAGCACGCTGAGAAATTTTCAATATAAATACATCCATAGAATTATAGCTACAAATAAATATCTCTTTAAGTGCAAATTATCTAACTCAAGTCTGTGTGACTTCTGCAGTGAAAACATCGAAACTATAGAACATCTTTTTTGGGAGTGCAAACACATCCAGCCTATTTGGAATCAATTAATATCTTTTCTTGAACAACATCAACTAAACGTTAAACTATCTTTCTTAAATGTAAGTTTCGGAATTAACTCATTGAAATCATTAGACTGTAATAATATTGTGAATTTTATGGTCATATTGATGAAATATGTTATCTTAAACATGAAGTACAAAAAACAAGTACCAAATTTTAATTGCTTTGTCCATAGTCTTAAACTAAAAATCCAGATTGAGAAAGAAATAGCCCTCAGTAATGACACATTACAAATCTTTGAACAAAAATGGAATCGGATTAAATTCTCATAATGTTTTGTCCACTTATACACATTTCACTCTAATGTTAGTTTTTCTCTCTAAAATAGTTTTGTTTATTGTTTTTAATTTTAATTTTTCTATCTGACAAGATCATTGTGAATATACAACAAAACACACAAGTCCAGTATGTTTTCTTCCGACTTTATACAACTCATCATTTTTCATAACTATTCCTCTGTTGTTCTTTTCTTTTCTCTCCAAAAAAAAAATATATATATAGGCATATCTTGTAAAACATGTCTGAACTTTATTGCTTTGTACAATCACTATATTGTATAATCATAAACATGTTTACAATGTATGTATGATATTGAATATAAAAAAAAATGAAAAAAAAAAAAAAAAAAAAAAAAAAAAAAAAAAATTACACAATAAAGAAAGACAAGCACACTGTCGATGTATATTATTATGTGTTTACTATTTAGCGAATTGTTTAGATTTAAATTATCACAAAAAGATGTTTTCGTCAGATTCTGCAAATGAGTGCTAATTGTAATACGGTCGTAACCATGCGATATATATATGACGTCATACTTAAAAAATGAAAAAAGAAATTTAAAAAAGGAAATTTGAGTATAACTATTTTTCAATTGTCACTTGCGTTATCTTTGAGAAAAAAATAAATCAAATCATGTTTAATTAATGTATCATGAAATGCTTAATTTGACTTCTGTCTTAACTTGTAAGTATTTATATGTCCTGTATTCGTGTTATGTAAGCTATGAGTTAGTATGCGCGTTTTAGGACTTAACGTTATTCTACTAAATGATGATTTTTCTTACTATTGTTGTACTTTTTGTTTATAGGAAAGTAATGTGTTGACGAATGCAACGGTTTATGCCAGTTTATAACGTTTATACTCGTATGTATTGCATACATAAAATATCAAGTCCAGGATTCTTCCACAACCTGTCATACAAGTAACAAACTATGCAGAATGACATTATTGAGGTTTAATTAGAGGTAAGAGGTTAGCTCTATTTTCATACAGGATACGCCCGAGAAATGTTTGGGCTCGTGAATGCTTAGATCTATATCCTTGTGTTATTTATTAGTTCGATGCGCCAATAAGTGTGTTCTGTTCACCACAACATAAACATAAAGAATATATTCTTTCAATTCATATTGCATTTGGATGGGAAGATATTTCATACGAAAATTGCATAACATTTTAATTACAATTATCAGCTAGACGTTTCTATATTATCCGTTACAATTAACAACTAAAATTGATAGACGTATTGTATTAAACTGAGATTCTTACATATGTCAGATATAATATTAAACTTATTTAAATATGACACCGTCGTAGTACACGTATCATTTAGAAATTTTGCTTTTTTAAGTTACACGGATTCTTAACTTGCATAACAGCGTGTGTTATTGTAATTTAAATTGTACATACATCTATATCTACCATGTTTTATTTATATAATTGTTTCCCATATTTAGATGTTCTAGCCCACATTTTATAGTAAGTGATAGACCTTAACGGGGTTAGTGTTTTCAAAATATAATTTATTCTTGTAATTATCTCCCCTTTTACAGTAAAAAGTGCATCATAGTGATGAATCTATACATGAATCCCAAAAAATATCGAATACATTGATTACATGTCCAATAATGCAAATATATTGATATGAATTAAAACCACAAATACGTGCACTAACTTTGACATTAGCTTTGCAAACTTCGCAATAAAACCCAATAGTAATAGTGTCTTCATTTGTCAAAAGTTATAAGTAACCGATTAGTTTCATTTAGCAATTCAGCTTTGAACAATTATATCATTTTTAAGTTTAATAATAGATAGATAATAATCTGTTACTGATAGTGTTCTAAATTGATATGAAGTGAGGCAGACCTAGGGTTCGCACGTCTATTAGAGTTTTTAAATGTGTGTTGAGTGTTTTTTTCTAAGATTACGACAATATATTTTAGACACTATGATTTACATAAATTGGCTTAAATAGTTGCAGCTACTACTACTTCTCGTATTCATTGATATGTGTTCACATACAATTTATATTCCATTAAAGAAGTATTGAGTTAAGAGTCGAATAACTGCTATGAAAGACGAGTATAACCCTAATACCCTAATACCGATATTGTTTTAAAGAAGCTCTGAAATTTGTCATTTGCACTTACAGTCAGCTTAGTTGGTCACCCATTGTATAACTTAATCAATTGCCCTTAAAATGTTAAATAAATCCAATATAAAATTAAATGGCTAAAATATAATCTGAGGTTTCACTGATTCTCTGTGCGAGATGAATTAGTAATGAACTATGTGATAGATGTGTCTGGAACCAATATTTTATTGGCGATCTATTTTCACCAACGTGGTTACGAACGTGTGTTGTTGTTAATCAGACTGTTGCTCAAAAACAGATTCACTTTTTTAAAATTAACTGAAGAGTTTAAATGTATGCGATAGTTTACATTTGTGTCAGTTTGATCAGAATGATCGCAATTTGTATCGTATGTAGTGTTTCTGTCTTGTATTTTCCATTGCTCGCTTGAGTTTCTCTCCTGATGATGCCTTTGGGGTTTCAGTGTTAAAGGGGCCTTTTCACAGATTTTGGCATTTTTTAACTTATTCATTAAATGCTTTATATTGATAAATGTAAACATTGGATCGTAAAAGCTCCAGTAAAAAATCAAGAATAAAATTAAAAAAAGGAAAAGAACATTGCCCGGAGCAGGTTTCGAACCAGTGACCCCTGGAGTCCTGCCAGAGTCCTGAAGTAAAAACGCTTTAGCCTACTGAGCTATTTCGCCGAGAACACACGCTTGCCGTATTTTATACCTTATATAAGCAATCTTCGTAGTTTCACAAAATTTAACGACAAAAACAGAACTCTCCAAATTATTCAATCGTTTCGCGTTGCAACGCTTTATAATTTTTAGGTTTTAAAATCGTCAAAAGATGCATATAATGGCTATATTAGACCATGGTAAATGTTCAGTATTACTGTTTCCTCACAAATATCATAACTAAAACGAAAATGTGCGAATCTGAAACAACTTTTTTCAATTTTGTCAATTTACCAAAGCGTGAAAAGATCCCTTTAAATAGTGCTTTCGTTTTCTCATGTAAAAATTTTAGTCAAATGCTATCACCATAAATCTGTGCAATTTTAATTACACCGGTATATAATATCAACTGATTATTCAGTGCTTATTTCAACAATATTCATACACTCGCTGCAATCACTAGGATAAAGTGATATGAACTGCATTCATGCACATTTATGAGATTCAATATTCAAGTTTGACATGTTTATAAGAGTGAGGTTTTCCTCTTAAAGTGGTTATTTTATGTTGTTGATTTAATATATCTTTGGATGGTAAACCAAGAAGTTGTGTATTTACTTCTCTCTTTTGTATTCCAGCGTTTTCAGTCAGTGAAGGCGTGAAACTGAGTTATATGCAGTAATTTAAGTTAAGTTTTATGTGAAGACGTGTGCATGTTGCAATAAAACCAAGTGCATGAAAAACGCTATATTTTTCAGGGTTTCCTTCTAGAACGCAGTTTCAGAAATAATTTCTGATCAGTTTTTATTAAATAATTGTTTATAATTCACATCAAGATGACGGACTGTTTGGAAAGTAAGTGGGATTTATTTGCAGAATCGAGACCAATATACATACCCATTAAACGTCAGCAACAAAAAGACAACACGTATATATGTAGCATGTGTTTCACTCATTTAACTTACCACACATTACTCGAAACATGCAGAACCAATTGTTGGTTTAGGTAAAGAACAAACGTATTTACAATTATCTGAAGAAATGCAATTTAAAAAATGTATCGTGGCTTTTAAACGTTTTAAATAGGCTCACGGCCATAGTTCAATACCAATAGGCGATTCCGTAACTGAAGTGCGTGGTTTTTATCTTCGTATATTTGCTGTCTTCTTCTTTGCACGGTCTTAACCTTAGAACGGTTATCAGAAGGTGATACACGTTAAATATAATCTTACAAGTTCGAATCTTAAAACCAATTCCATATTAAATACAGAGGGGAATGCTTGTTTTATTGTAAGGCAACATTAATGGATATATAATCAAACGATTTAAACAGTCATGCATACGAAGAACAGCCATTATTTATTTGCAAATTTGAAATTTATCCTATAAAACATATAGTTCTCTAGGAAAACCGTTATAGTACTAATGTTATGTTTATTTTATCATCATACACATTTATTTGTTTAACTAGCAGTATCTAATTGCTGATAATCAAATTACATTTAAGTACCTTATACAGAATGAATGTATTTAAAACAGAAGCAACTAATCGTCGTGTGCTCAGACACGCTGTTTAACGTGCACTGTCCCGTGAAGTTACAACTGTAATTCCTGCAGTGTTGTGTGCAATTAAAATCAATACCTATGGAGCTTAGTGGACTTAGTCTGTAGATGCCCCAATTTGTTCAGGACACAAACTTAAATTGCAAGGCAATGATAACCTACATTTATTTAATCTGGTTTATGTGTCCGTTACACATTTCATGGATTTCATTCATATAAAGAAATAACTAAACGTTGGCGAGGTAAGTTAAAACCATCACATGTCTTAATATTATGTCCTGTAATTATACATTATAAATATATTATATTTCATATAAATATTTTGTTCTGTATGTTGGACACGTGCTTTTATCAAAAGTCACACTTCATAATACACTCAACTCACAGTTTAGAGTATTTGGTGTTTAGTGATAAATAATTAAAGTTCTACCTATTGTTTTGTAGCTGTAGTTACGACAACACGTTATGTACATGTTTTGATTTCCTCTAGTATAAAAACGATGTTTAATATCCTATAAGAAAACAGCGTTAACTAAAACATAGGGTCAAGGTCGAAAACGTTATTCAGTGTATAGGACTTAACAATATACATATTAATTGCCTTTTTCCGACAACAAATCGAGATTTCGTTTTTTAATAGTTATGTTGGCATCACAATATTCTCATATTCAAAATAGAGCGTTGTATACAAAATTAATTTTGATACGAGTATTATGCAGGAATAATCACGTGAACATTCAGTCAATAAAATGTGCATATCGGACAGTTGTAATTTACATATAAAAGTTTTGTAGCACTGAGTTTTTAAGAAAAAAAGGGTAGTGGTATTTTCGATTCTATTGATTTTTATGTACTTTAAATGTTTCGCTCATATGCTAAATGGAGACAACTGGTTTTTTATTGGTCAAGAATGCGAGCTCAAACAATCACGTTTCAGCATTGTTTGTTCGTACTGGGAAATGTCCTGTCTTAACTTTACCGTCTTACATTCCGTGCTTACACTGTAATGCTTAAATGGCAACGGCAAAATAGGCGAAACTTTAAGCCGAGTAAACTGTATTGATTTATTTACATAAAATAAGGTTTTACTTACTATCATTTAAGTAAATGTTAATCATCGCATTGCATAATTTCAGTTAAGCAATAATTTGTATTCAGGAATTGTATCTGTAATTTCAAATAATAAGCACATCAAAATAATGATCCGTTAAACGAACAAATAGAGTGCACACGCTTTAAATTACGAATAATGTGTGTTATTTTCATACCATCAATTGAATGCTATTTTCTTTTAAACGAGTTTGATGAAAATTGTGCTAAGGAGTTTTGTGAAAACAACGCCCGACTTCAATTGAAATTCAGCATCCCAGCTCCTTGTTTTGAACTGCTTATGTCTGGGTATTTATCAATGAGTGTTTACTTGCAGTTTAATTAGTTAATATCCTAATGGAAACATCTCGTTTTTAGTTTTCATTATTTGCGTTCTTAAAGGCTACGTTTTACTCATACAAGTTAACAAAGATAGCTTGCCTTGTTAACATTGGCTGCAATTATGTGCATCATCTTCTAGATGCCCACATAATTATATTGTCCCTCGTACTTTACCCGAAGATCGACTACAATATCGGCCCAACTATCACTTTCTACGGACGGATGACGGTTTTGAGGACAATGTCATCTCACGACAACGAACGGATTGAGGTAAGAATTGATGTAAACGATACATTGGAGTATGATTGCGTATTTCAAGCTTATTTATTTAATTTTGACTGCATGGACTGCCTCAGGTTCATTGAGATCGACGCTCTCGAGTCCACTTCCTGTGTAGGACAGGTATATGGTTTCTTTGAGGGGATCGAATGAACGCTTCCACAGTGGGGATGTAATCTTTGACCCCCCGGTCGCTAGGTGGAGACCATAACCACTAGCCACGGCGACGCTGTCATTGCTTGAATACTTATGAAGACTTTGATTTAAAATATACTGTTGCTGAAATGCAAAATTGAAAGCTAGACCGTTTATTGAAATCTATATTTAATCATGCTTTACTCTTGTATCTTCAATGCAATTGAGTAATTAAATAGTAATTAAATTGAATGCGTTTTAATTCCCTTTTATTATTGTTTAATTTGAGCTACAATGCTATGACGTTAAATTTTATTTACACTTAAATGTATTATGAATATTGCTGGGCCAAGTGTGAGGTTGAGCGCTCTATAACCAGGTTTAAACCCCCAATGCTTTGCATTGACCGTTCCAAGGCGGTGACCCCAGCTTTATTCATATTTTGTGTTTATGTTGGTTTGTATTGTGCTGTATTGTGCTGTTTTGTACTGTTTGGGCAATCGGTCACTTGCCTTAAATAAAGGACCAACTAATTGTTTTTAATGAAAATTCAATACTGCTCCAGCAGCTGGAGTTTCACTTCTTTATATTTAATCATAATTTAAAACAAACGTGTACGAATAGTTTGATTGTTTTTTCTTACTTAATAGTTGTATCGTCGTTTTTTGCCGCATAAGTATGATGAATTTCGTGTCTACCTTGCAACCATATGTTGCATAAGGGTTATTTGCATACAGTTTTGATCAATAATCTTTTGTATGGCTTTTTTAAGTTCCTGAACTCTTTCGTGCTGTCGGCTGACAACACCACCACATAACTATGTCAGATCTTACCACTAGACTTCTGTCACGTGGCTGACGTCTGTAAGATACTCAGAGATAAGTTTTCGCATATACCGTTTTGTCCAATCCTGTTCCACAACGACACTACACCAACACCATGGAACTGCCTCTGCCCTTTCCAACCAGTAAGTATACCCTGTTGTCTGACGTCTCTCTCCTCTAGTCTGGTCCTCGGAGTAATAAGCCACGCTCTGGGAAAATTGATCTTAAAGTATCTGCGTAAAAAGTCGTCCCGGATAAACCTCAGTGGAATGCATAAGGACGACACTTTCTGCTTTTATGCTATTTTTTATTTAAAGGTAGTCTCTTCTTAGTGAAAATCCAGTTGAGGCGAAAAGTGTCGTCCCAAAATACCCTGTGCGGACTTAAGTTGCATGCGTTCAGCCTCGCTTACCCAATGCGCGGCTCTAATAAGCATTTATTTTGCAGTCCACATGGTTTCTTTGCTTATTAATTTTATGTAGGGGGGGGGGGGTCTCTAAAGTTCGAATCAAGCGACCGTTTATCGTTTGTACAGGTTACCATGGAAATTTGGCCCTTTGCAAAGTATAAGTAACTTGGGTAATCAAACGCGATGATACACAAGATGTGTCTGGTTGTTGTTAGTATTAAACGTATTAAGTCTACACACACAAATCCATGGACTGACGTATCTAGCTCGTAATATGACGTCGCGATAGTTTGTGCAGATTAATGTCCTTGAATTTAGGCGAATTGTAGATACTTAAAGGGGCCTTTTCACAGATTTTGGCATGTATTGAAGTTTGTCGTTAAATGCTTTATATTGGTAAATGTAAACATTCGATATAAAAAGATCCAGTAAAAAACCAATAATAACTTCAAGAAAGATAAAAAGTAACCCTCAAATGGGCTCGAACCACTGACCCCTGGAGTAAAAGTCTATCGCTTAGACCACTCGGCCATCCATGCTCACGCAATAAAAGATGAATTATATATTTTATATGTAATCCTCGTAGTATCAGCAAATATAACGACAACAACAGAACTCTCCAAATTGCTCAATCGTTTTGTGTTGCAATGTTTTATAATTTTCGGGTTTTAAATCGTCTAAAGATGCATATGGATATATGGTAAATGTTCAGTATTACCGTTTCCTTACAAATATCATAACTACAACGAAAATGTGCGAAACTGCAACAATTGTTTCTTTAATTTTGTCAATACACCAAAACCTGAAAAGGCTCCTTTAACACCAGTGTACGTTTGTACTTTGTGTCGCAAACAGTTTTCTTTAAACGAAACTTTATGGAAATGTTTTTAATACTATGTAGATATGCAAACACGTTATTTGCTTGTTTGTCACACTATTTGATGCAGTGTTATGTTCTCTTTTATTTTGGCAATTCATTCAATAAATCAACTTAACAAATTTGTTTGAATTTGATGATCATGTAGTAGCGATCACAATTTTCAGATAACGTTCAATAAAACTTTAGTTTTCAAACTGTTTTAATTGAGTATTTGTCACATTCGAAGACTGTATAGTTATCAGTATTATGAAAAAAAAACTAAAATGATAGTTAACTACATATCGAATAAAATATACGCACCTAAATAAGATAAAACGATTTTCTATTTTTACAGGGAACATACATTATGCCGAATCTACAATACACTGCGAACGATTTTATTATACCTTTCCGACTACGTGCAGACTTCAAGGTCATTGTGAAAATCAAAGAAAATGGCGTACCCGTAGGCTGCTTTTCATTTGAGTTATTAGTAAGGTAAGAGCGTCTCTTGTACTTAAAGCAAAAATAATCACTGTGTAGAATATGCATAGAATACATAAGCTTCCCTACAGTATTTGCATGTGTAAATGTTTGTATCGCATTATATGGTCATACTACATCACCTATGAAACATCTTTAAAGAGTTGCGTTACTATGAAGCACTTCACTTAATTCTGAAGACATGACTTTAAATTAAAGACATGTAATACGGAATTCTCGTATGTGTTTTTCGAACTGTGACGCCATTGGTATAAGTTGAGTTGATGTTTCAGGAAACGAGTTGAAGACTTCAACGGTACCTAGAAGATATACTGCATGAACTCAACACTGAACTGTTAATATTGACATTCATTGAGATTGAGTCTAATAGTAGAATATTTTAAATCTGAATCTTAATCAACATCGTCCGGAGTCAACTTCTTTGTTCTTTACCTTTGTTGTTAAGCTTAAAGCGTATGTTCGTTCCAGACTCAACTACCCTTCTGACGCCATATAGACATTAAGCGTTAAAATCTATGTGGGATATTTTCCGCATATACATGGCCCCGTTATGCAAAACGCATACACTCTTGCGACGTGCAACAAATATATACGTCGCGTCATTGTTGTTATTATTGCAATGTAGCATGTTCTTAGATAAATCGATTTTTTTTTTTTTTATTAAAAATGACATGTATATTTTAAAATTTCCCGTGCCTCACTTCAAGATTATGCGGATGAAAAACATATATTGTTTTTTAAACAAAATAAATTTAATGTTTTATAATATTTCAAATCAAAATGTTTTTAAACCTTTGTGCATTGTGAACCATTAGCAAAATTTGCAAGTAACTCGAGTAAGCTGAAGCTCTATTCGTTTTACTTTTTCGTTTTGTGAACTCCATTGTTTTCAAAGTAAACACAGCTCATATTTTCGAGAGATGTATAGCGGGTTGGATCTACGATCTGAAATACTTTCTACGACAATTCTAGCCCCTACCTCTGTTATTTAAATAATAATTATATATAAGAATTAAAGAGAAAATATAAAATATTCGCACAAAGCATGTTTAATTTGTTTTTGTATACCAGAAAAGAGCGAGTAGGTAAACTGATACGAAAAACTGTTGAACATGGCGAAACATCATAAAACTAAGAAAGAAGCAGAAATGACTTAAGTCATTTTGTTAAATAAATTAATGTTGATGCCTTACCAACTACTCAGGTCAAACATGGCCTTAGTATTAATCTCACTCATAGTTGTATAACATTATGCGACTTAATGATGGACATATGCAAATAACGCAATTGATGCGAATCATCAAAAGGTCACCAATTTTCAGTTCATATTGAGGCGCAAGAAAAAACAATATAAGGCGTTACCATGACCTCTCGACATTGGCGTTTCCCATTTTACAAGCATTACTAAACCACTTAATTTTGAAACAGGCGGACAGAAAAACACATGTAATGAAGGCAGTTAAAGTATACTTGATCGATCCCCTATTAGACTGTTTTATGGCAAATACAGTCCGTTTTCCAAATGGACAACAACTGCTTATGTGAAACTCTGCTTGGTTGTTACTGACGATGCTGCTTCAGCGAAGCAGCTCGTCTAAGTTATCATACCGTGAAAAAATTCTTCCTAATGGCCACCTATGTAACCGAGCCAGTCCGATTGAGTTAGCTAAATTTTCTCAATCGGCATACCTCGCTGATTTTCATTGATGAAGGTAAACCCAGTTTGTTCTCGTCCTCTTTCAAATTTATAGAGAGGTTCGGGACAGGAACCAGACACGAAACTGCCAGGTGGCACTTCAAACGCTTTGACGCTGGGAAAACCCCAAATGTAGTTATTTTTAGATTTGATCGAGAATGTAACCCGCCTCACAGTTTCGCTAAATGGGTCAAGTTCCCCACGGGTACTACTTCCCGTACCCCAAATATTTTTTTCGTACCCAATTGTTTTTCGTACCCAATTTTTTTTTCGTTGTCAAATTTTTTTTCGTACCAATTTTTTTAATTGGCATCATTTGTTTGTACCAAATTTGTTTTGTACCCAAAATTTTCGTACCCACATACACAATTGTGGTGATGTAGATAAACTTGAATTGATGCTTTTATATCCATCCTCTTCGAAAGCATCGTCACACCAGTATTGTCAGTACTTTGATTTCGTCCTAAGGGATATATTGTTTACATAAAAAGCGTGTCAACAAAACCTATTTACATGAATTTACTGTTATGGATTACGTACGAACAATTTATATACAAGCAACATTATTTGAAACATCTGTACGGGCAGACACATGTTGATTTCGACCAAATGACAAAAGATTTTGTCAATAAATCATTTAATAGTGAAAAACCTTTGCATCTACCACGAAACAGGGAAATTAATTCATTATCAGCCGTTAAACAAATTATATCCATGTATTTGGTTGACAGTTACTGCGATACAAAAAAAGTTTGTTGCCTGATACATTCACTCACCGCTCGTGAAAGTACTTTTTTATTAAATTGCAAATTAACGTTTTCCAAAAAAAAACGATTTTTGTTTTCTCTACATATTCTCAAACGATAAAAATCCTTTGTACATACATCTTTATCTGTTATTTTATCATTTATCATTATCATGTATCTATCGATCTATCTATCTATCTGTCTGTCTGTCTGTCTGTCTGTCTGTCTGTCTGTCTGTCTGTCTGTCTGTCTGTCTGTCTGTCTGTCTGTCTGTCTGTCCGTCTGTCCGTCTGTCTGTCTGTCCCTCCGTCGTGCGTCCGCCGTCCATCCATCCATCCATCCATCCATCCATCCATCCATCCATCCATCCATCCATCCATCCATCCATCCATCCATCCATCCATCCATCCAATCACCCACCCACAATCTATCTATCTATCTATCTATCTATCTATCTATCTATCTATCTATCTATCTATCTATCTATCTATCTATCTATCTATCTATCTATCTATCTATCTATCTATCTATCTATCTAGCTATCTATCTATCTATCTATCTATCTATCTATCTATCTATCTATCTATCTATCTATCTATCTATCTATCTATCTATCTATCTATCTATCTATCTATCTATCTATCTATCTATCTATCTATCTATCTATCTATCTATCTATCTATCTATCTATCTATCTATCTATCTATCTATCTATCTATCTATCTATCTATCTATCTATCTATCTATCTATCTATCTATCTATCTATCTATCTATCTATCTATCTATCTATCTATCTATCTATCTATCTATCTATCTATCTATCTATCTATCTATCTATCTATCTATCTATCTATCTATCTATCTATCTATCTATCTATCTATCTATCTATCTATCTATCTATCTATCTATCTATCTATCTATCTATCTATCTATCTATCTATCTATCTATCTATCTATCTATCTATCTATCTATCTATCTATCTATCTATCTATCTATCTATCTATCTATCTATCTATCTATCTATCTATCTATCTATCTATCTATCTATCTATCTATCTATCTATCTATCTATCTATCTATCTATCTATCTATCTATCTATCTTTCTATCCATATTACAGAAATCTCTCCTTAACCCTAACGTATTATTTGCAAAGTATAACCTAGTTTCATCGAATTGAACCAAAATGGTGGCCTCTTTGAGAAATAACAATCTACAAGTTGATACACACGCGCACGCTGTACAACGCACGAAGCACAACGATCTGGTGATGATACAAGTTAACCTGTAAAATATTTGCTGTTAAGTTTATCTTTCAACTCAATCTATTATATATGATGCGTATTTAGAATATTAAAAAAACTTCCTTCTTCAATACTTAAATAACAAAACAAACAAACAACGCGTGCTACCATGCGGACGTATTCAAGCATTTATAGAGAAATTGAAACTCACCAATATTTTATTGCAAAAGTTACGGAATACAGTTAGGCTATCGTGGTCACACATTAATATCCAGAGGGCAACAATGCGATAGTTCGATAGTACGATGAAGACAATGCAATAGTACGCTGGCGACAATGCGATAGTACGATGGTGACAATGCGATAGTCATCGTACTGTCGTAATCGTATTATCGCATTTTCGCCATCGTACTTTCGCACTGTCGCAATCGTATAGTCGCACCGTTGCATTGTCGCCATCGTACTATCACAATGTCGCCATCGTATTGTCGCACTGTCGTCATCGCATTATCGCACTATTGAATTGTCGCCATCGTACTATCGCATTGTCGACTATCGCCTCCCGGTACACAAACTATTCTTATTGCAGAAACAAAATAGATGACTTTATAAAGATGTACTTTGAAAGAGATTACAGTTATAATGAAATCAAGTTCTTATTAAGTTATAGACTGGGTATTGATGTAAGGCAATAGACGACGATGCGTCAGTCAATGACGACCATGCGACAGTGCGACAATACAATGGCGACGGTCCATCGTATTGTCGCTCTGTCGCATTGTCGTCATCGTACTGTCGCATTGTCGCATTGTCGCCATCGTACCATCGCATTGTCGCCACCGTACTATCGCATTGTCGCCATCGTACTTTCTCACTATCGCATTGTCTCCCTCTGGATTTTAATGTGTAACCACGATGGCACTTACGGTATTCCGTAAAAAGTGAATGTGTAAAGAATCATTATCTTCCATTAAAATGACAATTAGTTGAAATTATTACAATGGCTGGGTTCTCATTTTGGAAGTTCTGTGTACACTTTTGGATCGCATGCTGTATTCCGGTTAGAAGCCTTCAGAGTCAGCATGACTGGGTATGTTATCTGTGCTTATGTTCGATGACAATATATACACATTTGGGTTTATTTAAATCTTAGTCTCATCCTGTTTAAATTGAATTGATGGCTTAAGAACAAAAGTAATTTCATTTGGTATTATCAAATTCGGATGTTAACATTTTATTATTGTGCTGTTTTAAAATAAGTTTATTCTATTGTTTACGCAAAAATTATGTGCCTAATCGTTTACATATGCATGATCTTTATGAATTCCATTCAAGTTATCAAATGGATGTTTTCAGATAAAGTCATACGAATAATTCAATATTAGCATTTTCGATTTACAGTAACAGAATGAATGTTTACACCGGTGTTTTGTTTTCTTATTTAAAAACTATTAAATAAGCCAACTTTTACTATGAAATAGGTTAAAACCAATATGTCGTCGTTCGAAAACTGCAACAGAACTGAAGCTGTGGTATACGGTTATAACCTAACCGTTTCACCCAGTCCTATTATTCTACATCCGGACATACATGACAACACCGTTCCACCAAAAGTCAAAGTGCAGGGTCACTTTATCGTGACAAGAAAAGTACCGTCCGATGAGAATGGGAAATTTGAGGTGTGCGCTTAATGAGATAATCGGGTTGTCTTAAATGTAGTGTTAAATTATGTTTATTATTCACGTGCAGGTTTAAACAAATGACCGACGATTATAACACGATCTGAAATCATTTTGCAATCACGAAATATGTAAACGTTAAGGCTAAGCCTGAAGGATACAGGACTAGAAATCTTAACGATTGATTATTCTCATAAATTCATAGTTCGATCATATATGGGTATCCAAGTCTTCACTGCCATACCTGGGCATGTTATTGAAACATTATTGTTATTGCAGCTCCTCAACTCGTTCATTCTGTCAGCAGACAACACAACCACTGAACTCTGTCAGATCTTACCACTTGACTTCTGTCACGTGACAGACGTATGTTATATTCTCAACAAATGGATGAACTTACCAATCTGTCCCATCTTGTTCGACGACGGCAGCGGTCCTAAGGGATGGGATTGCCAATGCCCGTTCGAACAGGTACGCTAAATTACGTACGTACTGTACTTTTATGTCATGTTTTGCACATTTTACAATTCTTTGTCAACAAGAAACTTTTTTGAATAACACTTAAAACGTTGTATAAGTGAATACATCTTAATATATGGAATATAATGCAGAACAATTTAAATAAAAGCATGACTTCGACAATTTTACAACGTATTATATATCTATATATACTGTCTAACTCCCTTTTCGGGTATTATCGACATGTAGGGGACCTCCATTACCCAATATCATGTAATGAAGTTAGTAAAGCTATAACCCTAAAAAATGTACATCGCTTGGCGTAGATTAATGGCTAAACGAATATGTTATAGCAGCCTGTGGTAATTTTTTTACGGGCTACAACGATATTTAACACGAATTTAAATATAGGCCGAGTTCACGTTAGCTTGGAATGAAGGGATTATAATCACCATACATAAGAAGGCTGGTGAATATGATCATAGTAATTATAGAGGCATCACCTTATTTAGTAACTTTGCAAAAATGTTTACATGTGTACTCTACCAACGAATAACAACATGGAGTGAAATTAACGATGTTATTTCTGACGCGCAGTTTGGGTTCAGAAAAGGCAGGTCAACGATAGATGCAGTTTTCATACTCCATTTAATTATTCAAAAATGTGTACATATAAATACACTAGTGTATTGTTGCTTCGTAGATAAGAAATGTTGATTTGAGTCTATATATTAAATGCACTATGGTTAAAGTTATTTAAGTCAATTTGGACGGCAAAGTATTGCGCATTATAAGCAGTATGTACCAATTGGTCAAAACATGTATAAGACATTGTAACACATACTCATAGTAGTTCAATTTAGCAATAGGACTAAGACAGGGGAGATCGCCGATAGATTTGTTTTCTCTTTTCGTAGAAATCTTGAAATCTTTAAACAAATTAGACGTAATGCGGGAATATACAAGACATGTTTAATTCTTCTTCTATTTTAAGACGATATGGTTGTAGTAGGTTAAACGCCGGAAGACCTACTATTGTCTATCAATCGTTTATATGAATATTGCGGTACCTGGTATTTGCAATTTAACATACAGAAAACCAAAATTATTGTTTTCCGCAAACAAAGAGCCACCAAACGTAATGAGCGGTGGGTATATGTTAACGAAAACAAAGATATTGTGAACGACGTTATAGATCTAGGTGTAACACATAATTATACAGTGAACATCAGTTTCAATACTAACACTTTGCCTGGTAAGGGCTTTAAAGCACTCACCCTATTGTTATCCAGCATGAAAACTTAAAGTTGTAAATCCAAGGTAGATTTGCAGTTATTATTTGCACTTGTGTCTTCAGTTATCACATACTCAAATGAAATTTGGGGTTTGTCAAAGTGTGGCGATTTGGGAAATTTGCAACTTAAATACTGCAAAGCTGTTCTTGGTGTCAGAAAATCAAAGTCTAGTGTAGCCGTTTACGGTGAACTTAGTAGATAGCCATTGTCTTATAATAAGTATGAAAGTATTTTAAAATATTGGTTGCAAATAGCTTAAATTGAAAATATTATATAACGATCCATTTTGGAAGACGGTATGCCTTAAAAGATACTACATTGAACTGGTACGGGAAGGTTAAAGACTTGCTATCTCAATGCGGATTTAATAATATGTGGTCTAATAATTCACAAATCAATGAAGGTCATTTTTTGTCTTTGTTCAAAACATCGAGCTATCAACGAATACTAACAAAAGTGGGAACGAGATATTGATGATAATAGGGTACTAATTGTATACAATGCTTTAAAAAATTCGTTTTAATCATATTAAGAAACTATTATTTCTTTTCAAAATATTTAAGAACAGCGATTACGAAATAACGCCTCTGTGCACATAAGCTGAGAATACAGACTGGAAGATATGGTAGATTTGAAAGAGACTTGCGAATCTGCCAGTTATATGACAGCAATGAAGTAGATTGAAGATGAATACCACATTTTTTTAAATGATCACAATTTTCCCAAATCAGAGAAAACTTCATTAAAACGTATTATAGAGTCAAACCTAGTAGGTTCAAACTCACAAAATTATTAACTACAGAAAATAAAAATAAAAAGTATAAGTTCGGAAAGCTCATTACAGAAGCACTCAAGAAATGTATGACTAGTTAATATGTTCAACTGTGTATTAATATCTTGACATCATAGGATACGTTATGCAAGTACTTAACTCGTGTTTACTTTATAATAAATACATTATGGCATCGCGTGATATACTTAATTTGAGCATGTTTTGTTCACTTTATATGCTGATTATATTGCATGAACATAAAGTATACACATAATCCTGTATTAAGCCGTTACTACTTAAATATGTGATTGGGATTCAAACATTTAGTTTGTGCTCTTTCGAAATTATAATCATTGTTATATTTTACTGATAAAAGACTGATAAATGTAAATTATAAGTTTAATTGTAATTCGTAATTGTGCAGTTGCTACTTAAATTATATGTGGTTTGGATTCGAATTGTATTATTTTGTGCTTCTCCAAATTACAATTACTGTTTTACTTTATTGAATATGATGCAAAACAAAACGTGAAACTATGTTCTTAAACGCTTCCATATTTAGCTAGATATACTGTTAACATGTGATAAAAAACGAGTTTTGTTCAAATATCTGAAATATTCATCCATTACTATTTGATAACATTTCTGCAAAATCTACTTGCTATATTAATGTATATTGTATTATTGTTTTATGTTTAACACTTGAAACTGTAAAGTTTATGTGTAATACAATAATGTTCTGTTCTGTTGTGTTCCTAAAATGCAAGCCTGTCATTACGTTTACTATCTGTTACAGCTGCAAGAAACTGTTAACATTGTACGATTGGATTGATATCATTTTAAAGAAAATAATTAAGAAATTATTAAACTCTTCAATTTGGTTTTTCCCAGGGGACGTACATAATGCCGCGAGAAGAATTGGCAATAAACGTATATTTTCCCTTTCGACTACATGCAGATTTCAATATCATAGCAAAGATCAAAGAAAATGGAGTACCGTTGGGATGCGGCTCATTCAAATTTTCAGTGCGGTATGTTTAAACTACGGTGGCATAGAGGTGGCATTCACTCCATTTTTAAAAAGTGCACTTCTCTTTTTTTCTATCTCGTCGCGGTCACGAGATAGAAAAAAGAGGATTGCAAAACTAAATAAAAGAGGCGTGCAATTAAAACAAGAGTGGTGCAGTAAATAAAGGAGGGGTGCATTAAACAAAAGAGGAGAGTATTATAGCTATCTCGAGGGAACGAGTTAGTCAGCCTCTTTTATTTAGTTTTACACTCCTCTTTTTCTATCTCGTGGCCTCGACTTAGTAACTCGTGGCCACTGGTCACAACAGAGCTAACTCGTGGCCACGACTTAGAAAAAAAAGTGAACTTAAAAAAGAGGAGGGAATGTCCCTCTATGCCACCGTAGCAAACTGTTTGAGTTATTTAACTGTTAAGTTAACGAACACATGAAAAGAACACGCGCCTCTGAAAATTTTGAAAAGAGAAAGATATCGCACACATGTCAACTGATAAAATATTTTCTGTATTTTCTAAGTACTACATTGTAGAATTGTGCTGATATATATGCTAAATACTTATCGTTATTGTAACTTAAAGGAAAAGACAAATTTTCCGCAAGGAAAATGAAGCATTTATATTTCAACAAAGCATTAACATATACATACAATAAACCTGGATTTTTCAATGATTTTAAATTTTCTCAGCATAAATTAAATGTGACTTGTTGTATTTCCATTAAATTGCTTTTATATGGTGTGGCTTAGTAATGTGTGAAAGAACATGTGCATCTCAGGCATTATATTTGCATAGCGAAATGCCGTTCATGTGGTGAATAGCACCGTTTCAATTTTGGGGGTCTCACAATCGACAAATCATTTAAAAATAGTATTAAGAACATTGGTACAAGCCATTGAAAAAAAATATAATATATTAAACAAAATCACATTATATTATTTTAGTAGAGTTGATTTATTACGTGTATATTAAGCTTATTATTGTTTGTATATAGCTCAATTAATAATTTATTTCAAAATTTGAATATTGTACGATATAATGTATTACTTGTCCGAATTATGACGGTTAGAAGGTCAACTGTGATGAACATCATGGAACTTCAATTATTCATCATAGTGGGATATACTTAGTTTACAAAGCTCGTGTTTACAAACATATTCTTATTCGTATCAAAGCTATTGTACTGTTTTCAGGAAAGCGACTGATCCCGAGGTTTTTAATGTAACGTAGAGGTCATCGTAAATGTGTCGTGGTCAACAAGATGTCGGATTTACAATACCATCACTGTTTTTATGTAGCTTTTGTAGCTTTTTATAAACAAATATTATTATTGAACTAGAAACAATTACAATAGTGAATTTAAACAGGCATATTAATGTTTCTTCGACCTTATTCGTGCTCGGTTGCAATGTGTTCACGTCGATCGAATATTAAAATGAAATAAACGCTAATAACTCTCATACTGATATGGCTGAAAAGTGAGCGACTTTTAAAAAAATTACAAAAGTAAAAAAGGGTATAAAACGGCGAAAACAACTTGTCTCGGCATGGGCGTCGCCATCTTGAATTCCTTTAGATCACCACGTTGCGCTGTTCGACATAATTCTATATGAAAAAGATCAAGTGAATGCGTATACCAAATTCCATTTTCATGTTTAGGTTTTGCTTGATTTTTTTTTGTTTCTAAACGCTGAATAAATATTTCAAAACACAAAATTATTACAAAGTACTGTTATGAAACCAGGATAAAAGCATATGATACACAATTCTGTATAAGCAAGTGCAATTCAATTGCAAGTTCATGAGATTCAGATGAGCATAAGTTTCAGTTGTTCACTGACAGGGTCGTTATTATTCATGGTTCGAATTAATTATTGTATCGTCCTAAAAAAAATTATTGAAAACATTTGCGTTTTTTTTTGTTACTGCTATAGACTCTTAGACCCTACAATTGTTTAAGACATTGATATTTGAGTCGCTCACAAGGAAATCTTAAACCAAAGTCCACGTGAAGAAGGATGTCATAAATTTAAGAAAATCTTCCTCCTTTTTAAATGCAACTTGAGAATAATCTGCACGGATCAGAGATGGTAATATTTTGTACAGGGCATCTAAAATATAAACACCATGGAATACTGTTAGGGTAAAAATTGACAGTACTATATATATTTGTGCTTAAATTGCGATCCATGAAAAATACTTTCTTCCCGAACATAAAACCTGAGTCAACAATGTGTTCGATGTATATAGAGAATTATTTTACCGTAAGTTACGGAGAATTTCGACTATTCATACGATTCGTTATATTAAACAATATTATCTTCTAAAAAGTACGTATTAAATGCTTTGGATAACAATCTGTATTTCTATAATATGAAAAGTTTGTCACATTTTTTCGAGCGCGGGAAAATCAAAAGTAGTTAAATCTATATGAATTGAATTTGTATGAAGTACTTTTTATATGCATGCACAGCCATATATGTATATTTGAATAGCGGGGGTTAAGTTTAGAAAATTCTAATTGAGTTAGTTGTTTTTTTCGAAGCATGAATGATTCCGTGCCAAACTGGAGGCGGTATCGAAATTATTTTGTTTAATACTTCAATTGATCAGATAATAGATACTTGAAAGGCGCTAATGTTTCGCAATGTCTATTGTATATGATGCATATTAAGAATATTAAAAACACTTTCTTCTTTAATATTTAAATAACAAATCAAACTTACAACGCTTGCTACCATGCGGACATATTCAAGCATTTATGGAGAAACTGAAACTTACCAATATTTTATCGCAATAGTGAATGTATGCGGAATCATAATCTTCCCTTTAAATCAGTTGAAATTATTACAATGGCTGCGTTCTCATTTTGGAAGTTTTGTGTACACTTTTGGATTGCATGCTGGATTCCGGTTAGAAACCTTCAAAGTCAGCATGGTTGGGTATGTTTTTTCTGTTTATTATTGATGACAATATATGCACATTGGGGTTTATTTTAATCTTGGTCTCATCCTTTTTAAATTGCATCGATGACTTAAGAACAAAAGTAATTTCATTTGGTATTATAAAATTCATTTATAAACATTATATTATTGTGCTGTTTAAAAAAGTGTTATTTTTCTATCGTATACGCAAAAACTATGTGCAAAATCGTTTACATATGCATGATCTTTATAAATTCCATTCAAGGTATTAAATGATTTTTTTCAGATAAAGTCAAACGAATTAATCAACATTAGCATTGCAGATTTACAGTAACATAATGAATGTTTACATCGGTGTTTTGTTTGCTCATTTATATACTATGAAATAAGCCAACTTTTACAATGACATAGGTTAAAACCAATATGTCGTCGTTTGAAAACTGCAACAGGACGGAAGCTGTGGTATACGGTTATAACCTAAGCGTTTCACCAAGCCCTATTATTCTACATCCGGACATACATGACAACACCGTTCCACCAAAAATCAAAGTGCAGGGTCACTTTATCGTGACGAGAAAAATACCATCCCATGAAAACGGAACATTTGAGGTGTGCATTTAAAGAGATAATGGGGTTTTTCTAAAATGTAAAGTTAACATATGTTTATCACATGCTATACCCTGTTTCCCATGTAATACAACCATTACATTTTTTATATAACACATGTGTAGTACAACATTTTTAAGCGTTTTCAATGCTTAGTATTCGTTTATTGACCAATCGCATTTTGTTATTTTGCTGAAATGACGTTGCAACGTCAAATGACGTCACGAAATGTTAACAACATTCGGGATGAATCAATATGTTTGCTTAAATATTTATTTAATTTGCTCATTTAAAAGCATGTGATAAAAAATATCTGACACTCGTCCAGGAAATTCGTTAGTAAGCTCGCCAAATGCTCGCTTACTAACAAAATTCCTGAACTCGTTTAATAAAATATGGTATGATATGACAGCTCGTGCCAGATCCTATATATATTATTCACGTGTAGGATTTAAAAAAATGACCGACGATTATATCACTTCGCAATCAAGTACTATGTAAACGTTTTGGCTAAGCATTAAGGATACAAGATCAGACATGTAAACGATTGATTATTCTCATAAAATTCAGAGTTCGATTGTGAATGAGTATCCAAGTCTTCACTGCAATACCCTGGGCAAGTTAGTGAAGTATTATTGTTGAATGATTGCAGCTCCTCAACTCGTTCATTTTGTCAGCAGACAACACAACCACTGAACTCTGTCAGATCCTACCACTTGACTTCTGTCACGTGACAGACGTATGTGATATTCTCAACAGCAAAAGGATGCACTTACCAATCTGTCCCATCTTGTTCGACAACGGCAGCGGTCCTAAGGGATGGAATTGCAAATGCCCGTTCGAACAGGTACGTTAAATTACGTACGTACTGTACTTTCATGTCATGTATTGCACTTTAAACAATCCTTTGTCAACAAGATATTTTGTTGAATAACACTTAAAACGTTGTTTTAATGAATACAACTAAATCTATGGAACATAACGCCGAATAATTTAATTTAAAGCATAATTTCGACAATTTACAACGTATTATGGGACCTCGATTACCTAGTATCATGTAATGAAGTTTGTACAGCTATAACCCTCTAAAAATGAACATCGCTTGGCGTAGATATATGGCTTAACGAATATGTTATAGCAGCATGTGATATTTTTGCGGGCTACAACAATTTTGAACATGAGTTTAAATACAGGCAAATTTCCGTCAGCTTGGAATAAAGGGTTTATAATCACCATACATAAGAAGGATGATTAATCTAAACATAGTAATTATAGAGGCATCACCTTATTTAGTAACTTCGCAAAATTGTTTACATGTGTACTCAACAAACGAATAACAACATGTAGTAAAATTAACGATGTTATTTCTGATGCGCCGTTTCGGTTCAGAATAGGCAGGTCAACGATAGATTCAGATTTCATACTCCATTCAAGTATTAAAAATATGTACATATAAATAAACGATTGTTTTGTTGCTTCGTAGATATGAAACGTTGATTTGATTCTATATATTTAAATGCACTATTGTATAAGTTATTTTAGTCAATGTGTACGGAAAAATATTGCGCATTATGAGCAGTATGTACCAAAGCAATTGTAAGACATTGTAACACATACTCGGAGTATTTATATATAGCAATCGGACTAAGACAGGGGCAGTTTACAGCAGTTTACATCGCCGATACTTTTTTTCTCTTTTCGTGGACGATCTTGAAACGTTTTAACAAATTTGACTTAATGCGGGAATATGCAATACATATTTAATTCTTCTATTTGCAGACGATATGGTTGTAATAGGTTAAACGCCGGAAGACCTACTCTTGTCTATAGATCGTTAACATGAATATTTCGGTACCTGGGGTTTGCATGTTAACATACCGAAAACCAAAATTATTGTTCTCCGCAAACAAAGAGCTACAAAACGTAATTAGCGGTCGGTATATGGTAACGATAACATAGATATTGTGAACGACTATATATATCTAGGTGTAACACTTCAAGTGATATTATTGGTATTTTTCACTGTTGAATTGAGCAGACAATAATTAACAGGTCAAAAGAGTAAGTTAAAATGTGGTTACTGACCAATTATCTGCAACTCATCCTGCTACCAGTTGTTTATAAAAAATATATATTATAATCGATACTTTACATGACTCACCCAGTCCTCCAAGCCGAAATGATCCGTAAAAACATAATAGTGTCTTTGTGTCTTATGAACGAATATGCACTAAAACTAAATTAAGATTCACATCGTTAATCGAATCATTTCTGTCGTCAAATGTCAAAACGAAAGTACGGTTGATATTCAAATGCATTATTTTTCTCCTTCCGGGATATTGTTTTAGTATGTTGATGCTTCATTATCAAATATAAGTGTATATGAAGTGAAAACACTAAAAATAAACAACGGTTGCAATAGACACCTATAAACTGTTTGATGCCCATAATATCACTTTAATTACACAGGTAACAGGTAAGTGTTATGAATACTAACACTTTACGTGGTAAGGGCTTAAACGCACTCAACCTTTTCTTATCCAATCTGAAAATGTATAGTTGTAAACCCAAGGTAGCTTTGCAGATATTATTTGCTTTGGTTCTTCAGTTATCACATACTAGTGTGACATTTGGAGTTTCCCAAAGTGAAGCGATTTGGGAAAATTGCACCTTACAGATTGCAAAGCAGTTTTTTGTCAGAAAATCAACTTCAAGTTTAGCCGTTTACACTGAACTTGGTAGATACCCGTTGTCTAATCACAGATATGGACGTATTTTCAAATATTGGTTTCAAATAGCGTAAAGTGAAAATATTTTTACGATCCGATTTGGAAGACGGTAGATTACCTTAAAATAAACTACATTTAACTGGTTCGGGGAGGTTAGGGACTTGCTATCTAAATGTGGATTTAATAATGTATGGGGAAATAATTAACAAATCAATGACAGTCATGTTTTGTCTTTGTTCAAAACATCGAGTTTTCGACGAATTCTTACAATAGTGCATGGGAACGAGATATTGATGAGTATAGGGTACTTATTGTATACAATGCATTAAAAACAAACTTTTGAATCATATTTAGAGACGATTTTTTTTCAAGAAACTATTAACAGCGATTACGAAATTACGCATCTGTCCACATAACCTGAAAATACAGACTGGAAGGTATGATAGATTGGAAAAAAGCTTGCGTCTTTGCAAATTTTGTGACAGTATGACAGCAATGCGGTATATTATAGATGCATACCACTTGTTATTTAAATGTTTTAAATTTACCAAAATTAGAGAAAACTCCATTAAAACGTATTATAGAGTAAGACCTTGTATGTTCAAACTCACAACATTATTAACTTCAGAAAATAAAAATGAAATGTTTAAGTTATGAAAGTTCATTTTAGAAGCACTCAAGATGCGTCATCGTTATACAAATAATAATGAATAAATATTTATTATGTTCAACTTTGTATTAAATATATTCTGACATTATGGGATATGTTATGCATGTACTATAGTTTTGTTTACTTTATATTAAATACATTATGACATTATGTGATATGCAATATTTCAACATGTTTTGTTTATAGTATATACTGATATAAATATTGCATTCACATGAAGTATACAGATAATCCTGTATTGTGCCGATACTACTTTAATATGTGATTGGAATTCAAACGTATAGTTCGTGCTCCTTCGAAATTATACTTATTGTTATATTTTACCTATTAAAGACTATATGCTGATATATGTAATGCATATGCACTAATTTTAATAATAATTCGTAATTGTTCCTTTGCTACTTAAAAAAGACGTGGTTTGGATTCGAATTGTATAATGTGCTTCTCCAACCTACAATTTTTATTTTGCTTTATTGATTATGAAGTCTTTGACGTACTAGAACGGTTACATATTTAGCTATTTACACTGATAAAATGTGATGTAAACAGAGTTTTGTTCAAATATCTGTACAATTCATCCATTACTTTGTTTATAACATAACTGCAGAATCTACTTACTATATTCTTGTATATTGTATTTGTTTTTGTTAAACACTAGAAACTGTAAATTTTTTGTGTAAAACAAATAAGTTCTGTTCTGTTCCTAAAATGCAAGTCTGTCGTTACATTTAATGTGTGTTTCAGCCGCAAGAAACTGTAAACATGGTGCGATTGGATTGATATCATTTAAAAGAAAATAATTTAGAAATAACTATACTCTTCTTTTTTTTCCCAGGGGACATACATCATGCCGCGAGGAGAATTGCCAATACACGTATTTTTTCCCTTTCGACTACATGCAGATTTCAATATCATAGCGAAGATCAAAGAAAATGGAGTACCGTTGGGATGCGGCTCATTCAAATTTTCAGTGCGGTATGTTCAAACTGTTTTTATTGGTTTAGCTGTTTAGTTAACGAACAAATGAAAAGCACACGCGCATCTGAATTTTTTTGAAAAGGGAAATAAAACGCACACACTCATATAAATTTGTCTGTGTTTTCTTAGTACCATCTCAGTGTAAAATTGCATTGTTATATATGCTTCATACTTCCCGTTATTGTAACTAAAAGGCAAAGACAAATTTGCCGCAAGGAAAATAAAGCAATATATTTCAACCTAGTAATAACAAATACAGAAAATAAACCGGGATGATAAAGAAGATCTTTGTTCGATTTTGTGGAATATCGATTTTAATTCACAAGCGATCATAAAAAATTATATGTTCGCCACTCATGAAAATATTATTTTTTTCTATAATCACGAGTGAATTTAAATTCTATATTCCACCAAATCCAACACATTTTCTTTTTATTATTAATTATGCTTGCATATAATTATTTTTGTATTTTTGCCATTCCGAACAAAATAGTTCCCCCATTGAGCGCCCCGAAATATTATTACATGTATTTTAAAAGGAAACTAATCCGTATGTTTTTATAAACATCAATGCAGAGTAATCGTTCATGGTAAAATTTTCTTTAATTGGGGGTCACAATGGGGAACCAAAGATAATAAAAAAATAGTTCCAGTAAAACAATGAAAATTATCGAAAATTTGCACTGTTACATTGTATTTTTCACTGTTTTAATTCACTGATATGTCTCTATACAACATCGAAAAGCATAAAATAAGCAATGATATTTAAATTTTTCTCAACATAAATTAAATGAGACTTGTTGTATTTCTAGTAAATTAATTACTGTTTAGATTGTGTTGCCTAGTTATATGTGAAAAAATATGTACATCTCATGCATTATAACTGCATTGTGAAAAACCGTTCATGTGGTGAATAGCACGTTTCAATTTCGGGGATCTCCAAATAAACAAATACTTAGAAAGTATGATAAAGAACATTTGTACAGCCCATTGAAAAAAACATATAATATATTAAACAAAAGCACACTATATTTTTTAAGTAGAGTTGATTCAAAACGTGTGTATTAAGGTTATTCTAGTTTGTAAATAGCTGAATTAATACTTTATTTTCAAATTCGAATATTGTACACGATAATCTACTTGACCGAAATATGATGGTTAGAATGACAACTGTTATGAACAGCATGAACTTGTATTATTTACCCAAGTTGGATAAACTTAGTTTACAAAGCTCGTGTTTACATACATATTCTTATTGGTATCAAGGCTTTCGTACTGTTTTTCAGGAAAGCGACTGATCCCGAGGCTTTTAATGTCACGTAGAGGTCGTCGTAAATGTGCCGTGGACAACAAGGATGTCGGATTGACAATACCGTCACTGTTTTTATGTAGCTTTTGTAGCTTTATTATATAAACAAGTGGCATAGTTTTTATTCTTGAACTAGAAACAATTAAAATAGTGAAATTAAGCAGGCATATTAATGTTTCTTCGAACCTATTCGTGCTCGGTCGCAATATGTTCACGGAGTGACAATTACAACTGACACGATCTGAAATGATCTCCATTTTAGATACAATTACTAACGGTCCTTTGGGAGTGTTTAAAAGATGTTGCAATTCGACACCATCATCAGGATCGGGAATTCAATGCATGCCGTAATGATACGATACGATTTAAACGGCTGCGATATATTTTACGATTAAATTAATGGTATTCACGGACTGGACCCGAATGATCACCACTTAAAGTACGAATATCATGGGATCGAGTTCCCCAAAGTATTTTGACATTAATTAATGCACGCTGTTATATTACAATATCGTTAATGATGTTTTATTCACGACAGCCGGACCTTGGCTCTATATACGCTTTATACAGAATATCTGATAGCCAGCTGGGTATTCGCAACACGTCGAATAGCCAATTCCATTTTATTCAAGATTCAACCGTGGTTCGATATTTACAATATTTCGAATACTAAAAACCAAAACTGGCTCGAAATTCGCTTAAATTCGAGTTCTCAATACTCAGCTGTGTATTCGGCTCTAGCTCGATATTCTAATACGTTCGACGTAAACGCTTACTTTATCCCGGTAAGAAATTTTGTAACAGTGAAGTTTAGGAATATATCGAATATTAATATGAAATAAACGCTAATAACTCTCATACTGATATGGCTGGAAAGTGAGCGACTTTTAAAAAATACAAAATTTAAAAAACGGCGAAAACAACTTGTCTCGGCATGGACGTCACCATATTTAATTCCTTTAGATCATCACGTGAGTATCCCCGCTGTTCGACTTGATTTCTACATGGAAAAGATAAAGGGCATGCGTATACCAAATTTCATTTTTATGTTTTGGTTTTGCTTGAAGGTTTTTGTTTCTAAACGCTGAAGACATATTTCAAAACACAGGTGCAATTCAATTGCAAGTTCACGAGAGTCAGGTGTGCATAAGTTTCAGTTGTTCAATGACAGGGTCGTTACTATTCAAGGTTTGAATAATTACATTTACATTACATTAATTATGTTATCGTGATACAATATGTTGTTTTGAAAACATTTGCGGTTTATGATTCTTTTTCTTGCTGTAGACTCCTAGGCCCTGCAATTGTTCAAAAATTGTAACCTAAAGCCATTGATATTTGAGTCGCTAACAAAGAAATCTAAAACTTATGTCCACGTGAAGAATGATGTCATAAATTTAAGAAAATCTTCCTCCTTTTCAAAGTCAACTTGAGAATAATCTGCACGTGTCAGAGATGGTTATATTCTGTACAGGACATCTTTAATATTATACCCCTCGATTACAGTACTGTTAGAGTAATAATTGACAGTGCTTTATATTTTTGTGCTTAAATTGCTGTCCATGAAGAATGCTTACTGCCCGAACATAAAACCTGAGTCAACACGTGCTCGATACATATAAATTATTATTTTACCGTTATATTAAGGAGCATTTCGACAATTTATACGATTCGTCATATAAAAAATATTATCTTCTATAAAGTACGTATTAAATGATTTGAATAAAAATCTGTATTATTTAATAAGAAAAGTTTGGCACATTTTGCTGGCGCGGGAAAATCAAAAGTAGTAAACTGTGTATGAATTAAATGTGCATGAAGTACATTTATATGCACGCACTGCCATATGTGTATACATTAATAACGGGAGTTAAGTTTAGAAAAAAAATCTCATTGAATTTGTTTTTTTCCCCTTTTCCCATTTCCCTTCAAAGAACTGTGGGTACGACATATTTAAAAAAGGTTATCCTCTTTTGCCACCAACTTACGGTTGTGACTGGATTAACATTAAACGTACACTTCTTGCGAGCTATCAACTCTGATAACACATTTACGATACACTGGCTTTGTCTTCACTCGAGAAACTACGCAGTGGGGATATCGTTGTTGATAAAGCAATTGACCATAATTGTGAATAACTTATTCGTAACAAAGACATTTTTAAGACCACGACCATTTAAATCAATCATGAACAACCAAACTCATAAATTATTGTACATCATGGTCATACTAATGACTGAGCCTGTATTGCTACTAATCCGACATTGTAGTCGATTGGCGTTTGGATTTTAATGACGAGGAATTATTATTATAACGAAGATGAAGATGATGATGATGATGATGATGATGATGATGATGATGATGATGATGATGATGATGATGATGATGATGATGATGATGATGATGATGATGATGATTATGATGATGATGATGATGATGATGATGATAACGATGATGATGATGATGATGATGATGATGATGATGAAGATGACGACGACGACGACGACGATGACGATGATGATGATGACTATGATGATTATGACTATGATGATGATGATGATGACAATGATGGTGATGATGTTGTGTTAAAACGAAATGATGAGGATGAAGATTTAAAGCAATTTTTCTTTTTATATGAATGTAAATTACTTTTCCGACCACGGTTCAACATTGAGTTAGTTTATCTTGGCTGTAACATATCACAACACATTTGCCTACGTTCGTTTATACCACAATTTAATTCGGTTCAGCGAGTAGACGCTTTTTTCCCTATTAGGTCTAATAAATTTCCCGTGAACCAGTAATTCACAAATAGTTGATCAGGAATATAATGTCACGAATGTTGGCAGGTTGATTTAAGTTCCGTTTGTAGATAAGGTAAATTAATGCTAACAAACTCTTTAAAAATGTTAATAAATCCGTTACAAGATTTCGGTTTGGTTTATCTCAAAATTAATGAGAGTAAATGTTCTGTTACTTCTGGTGTTGTGTTTCATTCTTATTTACAAGTTAACCATGTGGCGCTGTCTATGATATTGATAATTCTGATCCTTATACAAGTCATGGGATTAGACTCCTGTCAGGTAGTGTAGTGGTGATGGTTGTGTTTATGGTGGTGCTGTGGAATATGATGCTTATTTGGTCGAATTGGTGGTAGTGTTTATCGTAACATCAGTCATGGGTTTTAAAATCTTCATATTATAAAGCTACTTATAATTCAGGTGCAGTTATTTCCATCGCGGTGATAGCACTATGAATAAAATGCATTGGTGAATATTTTAGCTAGTATCCAGTCGAAAGAGGAGAACTTCAGGTTTAGCAACTGCAATAACACTGACGTTCCCATTTACTTCAAGAACATCACCATCAGACCGGATCCCTTGGTGATAAGTACAGAGAAGTGGCCCATTGACGTAACGTTCGATATCCTCGTGATGAAGAACATCACTCGCATGGAGGTGGGTTTTCAAGGAATGTAGGTAGTCATAAATGATGAATTCTTAAAGATGTTGATGCTAATAACATGCATGACATGATGCTCAATTCAAGTAGAAAAAGAGTTGAGTTTATCCAATAACAATATTGTATTGATAATGGTAACATTATGGAAATTCAATGAAACATTTATCGTATTGAAATTTCCTCTTAGTTTCATAAGATTGTAACAAGCATATTCGTTGAATATATGTCCGTTCGCTTGATGTATGGTAGAATCATACGGTTATGGGTCTTGAAGGTTACTCAGCCTACGATGATTGAGAACCTACATGTTTGGTAGAATCTTTACAAAATAAGAAAAAATTAATCAACATTTTACATTGACATTGAACCTAAAGACCCGAGTCTAACCTATGACAACCAGCCATATAATTGAGAACAATTGCAGAAATGTATTTCATAATACCTTGATGCATAGTGAAAAAAGGATAACGCAAAAATAACTATTATAAATTATAATAAGTCAAAGCAATATGCATATAATGATACTACTTTTTATAGTATTATTTATCATTGCGTTACATACGTTCAGTTAAAAAAGCAATATTAAGGAAAAATTAAATATCCAAAATCACATGTTTATGTCCGATTGTCGGATGTACATGATACCCATTTACATATACTCACGTTTACCTAGTTAGCTTTCCTCTAACTTTAAGGTCAGTTTCAGTCTCACTCTCTAGACAGATTAATGGAATACATAACTCTGCTACCTTCTTGGAGACCGTTGCTACGTGCCGGTTGGATGCTTTTACGTCAACAAAAATCCCCCCTTTCAACGTCCTTTAAAACAGGTAATCATAATATCATACCCGTTTAACCGATAATCAAGTATTTCAAGTGAAACATAATTCTGCTTTTATGCAAGAATTTTGGAATTTTCTCAATTAATAAATGTTACCGAAGCGCTCGCTTAAACAAATAGGCTGATAATATTTAATTAACATTTATATTTAACATCGAGTATCAACAAAAGTTGCTTTAAGTATGAAAACTACTGAAAATTTCGATATTTAAATATTTAAAGACCATTGTAATTATACTTCTTGTGATCAATCATACTATCATGATCATTACAACCGTTGATTATAACGCCGTGTCAAATTAAACTCTCTGAGCAATCACTATGCCATTTATGAAGGTGATAATAATTCCATGCCAATTTGGGTCGAATTTCATAATATATGCGTATTGGGTATTTTTTTCCATTTAATCATGATACCATTACTATTTAACCCGGAAATCGTAACAGAATACTCATTTAAACAGGCATGCATAATATCATGCCAATTGAAAACGGTAATCGTAATGCCAGGTCCATTTAAACCGGTAATAATGATAACATGAACCTTAAGAGCGGTAATCCTAATATCGTGCCACGTAAAGTCTGTTTTCATAAAAGGATGCACTTTAAATCGGTGATTGCATAGATAGCTCATTAAAAGGCCACCATGATACTATGGCCATTACAGCTGGGAATCGTAATGCTGTATCAATTTAAACGGGTGATTATATATCATTCTCATATAAGTTAAAATACTCCCCTTTCTTAGCATTAGCCAGAATTAATAACCTATATACAGTTAACAACATTGATTTCGTTAAACCTATTATTTATTTACCTTGCATGCATCGAAAGCCTTAGCATTATTGAAACGCATTTGAGTCCGTTTCTCGGTACATAAATCAGTATTTAGGGTCTTTAGTATAGGTTATAAGAACTCTCCAACAGTGAGCATCGAGCCCCTGACGGACCTTCCTGTCGAAATACACCATGCCCACTACTCTACGGCGACTTGATATTATAATTCTACGAAAGTTAAGTTCGGAATACACTAACCGCCCACCAATCAGTGTTGAAATATGTCATAAGCAGCTGACACGTTATCATGTATATAATGTGTTTTTCAGACCCACGTATATAAGATATTCGTGCGATACGTTAACAAACATGTCTGATGATCTAAATGTCCATGGGTAAGGGTAGTCTGAATAGCATCTTACGTTTAATATGAAAGATATTTCGTGTTTGAACCGAGTACGTTACATACGTAATATTGAGTTCAGTTTAATTTATTTCGCCTATATGTATGTTATTTATATCTATATTTATCTTCTGGTACGTTATGAGATTATTCAACATTGACGAAGGACTGTTGCAAGTCAATCCAAGAACTATACGGAAACGCCACTTACGCAATACTTCTCAACGGATAGCAGGGCGACATCTTCAGGACATCAGTGGGCATTAGGGATGTATGCTCTCTACCGTCCGTCCTGTTTAACATTTGTTGATGATATTGGCCTCATGGGTTGCATCAGCTGTGAACTGCAAGATTAAAGAGCGGGAGCATACTGGATGAAGGTCAGCACGGAGAGGTCGAAAATCATGGTAAACAACACGACGAACACGAGTGCAGACATCACAATGAACGCCGAGAAACTAGAAGAAGTGACCAGCTTCATGTACTTGGGCGCAATCCTGTCCAGTACCGCTTAGGTCCGAATAAGAATGGTCATGGCGTGGACAAGCAGCTTCCAAACTTAATACAGGCTCTACAAGTCCCTCGTAGTCTTCCTTCTACTCTACGGCTGAGACAACTGGACGCTTCACGCGGACGCAGGACGCAAGATACAGGCATTTGAACATACATGTCTTAGATGAGTGCCCCGCATCTTCTACACGGAGCATAAGCCTAACGAGTACAACCGGAAAATGACTGCAAAACGTGTTGGCACACAAGGGCCCCTACTTGCGACCGTCATACAACGAAAGCAGGCTTGTTTTGGATACGTCATCACGCAAGACTCTCTGTGCAAGACTGTTTTCCAGAGCACGCTAGAGGGAGGTTGATGTCAAGGCCGTCGGAAAAAAAGCTAAATGGACAATTTAAGAGTGAACATCCCTTCCCATTGATGAATTACTCTCAGAAGCGCACAACAATCCTGACTGGAGGAGGATTTCTATATCGTCGTCTCTCATTTTCCCCAAACGACCAAAGCGGTCAATGGAATTATGATGATGATGATGATGATGATAATGATGATGATGATGATGATGATGATGATGATGATGATGATTATTATTATGATGATGATGATGATGATGATGATGATGATGATGATGATGATGATGATGATGATGATGATGATGATGATGATGATGATGATGATGATGATGATGATGATGATGATGATGATGATGATGATGATGATGATGATGATGATGATGATGATGATGATGATGATGATGATGCAAGACTGGTTGACTAACTTGTGATCCTTTTCTTCTGTTCGCAAGTTCTGACGTTGTGGGGTGTTTATAACTTAATGAAAATGACAGATTGAATTTTAAAGTCTGCAAACATATGCTTCAAATGCAGCTATATTAAGAAGATTGTCTTCATTAGTCTTGTGTTTAACACATTGCAATAAACCACAAGTCTAGATTTATGGACAATCACAATTCGCTTATGTATAGTGGCTAATGTATACATGTTTAATTCAACAGCGCAATATATTAAATGTCGAATTTGATGGCACAAACTATTATAGAAACGCTTGATGTTTGTCTTTTAAGAACACTTTAGATTACTAGGCTATGTGATATTACATTAGTTATGTGAATAATATCTGTTTTATGATAAAAGAGATGTAAGAAGATCAATATTTTCATTACTTGTTTGAAACATTTAACAGTCATTGAAAGTTTTGTTACAATAAATTGTTGAAACGGGCTTTTTAATTGAAAAATTGAGATATGCCGGATAACAATGTGCAATTATAAAAAAAAATGAGAATATGTTCATATAGCTTACAAATAGTACGAGATAGATATATCAGATTATCACTTTCTTCTATGTTGTCCAATAAATAGAAAATCTCAAATCACTGGCAAAAGTTCATAACCATTATGCTTTGTCAAAGTAATTAACAGTAAAACCTAACTGTACCTAGACATATCGCACTTGCAAAAAATACATCTTCGCGAAAAAAATGTGGTACATGAATTACCCAACCAGAACAACATCCGTTGTCCTGGTATTAAACATATTCTTTTCGACTACACATATTTGAGTGTTCGTATTAAAGAGATAGAAATCAGCAGTGACAGTATAACATTTTATGATTTATTATGAGCTACACATAAGAGAGCTACGCAATCAAAATCATGATTTCTATAAACACGTTTATGACTAAAAGTTTAGTAAACTCTGTTTTACACTGCTTTACATGTTATTCTATTTATGAGTCGACATGTGTGGTTGATTATTTATATACATAATACAATGTTGAGTTTAGTTTTATTCAGTCAGTTTTTGGCTATGTAAATCCCGATTTCAGTGATTACCACAAAAGCTCGTTCCGGTTCTACCTCAGGCGGTTGTATGATGTATATCGAGCAATGAAATGTTAACATTTACTTCCGATTATGAAAGGGGACATATGGTTTCTTGCAATGTCAGTATAACCTTGACTCTGGATGTGATCGACATTAGATTTAACATCACAAAAGCCGATGTCATTTTCAGTTCGCTTGCAGAGAGATTTTTCGAACTTTTAAATAATATGGTTATAAATTTTATCTTGGATGCCAAAGCTAAAACGATATAACATATACTTACTCAACCACTAGTTATTAATTGGTAGATTTTATTTTATTTTGTTCACCTAACAATTAAATGTACTTTTGCATTATGTGTTATGACATATATGGTGGTCGCTGCTATAATTGTTGAAATGTGCTGTTGATATTCGGAGATTGCGACTCAATTTACAATGGATCATTATTACATGAAACCAAAATATTTTGTTTGATAGATCAGAAAGTCACGCAGTTTATCGACTCTTCAATATTCATTCGGCATAGTTTTCAAACACAGCATTTGACATTTGTTAATACCCCATCACATGCCGTGATAATTTCCGGGTAGGCCAAAACGACTAAATTCTTGTACCTAAGTTTCTTTATAAATTGTAAGGGATGCATAATTTCGTTTCAATATTAATCAAAGTCTGACAAGGAATCTATTTTATTTCACATTCAACTCTAATAATTAATAACACCAGTTTATACCCCGTAATATTAATACATATGCTCGCATATTGTCCTGGCATTGTCAACGACAGACCTCTATATGCTTAAAGGCTTTTTCTCATCCTGCATGTTATATATCTTATCAGAATTTGGAACATTTGACAGTTGATATGAAAATATGGAAGTTCTTATGAAAGAACCTCGTTTTAAGTGTAGACACGAATTCAGTTCAAGAACATTACAGTTTCTGTATCTTAAACCAACACGGGGATAAGAATGAGGCCACTTTAATAAAATACATTATGTATGTGTTAATAGTTGAAACAATCAAATGTCTGTTACATCAATGGCATTCTTAACTACATACCTATTCTAAACGCTATCTCGATACCGATATATGTAATAGAATTTATCGCTAAACAAAAACGTGTGTCTACGTGTCTTATTAAAAAATCTGCACAAAATAACCCTAACTCTAACCATGCGTATGATTTGGATTTCGACTTTATACACGGAAACTATGTTCAATTGTATCAAACTCAAACATAGCTGATGTTTATCGATATATGATATAGTTGGTCGGGTTTATAATTGAATCATAACATGCGCATTACAATGCCCGTTTAGAATATACCTACAAGAAATGATATGTATCCATAAAGTGAATTTATGGCTTTTCAAAAGTACAAATATCGCCTATCGATAACAATAAAGTACATGGATTATTTTATAAACTACTTTTACGTCGTATTGTTCATATAAATGTTAAACTGCAACTGTGTTGTCAATGGATACCGCCTTATGTCTGGTAGCCGGTGGGGTGACCCTGAGTGTTCAAGACTATTGAGGTTCGTGTATAACACAGATCTATATAACATACACACATTAATAGTATTATACATACAAATCAAAGCTATTAAAAGAAGCACAGATAACGAAATCATTTCGGCTTAATCATGAGTTTTAGCGATAATATATATAAAAACTGGTGAGGTTCTTTTTCCAAAGAAATACCAACAACGGTAAACTTTGCAACTATTAAAGTGCAATCGAACGTGTTCAAACATATACGCACATTTATAACAGGAAATAAGCATTCGCGTAAGAGTTCTAACCGTAAACATAAGTAGAGATAATTGGCAGACCAATTGCATCACTTTTAGATAGCCATATCGGCTCTGATTAAATATTTGATAGCGTTTTAATTGGCAGCTGATGGTTCAAACATGTTGTTTTTTATAATAAAGGTTGATTCTAATTTTAATATAAAATTAACATTTGTATATGACGCGAAAGTCTTCTAGAAATATATTGCGATAAAACAATTTAAAAAAACATAAACAAAGAAATAAGTATGGGGCCCACAATTAGCCAGGCGTTTGAATGCAAATTCATTCAAACGATTGTCTTCAGAAACAGTCAGGCACACGTTAATAAAGAATGAAAATCTTAAAACAATCTGTCTCAGAAACATCCACCTACCACATATTCTATTTTTCCAGCGAACAAAAATCATAGATAACTCTTTGATATATTCAAGTGCACGTTTAATACAAACATAATTTCTTTAATTGCCATTTGTGGCGGATATGATTATTTTGTTGCAATTGGATTTTCAGATATTTAAATAAAACTTTTCTTTGATAACAAACGTGTGTGTAACTTCTTTCAGATTTATTTTAAGATTATGTCATTGTTCGGAAAAAGAAAAAGTGTGTGGTACATTTGTTCATTCAAAAGCTTCTTTCAGAATATCATAACATCGTGTTATATCAGGAAACAATGTTTGCATTTGTATAGTTATAGTGAAGAGTTGTCTTTCTTTGACTAAAAGTTCTCATGATACCGAACACAATGAACTTTGCTAAGGTATTCGGAGAATTGTCTCTATTCATATATGAATTAAAGTAGCGTTTTGTAACTTAAAATTGCATAGATTCTTCCTGAACGTTCAAGAGGTCGAACATCGAGCCTTGCCCAGTCTGTATCACTTAAAATGGTAGGTACGCTGTTGACAACACACACACAATAATCATGCAGACAATAAAGACTACCAGTACGATTAACTATGGGGTCACCGCTTACAAACGGCCAATTACAAACAAATCGGGTGCTCAAACCAGTATAATTATGCGTCGAACCTCGCTCTTAGCCAAGAATAATGCACTTAAACATATAACAATTTTCCGATAAGTATTGCTATTCAAATGAAAAGCGTACACAAAATTCGAATTCGTTTTGATTGCAATTACATTAGTCAATAGTTTCACATTCTCTAGAATAACAGAATATATATCGACGCAAGATAGAATAAATTAAATACAAGATAACAATTTCTATTATTGTTTACAATAGTTAAGAAATAAGCATCATATAGTACAAGCCCCAGATCATCGAAAAGCTTCTCAGGAAGAAACCCCAATGCAAGAAGTAAACACCCCATTACATAGTTAGGATATGTATGCGAATAATACATTACTGTTAAATTGTTTTATTGTTACACTGTTTAACTGTTCTGTGTCGTATGAATAGAAAAACCATAGATCAATTGGTGCAGCTGTTGTATAGATCCGTCTTGTTGTACGACAGGGGGTAAATTTTCGTTAGGCTTATACGAACACGAATAAATTATTTTAATCTTTTAGCGGAGGGTACAATAGTGACAAAAGTGACCATAAACAATAATAAAAATCAATCATGGTTAATAATCATCTTCAACCATGTTATACCTAGCACTGCTGTTGGATCGTACACGGTTAACCTTGGTTGCCCATTAGCGTTTCCATTTTTATGTCTAATGACAGTATTTATGATATTTATTATTATGACAAAGTAAAAGAAGACGATGAAAAAGAAGACTGTTGACAATGATGATGATTGTTTATGTTTGATCATAAAAACTCATGTTTCATATAGTGATTAAAATAGCACGTTATTGAATTCAGTTGTATACCATTATTGTCGTATTTATTCATTGAAAATGATAAAGCCAACAAGGGCGTACTACTCTTTGTTTTTTGTTTATGTCTAATTCGTTGATGACAATGATCGACCTTGGAGTTGTTATGACTGGTTATAACCTATCTGGGCTAACAGTCAGCTGTCATTCACATGGTAGTCAGGAATATATTGTCCAAATAGTTTGACATTTGATATAAGTCCCTTGTATGTGCATAGTCATTTGTGGGTGCAAATACCTTTATTCATTTGTAAATTTCCGTTTTGGGATATCTGTTTCGCTTATGGTACAATAAAATTTCCTGTTATCGTTGCTTCACTGTTTCATTTACAAATGAGCCATGCTACACCGGCTATTTATGGTGTTGATTATTCTGATGATTATATTTGTTATGGGATTAGAAGCAATTCAGGTATATTTGTGGTGGAGGGGTAATGGGTGTGGTTGAGTGGAAGTTGTTCGCTCTAGCAGTTATGCACTTTAAAACTGTCATGTAAATTATTATTGTTATTAAAGTTGTCATCGTCGTCATCGGCTTCAAGATGAAAAAATAATAAACACAATTTATAAAAAAACACTTATGCTTATACTAATACAAAAACACCAAGAACTTAAAATAAATATTAAGCTTATAACTATAGTAATAATAATTTTGTATATTTTAGTTAGAGTCCAGTTCAGAAAAGCGAAACTTTGAGTTTAGGAACTGCAATACGACGGAAGTTCCAATTTTCTTCAAAAACATCGATATTTTGCCCGATCCCTTGGTGATTCTAACAGAGGAGTGGCTCTTAAACATGACTTTCGAAATCCTTGTGACTTAGTTAATCACCAGAATGGAGGTGCGTTTTTATGCCTCGTATAGTCATTGATGGCGAAAGTTAAAATAATTATCTAGATGCATATTTAGTCATGTTGCTCAAGGCATGTAAACATGTGGCTGAATAATTGAATAATAACAAAAGTGTGAGCTTAAGGTTAAGAATGTCGAAATCCCATGGAAATGTCCTATTAGATTCACGTCAAACCTACAATATAAACCAATAGACAGAGCACTGAGTGTAAATAGTACACCCAAAGTATGTATTTTAAGGAAACTTAAATAATAATCGAGTCAAGTATTTTTTAGATTTGTTAAACAATTTGAACTTCGGTTTGTTTTCTCCGTCATATTAATATGACCTCTTTTACCCTAAAACTTATAGTTTGCTACTTCTAATATTTGTGATGAAACGAATTTAAATCATCATTTCATATTTCCGGGACTGTGTAAATACGTGTATGAAGCCATTACACCGATAATCAACTAATTAAATATCTTTGATCACGGAGGTGAGTTTCAGTCTCACTCTGTGGACGGAAGAAGGGAATACGGAACTCTGCTATCTTCTTGGAGACCGTTGCTACGTACACGACGGATGTAAATACGTCAACGCCACCGCCCTTGCTACCGGCATTCTTTGCCCATTATACCCGGTAAAATATCATATCCATTTAAGCCAGATTTGTGTGGTAATGCAATATTAGTTATGGATAGTAGTGATGTGTTTTAATTAAACGCTGCAAAATAATATGAACGCAAATTAGCAAGCAGTTAAGTTTGTTGGCGTTAACTTTTGGGCTTATTATTAAACGGGTCAAGTTTAAACGCACATCTTTCTGAGCGAGTGTATGATTGAAGTAAATGAGCGTAAAAAGTTGTATATTTAATAAAAAATACGTTAAAATGAAAATAAAACGTTAAGACGATATACCTACATTATTTTGGAGACGTTAGTGCACGAAAAACTGTTTTTGCCCAGTAATCTTTCTTTTCTTACATCTTTCGTTAATGGCAATATAGTGAGGTTAGACACCCTAAATGATTGGCTTTAAACGTTCTAATGCGTTAACCCCAGCTTTTATCATTTTGCTGTTTTATATGGTTTAGCAGGTATTGTCCTGCATTATACAGGCGATAGGCTAATTACTTTAAAATAAAACTTAAATTCCGCTATTCACCAGCATTTCTCTCCGGATAATGTTTTTGGAGTAACGGTATTCCTATATAATTATATCTTTCATCTTAACATAAAAAATTACGAATGTGAATGCTTTTTATTCAGTAAAGACGCCTTAATTAAATCAAAGCGCTGTAGGCGCTGAAGGACTGGGGCTAGATAAAGTGTGCTTAGAAAGAAGTATTGTCCGAATTTCTCCCTTTGTCCGAATGTATACGGATTGACACTAGCAGTTGGGTGCAGAATCTCAGCGGCTGTTAGAAAAGAAAATATTTGTGTATATACTACAGTGTACATAGACGGTGGAGGACTACACGATACTGGTGGTTGGAACCTTTTGTTAAACTCTACAAATCAGGTAGAGGTTCTTCTACATAGGCGGTGAAGATATACAACAACAACAACATGGCCGCAAAAAAACCTGTTATTGTTGGCGTCAAATAAATCACTTTCAATAGCCTAAAATAGCTTTTTATTACATAGTTAACAGATCAGGAAAACACTCAAACTTCCTTTGTAATGTGTATACAAAAGAATATCCACTTACCCTGATAAAAAACGGTGTACAGATTGTGTACTTTATCTCACGTATAACTTTTCGCGCTCGATTTTCGCGCTCGATCTGCGCAGTGAAATACCATGTCCTGTTACTTCGTCTATTTCCGAGAATGATCGTGATTATTATTTGTTCATTTTCTTTTTTTCTGGAATGTCTTGTTAACGCAAAATAAAATAACATTATTTTAAAATATGTTTATAAATACAAAATAAAAGATCTTCAAAAAAAAGTCTCAGACAAAAAAATTCTTACTTTCTCCGTAAACACTCGTATCTTTTCTGCCTAGACCGTCAAGTGAGGAATTTATTCTCGCATGAATAAGTAAACAATAAAAACTATGTCGTAGCAAATGCTTTGCAATTTTGCTTCAATAATATTTTGTTCACTTTGTATGAAACGGTCATGTTATAAAGTGATGTGCTGTATTTATACGGCGGGTTATTGAGATTTGCGATAAACTACTTTTATTGCGCATGAATTAAGTGGTAAAACGGAGTTTTGGAAATTTGGATTTTGACAGCCAGCCAATTCGGATAGATTCAGAAATTTGTATCATTACTATGGCATTGGGGCTACGCCTCAGGCCAAAAATAAAGGCTTTATTTAAAAAAAATCAGCAATATAATGACATACATTAGAAACATCCACTATGCGTTATTATACGTGTATGATAGTATTTGTTGTTGTAGTTAGTGAAATATTAGATAACATATTTCACGTAAATACGCGTTTTACAATTGTCGCTACAAAATTAAACATAATTTAATACGTAATTAAACATACTTAAATACAGGTGATGTCGCTATGGTAAGCAATATCCTTTACTGATATTAGAAAAACCAAGCTATACACCTAATACAAATAGGCTACACCAAAAAAATGCATAAGTTGACCTTCTTAATAACTTTTTTTCAGGGACCCTACAACAGACATTTCCATCTAAAATTCAACCCGTTTCCGTTTATTCTTTGAGGGAAGTACACAGTGCACATGAGTCTACGAGAAGAAGGAAAACCAATTGGATGTTTGGAATTCACCGTATGTTTCAAGTACGCTAAAATGTATTTTCACCTGTTGTTAAGTTCCACAACATATATTATTGAGTTTCGTTGCTTGTTCAATTTTTAACCAAGAGATTAAGTGATAATGTTTGCTATTATCGTGTATCATAAAGATTAAATTCTGCTCCTTAGGTTACATCCAACCCTTATGTACGCCTACATGCATATGGAATAAATATGAGCGACAAAGTCAGACATGCTCACGCGTAAACCTGTTCAAACCCCTTATCCAAATATTTTAATAAATCGCACAAATGGCTTGGCCAGAGTTTATTCATGTGTGTTTAAAATGTTATGTAATTGTGTTAAAATTGTGTGATTATGTACTAATATATTTTGTTTAATTTTACCTTCGTTAAAACTTATAATCCAAAGTAGATAACTTTAATGCACATATTTTTAATTATATCCCAATTATCATATACCAACTAGTATATTGAAAAATTCACATATGAGATAGAATCCTATCTTCGGTACTATATCTGTGGTTAACAACAGTTAAAGTCGAATCAAACAAATGTGGCAATGCTATTAACACAATTTAACATGTTATTATTTACTGTTTGAATGACAAAAAACAAAACAAAACCACTTCACTTTCACGAATTCTATTTCAGCAACTGTAACTACAATGCCGACTAAAATGGTCAATATAAATAGGCAATGACTGGTGGAAACAATTCTACAATAGTTCTTTAAACACACGAATGTACAAAACAAGGATCGTACCAGAAGCGAAACGTCCACGTGTTTAAAAAATAATTATACTTCAGTTGCTAACTGATGACATTTTTACAACGCTTTGCATTTTGAAATGCATATCATAAAGTAATGAAAATGATCCAAACATTTGTTAATGTATAACTTGTCCGTTGATATTGTTTTTAATGAATGTAATCATTATTTCAATATAATTGTTGTGTTGAAGGGACTCATTTTATCTACATGTACTTTTAAGTACGCGTTTTAATATTTACTTGTGTCAGTATAAAAAAATGAAAATGTGTTTTATAAATCAATATGGCTATATTATTTCTGAGACAATTAAAATAAATGCGTAATGTAATTATTTATCTAATACGCAACTTATGATAATACATACATAAACGAAAGCACACTATGCATCAATTCAACAGATAAAATTGATCACAGTATATATAATATGTACTTTGTATTTCATAAAAAGTATAATTGTACGTTTCTTCACAAAGATTATTAATTAAATGTAAACTTATAATGGCAAAATGGAAAAATAGTGTGTATAACGCTCGTAACATATAGAATATGCAAAAGATAAGTAACATTACGAACATTATTATTAAAGTTATCATACGACATTTATACGTCCAGATAGCATTTTATTGAGTCAAACTCAATATATTATATTTGATCATTATAATACAAGATAAGTATTGATGCAAAGCATGAAAGGGCGTTGGGAATTTCATTGTAAAAGGCACTCAATGAAGTTACATGGAACGATTTTTTATACTGTAAATATTAATATCTTGGCCGATTATTTTAAACAAAATAGAAAAAGATACTGGTATAACCATTTTCTATGATTTTGTGTTATAACCCCCAAATAACCATTATCTATGATGTTGTGTTATAACTGCCAAATAAACATTATTTATGATTTTGTGTTGTAACCCCCAAATATTTCATAGTTCATTTTATTTACATTGGTTTCCTTATTTTTCCTTGCATCCGTGTGCAGTTTTAATTAATGGAACATAACTGTGTAGGTTTTAAAAAATCTGCTTCATCTTGTAAGCGTAATTTCATATTTTCTTAACTTCAAGGAGATATGATTCTGAACTTATTCTTAAGTTGCTCATTTACGATAGGGGTTAAGTACTCATTGATATGAAAACACTGTAAAAAATTTAATGTGTTTACGAACCCCCCCCCCCCCCCACCCTCTGACACATATATTTCATGGGCATAATAAAAACAAAAAATGGTTACAATAAAACAGCTTATTTATTTAACAAAACACAAAGTTAACATAGAACACAAATAAAATAATTTGATTCTACTGGGTCTCGAACCTTGGGTCTCTCACATGTGAAGCGAGCATCCACTACACTACGGAACCGCTTGAAAAATCACCTTCTTACTAAGATATAAATAAGCTATTAATAGTCGGTTTAAATGTAAACCCGGAAGTTTAAACGCTGGATAGTGCCCAGTCCCTGTAATCAGTTATTAATTCAAAGAATTAGCTTTGCATTATTGGCAATTAATGTTGTAGTAAATGTAATAGGCACAAATGCAGTACTTATTTACACTATTTACCACAAAAAATCACCACTATGCAAGATATTCTGACAACAAAAATATATACATTGATCCGTAAAATAACTTCTCATCCCATAAGCGAAAAAAATCGTATTACATACTAGTCGCCGCACTTCAGTGCGACGCCAATAATATTTAGTACATTTGGCATTGAGTCAACACGGCATTTTTGGAAGATAAAAAGCATTTTGTATAAATGAAGTTCACACAGGTTCGGTTAGGTTTACACAAGGTTGAGTTAAGTTGACACTAGATTAATTCAAATAAGCACCATGTTGGGTATAGTATTTTAGGATCATCATTTTAAGTCTAGCTGACATATGTATGGTCAAGTTAGCATTAGGTTGATTTTATTGGAATTATGTCGAGTCAAATTGACATTGTTTTGGGACAAGTTTATATCAGGTTGAGTTCAATAGGTCTCTATTCAGGATGATTTGTTTTTATTAGATCAGACAAAATAAGTACAGTGTTTGGCAAGTTGACAAGAGTTTTTTTCGGTTAAGTTGACATCACGTTGCAATTTATTCGACAGACGTTTATATCAAACGCCACACATGTTGGGTGTTTTTTTGTGAGCGTTAGCTTGCAAATAATGCAGATGCAATTTTGCAAATCAGTATGGGCTTAGCTACGCTAGGAACCGTAACCCGTGACTACATTGTGGATAACTGCAGTAAAATTAAGCAGTCGACGAATGCTAAAAGCGTCTGCTCAAACCACCGCATCTGCCTGTACTGGTTCAAAACATAGTGTGTATTTAACAGGTTGTAAGACAACGTTGCCCAGTCTAGTGTTTATCTTTGAAATCTGTACATATTGGTTGCTTTCAGGGAAAACGGGGCTTAATGCATATCAAATAAGATTAGCCTGTGCACACTGATTAGCTGTATCAATGATTTGAAAAAAGAAAAACACATCTCGACCTGTGTTTTAAGACACACTCTTTATCAATTTGAGTGGGTTGTGGTCATTTCAAACTTGCGATATAAAAAGCTATAACATAATTTTGAAAACTGAGTTGCGTCTAAGATTCTACAACAGCGAACAAATTTAGTGCCTTCAGCGCTTTGATAATGTTTTATTACATGTTATTGATGTGAGATGAACTGTTTACCGATGACAGTCGCTTTACCATTGGTCTATTTGTTCTATGAACTTATCATAAAACAATACAACACAACAGTAAATGATATTTGCCGAATGTTTTATTTCTTAAAGGCAACATCAACATACAATTACTTGACTTAAAATAATTACCTCTAAAAACATTGTAATTTTGTATAAACATACTGGTAATTGGACTCAATCCGATGTAAATTCAACACAGCATAATGACAAGTTTACTCCACTAACTTGTTTTAATTTACCCCAAAAAACGCTTACCTATCGAAGCCTTATATCACATAGATTCTATGCAATGACAAATATACTATCAATATGGCCACTGAACTCAACATTATGCCAAATTAGACCAACTTAGTTTCATAGCAACTGAAAATAATGCATGATTGACCAACTATTATAACACATTAACTAAGGTTAACCAATATGACAGAACCCAATGATAGCTTTACCTCATCCCAAACTTGTATCAACAGAATGGAAAATTCGAATAAACGTAGAGCAAACTTAAACCAACATAAAAACAACTGGATACACAAATTCGGGCTTGACTCAAGTAAATGCCAACCAACCATATCCGTTTCTTTAAAAAAGCAGTTGCTTTGTGTTCCTTTGATTCGTGTACTTTCCACTCCAAGTGTGTGTATATAAATGTGCTCGCCTGTGTTGAAAGCAGTATGTTCATAAATTAAATTGTTGAGATTGTCTGATGATACACAGCTGTTGTGCATTTTTAACATAGATCAAAGAAATATAATTATAACAGCTCCGGCTGTAAGTTTTTTTGATGTATATAACTTGTGAATTGAATACACGTGTTGGGTTTGGGTTATTAATTCCATAAAAAATAAACATTCAAACATTTCGAAGAAAATGAATAAAATGCTAAATTTGCAAATCAATGTGTACAATATATGTCTCCTGATTGAACATATTTGAAAAAAGGTATTGATGCCTCGAAGCGTGTAGCTCTGTTTATACTATTATTAAGTAAATATTCGTGTTTGTCAGAAAAAAACAATGGATAAAAGTCAATTTGTTGAAATCTTTTATTATTTCTAATAAAATATTTTTTTTAATTAAATTAACTAAGTCGTGATTTTTCCTCTACGAGATGCATGATAAGCCTTTATGACGTTGAATGAAACTCTAGATGACCTAACCCCTTGTCATAAACATATGACATATTTGTCCTATAAAGCAGCCCAACGGCGATGTTTTCTGCACATTTCTAGCAAAAATATATCATAAACTTAATATGATAAAAAATTATCGCTGAATAGAGCCATAAGAAGTATTGCATTTCGAAACAGTTTGCCTCAGTTACTAAATTTCGATGGAATATAAATTGCCATTAGGACATAACCCAGTGCACACAATATTCCCGTAAGCAATCATATATGTTATGTTGTTGTTTTTCATTTTATTTTAAGTTGATCCTGGATATAATACTACAAGAGGTTTTCGCACAAATACAAATTGTACTGACAATAAATAGCCTATATGACCCGCGTCATGGCAAATCAGTCTAATGCCATAATGGGCCAGCGTAGCTCTTGACAAGCCTGCGCATCAGTACAGTCTGGTCAGAAGCTACACTGTCCGCTTTAAAGTCATGTGAAGTGTCATTGTCTTGGGATCAGACCGCGCGATTGCCAGTGATTGCTGTGCCTGATGCAATAAGGATTGTCCACTTACATTAGAGAGAAAATAAGCTTGGGGCAATTCATTGCAAATTTCTGATTTCGATCTTCTTTATTTCTGTGGTATTCATCCTGTGATGTACATATGATTTCAAATTGTTATTTTGGTTCCCGTCGGTTTTAGATTTGGTTTTAGATTAGATATTAAATCAAACATGTAGAATGTTTATAGTTTGGTATAATACTCATCAAATAATAAGCATAATAGGAAAACCTGTTTCATTTTTGTTGATTTACTAAGGTACTGTTGATAAACTGTTAGTAAGTGGTGAACGAAATGTGCTTTTCGTCATTATAAACGATAGAATATACGGATGAAGATTTGTTTTAAAGTAAATATTAACTAAATTTTAACTGTGCACAATGCATGCATTGAATAAAAAGGTCTTATAAACACGCAATTATATATGATTATAGAGCTGATGTAAAGATAGCAGCTAAATGGCTTGCAATCCTTATCAAAATAGTTGTTGTACATAAATGTTGTATTCTTACCTATATGAGGATATATTGTTAGTATACTTAAGGGGATTGAATACAAGTCAATACAAAAGAATGCCATATAGTCCGAGTACACGTTCACATTATTTTCAAATAACGAAATAACTTTGAGCAACATTAAATGTATCGTTTCATAATCATCATTCGAAAAGGTTAATACAATAAAGCTTTCAGGTGTTAATTGGACAATAAGTGTAGTACAACGATACTTTGATTATCAATCGTAATAGTCAAATAGTATATCGTTTTAAAGGTTTTTTACCGGTAAATATGAAATGACGGATATACCTGATTGAAAATACGCATAAGTCAAAAGCTCAAATGGCCATGTTGTTGCGCGTTTGACTTTGTCGTGAATATGCATATGTAATCCCAACAGAGGCAAACATATTCAACATATGTTGGGGTTAAATATTATATTATTTTGCTAAAAGCCCTGTTATAAAAGCATGTTATGACGTTTTTCAAAGTTAACAAAACGTGAACGTGATAGGACATGGTTCTTGTTTTGTAACAAAAAGAGCATTCTTGGTCCTTGAAGTTTGAACTTAAATTATATGTGGTTATTTTTACAAAGACACGTCTTTGTACTGAGATAATAGGATCGTGCGATTTTAGTTTAGGTAATTATCAATTGTCGAGCGCTGCCAGGAAATTCCAGGGTTTCAACCATTCTGCTTCAAGAACTTCCGAAGTGGAAATTTTTGAGATACTGTATTCTGATTAGAAATTTTACGCCATTATTCGTTTCTTACGAAATCAGAAAAAGTAATTTGAATATCCTTATAAGAATAAATACGAGTTGAATGCATATTACATACATTATTTCAATAAAGAAATTCGTATAATAGTTTGTTCAAGCATAGAGGGAAATCATACCAAGAGCTCGAATTCATTTGATTGAACAATAGACATATATCAATAAAGGACTAATATGACTAATTGAGGTTTTATACATCAGTGGTAAAACAACACATGGGTTCATGGGTTCATATTATCTGCTAAACAAGACCTACATGTCTTTATTTTGTACGTTTATGCTCTTCCTTAACGTATCTACAAAATCAATAAAAATGCTGCTTCAAATATGCAATAACAACAAAATAACATTTGGTAAACTAAATTAAATACTATTTCCGAAAAATATAATTGATGCAAATATAAATAATATAAATTATCTAGGTAAGAACCATAAATTACATCAACATACATGACAATAAGCAAATCAACACAGGCAGAAATACATAGATTATCTATGTTAATTACATTTCAATTTAGCCTACTTTTTAAAAGTTGTAGAACATTTTGGATGGACGTCGTCAGTTTCTGCACACTTGTCCTAACTATAAAACTTTTCAAACAGAAAAAGTGTGCATTAAACATTACACAAATGAAGGTGGGTTGTTGTGTACATAAAATAATGAACTTAAATAATTTCTGCTGTAAAATGTATTATTTGGGTAACAAAAAATAACACTCAAGTTCTAACTTAACTCGCGATATATTGTAATTATGCTTTTAAAATGAGAACTGGTGCATTGAATGCAAATGTGGAGTAAAATGATGGCCTTAATGAATGTATAACACCTTTTACTATACTATTTTTTGTTCACTTTGCATTACTATGCATGTGCTTATTGCTTATATATTGTCAGTTTTGTATGTATGACGATACCCTGTTATTAAAAAGTTATTTCAAATGCAATAATTTGCAACACGTGTTTCATCATAAACGCCATTTGTGGCTACTGTTTCATACATGGTCATCCTGAGACTTATTATGAAACGTGTATGTTCAGGTCCATATACTTGAATAGCCTATGTTTGAAGCTTTTGGAAGTGAGGTCTGTTTACCACACCATCTACATACATTATATGTTGATTTCAATTAATCCTACTTGTTGCTACGAATACGATTTTTTGTAATTAAAACCATTCGCATAATAAAAATGATCATTCTTACGACCATATCTAAGTGACCATGTCCAGCATGACGATTTTATTATATTCGTATACACCAGAGCAAGGAAAGAAATACAGCTACATTGTATATATAGCATCTTTCCGGTTAAATCATTGATTGTCATATTACACGAGAACCTCCTAACTCATCAACTGTAGGTCTTGTAGTGAGAAGGTTAATTTAAAATTCGTTTCTATCCCCCGCAATAGGGGGAGGGATATTGTTTTGGCGTTGTCCGTCCTTCCGTCCGTCTGTCTTTCCGTCTTTCCGTCCTTCCATCCGTCTTTCCGTATCCGTCCGGCCGGCACTTTTGTGTCCGGAGCCATATCTTGGAAGTGCTTTGGTGGATTTCAATGAAACTTGATATGAGTATATATATGGATAAGAGGATAATGCACGCCTATTTGCATTGTACATCATCTGTTAATAATAGAGTTATGGCCCTTTGTATCTTGGAAAAATGCTTTTTCGTGTCCGGAGCCATATCTTGGAAGTGCTTTGGCGGATTTCATTGAAACTTGGTATGAGTATATATATGGATAAGAGGATGATGCACGCCAAATGGCATTGTACACCATTAGATAATAAAGGAGTTATGGCCCTTTGTATCTTGAAAAAATGTTTTTTGCGTGTCAAATATAACACTTTTGTGTCCAGAAGCATATTGGCGGGGGATATCAACTCAACGAATTTGCTTGTTATCGTTGGCTTCATTAAAATTTAGAAATAATGCATCACGGCACTACGCCTTTATATTATATAATGATACAACTAAATCGTTCTATAACATGGTCAAAAGAAATATCAATGGTTTATTACGTGCCCCCTAAAACTCCCCCTCGTAACATTTAAAATCAACTTCCATAAAAAAACGGTGGCAAAACTGTCCCAAATGGTACCGTTATGAATTAAACTATCCATTAAACATAGCGATTTATCTATAAACAATGTCACAAGGAATATTGCGTTTCAAAATAGAAGCTTAATGATATCGTTCTAGAATAGATTGAAATGGAGTTAATCTTTCGATTTGTTTTCCATATCTTCTTAAAGGCTCTATAAAGGTGATAAATCCAGTTATTATGCATATCAACTGGTCTGATTTTTACCGGATTTCAGTTACTCTTGCATAAACACTGCTAATAAAACAGCTTAGGTACAACGTTGTCAAGAATTATTGAAGATAAACCCGTTTCATAATTGGAAGAAATGTTTACACTTTTGCAACTAACGTGATGTGTAGCCTCAGAGCGGTGACATATGCTAAAAATAGCCGATTGAAAATTCAAATTTAATTCTATTTTAAACAACTTTTAACCAGCAGTAACTTATTAGATCACTACAAACGTTTTAACCATTTAGAAGAGACCTACTTTGTGGGTGATACCGTAAAACGTTAAAAATCATCGTTATATTTTTGGTGACCTGAGTCACTTTCACTTTCTCTTTTCCGAGTAAACAGCGATGTAAATAAACTGATTGTTTGTAAACACAATTGACTTGGAGGACACTTTTTTTTGAGCTCAAAACAAGTTGTTTTGCTTATTTTTTATTGTTATGTCCAATAGCATATATATATTGTTTTTTGATAACCTTTATAAATAAAATATGAAAAAAATATTTAAAACTCGGTAAGTAATTATTTATCTTCACCTTTATAGAGCCTTTAATTATTGCATACACGAAAGTACATGATAGTGGAGTGTGTAGGTTTTGCAATTTATCACGTAAGGTTCATTGAAAAATACCTGCTCTTATAACATTGCATGCTGTCTGTTCATGCGACAATGCTAATAACTTGCTTTTTTCGTGACAACATATGTTGATAATTCGTCATGATGACGTCCAATGTCAATGTTTTGTTTTGTGTCAAAACCGATATGAGTATGGTGTAGCGTATGCATTCTTTATTATGACGTGTGTTTTAATATTTACGATAAGCGTTAACATAACGTGGTTTCGTATGATGTGTGTATTCTTTATTATCACTAGTGCAGTCTTTTTTATTTTGTACCTCTTTTCCGTTGGCGTAACGAATTTTCTTTTCTATTGTATGTCATTTATTTATTATTGTATTGCATTCTTTAAAGTATGTTTACTTTTCCCTTAATTTTGACGAATGATATAACAAATTTGATACGTTTTTACCGTATTATGATTTGTAGTTTCTTATTTATGGTAAGTGAACACTGTCTGACCTTGTGTTAATTATTTATAAGGACTACTATAATCTATTATTATATGTGCTTTCCGTAATACGGTATTATAACGATCACACTTGCAATTAATTTAATTTTGTCAGGATGTACACACATACCGACGGACCGAATGACGAAAGAGAAGCCAAACTTTTTAGGGGTTTGTTCATTAAATCATGTTACTGGATGTAAAAAACATGCAGTATTATACTAGTAGGTAAGCAAATGTTCACGCACGCCCGGTATTAATGTTCTTGTGAACCAGCCATGGAACATATTCATAACATTACATGATAACACTTGTGTTTTCCGTTGTTTTAAACGTGAAACTATAAATCGAGTTATTTTGCTATCAGTATCTTCTTAGTTATAATTGAATTACATTAAATAACTTCTTTATGTTTGAACGTATTTAAAACACAGGCACCCAATCGTTTTGTGATCAAGACTTTCACAGACCCGTGCAGTCCCATTACGAATTCTTGCAGAGCTGTTTGTAATTAAAGTAAATATCTTTTGGAACGGTTTTGCATTTTGCTTGTAGATGCGCCTCAATAGGTTCAGGACAACAACTTGTTTGAGATATAAGATATGCAAATGTTCACGCGTATGTTCAGTAGTATTGATTATATTAGACGTTCTGTCGTGTCTAATACCAATAGCATGAATTGCATTTACTTAATAGGATACTTGTCTTTGAAGTTCAACCGGTAATTATAAGCAATAATACGTTCATGCATATTTAAAACAAAAAACACTGAAATAAACATGTTTTTTTTTACAAGTAAAAACATATATTTAATTTAATATTTGTAATGCACACGCAATAACTGAGACGTTTGTTCATTGTATGAAAAGTTCACTAATAATCTAAAAAAAAAATCATAAAAACCCGTCGCTTTAAAATACGAATAATGCGTGTTATTTTTAATCCGATAATTTATGAAACGGTTCATAAGCGCGATTTCCATAATGAAATTCTTAATTTGACGTTTTACTTCATATTGTGATGGTAACTGTAGTATCAATTTATTTATATAAAGCCTCATGCACACATCATTTCAAAGCGAAAAATACTATTGGAGCAACAATGCTTTGTTACTGCATTGGCATAGACAGACAGAAGACAGACAAACAGACATAATAGTTTATTAACGTCTCACTTTTGTACATAAAACACAATAAAACAGTACAAAATCATTATATATATATATATATATGTACAAAACCACTCTAAAAGAGTTACGAGAGACGATAGTTCTAAAAATTCTAAAAGTGTTCAACGATTATATACATCATAGAATCTTTCATATCTGTTAGAAATATAAAAAAAAAACATTCTTAAGGAAATTCGATTTAAAATGATTAGTGTTTTTAAAATAAATAAAAATTACAACTGTTAGAAATATAAAAAAGACCCTGATGAAATTCGGTTTAAAATTATTAGTTTTCTTAAAATAAATAAAAATATATATCATCAAACAATACAGTAAGAGAAAATTATGCAGTACACTGTATATTATTATTTTATACGAAATTGACTATGTGTACACATTAAAAGGATTATATATACATGTGGTTGCGTCGCTTCATTAAAATGTCATGACAGGCTCTGGCAGTAGGTTTAATGATGCGGTCATCTGACAGCAAGAAGTTCATTTTCTCTCTTGGGTTTAATGCGTTGAAATGTTGGTTTACCAGAAGAGCACTTTCTGTTAAATTGGATCTTATATTTTCATATAGCGGACACATCATTAGGGCATGCTCTTCACTTTCGACACACGTCTTACAGATAAAACAATATCGTTCATTTTCTGGTACACCTTCATACCGTCCTGTTTCTATACGAAGAGGTGCAACGCCACAGCGGAATTTTGCCAAGGCACTACGTTGTGCTCGACTTATCGTAGAACACTTGACGTATGGCTCTACAGTGAATTCTGTCTTAAACTGCCTATAGTTCCGAAGTTTATTACCCCCATTTGCGCGTATTTGACCATGTTCTCTATTTACAGTGTCTTCCCATTTAAGCTTAAATTCGATCAACATGGCTTGTTGATAGCTATTAATTATCGACGTTTGTTGAGCTTTGCTGTATGTGTGTCCATGGTTGAGAGCGGCATTTTGCAGTTTTGTATTGACTGATAAGATTATCGTTTTGCTCCAGTTGTTTCGTCGTGCGCCCTGTCTAGTGAAGAAGTCAAAACACTGTTTATTAAGTCTGTTATCGTCCATCCTGTTTAAGCGAAACCATTGTCCTAGCACTGATTTCCACTGTCGAATGTGCGGTGGTGTCCATCCCATGTCTCCTGTGACTGCTGCGTTTGGTGTATATCTCCCTACACCTAGGAAGAAGCGACAGGCTTTGTGATGGACGGCATTTATACATGTGAATTCATGTATTCCCCATATTGCAGCTCCGTAGCTTATTGTTGGCCACACCATTGTGTCGTATAGCTTAGTAAAGACTTCATAATCCATTCACCTAGTGCTTTGTACTTCGAGATCAGTAATCCTAGCGCTCTAGATGCTGACTGTGCTACGTAATTTGCGGTTATAGAATAATCCAATGTATGAGTTAAAACGAGGCCCAGATAACGATATTGACTGACTCGTTCTATAATTGCTTGGTTACACTTGAACACAAACTCCGTCGGTGATGTTGTAGCTGTTCTAAAATGTAAGATTTTCGTTTTATTGTTATTTATTGTCATGTTGTTAATCGTGCACCATTGAGATAATATATAGACGTCAAATCGTATTAATATTTTCAATGTGATATTACTTTTTGTTGAAAATCATGTATTGTAATGCCTTCAAAATCGAAGCATTTATATTCAGAACAATATTAAGCACAGGAGCCCTTGTTTCTTTCAGCCTTGTCTTTACAATAAACGTTATCAAAAAACGCGAGAGTGTGCTCGCCATTTGCGTATTTTAAAATATTGGCTAGCCTGTGTTAAACAAGTATGTTTATACATGTAAACATTGAGAGATCTTACGCTGTTGTTTTGTAATTATTTGAACAATTATCAAAGAAAAATAGTTATAAAAACTCCCGCTTTTATATGGATGTGCATGATATAAGATTTTTTTTATTGCATTCAAGCGCTGTACTTGCCTTATTAATTCATTAAGCATATACAGTTTAATAAAGAGTCAATATGAAAATAATCCATTAACATATGGGAACCATTTGCGCAATTTAAGTCTTCTATAAGAAAAGAACTAAGCAAAATAAGATTTTCTTTACTATCACTTAAGTAAATGTTTATCATCGCATTGCATAATTTCAGTTTAAGAAATAATTTTTATTCATGAATTATTTTTTGTCATTGAAAATAATAAGCACATTAAAATAATGATTCGTTAAACGACGGAGTGCACACGCTTTAAATTACGAATAATCCGTGCTATTTGCATACCGACAATTGAATATGCTGTTTCCTTTAAATGAGTTTGGTGAAAAGTTTGTTAAGGAGTTTTTAAAAGACTACGCCCGACTTCGAATGATCTTCAGTATCTCAGCTCCTTGATTTGAACTGCTTATTTCTTGGTTTTTATTAAATTAGTGTTTACTTGCAGTTAAAATAGTAAATACCATAATGGAAACATCTCGTTTCTTGTCTTCCGTATTTGCGTTCTTCAATACTTTGTTTACTCATAAAAGTTAAGCATAGCTTGCCTACTCTTTTTTTACTTTTGCTGTAATTTAGTGCATCATCTTCCAGATGCCCACATATTTATATTGTGAAGCAGTCCGATTGCGAAATTGTCTGCAAATGTCATCAACAAACACTAAATTATCAAGATATTTAGATAATTTAGACAATTGTTCACCTAATAACAAATATAGAATTGCAAAAAAAATATTTTGTTTTCAATTACCTGTATTGTAATGGGATATGAATCGCAAAAACGAATGTTCCCGGGTTCACAATATTCTCGAAAAAAAAACAACAACAATTATTGCATTTTTGCTTTTAGTTCGCTAGCAGTCATTTTGTTTGGAATGTTTATCTTGATAAAATGGCATTTTATATGAGCTGTTATGCGAAATGGGTAAGCATTTTATGTCAAAACAAGTTGTATTTTCAGTCGATTGAAATTAACATCCATTTAAGAAAACCTTTTATAACTTTGCCTGCCGTTTTAATAAGTGTTTACTCATTTTGTAGAATGCGATTATATGTCCTTAAACATGTGAATAGAATAAAATCAATCACTCAAACGACAAATCTCATTTCAAGCATTCCCAGCTTGAACTTTCTATATTATCAACTTTCAACGTTAATGGATCTTGCAATATGTCACAAACATGTTATTATACTTTATTAAAATCACACCTACGTAGACATAACTGCGTCATCAGATGCATTAAGAAATGAAACAGATTCCGTTTCCGTTACTGATCTTGTTGCAATTGATATTAAGTAATGTACAGCTAGGATGTGCATGCAATATTAGTTATCAAATCAAATATCGTGTTGTATGTTCGTGTCTCAGCCTTGGCATATGAAATTAGAAACTATGACGTGTATATAGTTGCTTTATAAGTTACTGCTGTATTTGGCATTTGTTCATATTCATGTCAGTTTTAAAGTTCAGGAATTAACAGTAAAAACATACACACCTAAATATATCATTAAAGAATAAAGGTCACAATAAACTAAAAGATTCCCTTAACATAATCAACGCAAAAGTGATAATTCAAAACAGAATAAACTAGAAATGGCGCGGCATAGGCCGACGCGTATCCCCACGCCGCATGTTTGACCCAGGGGCGCCCCAGGGTTGGTAATGGGGCCATGCATAGTTGAGATTGACCTTATTGTCATAAAATTTGTTCAGTATCAATTTGAAGTAAATCGGTGTAGAAATAAAGAAGTTAATGTAAACTCACTTTTAAAAAATAAGTGAAAATCTCTGACCCGGCCCCACCGCAACCCCCATAACTTTTGATCCGGGGGTCAGATCAAAGTGACCAGGACGGACGGACGGACAGACGGCGGAGATAACCACATAATAGATTTCAAAATAAAACGCGGGCCCTAAGTTCAACGTCAAGGTCACAGGGGTCAAAATTGTATGCGCATGAAAAGGTCTTGTCCAGATAAACATGCGTAACAAATATGAAAGCAATATCTGAAGGGACACAGACGTAATGAGCTTTTGAAGAATCGCGGTCGCAGATTTCGAAACCTGAACGCTGACCCCAAGTTCAAAAATTTCATGCGCATAGAAAGGTGTTGTTCAGATACACATGCGTACCAAATATGAAAATAATATATAAAGGGACACAGTAGGTATGAGCCTTTTTTTAATCGCGGTCGCAGATTTCGAAACCTGATCGCTGACCTCAAGTTCAAGGCCAAGGTCACAGGAGTCAACAATTTTATGCGCATGAAAAGGTGTTATCCAGATGCACATGCATACTAAATATAAAACCAATATCTGAAGGGACACAGTAGTTATGAGCCTTTTTCGAATCGCAATTGCAGATTTTGAAACCTGAACGCTGATCTCAAGTTTAAGGTCAAGGTCACATGGTTTAAAAATTGTATGCGCATGGATAAGTGTTGTCTAAATACACATGCATACCAAATACGAAAGCATTATCTGAAGGGAAACAGTAGTTATGAGCCTTTTTCGAATCGCGGTCGCAGAAAAATCTCTCACCCGGCCCACCCCAACCCCCATAACTTTTGACCCAGGGGTCAGATCAAAATTCCAAATAGTGCACCGTCGCACATGTGCTCATAACTACCATGTATGTAAGTTTCAAGGTTCTAGTGCTAATAGTGTAGGACGAGATAGTGGCCTGGACGGACGGACAGACGGCGTAGATAAGCCATATAATCCTCACTTTTTCTCCGAAAAGCGTGGGGATAATACAAGCAACATGTTTGGCGTAGAGATCCTCATAACCATTACAGAGCATTCCAGCCGAATTGATTTTAACAATTACAAACTTAGATCATGATTATTGTAAGAAAGAACTCGACGCGAATCATCTATCACTGTTTAACGGCAATCTTTTATTAACCAAATGCAAATGCTTTATCATGTAGTCTCCATACTGAAATGTGTGTCTTCAAATAAAAGTCGTTGAATTATTTAGAGGGAGTTGCATTTTACAAATCATAATTTAACATACTGTCACTTATACCTATTGACATTTCGTTTACCACCCATGTTAATAACTAAATCATCTATAAAATAAAATCTTACGTCAAATCAAAGGTTTAACTGTTTCTCTGTGCGAGATGAATAAGCAATGAACCCTGTGATTGATGTGTCTAGAACCAATGCATAATTGGGGATCCTCACATGTATTGGCATCAACGTGTGTATTTCAAAAAAGCCTGTTGCACATATACATAAGACCGACTTAAATAAACAAGACGCGCATCATATTGTACTTAAGTTTACATCAGGTTAAACACAAGGATTTAGAACGACCGCATTTCGTTTAAAATGTTGTTCTGTGTTGTATAGCCAACTGGTAACTTGTCTTCAATTTAGAACTTGAATGTAATGAGTTTTAATCCAATCAATTTGCTGGGGTTTAAATATTGCATAGTAATTTTTGTTTCATGTGTTACTTTTCGTCAAATGTCATATTAATTTGTAAGTGCAATTTTAATTACAACTGAATACAATACCGATTGATTATTCAGTGCTGACATTAATTCAATTGGATTCCGAACACTCATACTTCATGGACCAATATATAGTAATGTTAACTCCAATACATGGTAGTTTCTGACTTTCCATGTTCCAGCTAGACATTTTTATGAGAATGAAATTGCAAATATGAAGCGGTTATGTAATGTTGTTGATTAAATATTACTTTTGGTGGCAAGTGAAGAAATGTTCTCACTGTATTGTATCACAGCGTGGTCAGAAAGGGGTGAAATATAAGCAGCCAAGTAAATTTAGCGAAATTTTTTACCACGAGCATGTTGCAATAAAGTGAAGTGCCACTTTTAAACTATATATGTAAGGAATCGTTTATCTATTAAATTCAAACTTAATGTTTTATCAGTTTAAATTTTACAATACTATACGTTTCACTTAAACTAAAAATAACTGCGAAGACACAAAGTGTGATTTTTAAGGATAACTGGCACTATGTGACATGTACGTGATTCCGGCTAATCATCGGAGAGCCGTCGAAAAACGTATTTTACAAAATGAACAAAAAGCTTTTTAATATGGTTAAAAAAAACTCAATATCAACATAATACTTCTGAATAATCCGGATATTATATTGTAATTAAATGTATATGATTTAAATTAAAATATATAAGTGCACACCGTTGTACAATCGAAGTTTTCAACAATAATGTTAGAAGTAGTAACTGCTAGCTCGTTTGAAATATATGTATGTGTTTTATATTATTATATACGTTAATAAGAAAGAAGTAGGTCCACACATAATTACGAATTATTACTTCATATCTTCATTTAGCTATAATATGAACATAAGGTCACATGCAAATGAGTACATTTAAAATTTGAAGATATCATAACCGCAAAAATGCTTTGTCTATATATATGTTACAAAGCTATAAAATCAAATTAAGTGTCTTACTGTGTTTTTTCTTTAGTGTTGTCTATAAAAACTTGTTCTGCTCTGTTCGATTTAGCTGTGCATATGCAAGAAAATATATTCAACATGAAATCAGTTATAGTTAAAGCACCTGTGCCAAGTATTACTTTGATAATTGTCATTTTAATAAACGATATTACTAGGCAGGACCATGTGTGATAAACTCGCAGATTGTGTGTTTATGAAGATTGGCTCGTCTGTGTTGAAAGCAACATTTTCATAAACATAAACATTAAGATCTTTTGATGATGAACAGTTGTGTAATTTTTAGAACATCGATTAAATAATAATAACAACCGAAGTTACGTGCTTGTGCTTTATGACTTATATTTGCATTGCATGCAATTGTTGCTTGTTCGTGATTACTTCAATACAACGTAAAACAATATTACTGAAATATATTACTGTTTAATTTTTTTTTAATTATATGTTAACTAAGGTTCTATTCCTCGAGCCGTTGGCCTGTTATTATACTATTATTGAAGAAAATATCGTCTTATTTAAGAATTACCGGCAACTGGTATAAATTAAGCTATCAAAGCGAACCATCCTGTTGTTTTCAATATGTGTACCTGCAATTGAAATATAGTCACAGCAATAAAATGACACGTTAAACTACCACAATTCGTTCTTCACAGTTTTAAAATTAACAATAAATCGTTTTTATTCCACATCAAAACTGCAAGATTCTATTTCCAGGAAAAACACATTTTTCACGAGGATATTGCTATCCATTTTAGTGAATATCGAACCGTATATTAAGTGTTTTTCAATAACTTCATTTCATGTTTTACTGCTTATTATTATGTCGATTGTTAAATGATTATTAACTCACTCTTTATACAGCTCTTGCTAAACGTAATGGAAACATCACGTATCCTTGCACAATTCAAGACGACGTTTCAGGCCATTACGTTTCAGCCAAACAAACAAATAACTAGCCTTGTTGACGTTTGCTGTAACAGAAGCGCACCTTTTGTCATAGCTGCCCTAATATTGCCAGTATAAAACAGTCGGTAGCGAGATTGTCTGCAGATATAAACAGCAAACAGTAGATTATCAACCTGATAAAACAAGTCATCAACAAACAGAATCATCAATAATTTTAAGTATCAAGATATATTGATTTAATTTAATTAATATTGTGATAGGATATAATTGTTGTTTAGAAAATTTCCCAATTTTCAGAAGATATTATTATTGTTTTTTGTGTATTTTAGTAGAGGCAGCATATCAATATATGAACCATTTGGGTAATAAATAAATTAAATATTGAAATTCAAAGTTATATATTAATTTTAACAAATAGTATACATCCATCTTCTTTTGATTCCGTGTTTCAAACTTTTGCTTTAAACGTTAACTGGCTTACTTTCAAACGCTTACTTTTGATTTTACTTTAGAAAGATTGTTATTGACGAATGTTACTTTATATAAGTTGGATTGCTTTACTGCCTTCCACATAATATTCACGTTTAGAGCATAAGATAGAAAGTATATCTTAATAAACGTTAATCAAATGTGAGCCCTTGTGCAAACTGTGTTTGCCGCCACTCGCAATACACTGGAAAATCACTCGAATGAAAGTAACATCTTCAAGAGGTCCTTTGATTGTTGAGAATGCTTTTTTAACACAAATTTCTCTGAAAATAGGAGAGAAGAGATGATGTAATTTGATTTAAAGCTTGAGATTTACATAATTGTTGTTTAATTTATCATCTGATACACGAATGTCTGTAGAGTGTTGTTAAGTCATTTTACTTTGCTTAACAATATCTGTTTTGTTTTAAACTTATTATCCCCACGCTTTTCGGAGATGTGGCTCATTGGGTCATTGTCGACCTAAAATCAAGCCGATTCTCGTCACCCGGTCGGCTTGAAGTCACCCCAGGATGACATGAATCGGCTTGAAGTCACCCTAGAATGACAAGAATCGGCTTCAAGTCACCCCCGGGTGACTTTAAGCCAGTTCAGGTCGACAATGACCCAATACTCTATGCTCATTGGGTCATTGTCGACCTGAAGTGGCTAGAAGCCGATTCATGTCACCATGGGGTGACTTCAAGCCGATTCTAGTCACCCGGTCGGCTTGAGGTCACCCCAGGGTGACATGAATCGGCTTGAAGTAACCCTAGGGTGACAGGAATCGGCTTCTAGTCACCCCCGGATGACTTCAAGCCATTTCAGGTCGACAATGACACAATGGGCGATATTGTGGTCTCCGTCATCTGTCCGTCCGTCCTGGCCACCTGATCCTCCTACACTATTGACACTAGAACCTTGAAACTTACACACATGGTAGCTATGAGCATATGAGCGACAGTGAACTATTTGGAATTTTGGTTTGAACCCTGGGACAAAAGTAAGGGTGGTTGGGGTGTGGCCGGGTAAGAGATTTTCCTGCGATCGCGATTCGAAAAAGGCTCATGACTACTGTGTCCCTTCAGCTAAAAATGTGCATAAAATGTTTGACCCCTGTAACCTTGACCTTGAACTTGAGGTCAGCTTTCAGGTTTCGAAATATGCGACCACGATTCGGAAAAGGTTCATGACTACTGTTCATTCAGATATTGCTTTCATATTTGGTATGCATGTGTATCTTGACAACACCTTTTATGCGCATAAATGTTTGACCCCTGTGACCTTGATCTTGAACTTGAGATCAGCTTTCAGGTTTTGAAATCTTCGACAGCGATTTAAAAAAGACTCATACATACTGTGTCCCTTCAGATAGTGCTTTCATATGTGGTATGCATGTGATTCTAGACAACACCTTTCCATGCGCATACAAATTTTCCCCCTGTTACCTTGACCTTGAACTTGAGGTCAGCTTTCAGGTTTCGAAATATGCGACCGCGATTCGAAAAAGGCTCATACCCACTGTTTCTAGTTATTTAAGCTCGATTGATTAAAAAGCCTCAGGCTTATTTGAAAGGCTCTCGGGTCCTAGAACCAGTACTTGGTGTCTTTGAGCTTTATCTAAAGAACGCTTTAACAACGGGGATCGAACCCGTGACCTCACGGTCGCTAGGCGGAAACCATGTCTATGTTAAGTGATACATGTATGTTGTGTTATTATTGGTATTGGACTGTGGTAACATTTTAATAATTTGAATTGGACTGTGGTAAAAACAGTTTAATATTATATGTAAAGATTTTTTCAACTGTATTTCCATCGACTTATGGAATGACTTCAAACACAACTATATTTGAATATTCGTCTGAATGTTATGACGCATGTAAATGTGATGTATTCATCTACTTTTCTATAGTTTTATTTCTTAGATGTTTACGATATTGTTATTGCTGTTGTAGTTTTAACAGAAATTACATTCATATGAATTCGACTGTATAACTACATTTCTTTTTAAAACAAAATTTTTTCGTGCAGAGAAAAAATATATTGTTCCATTATTGTTGACATAACTATTTATTGTTGAGCGCTTACAACAAGATAAAAGAGTTTCAAAAATTCTGCTGTATTGGGAACTGTCAACGATGAATTGTAACACGAACTGCAATAATTGACATTTCTGAACACCAGATGTCTAGTTTTAAATTTGACGTCATTATCAATCTCGAAGAAGTTATTAGAAGATCCTGATAATATTCATTTCCGAGTGCATAAATGTTATGTATCACAAAAAATATTATCATATTGTAATAAGGAATATGGGGAGAATCATATCAAGAGTTCTATTGCAATTGATTGATCAGCAGATACATATCAATCAAGGATTGAGATGACTTATTATGGGCCTGACATCAGTTGTAAACACCAACACATATTTGCAAAACCAAAAAGTCAAGTATTTTTTTATATACATTTAATCCCATCCATCATTATTTATTGGTAAATAACACATTAAAGAAAGACAAGCACACTGTCGATGTATATTATTATGTGTTTACTATTTAGCGAATTGTTTAGATGTGTGATTTAAATTATCACAAAAAGATGTTTTCGTCAGATTCTGCAAATGAGTGCTAATTGTAATACGGTCGTAACCATGCGTAATATACAGGTTTTGCTTTGCTTTGCATTGAACGTTCCAAGGCGGTGACCCCAGCTTTATTCATATTTTGTGTTTATGTTGGTTTGTATTGTGCTGTTTTGTGCTGTTTTGTACTGTTTGGGCAATCGGTCACTTGCCTTAAATAAAGGACCAACTAATTGTTTTTAATGAGAATTCAATACTGCTCCAGCAGCTAGAGTTTCACTTCTTTATATTGAATGTATTGGGAAACATGACGTCATACTGAAAAAAATGAAAAAAGAAATTTAAAAAAGGAAATTTGAGTATAACTATTTTTCAATTGACACTTGCGTTATCTTTGAGAAAAAATAAAACAAATCATGTTTAATTAATTTATCATGAAATGCTTAATTTGACTTTTGTCATAACTTGTAAGTATTTATATGTCCTGTATTCGTGTTATGAAAGCTATGAGCTAGTATGCGCGTTTTAGGACTTAACGTTATTCTACTAAATGATGATTTTTCTTACTGTTGTTGTACGTTTTGTGTGTTGACGAATGCAACGGTTTAACTTATTGATGCAAAGATAGACTTAACTATGTTGTGTTTAAAACCAAAATTGACTACAACAAATGTCTCTCTCTTAATAAAACTGCCGATTGAAAAGAACCTTTTGAAGACCTTACTATTTTGTTAACAATATTGTTTACACGTTTAATGTAGTAAAATTCACATTTACGAAATTGCACTTTGTTAATTGACGATAGTGGTGTTGTTGTTGTAAATACTATTATTTTAGCTGTTGGTTTTTGTTGTTTTAGTATCTGACATTCCATTTATGTTTGAAGGAGTGATGCCTAACTAAATAAATTCTATCAAAAAAAATTAAATTTAAATAATCCGATGCAATGTTTAATTATCATATTCATATTATTTTTTCCGATCATGTATTTTTTACAAAGAATAGTAAAATTCGAGAACCAAGAAATCATCCGTCGTTAGCCTCATCTAATCAGTCAGATTGTAAGAATATTAAACTTGAATATACATTTCCATATGGAACGGGTATGCAGTTGCAACTTATGAACATAATGCCATTTGTAAATAATATATCGATATATTTGTATTTTTATTGCGGAGATGTTAATCTCTGCCACGTTTCAATGGAGTGGTCGATATGTAAAAATGTGCATTGAACGTCAGCGCATAACGAAGTTTATGCCAGTTTATAACGTTTATACTCGTATGTATTGCATTCATAAAATATCAAGTCCAGGGTTCTTCCACAACCTGTCATACAAGTAACAAACTATGCAGAATGACATTATTGAGGTTTTAATTAGAGTAAAGTAAAAAGGTTAGCTCTAGTTTCATACAGGATACGCCCGAGAAATGTTTGGACTCGTGAATGCTTAGATCTCTATCCTTGTGTTATTTATTATTTCGATGCGTCAATAAGTGTGTTCTGTTCACCACAACATAAACATAAAGAATACATTCCTTCAATTCATATTGCATTCGGATGGGAATATCCTAAAATATTTCATACAAAAATCGCATAACATTTTAATTTCAATTATCAGTTAGACGTTTCTATATTATCCGTTACAATTAACAACTAAAATGGAGTGACGTATTATATTAAACTGAGATTCTTACATATGTCAGATATAATATTAAACTTATTTAAATATGACACCGTCGTAGTACACGTATCATTTAGAAATTTTGCTTTTTTTAAGTTACACGGATTCTTAACTTGCATAACAGCGTGTGTTATTGTAATTTTAATTGTACATACATATATATCTACCATTTTTTATTTAAATAATTGTTTCCCATATTGAGATGTTCTTGCCCATATTTTACAGTAACTGATAGACCTTACCCGGGTCAGTTTATTCAAAATATAATTTGTTCTTTTTATTATTTCCCCAATTATTGTAAAAAGTGCATCATAGTGATGAATCTATACATGCATCCCAAAAAATATCGAATACATTGATTACATGTCCAATAATGCAAATATAATGATTTGAATTAAAACCACAAATACGTGCACTAACTTTGACATTAGCTTTGCAAACTTCGCAATAAAACCCAATAGTAATAGTGTCTTCATTTGTCAAAAAATATTAGTAACCGATTTGTTTCATTTAGCAATTCAGCTTTGAACAATTATATCTTTTTTAAATTTAATAATATATTGTTTCTGTTACTGATATTGTTCAAAATTGATATGAAGTGAGGCAGACCTAGGGTTCGCACGTCTATTAGAGTTTTTAAATGTTTGTTGAGTGTTTTTTTCTAAGATTACGACAATATATTTTAGACACTATGATTTACATAAATTGGCTTTGTATTTGTGCAATGATGATCTGAAATATAAACTTCATGATGCAATATTCTTAAATCTTTTTCTATAAAGAAGAAATGTTGTTGACACTTGTTCATAGTTTCATTCCATCGTTCCTCAAAACGTTGTAACTCTGTTGCTCTGGTATCTTCAATACCATTGAGTAATTAAATGGTAAATAAATTGAATGCGTTTAAATTCCCTTTTATTATTGTTTAATTTTAGTTACAATGCTATGAGGTTAACTTTTATTTACACGTACATGTAGTATGAATATTACTGCGCCAAGTGTGAGGTTGAGCGCTCCAAATCCGGTTTTAATCCCCAATGCTTTGCATTGACCGTTCCAAGGCGGTGACCCCAGCTTTATTCTTATTTGTGATCATGTTGTTTTGTATTGTGCTGTATTGTCCTGTTTTGTACTGTTTTGGCAATCGGTCACTTGCCTTAAATAAAGGACCTACTAATTGTTTATAATAAAAATTCAATACTACTCCAGCAGCTGGAGTTTCACTTCTTTATATTAAATAGTTGCAGCTACTACTACTTCTCGTATTCATTGATATGTGTTCACATACAATGTATATTCCAGTAAAGAAGTATTGAGTTAAGAGTCGAATAACTGCTATGAAAGACGAGTATAACCCTAATACCGATATTGTTTTAAAGAAGCTCTGAAAATTGTCATTTGCACTTACAGACAGCTTAGTTGTTCACCCATTGCATAACCTAATCAATTGCCCTTAAAATATTAACTAAATCCAATATAAAATGTAATGGCTAAAATTTAATCTGATGTTTCACTGATTCTCTGTGCGAGATGAATTAGTAATGAACTATGTGATAGATGTGTCTGGAACCAATATATTATTAGCGATCTGTTTTCACCAACGTATTTACGAACGTGTGTTGTTGTTAATCAAACTGTTGCTCAAAAACAGATTCACTTTTTTTAAATTAACTGAAGAGTTGAAATTTATGCGATCGTTTACATTTGTGTCATAAGTTTTATCAGAATGATCGCAATTTGTATCGTATGTAGTGTTTCTGTTTTGTATTTTCCATTGCTTGCTTGCCTAAAATACCTTTCTGATGCAGATAAGAGTTTCTCTCCTGATGATGCGCTCGGGTTTAAGTGTTTAATAGTGCTTTCGTTTTCTCATGTAAACATTCTAGTCAAATGCTAGCACCATAAATCTGTGCAATTTTAATTACACCTGTATATAATATCAACTGATTGTTCAGTGCGTATTTCAACAATATTCATACACTAGCTGCAATCACTAGGATATAGTGATATGAACTGCATTAATGCACATTTATGAGATTCAATATTCAAGTTTATAAGAGTGAGGTTTTCCTCTTGAAGTGGTTATTTTATGTTGTTGATTTAATATAACTTTGGATGGTAAACCAAGAAGTTGTGTATTTACTTCTCTCTTTTGTATTCCAGCGTTTTCAGTCAGTGAAGGCGTTAAACTGAGTTATATGCAGTAATTTAAGTTAAGTTTTATGTGAAGACATGTGCATGATGCAATAAAACCAAGTGCATGAAAAACGCTATATTTTTCAGGGTTTCCTTCTAGGACCCAGTTTCAGAAATAATTTCTGATCAGTTTGTATTAAATAATTGTTTACAATTCACATCAAGATGACGGACTGTTTAGAAAGTAAGTGGGATTTATTTGCAGAATCGGGACCAATATACATACCCATTAAACGTCAGCAACAAAAAGACAACACGTATATATGAAGCATGTGTTTCACTCATTTAAATTACCACACATTACTCGAAACATACAGAACCAATTGTTGGTTGAGGTAAAGAACAAACGTATTTACAATTATCTGAAGAAATGCAATTTAAAAAATGTATCGTGGCTTTTAAACGTTTTAACTAGGCTCACGACCATAGTTCAATACCAATAGGCGATTACGTAACTGAATTGCGTGGTTTTTATCTACGTATATTTGCTGTCTTCTTCCTTGCACGGTCTTAAACTTAGAACGGTTATCAGAAGGTGATACACGTTAAATATAATCTTACAAGTTCGAATCTTAAAACCAATGCCAAATTAAATACCGAGGGAAATGCTTGTTTTATTGTAAGGCAACATTTATGGATATATAATCAAACGATTTAAACAGTCATGCATACAAAGAACAGTCATTATTTATTTGCAAATTTGAAATTTATCCTATGATACATATAGTTCTCTAGGAAAACCGTTATAGTACTAATGTTATGTTTATTTTATCATCACACACATTTATTTGTTTAACTAGCAGTATCTACTTGCTGATAATCAAATTACATTTAAGTACCTTATACAGAATGAATGTATTTAAAACAGAAGCAACTAATCGTCGTGTGCTCAGACACGCTGTTTAACGTGCACTGTCCCGTGAAGTTACACATGTAATTCCTGCAGAGTTGTGTGTAATTAAAATCAATACGTTATGGAGCTTATTGGACTTAGTCTGAAGATGCCCCAATTTGTTCAGGGCACAAACTTAAATCGCAAGGCAATGATAACCTACATTAATTTAATCTGGTTTTTATGTGTCCGTTACACATTTCATGGATTTCATTGATAGAAAGGAATAACTAAACGTTGGCGAGGTTAGTTAAAACCATCACATGTCTTAATATTATGTCCTGTAATTATACATTATAAATATATTATATTTCATATAAATATTTTGTTCTGTATGTTGGACACGTGCTTTTATCAAAAGTCACACTACATAATACACTCAACTCACAATATAGAGTATTTGGTGTTTAGTGATAAATAATTAAAGTTCTACCTATTGTTTTGTAGCTGTAGTTACGACAAAACGTTATGTGCATGTTTTGATTACCTCTAAAATAAAAACGATGTTTAATATCCTATAAGAAAACAGCGTAAACAAAAACATAGGGTCAAGGTCGAAAACGTTATTCAGTGTATAGGACTTAACAATATACATATTAATTGCCTTGTTCCGACAACAAATCGAGATATCGTTCTTTAATAGTTATGTTGGCATCACAATATTCTCATTATCAATAGAGCGTTGTATAAATAATTGATTTTGATACGAGTATTATACAGGAATAATCACGTGAACATTCAGTCAATATAATGTGAATATCGGACAGATGTAATTTACATATAAAACCTTTTGTAGCACTTAGTTTTTAAGAAAAAAAAGTGTAGTGGTATTTTTCGATTATATTGATTTTTATGTACTTTAAATGTTTTGCTCATATGCTTAATGGAGACAACTGGTTTTTTATTGGTCAAGAATGCGAGCTCAAACAATCACGTTTCAGCATTGTTTGTTCGTACTGGAAAATGTCCTGTCTTAACTTTACCGTCTTACAGTCCGTGCTAACACTGTAATGCTTAAATGGCAACGGCAGAATAGGCGAAACGTTTAGCCGAGTAAACTGTATTGATTTATTTACATAAAATAAGGTTTTACTTACTATCATTTAAGTAAATGTTTATCATCGCATTGCATAATTTCAGTTAAGCAATTATTTGTTTTCAGGAATTGTATCTGTAATTTCAAATAATAAGCACATCAAAATAATAATCCGTTAAACGAACGAATAGAGTGCACACGCTTTAAATTACGAATAATGCGTGTTATTTTCATACCATCAATTGAATGCTATTTTCTTTTAAACGAGTTTGATGAAAATTGTGCTAAGGAGTTTTGTGAAAACAACGCCCGACTTCAATTGAAATTCAGCATCCCAGCTCCTGGTTTTGAACTGCTTTTGTCTGGGTATTTATAAATGAGTGTTTACTTGCAGTTTAATTAGTTAATATCATAATGGAAACATCTCGTTTTTAGTCTTCATTATTTGCGTTCTTAAAGGCTACGTTTTACTCATACAAGTTAACAAAGATAGCTTGCCTTGTTTACATTGGCTGCAATTTAGTGCATCATCTTCTAGATGCCCACATAATTATATTGTGAAGCAGCTTGAGAGCGAAAATGTCTGCAAATGTCATCAATAAACATTAATGTATCAACGTATTTAGGCAAGTTATCACATAATGGAGAAATCAAAAATAAAGAAACATTGATGTGTTCAACTTTATATATTCTAATGGGATATGAATCGCAGTTAAGGAATGTTCCCGGGTAAACAATATTTCCGAAAAAATATGGCATAAGTCTTTTCATACGCTCGCAGTCATTTTGTTTGGAATGTATATCTTGATAAAATGACATTTTATCATACCGCTGCATTGATATCTGCCTGAAATAACGTTGCATGATATATTTTTTTTAATCAGTTCAACAGAAAGTCTTTATATCAGTAGATAATAGGAGGTTGGTCATATTACTCTATAAAGTAATCATTTTAGTAAAATCGAAGCAGATTCAACAAAACGAACACTTTGATACTAAGATGTTATATAGTTTAAACACAAAATGCAACACACACAGCAAATGAAACATGTTTTGCAAATATTAAGTGTAAGTGCTCTTGACGTCATTATTAACACGTCAAAAGACAAAAATCATATGCTTTCTCGCTAAAAATGTAGCTTTTAAGCGATTTTTGTCATTATATCTTAAAAATCGGTGACGTATAGGTATGATTAACAGAAAAACAGGTTACTGTCTGCTCTTTTTGTAATATATTAGACTTGACACGAATGTTATAACGACTGGGCAAGCCTCGCCGTTATAGTATTCTAAGCATTGTCATATACATTACAAAACGATCAGGCTATTAACGAACTGCCATGCAAAATGGGTAAGCATTAAGTTTCAAAACAAGTTGTATCATCATTTGAATGAAATTAACACCCATTAAATAAAAGTATTTATTACTTTGCTGACGTTTAACCTATGTTTACTTATTCTGTAGAATGCGAATATTTGTACTTACAACATGTGAATAAAATAAAATCAATCTGTCAAACGACAAATCTCATTACAATAATTCCCAGCTTAACTTTCTATATTATCCGTAACCATAATGTCAACTTTAATGTATCTTCCACTACGTCAAAGACATTTTATTACATTTTATTGAAAGCACACCTACGTAGACAGAACTGCATACAGTTATAAAACAGATTCCGTTTCCGTTACTGATCTTGTTTTATTTGATATTAAGTGAGGTACAGATAGGGTGTGCATGACATAAAGGATATCAAATCAGATACCCTGTTGTATGTTCTTTTCTCAGCGTAGGCGTATGGAATTAGAAATTATAAGGTTTATAAAGTTGCTCTATGAGTTTCTGCCATTTTTCATCGGCAAATGTTCCTATTCATATCAGTTATAAAGTTCAGGAGTTAACAGTAAAATCATACACATCTTTTTTTTATCAAGAACCTGAAAAATATAGTTAAAGAATTAAGGTCATAACATACTAAAAGATTCCCTTAACACATTAAATGCAAAAGCGATTATTTAAAACGTAATAAAACATCAAAACATTTAGCGTAGAGACCATAGCTTTTCTTAAATAGTATTCCAAGCCGAATTGATTTCAACAATAACAAACTTAGATCATGATATTTGTAAGAAAGAACTCGAAGCGAATCATCTATCACTGTGTAACGGCCATCTTTTAACAACCAAATGTCAATGTCTTATCATGTAGTCTCCATACTAAAGGCAAAACGATATCTTCGTAGAACATAGCAATGTTTTTCATACAAAATGTGCAAAAAGTATTTTATTTCTAAAAACATAATCGCAAGTACAGAAATATGTGTCTTCAAATAAACGGTGTTGATTTGTTGAGATAGAATTGCATTTTAAACATGCAATATTTAATATACTGTAACCTATACTTAATGACATTTAAGTTTACCACCTGTGTTAATAACTAAATTATCTATAAAATGAAATCTTAAGTCAAATCAAAGGTTTAACTGGTTCTCTATGCGAGATGAATAAGCAAATGAATCATTGATGATGTAATGGATGTGTCTAGAATCAATGAATTATTGGGGATCCTTACACGTATTGGTTTGAACGTGTGCATTTGAAAAAAGCCTGTTGCACAGATACATAATGATTTACTTAAATTAATGAAAGCGAATCCTATTGTACTTAAGTATACATCAGGTTAATCAAAAGTATTTAGAACGGCAGCATTTCGTTTACAATGTTGTCGTATTTTGTGTTCTGTGTCGTATAGGCAACTGTTCACTTGTCTTCAATTAAGAACTTTCAGAGGTACCGGGTAATGAGTTTTTATCCAATCAATTTGCTGTTGGTTTTTTGTACCACAGATACGCTACGGTCGATAAATTCGTAGCAATTTTTGAACATGTTCAAAATATCTCAAGAGTCGCTACAGACATCGAAAAACTACTACGACTGATCACGGATCAAGTACGGAGAGCCACGGTCAAGTAAGGATAGCTACTGTGCCGTAAAGTATTCGTAGCTCGTTCGTAGCTCTGATTCATGACAGTATGACCGAGGCATTATATTGTATGTATATTGATTTTTGTTTCAGGTGTAACTTTTCGTCAACTGTCATCATAATTTGTTAGTGTAATTTTAATTACAACTGAATACAATACCAATTGATTATTCAGTGCTGACATCAACACAACTGGATTCCGAACACTCATGTTTCATGAACCAATATATAGTAATGTAAAATCCAATTAATGGTTGTTTCTGAGTTTCCATGTTCCAGCTAGACATGTTATGAGAATGAACTTGCAATTATGAAGCGGTAATGTAAAGTTGTTGATAAAATATTACTTTGTATGGCAAATGAAGATATGTTCTCACTGTATTGTATCACCGCGTGTTCAGTAAGTGTATGCGTGCAGGTTAAATATAAGCAGCCAAGTAAATAATTATATAGCGAAAGGTTTGAACACATGCCTGGTGCAATAAAGTGAAGTGCCGCGTTAAAACTTTATATATAAGGATTCGTTTATTTATTAAATTCAAACTTCATCTTTTATCAGTTTAAATTTTACAATACTATACGTTTCACTTAAAGAAAAAATAACTGCGAAGAAACAAAGTGTTATTGATAAGGATAACTTTCACTACGTGTCATGTACGTGATTCCGGCCTATATTTAAATCATCGGAGAGCCGTCGAAAAACGTCTTTTACGATATGTGCAAATAGCTTTTGAATATGGTTAACAAAAACGTTAATATCAACATATTTCTTCCTTAAAAAAATCCGGAAATTAAATTGTAATTAAATGTTAATGATTTAAATTGTAATAAATAATTGCACATCGTTGTATAAAGATTTCAACAACGATGTCAAAATAAGTACATGCTTGCTAGTTTGGAATATATGTATGCGTGTTTTATTATTATCTACGTAAATTACGAAGAAGTATGTCCACAAATAATTACGAAGATTTACTTCATATCTTCATTTTATAGCTATAATCTGAAAATATTGTCACGTGCAAATGAGTCCATTTCACAGTTGAAGATATCATAACCGCAGAAATGCTTTGTCTATATATATGTTACATAGCTATTAAAACAAATAAAGTGTCTTACTGCGGTTTTATTTAGTGTTGTATATAAATACATTCCGGTTCGATTCGATGTAGCTTTATATATGCAAACAAAAAATATTCTCCATCAAATCAGTTAGAGTTGAAGCAACTGTGGCCCGTGTTACTGTGATAATTTCCCCTTTAATTTAACTACGCGGGAGCACGTGTTATTTACTCGAGCTTTTGCGTGTTTATAAAGATTGGTTTGTCTGTGTTGAAAGCAGCATTTTTATAAACATAAACATTAAGATATTTTGATGATAAACAGTTGTGTAATTTAGAACATCGATCAAATAATAATAACAACCGAAGTTACGTTACGTGTTTGTGCTTTATGACTAATATTTGCATTGCATACATGTGTTACATTTTCAATGTACTTTTTGGTAATTACTTCAATACAACATAAACAAAGTATTACTGTTAATTTACTATGATGCATGCAAACAAAGATTCTATTCCTCATGCCGTGGGTCTGTTATTATGCTATTATTGAAGAAAATAATCGTCTTGTTTAAGAATTACCGACAACTGGTATAAATTAATTTATCAAAGCAAACCATCCTGTTGTTATCATACGTTGTATCTGAAATTGACATTTTAGTGAATATAGAACCTTATATTACATTGTAAGTGTTCTTCAATTACTAAGATTTCATGTTTAACTGCTTATAATTATGTCTATTGTTAAATGATTATTTATTAACACTTTATACAGCTCATGCTAAGCGTAATGGAACCATCACGTATCTTTGCACAATTCGAGACGACGTTTCAGTCCAATAAATTTCAGCAAAACAAACAAATGACTAGCCATGTTGACGTTTGCTGTAACAGAAGCGCACCCTTTTCCCTAGCTGCCCTAATATTTTCAATATAAAACAGTCGGTAGCGATATTGTCGGTACATATAAACAGCAAACAGAAAGTTATCAACTTGATAAAACAATTCATCAACAAAAAGAATCATCAATAACTTCGAGTTTCAAGATAGATTGTTTTAATTAAAAATATTGTGATATAATATAATAGGATATAAATGTTCTTTAGGAAATGCGCCGAGATCCCGAGCTTATCAATATTTCAGAAAGCAATCAAATTTGTCTTTTGTGTATTTTAGTAGAGGTACAGATCATTATAGGAACCAATAGGGTAATAAATAAATAAAATATTGAAATTCAAAAGTTTATATTAATTGTAAATAAACACAAAAGTATACATGATACCTGATCAAAAGACGATCTTTTGATCAGGTGACTCAAACTATGGCTTTAAACGTTGACTGGCTTACTTTTACACGCTTAATTTTGATTTTACTTTAGAACGATTGTCATTTACGAATGTTACTTTATATAAGTTGGGTTGAATTACCGTCTTCCATAATATTAACGTTGAAAGAAAAAGATCGAAAGTATATCTTAATAAACGTCCATCAAATATGAGCCCTTGTGCAAACTGCGTTTCGCGCCTTATGCAATACACTTTACGATCATTCGAATGAAAGTAACATCCATTCAAGAGGTTATGTGATTGCTGCGAATGCTATTTTAACACATTTTCCATCACGATAGGAGAGAAGAGCTGATTAATTTGATTAAAAGCTTGAAATTTACATAATGGTTGCTTAATTTATTATCTGATATGCGAATGCTTGCAGAGTGTTGTTAAGTCATTAAAATGTACTTAACTGTATCTGTTTTGGTTTAAACTTATTTATTTGAGCTCGATTGCTTAGAAAGCCGACGGTTTATTTAAAAGGCTCTCGGGTCCTAGAACAAGTTCTTGATGTCTATGAGCATGATCTAAAGAACGCTCCAACTGTGGGGATCGAATCCGTGACCTCCCGGTCGCTGGGCGGAAAACATGTCTATGTTAAGTTAAACATGTATGTTGTTTATAGGTGGTATTGGACTGTGGTAAATGTTTAATAATTGGAATTGGACTGTGTTAAAAACAGTTTTATATTATATAAAGATTTTTTTCAACTATTTTTGCATCGACTTTAATTTTGGAATTACTTCAAACATAAGTATATTTGAATATAAGGCTGAATATTATGACGTATCTAAATGTCATCGATCTCTGTCAAAAAACGAATTACACATGCACGATGTATTAAATTATCTACTGTTATATAGTTTATACTTTTTACATGTTTACGATATTGTTATTGCGGTGATAATTTAAACAGAAATTACATTCATATGTATTGGATTGTATAACTACAATTTCTTTTACAACAACATTTCTGTGTGCAGAAAAAACAAATATTGTTCCATTGTAGTTGACATAACTATAGATTGTTGAGCGCTTACAAAAAGGTAAAAGAGTTTTGAAAAGTAATTCTGCTTTTATTGAGAACTGCCAACGATCAATTGTAACACGAACTGCAATAATTGACATTTCTGAACTCCAGATGTCTTGTTATAAATTTGACGTCATAATTAATCTCGAAGAAGTAATTTGAAGATCCTGATAATATTCAATACCGAGTGCATATATGTTACGTATCACAACAAATATTATCATAGTTGTATGCATGAATGTGGGGGAAATCATATAAAGAGTTCTATTACAACGGATTGATCAACAGATACATGTTAATCAAGGACTGAGATGACTTATTATGGGCCTGTACATCAATTGTAAACACCAACACATGGTTTCAAAACAAAAAAGTCAAGTTGTGTGTTTTATACACATTTAATCCCATCCATCATGTTTTATTGGTAAATAACGTTGCCTTAAACATACTATCAAGGAATATAAACGAATTGTTCGACACACCCAAAAGCAATTATTGAAAATGAACGAAACCTATATCTTAAAGGGGCCTTTTGGCAGATTTTGACATGTATTGAAGCTTGTCATTAAATGCTTTAAATTTATAAATTTATACAATGGACCTTGAAATCTACAGTAAAAAAAAACAAGAATACAATTTAAAAAGGGGGGAAAAAGTAACCCTCAACTGGGCTCAAACGACTGACCCCTGGAGTACTGGAGTAAATAGTCTTAGACCACTTGACCATCAGTGCTCATGCTATGCGCGGATGAATTTTTCGGCATAGCTGTCTAAGCTAGCTTTTCACCTTACCTGACCTTTGTAAGTGTCCAATAAAATTCAAATAAAATTTTCCGCGGCTAGATACGAATGAATACACTTCATTTATGCCATTGGCTGATTTGAGCATACCACCAGAACATTGGAATCATGTCCGCGTCTTTGTAACACTGTTTAACTGCGTGTTCAGCATGAACATAATTAAAAGGCTTGACAGATAGAACAGTTTTACACTCAACTCTTGACATCAATACAGTTTGTGTGTGTACCCTTTATGTTCAGAGGATTGTCTGCGCCAGAGCGTTTATAATTTAAGGCTATGTTCTCATATTGAGTAATTACTTCCATATTCCTGTCTGTGTACTGTTATATTTAAGTTTATAAAGTATCGTTTTCCCTATCCTGATATTCGTTTTGGCCAAACCATTGTTAAATTGTTTTCGAAATTGAACATTTAACATGTAAAAGTATAACGTTTTAAACAAGCCGTCGTTCCAGCAGTGGAATCGTGACCTCTCTTTAATGTATTGCATTCCAACCCGCAAGGTATCAGGGTCAGTTCGCGGCCAGTAAACGGATCGTTATATAATATAGGCGCTATCGCGTGAACTAGGTGAACTGGAATTGTATTTAGACCAGAAATATGTTAAATGAAGATATTCGGCGATTTAACTATGGTAGGTCAATTATAGAGTCTTAATGTGTTTTCAACAATACCATGTTAATTTTTTTTTAAATAATTAAACAAGCATTATTCCACCATTTTGACCAATTTGTTAAGAATGAGCGCGATGATTCCCGATACTGTTAATAATCGAATCAAATAACAATGCCCGACACACCACTAAAACAGATTTGTTCGAAAAACGCGCGTATAAATATCTAAAATATGTACGTATACTTCGCGTGTTGCCGGTTGACTTACATGTTTTAATTTCACTTTAATACTTATTTTGTTTTTCTTTTTTGTATCTATAGATATATGATTAGCAATATGTAATAATTTGAAAATAGCCGCAAAAACTCCGCGTAACATCCCATTCTCCGTGTGATTCAGCTAAGAACTGCATGGAAAAAGACATTCGCTATATTTGATCTCATTCATTAAACTCTTAACTTTTCACCAACTCCAACCACAATCAACGCCGTATATCTTTTTTTTAAGATATTTCTTGTAAATGATGCAAGCAATCCTCGTAGTTTCCCAAAATTAACGACATCAACAGAACTTTCCAAATTATTCAATCGTTTCGCGTTGCAACGCTTTATAATTTTCAGGTTTTCAAATCGTCAAAAGATGCATATAATGAATATTTTAGAGCATGGTAAATGTTCAGTATTACTATTTCCTCACAAATATCATAGCTAAAACGGAAATTTGCGAATCTGAAACAACTTTTGTTAATTTTGTCAATTTACCAAAACGTGAAAAGGCCTCTATAATTAAGTAATATTTCCGAAAAAGTCGAAATCATGCAGTCAGCAATTAGCTGTCAATAATTAGAAACTGAATGCGAAAATGAAATTGTATAAACATACTGCAACTATCGACAGAAACGTTTATGTGGAAATTTAATGACGTACATGTAGTTAAAAATGAAACCCAGTGTGTTATATATCAACGATATCATGAATTTATAAAATGCATTTATGAGCGATATATTAAAGACAGACAAGAATACTATCAATGTATATACATATTTGTTTAATATTTAGCGAATTGTTTAGATGTGTGATTTACATTATTCACAAACATATGGTTTTGTCAGATTCTGCAAATGAGTGCTAATCGTAATTGTAATACGGTCGTAACCATGTCTAACATGCAGGTGTTGAATGTATCGGGATATTTGACGAAGTAAAATAAGAAATTAAAAAAAAAATAGAAATTTGAGTATAACAATATTTCAATTCACAATTATGTTATCTTTGAGAAAAATGAAATCAAATCATGTTTAATCAATGTATAATGGCATTCTTAATTTGATTTCTGTCATAACTTGTATTTATATTTACTGCATTCGTGCTGTGTAAGCTATGAGCTTGTTTGTGCGTTTTTATGACTTAACGTTGTTTTACTGAATATTGACTTTTTACTGTAGTTTTTGTTTATAAAAAAAGTTATGTGTTGACAAATGTAACTGTTCAAAGTATTAATGCAAAGAAGGGCTAAACTATGTTGTGTTTAAAACCAAAATTGACTACAACAAATGTCTCTCTCTGTCTCTCTCTCTGAATAAAAATTGCCGATATAAAAGAACCTTCTGAAGACCTTACTATTGGTTAACATATTGTTCACACCTATACAATTAACAACTATAATGGAGTGACACATTATATTAAATGACATTGTTACATATATAATATTAAACTTATTTAAATATGAAAGCGCCGCTCACGTATCATTTAGAAAGTTTGCTTTTTTAAGTTACACGGATTCTTAACTTGCATGACAGCGTGTGTTATTGTAATTTTAATTGTACATACAATCTATATCTACCCTTTTCTGGTTTAAATAATTGTTCCCCATAAAGAGATGTTCTAGCCCACATTTCACGGTAATTGATAGATCTTAACAGGCTCAGTTTATTTAAAATATTATTTTGTTATTATTATTTCCCCAATTATTGTAAAAAGTGGATCAAAGTGATGAATCAATGCATGAATCTAAATCAATCTCGAATACGTTGATTACATGTCCAACTATACAAATATATTTATTTGAATTAAAACAACAACTACGTACACTTACTCTGACATTAGCTTTGCCAACTTCGCAATAAAACCCAATAGTTATAGTGTCTTCACATGTCAATAGTAATTAGTAAACGATTGGTTTCATTTAGCAATTCATCTTGGAACAATGTCATCATATCATTAGTAAGTTGAAACATAGATGTTTCTGTTACTAGTATTGTTCTAAATTGATATGAAATGAGGCAAACCTAGATCTAGGGTTCGCAGGCTCTGAGAGTTTTTAAGTGTTTGTTGAGATTTGTTTTTTACTACGGTAACGACAATATGTTTGTAGACACTATATTTTATATAAAGATGCTAAAATAGTTGCTGCTACTACTGCTTCTCGTATTCATCGATATGTGTTCAGTTATAAGTTATATAGGTAATGAGTTAATGTTAAGTAAATGCAATGAAAGACGAGTATAACCCTAATACCGATATTGTTTCAAACAAGCTCTGAAATGTGTCATTTACACTTTAAGTAAGCTATGTTTTTCACCAATGGTATAAATTAATCAAATGTCGTTTAAATATTAAGTAAATCCAATATATAATATAATGACTCAAATTAAATCTGATGTTCTACTGATTCTCTGTGCGAGATGAATTAGCAATGAACTATGTGATAGATGTGTCTGGAACCAATATATTATTTACGATCTGTTTTTGCCAACGTTGTTACGAACGTGGGTTGTTGTTAATCGGCCTGTTGCTTAAAACAGATTCACGTTATTTAATTTACAGAATAGTTTAACTATATGCGATAGTTTACATTTGTGTCATAAGTTTTATTAGAAATGATCGCAATTTGTATCGTATGTTAGTGTTTCTGTCTTGTATTTGCAATTTCTCGTTTGCCTAAAATACCTTTCAGATGCCGATAAGAATTTCTCTCCTGATGATGCGCTCGAGTTTAAGTGTTTGATAGTGCTTCCGTTTTTTCATGTAAAAATTCTAGTCCAATGCTATCACCATTAATCTGTACAATTTTAATTACAGCTGCATATAATATCAACTGATTGTTCAGTGTTTAATTCAACAATATTTATATTAAGCACACATTCTGCAATCACTAGGATATAGTGATATGAACTACATTAATGCAAATTAATGAGATTCAATATCCGAGTGAGACACGTTAAATGTTTTCCTCTTGAGGTGGCTATTTAATGTTGTGGATGTTATATAACTTTGGATGGTATATCAAGCATTTGTCTATTTACTTATCTCTTTATTGTATCCCAGCTTATTCAGTCAATGAAGGCGTGAATGTCATATATATGCATTAATTTAAGTTTTATGTGATGACATTTGCATGTGCATGTTGCAATGAAGAAAAGTGCATGATATTCGCTATATTTTTCAGGGTCTCTTTCTAGGAAGCAGTTTCAGAAATAATTTCTGATCAGTTTGTATTAAATAATTTTGTATATCTCACATCAGGATGACGGACTGTGAAGAAAGTAAGTGGGATTTATTTGCAGAATCGATACCAATATACATACCCGATACAGTCAGCAACAAAAAGACAATACTTATATGTGTAGCATGTGTTTCACTCATTTAACTGACCACACATAACTCGAAACATAAAGAACCAATTGTTCGTTTTGGTAAAGAACAAACTTATTGTTAATTATCTGAAGAAATGTAATTTAAAAAATGTATCGTGGCGTTTATACGTTTTAAATGGGCTTACGGCCATAGTTCCATACCAAGAGGCGATTCCGTAACTGAAGTGTGTGGGTATTATCTTCGTATATTTGATGTGTTCTTCATTGCACGGTCTTAACCTTAGAACGGTTAATCAGAGGGTGATAAAATAAGGGTGATGCCTTTAAAATTATTATGTTTCTCCTTGTCAAAATCGTTATTGTTCTCTGTACTTATTTTGTTTAGAAATGTCATTTCATTGAATTTAGTTTTGCAATGTCATTTAACTTACTAACATATATACATTGTTATATTGATTTGGTTACCTACTATAGTATACAGATACGTGACATTACTTTATTTATAATTATATGCATTAAAGACGATGTACTTATGTATAAGTCTTAATAAACTGTTCTGATCTGTTCTGATAAACGTTAAATCTAATCTTACAATTTCGAAACCTCAAACCATTGCCAAATAAAAACAGAGTGGTATGTTTGTTTTCATTGTAAGGCAGCATTATTGGATATATAAGCATACGATTTAAACCGCCATGCATATAAAGAACAATCATGATTTATTTGTAATTGTTTTTCTGAAATTTTACCTATAGTACATATAGGTTCTCGAGCAAAACCGTTATTGTACTAACTTTATGTTTATTTTATCATCACACAAATATATTTGTTTTACTGGCAGTATTTACTTGCTGATAATCAGATTACATTTAAGTACCTTATACAGAATGAATGTATTTAAAACAGAAGCAACTAATCGTCGTGTGCTCAGACACGCTGTTAAACGTGCACTCTCCCGTTAAAATTCATGACCAATTCCTGCAGAGCTGTGTGTAATTAAAATCAATACCTATGGAGCTTATTGGACTGTAGATGCCCAATTTGTTCAGGACATAAACTTGAATGTCAAGGCAATGTTAACCTACATTTAATTAATATGGTTTATGGGTCCGTTACAACTTTCATGGATTTCATTTTAATAGAAAGGAATTCCTAGACGTTGGCGATGTGAGTTAAAACAATTACATTCTTAATATTATGTCCTGTAATTATAAATATATTTTGTTCTGTATGATGGAAAAATTCTTTTATCAAAAGTAACAATACATAATACAATCACCACGCAATAATAGTAATTGATGTTAAGTGTTAAATAAGTAACATTCTACCTATTGTTTTGTAGCTACGACAACATGTTCGATGTATGCTTTGAGGTCCTCTTATCTAATATAAAAACGATGTTTAATATCCTATAAGAAAACAGCGTGAAATAGAACATAGAGTCAATGTCGGAAACGTTATTCAGTATATAGGAATTTAAAACATATACATATTAATTGCCTTTGTCCGGCAACACATCGGAATTTCATTTTTGATAGTTATATTGGCATCACAATATTCTTAATATCAATAAAGCGCTGTATACATAATACTTTTTGATACACCTATTTCATTTATATTTTCAGAATGAAATCAGCTAGTGTTATACATATGTATGATACCGGGGCATTTTATCTTTGAAGCTTTTATAATTGTATTTTTTTCCTTACTTAGTTCAAAGCTGACCCTAGTTGTAATCAATACCGACCTCTGCGATCATTGTTCGTGCTTTTTGCTTATTGAATTCTGTTTTGGATGTCAACCTTCTGATAATATTGGACAAATGTTATGTTTATGCAGGAATAATCTCGTGAACATTCAGTCAATATAACGTGCACATCGGACAGATGTAATTTACATATAAAACGTTTCGTAGGCCTTAGTATTTCAGAAAAAAAGTGTAGTGGTATTTTTCGATTCTAGTGTATTTTTGTACTTTAAATGTTGGACTCATATGCTGAATAGAGACAACTGGTGTTTTATTAGTAAAAATGCGAGATCAAAAACCAATATATTTTAAGCTTCACGTTTAAGCACTGCTTGTTCGTACTGGCGAATGTCCTTTATTAACGTTACCGTCTTACAGTCCGTGATAACACTTTAATGGCAACAGCATAAGAGGCGAAACGTTTAGCCGAGTAAACTGTATTGATTCATTTACATAAAATAAGGTTTTATTTACTTTCATTTAAGTAAATGTTTATCATCGTATTGCGTAATTTCAGTTACAAATGTTAAGCAATAATTTGTATTCATTAATTGTATCTGTAATTTAAAATAATAAGCACATCCACATAATGATCCGTTAAACGACGGAATGCACACGCTTTTAATTACGAATAATTCGTGTTATTTGCATACCGACAATCGAATATGCTATTTTCTTTTAAATGAGTTTCATGAAAAGTTTGCTAGGGAGTTTTGTGAAAACAAAGCCCGATTTCAAATGATCGTCAGCTCCTTGTTTTGAACTGCTTATTTCTGGGTATTTATTAAATGAGTGTTTACTTGCAGTTAAATGAGTTAATGTTTCTTGTCTTCCGTATTTGCGTTCTTAAAGGGATCTTTTCACATTTTGGTAAATTGACAACATTTTTAAAAAAATGTCAGATACGCAAATTTTCGTTGTAGTTATGCTATTTGTGAGAAAACAATAACACTGAACATTTACCATGCTCTAAAATATCCATTATATATGCACCTTTTGACGATTTAAAAACCTTAATATTATAAAGCGTTGCAACAAGAAACGATTTAACAATTTGAAGAGTTTTGTTGTTGTCATTAAATTTTGTGGTGACACTACGAGGATTGCTTATATAAAGTATAAAATACAGTGATTATAGTTTAATCACGGATGGCCGAGTGGTCGAAGCGATAGACCTTTACTCCAGGGGTCAGTGGTTCGAGCCCAGTTGAGGGTAACTGTTTTATCTTTCTTTAATTTTATTCTTGATTTTTACTAGAGCTTCTAAGATCCAGTGTTTGCATTTAAAAATATAAAGCATTTAATGACATACTTCAATACATGCCAAAATCTGTGAAAAGGCCCCTTTAAAGTTTACGTTTTACTCATACAAAGATAGCTCCCCTTGTTGGCATAAGCTGTAATTTAGTGCATCATCTTCTAGATGCCCACATATTTACATTGTGAAACAGCCTGATCGCGAAATTGTATGCAAATGTGATCAACAAATTTTAGTTGATCAACGTATTTAGACAAGTTATCACCTTATGGAGAAATCACATATGAAGACTTTAAAAAAATATGTTTGTTCAATTTCCTATATTATAATGGGATATGAATCACAATTAATGAATGTTCCCGGGTTTAAAATATTCCCGAAAAAAAGCAAATATGGCATTTGTGCTTTCATTCGTTCGCAGTCATTTTGTTTGCGATGTATATCTTGATAAAATGTCATTTTAAGAACTGCCATGCAAAATGGGTAAGCATGTAATGTCAAAAAAAAGTTGTATTATCATTTGAATGAAAATAAAACCCACTTTTAGAAACCCATTTATTACGTCGGCCTCCGTTTTAACATATGCTCACTTATTCTGCAGAATGCGAATATTTGTCCTTACAACATGTGAATAAAATAAAATCATATGTCAAACGACAAATCGTATAACAATAATTCTCAGCTTAACATTCTATAGTATCCATTACCATAATGTCAACTTCAATGTATCTTGCAAAATGTCAAAGACATTTTATTAGATTTTTTTGAAAATCACGCCTACCTATACATAACTGCGTCATCAGCTGCATTCAGTTATAAAACAGATTGTTTCCGTTACTGATCTTGTTCTAATTGATATAACATGAGGTACAGTTAGGTTGTGCATGTCATATTAGTTATCATATTAGTTATCAAATCAAATATCGTGTTGTACGTTTTTTTCTCAGCGTTGGCGTATGAAATTAGAAACTATGACGTTTTTTATGTTGCTCAATGCGTTACTGTCATTTTTCATCGTCATTTGTTCATATTCATCTCAGTTATAAAGTTCCGGAGCTCACAAAAAATCATACACACTTTTTTAATCAAGAATCTGAAACATATCGTTAAAGAATTAAGGTCATAACATACTCAAAGATTCCCTTTACACATGCAATGCAATAGCGATAATTTAAAACATAATAAAACATCAAAACTTTTGGCGTAGAGACCATAGCTTTCCTTAAAGAGTATTCCAAGCCGAATTGATATAAACAATAGCAAACTTAGATCATGATATTTGTAAAAAAGAACTCGATGCAAATCATCTATCACTGTTTAACGGCTATCTTTTCACAACAAAATGTCAATGTCTTATCATGTAGTCTCCATTATAAACGCAAAACAATAACTTGATAGTGCAATGCCATGTAGTTCATACAACACGTACAAATAAAGTATTATTTTTTCTGAAAAATAATCATGACAAGTGCCATACAGAAATGTTTGTCTTCAAATAAACGGTGTTGATTTATTTAGAGAGAATTGCATTACACACAATTAAATCTTAAGTTTTATCAAAAGTTTAACTGGTTCTCTTTGCGAGATGAACTAGCAATTAACCCTGTCATGGATGTGTATTAAACCAATGCATAATTGGGGATCGTGACACGTATTGGTTTGAACGTGTGCATTAAAACAAAAAGCATTTTGCACACAAACATGATGTCTGACTTGAATTAATGGAAGCGTATCATATTTTAATTAAATTAACATCAGGTTAAACAACGGGATTTCGAACGACCGAATTTCGTTTAAAATGTTGTCGTATGTGGTGTTCTGTGTTGTATAGGCAACTGGTCACTTGTCTCAAATTTAGAACTTTCCGATCTAATAAGTTTTTATCTAATGAATTGGCTGGGATTTTAATATTGTATGGTGATTGTTGTTTCGTGTGTAACTTTTCCTAAAATGTCATCATAATTCGTAAGTGCAATTTTATTTACAACTGAATACACTACAAATTTACTATTCAATGCTGACATCAACACAACTGGATTCCGAACACTCATGTTTCATGAACGAATATATAGTAATTTGCAATCCAATTAATGGTTGTTTCTGAGTTTCCATGTTCCAGTTAGACATGTTATGAGAATAAACATTGCAATTATGAATCAGTTATGTAATGTTGTTGATAAAATATTACTTTTGATGGCAAATGAAGAAATGTACTTAATGAATTGCGTAGTCAGTAACTGTATGCGTAGAGGTTAATGTTAAGCACACATTTAAATTAAGCAATTTGTTTGAACACGTGAACACGTGAAGTAAAATGCAACTTGTAAACTTTATATGTAAGTATTCGTGTATTTACTTAATTCCAACTTAATGTTTTATCAGTTTAAATTTTACATTACTTTACGTTTCACTTAAAGAAAAAATAACTGCGAAGACACTTAGTGTGATTTTTAAGGATAACGGGCACTAGTTGTCATGTACGTGATTCCGGCCTGTATCTAACTCATCGGAGAGCCGTCGAAAAACGTGCTTAACGATAGTAACAATTGCTTTTGAATGAGGTTAACAAAACCTCAATATGAACATAATAATTCGTAATTATCCGGAAATTAAATTGAAATTAAATATATATGATTTAAATTTAAATATATAATTGCACATCGTTGTATAATCGAAGTTTTCAACAATAATGTCCAAATCAGTAAATGCTAGCTGGTTTGGAATATATGTATGTGTTTGTTTTTTTATGATATACGTAAATTAGAAAGATGCAAAAATGTCCAAAAATAATAACGATGTTTTACTTCATATAATCATTTAGAAATAATATGAAAATAAGGTCACATGCAATTGAGTGTATTTCGAAGTTGAATATATCATAACCGCACAAACACTTTGTCTATATATATGTTACATAGCTGTTATATCAAGTAAAGTGTTTTACTGTTGTTTTATTAAGTGTTGTATATAAATTCATTCCGGTTCGGTTTGATTGAGCTGTGCATATGCAGGAAAATATATTCAACATCAAATCAGTTATAGTTGAAGCACCTGTGCCATGTGTTACTTTGATAATTGCCCTTTAAAAAAACGATTTAACTAGGCGGAGTATATGTTATTAACTCGCTCGTCCGTGTTGAAAGAAGCATTTTCATAAACATAAGCATTAAGATCTTTTGACGATAAACAGTTGTGTACATTTAAAAACATCAATCAAATAATAATAAAAACACAAGTAACATGTTTGTGCTTTATGACTTATATTTGCATTGCATACATGTGTTGCTTTTCCGTAATTACTTCAATACAACATATAAAATATTCCTGTTTATTTCCGTTTTTATATGATGCGTGCAAACTAAGAGTCTACTCCTCAAGCCGTGGGCCTATTTTTATACTATTATTGAAGAAAATAATTGTCTTGTTTAAGAATTACCGACAGCTAGTATAAATTAAACTATTTAAGCGAACCATCCTGTTGTTATCATAATTTGTACCTGAAATTGAAAATATAGACAAAGCAATAAAATGACACGTTCAACAACCACAGTATGTTGCCAAAGTAGTAAATTTTACAATATTTCGTTATTTTTCCACATCAAAACTGCAAGATAATATTTCCAGGAAAAACACATTTTCATGAGGATTTTGTTATACATTTTAGTGAATATCGAACCTTATATAAAGTGTTCTGCAATAACTTAGTTTTCACGTTTTACTAATTATCATTATGTCTATAGTTAAATGATTATTTACTTTCACTTTATACAGCTCTTGCTAAACGTAATGGAACCAATAAGTCCAATAAGTTTCAGCCAAACAAACAAATGACTATCCTTGTTGACGTTTGCTGTAACAGAAGCGCCTCTTATGTCCTAGCTGCCCTATTATGTTCAATATAAAACAGTCGGTAGCGATATTGTCTGCAGATATAAACAGCAAACAGTAAATTATCAACTTGATAAAACAATGCATCAACAAAAAGAATCATCAATATTTTTCAGTATCAAGATAGGTTGTTTTCATTATGAATATTGTGATAGGATATAATTTTTGTTAAGGAAATACTACGAGATTATCAATATTCCAGATAGCAATCAAAATTGTATTTTGTGTATTTTAGTAGAGGACGCATATCATTAAAGGAACCATTTGGGTAAAAAATAAATACAATATTGAAATTCCAAATTATATATTAATTGTAACAAAACAGTATACATAACTCGTCTTTTTATCACGTGTTTAAAACTATTGCTTTAAACGTTAACTGGCTTACTTTCAAACGCTTACTATTGATTTTATTTCAGAAAGATTGTTATCGACGAATGGTACTTTATATACGTTGGATTGCTTTACCGCCTTCAATAACATGCACGTGAAAGCATAAGATAGAAAGTATATCTTAGTAAATGTACATTTAATAGGAGCTCTTGTGCAAACTGTGTTTGCCGTCACTTGCAATACACTGTACGATCACTGGAATGAAAGTAACATCATTCAAGAGGTCCTGTGATTGCTGCGAATGCTATTTTAACACATTTTCCCTCACAATAGTAGAGAATAGATGATGTAATTTGATTAAAAGCTTGAGATTTACATAATGGTTGTTTAATTTATCATCTGATATTCGAATGTTTGTACAGAGTTGTTAAGTCATTTTAATTTGCTTAAAGCGAGATTATACGATTTTGTATATGTGTTAAAGTGTAATATATTGATAAAATACTTTACAATAACACAAAATAGGCAAGAAAAATGATACATTAAAGACGAATTTCATAAAATGCAGCAAAGACAAATTAGCGCCCCGAGCCGATTGTGACGAAGATATTGTGTACATATTTTCCTACAATAACCGAAACATTCGTCTTTTTAGTAAGTGTTCGTGTGTCGTTTAAATAGATATCGATGCTTTTTATATCGCAAGTTTGAAATGACCACAATCGATTCAAATTTATAAAGAGTGTGTCTTAAAACACAGGTCGAGATGTGTTTTGTTTTCAAATCATTGATACAGCTAATCAGTTTGCACAGGCTAATCTTATTTGACATGCACTAAGCCCCGTTTTCCCTGAAAGCAGCCAATACGTACAGATTTCAATGATAAACACTAGACTGGCCAACGTTGCCTTATAAGCTGTTAAATACACACTATGTACTGTACCAGAGAGAACAGGCAGATGCGGTGGTTAAAGCAGACGTTTTTAGCATTCTGTCGTCTGCTAAATTTTACTGGAATTATCCACACAGGCAGTCACGGGTTACGGTTACTAGCGTAGTTAGGGCATACTGATTTGCAAAATTCGGTCTGCATTATTTGTGAGCTAACGCTCACAAATAAAAATGAACCGTTAAACTAAATTTAGATTCACATCGTACATACATGATTTACATGCTGGCGAATTTGACTGTACAGACATTTTCGATTTCAGAATTAAATATCTGGCTTATTTCGCATTTTTGACACATGTTCTTCTTATTTTTTATTTTAATTTACATCGAAATATATGTTTAATAAGTTTTTACACATTTTAAATAAATAAATAAATATTTGACAAAATCGTATAATCTCGCTTTAACTGTCTCTGTTTAGTTTTAAACGTTTTAATTGTTTCTCAATTTCATAGAAAGCCATAGGCTTATTTGAAAGGCTCTCGAGTTCGTTTCCTGACCCTAGAATCAGTACTTGGTGTCTTTGAGCTTGATCTAAAGATTGCTCCAACGGTGGGGATCGAACCATTGACCTCCCGTCGCTAGGCGGAAACCATGTATATGTTAAGTAAAACATGTATCTTGTTTTATAATTGGTATTGGTAAGTGGTAAATTTTTAATAATTGGAATTGGGCTGTGGTAAAAACAGTTTTATATTATATGTAAAGATTTTTTTCTCAACTATATTTCCATCGACTTAAATTATGGTATGACTTCAAACATAACTATATTTGAATATACGGCTGAATGTTATGACGCATCTAAATGTCAATCATATCTCTGTCAAAGTACGAATTACACACGAATGCTGGATTTAATTATCTTATGTTCTATAGTTTATATTTCTTACATGTTTCCGTATTGGTATTGCTGTTGTAGTTTAAACAGAAATAACATTTATATGTATTGGACTGTATAACTACATTTTTTTTACAACAAGATTTCTTCGTGCAGAGAAAAATCAAAGTACTGACAATACTGGTGTGACGATGGTTTTGAAGAGGATGGATATAAAAGCATCAATGTAAGTTTATATACATCACCACAATTGTGTATGTGGGCACGAAAAAAAAATTTGGGTACAAAAAATTTGGGTACGAAAGAATTTTGCGAAACAAACATTTGGGTACGAAAAATAATTTGAGTATAAAAAAATTGGGCACGAAAAAAAATTTGTGTACGAAAAAAAGTGGATACCAAAAAAAAATTGGGTCCAAAAAAATAAGGGTACGAAAAACAAATTGGGTACGAAAAATAAATTGGGTACGAAAAATTTTGGGTACGGAAAAAAATGGGAGTACGGGGAAGTAGTACCTGTGGGGAACTTGTCCCACAATCGCACATGTTCGACCCTTTCCGTCAAACATCGGATAAGTACCTGGAAGGCAATAGTATGAATACATTTCGGAAGCGGTAATGCGGTCCTACCTACAATGTACGCGCGTCAAAATGTAAGCAAAATATGTAAACAAAGCCGTAGCCTGTCAGGAATGTTTGAATTAACGAAGAAAATCGTGTATTGATGTAAGTTTTTTGAAGAAATGTGCAGAAAATATATAAAATAAGCAATGGCGATATTTTTCTCAGCCACATAATTGTTGATAGTTTGATATCACAAAATGTAAGTGAACGTAGAACTGTCAAAAATGACATGTCAACGTGTTGTTTTTGCTGGCACGAGAGGGCGATTACACTCAATGTACATTTAAACTTTAGCTCTGTTACAAGAGTGCTGGTAAAGTCAAGTGACATATTTAAATCTAGGCCATGTCAAAATCAAAGTGTCAAAGACAAATGAAAGATGCGTTAATTTATTATTGTCCAATTGTTTACTACTGTTGTGGGTTTTTATATAACATAACTGATGACCATCATATGAGAGAAAATTCACATTATCTTAGTATATCAGGTTTAGCAGCCTTTTAGATAACAATGTTGGCTAGTTTTCAATGTCGCTTCTGGGGATCAAACCCTCAGCGCAACCTCCTGCAATCAAAGTCGACACTCTACCGCTAGGCTTTTAGGAAGATTCTGAAATTTTTCGATCCCTCGAAAGCAACCAAGCCAAAAATTAAGTCAAATATTGCCGACTCGGTTTAATTGAGTTGGTTCATGAGAGATAATGGAGCTCGATTGGTCATTGTCGGCTCGGGTACTACATATATGTACTTAAGTATACTTACATGTACCCCGGGTACGGTAAATATACGTAATCGTACTCGGTCAATATTAGATATTAGACTGTACCCGAGTTGTATTCCAGCCCCAAATCCGATGTCATAAAACGCTCAACCGATTATCTTTAACAAACTTCTCTTGCAAACTGCATCAACATGCTTTTTGAGTATGTGTTCCAATAATATAGAAGCCATTTTACAGAAAATTGACATAAATGTGAATATATAATTAATATAAAAAAGCCGACAACGACCGATTTAGCGTTAAATTACCCTGGTACGTTTAAGTATATTTACCGTACCTGAGGTACATGTAAGTATACTTAAGAGTACCAGGGGTACATGTAAGTAGTACCCTAGCCGACAATGACCAATCGAGCGATAATGGAAGGTGCAACATCTCTGACGCCCCCTAGCATCGCCTTAAGCAGTATTCAATTCTCATCAGGATAGTGCTGGAGTCATTGATCCCGAGGGATCAGAAAAAAAAACACTTGATTAATGTTCGAAATTAAATCATTTGATTAATGACAATTCTATTATTTGAGCCAGGTTACAGGAAAAGCGCAGTCCAATCAGTATCCACTTAAACTATTTGTTTTTGTCAGAAAACCGCTTTTAAGCAAACAGCTTTCAAGCGACTGCAGGCTGATATGGATCCAAACTGGCCACAATCGCCTTTATGTCTCTTTTACTGTGACACAGTTCATTTTACTTTAAAATGATTTAAAGTACTAAAATAGAAAGAAGAAAGAGTACAAACCAGTAAAGAGTCTGTAATCAATGTTGAATTTCAGGACAACTTGGTGATCTGCAAATCCCCTACGATATGTTGAAATCGGGTATCATAGTCATTCAATAAGTCGCAAAATGCTCGAAAACAATGTATAAAGCAAAATGTGACTTAAATTGATAATTAAAAATACCAGTATGCCAGTTTTGCGGTGTCAAGCTGTCAAGATCCAGAAAGTCCTTCATTCACATCGAATATATCCTTCGAATTCCAACCATTGTGTCATAAGCGGAGATTTAGTAAATAAATAACTCAAATATCCTAAATGATAGTTTCAAAATAGCCAAACAAGCCGATTATTGCTGTAAGAAAGTTTTGACACGAGTGTCAACATGCTCTCATGTGGCACGAACGACAACTCTGCTAGGAGAATGTTATCAATGATAATCAGCGAGGTATGCCGATTAGAAAAATCTCAATCGGACTGGCTCGATCTTTTACATAGGTCGCCATTGTGAAGAATTTTTTCATGGTATTATCACTTGGACGAGCTGCTTCGCTGAAGCAGCATCGTCAAAAATGTTCCATTATAGTTGACATAACTAACTATTGTTGAGCGCTTACAAAAAGATAATAGAGTTTCAAAAAATCTGCTTTGTTGAGAACTGTCAACGATGATTTGTAATACGAACTGCAATAATTGGCATCTCTGAACTCTAGATGTCTAGATGTCTAGTTATAAATTTGACGTTCTTATAAATCTCGAAGAAGTAATTGGAAGATCCTGATAATATTCAATTCCGAGTGCAAAAAGTTTACGTATCACAAACATATTATCATATTTTTATTAAGGAATATGGGGAAAATCATGAAAAGAATTATATTGCAATGGATTGTCCAGCTGATACATACCAATCAAGGACTGAGATGACAAATTATGTGTTTAATATTTAGCGAATTGTTTAAATTATCACAAAAAGATATTTTCGTCAGATTCTGCAAATGAGTGCTAATTGTAATACGGTCGTAACCATGCGTAATATACATGTTTTGAATGTATCGGAATGCATGACGTCATTCTGAAAAAAATCAAAGTACTGACAGTACTGGTGTAACGATGCTTTTGAAGAGGATGGATATAAAAGAATCAATTTAAGTTTATCTACATCACCACAATTGTGTATATGGGTACGAACATTTTGGGTACGAAAAAAAATGGGTACGAACATTTTGGGTACAATAATTATGCCAACAAAAATTGGTTACGAAAAAAAAAATGGGTACGAAACAAAATTGGGTACGAAAAAAAACGACTTGAATACGTGAGTTCGCCCATGAACACGTGGTAAGGTTAACTAAATCTCCGCGATATGACCTTATATGTGTTTAAAACAGAAAACAATATCCAACAAACGAATGAATTATCAAACATAGTGTGTGCATTGATGTGGCTCTGTAATTTCTGTTTGAAAAGTTTATTAAATATGCAAAATGAGAGAGCACGCATAAGAGCGAGTTTCATAGATGTCGCACGGCTATTATGCTGTTTATATACCATACTCGCTTTAACGTTTACAAATGGCAGGTTCGAAATAATTCGTTTTCTTTACACTCATGATCGCGTTAAACGTGAATTATACGCGTTTTCATTCGCAATTTAATTACAGAAGTACGGCAAAGATCAAATACAATACAGAAAATGCATAGTTGTTTCATTGATCTATAAACATATAATGGATTGAATATAACTGATTTAAAATTAACGTTTTCAAAATATTATTAAATCTTTTCCCCAGAATATGCTTTCCTATTTATAGCTGAGCTTCCTTTACCTTTATCAATGATACAGTTATTGTTATGAAACAAAGAATATTTTCAAACGAGCGAGAAACACGTTCAACAAATCAAAAACAGATGAAAATAGACACCATTTCGTAAAAACGCGCACACTATACAATAAAACAAGAAAAAAAGCGAAAGCGAAATACAAAAAGCGGAAGGAAAAAAGCTTGAAAATACCGCATCAACAAATCCAAAACACCTCTGGGAATCTCTAAAACAGTGCTATAAGCAGAGCTCAAACACCAATAATATTACAAAACTAGATGATCTATACGCACACTTCAATCAATTATTAGGTACAGATCCTACAGTTCCTACCGAAATAAACGCTTACTTAGATTTCGATGAAATAACTGACAATGAATAAGATGGAGAATTCACTTTAGATGAATTAAAATCAGCCGTTTTCAAGCAAAAAAATAACAAGTCATGCGGCCCGGATGATATAAGCGCAGAGATAATTAAATCGTCCTTTGACATATTAGAACCGCAATTTCTTTCAATATACAATAAGCTATTTAGAAATGCTGAATATCCTGAAAGCTGGGGCCTTGGATACATAGTTCCGATATTTAAAGTCGGAAAGCCAAACGAAGCTAAAAACTACAGAGGTATAACTTTAAATAATATTTTAGCCAAAATATATTCGCAACTACTTCTCAATCGTCTTACAAAGTGGACAAACAAACATGATAAAATTATTAACTGCCGATTCGGATATCAAAAAGGAAAAAGCACATCAGACTGCATTTTTATACTTCATGCAATAATATCAAAAGTAATTAATTCAGGTAAAAAATTAAACACAACTTTTATTGATTATCAACAATGTTAAGATAAAATCGATCATACACTACTATGGCAAAAATTAATGACAGAAAATATAAGTTTCAAAATGGTTAACGCCTTAAGAGCCATGTATAGTGTCGTTAAATCAATAATTTAGTTTAATCAAACATTGTCAGACCCCATCAGTATTCAACAAGGCGTGAAACAAGGCGACGCCAGCTCATCTTTGTTGTTCATGATGTTCGTAAATGACATACTAGAGCAAATTGACACGAAGATAGATGAAGTTTTCACCATAAACGAGTTAAAACTCTTTCTAATATTATACGCTGACGACCAAATTCTTTTCGCAACCTCACAAGTAGCGCTGCAAAAGATGCTAACCAACATAGAAACGTACTGTAACACGTGGAAATAAAAAATCAATACAGCCAAAACAAAAAAAAATAATTTTTGAAAAAGGAACCAGATATTCTGATATCGATATTTTCCTTTACGGTGAGAAACTCGAAGTCGTAACTTCCTTCAAATATCTAGGAGTATACCTTTTTAAAAATTGCAGTTTTAACAGAACACAAAAATGTATAGCAGAGCACGCTTCTAAGTCAATGCACCGGTTATTCTCTTCAATAAATACGATTTCAGTGCAAAAAGCAAACTGAAACTTTTTAATATTTTAGTTGCATCAGTCTTAAACTACTCATCCGAAATATGGGGAACAGCGCGAACAACCGATATTGAAGCCGTTCACACGAAGTTCCTAAGGAAGATATATGCGTTTATCAGTCAACTAATCTCAGCGCCCTGCACGGTGAATTAGGACGAATTCCTTTCAAAGAAATACAAAAAAAAATATTGTCAAGTACTGGTTTAAACTACTATCGTCAACAGCGTGATACGACTTAAATACAACATGTTAAAAAACGATGCAAATAACGGTAATACTTACGGTAATCAAAACTGGGCTTGGCACGTGAAAAGCATTCTGGAAAACATTGGGATGTCTGAACTATGGGTCAATCAAAACATTACTAAAGTACAGTTACAGCTTTGTAAAAAAAGGATAATGAATATTTATACACAAACATGGCATAGAGAAGTGATAAATTCCCCACGTCTCTCATCGTATTGCCTATTTAAGGTTCATGTAGAGGCTTCAGTTTGAAAAATGTGGGACCCCTAGCATGGAACTCAAATTTGACTAAACGAAGAGTGCCACATTTAAATAGTTTCCATATTTGCTTAAAAGGCTGGTTTTCCTTCAAACTGCTACCAATTTTATGCAGCAAAATCTCATACCATCGACAAAATCAATCAAAATACAAAGCGATTTTAACACAAAAATAAACATTATTTTCAAAAATCTGAATGATGTTTATTCAACGTATTTCGGCGGAAAATTATTAAACTAGTTAATAATATCGACATTGATGAGGGCAAGTAATGCTTAAATAGTAAAAAAAAATGACATATCTAGAAATATCAAAACTCGAACACATGTCATTTCATGACGATGGGGGCAGCCATTTTTAGATTAATAAAATTGAAAGAAACATGCTAAAAACTCACTCATCGCCTAATTGACATTCCAAACGGTTGACGATGACAAATGCATTGTATTGTAATCTTTCCGTTGATGTGTACAAACTGCATGATCAGACCTCATAAACACTCCAAAAAAATAACTTTGTAAGAAGCATTTCGCCAATGTTTACAATTGTTGTCGAATCACATGTACTTGTATAATTGCGCACAAAATAGTACGCTTACAGACTGACAGAAAGATCGATACGAAACTCCGTTCAATTCATCACGGTATACTATTTTATTGATAATATATAATAATAATTCGCTTCAACAACCTAAATGTAAAAACAATTCTTTTAAACGAAGTTTTAAATAACGAAAGTGAAAACAACGGAAGTCAGATAGATATTATGTGAGATGCACTTCGGCTCCAGAAAAACAATACAAATACACTAAAAAAAGACGTGTGGGGGAAAATTTTCAGCTGAAAAATATTTGAAATGGGGTAAGTGATTATATCTCTGTGTGATCATTTCTGTTATTAAGCGCGATCTCTTCCTGATTAATGTTAACAGTTGTTTTACTAGTCGCGACCAACTGTCAAAATAATGATGTGTTTTCTCAGGTATGTGTATACACATACCAGGTTTTCTTACTACTTCACGTGATTTCGACCGATTTGTAATGCACGTTTTTTCTACGGAGCACAGCGAGTGCCACGCTTTCAAAATGGGTAGAAGGTATCGATATACACATGTATAAAAAGATTCGGTTTGCCAAAAGGAACACATTATTCAAAACGGTACAAGGACAGTAGTTGTTCAGGAAGGAAGAAAGAAAAAACTATGATACCTAGCTGTGTATTTCTATGTAAAACTATGATTTCTAGAGTCGTCTGCACAAAACTCATAAAATCTTGTTATTGATATCTCTTTTTATCACAATGATTTCTACCCAGCCAAACCTATTTCTTTATATTTATTTACAATTTTATATGTCGTCTGCAATTTCTTTCAATTTGAGATGGTTTAAAATGTGCCATTTGGTTATAGCAAAATTGTTAAGCCCTTGAAATAGAATGGTGACTCTTATTATCCACCATACCTGGATTTTTAAAAAGTAGTTCAGTTTAGTTATTTTTAGAATTTTGTTTATGAAAATTATCCAAAAAATGCAGTTGAATAATAACTCATTTGTTGTTTTCTCGACAATAATTTTCTGTGAAATGTTGCTAACTTGACCTTGTATATGTATATAGCTTTGTATTTATTCAACTAACGGTAGCGCATATCCTTCCTAACTTTAGATTGAGATTTTGTAAATTAGTGTACAAATGTATTGGTTTTAGACAAAAATATGAATAAAGCAAAAAATTATTGAATGTCAAAAATGTGTTTATGTTATTCTATCCGTCTTTACCTTTAAAATGATATATAGTTTGACCATATTGTACCACATTGAATGAAGAAAAACCAAATCGAAGTTTTAATGAATTGTATCCCTCCCATGAACCTTAAACACCATTTTACACTTGAATCATATTTAGATAAAGTAAATGAAACAAAATATAGAATCGCACTTAGTAGGTTCCGCTTATCATCACATAATCTCGAAATAGAAAGGGGGCGGTATAATACTATCTGACGAGAAAATTGGAAGTGTAAGTTATGCACCATGAACGTAATCGAAAATGAATACCATTTCCTACTAGTATGTCCAAAATATGCACACCTACGAAAAAAACTTTTTAAACCGCACTATTGCAGATGGCCAACAATAAATACATTTGCAAGATTAATGTCCAGCAAAATTAAAACTGAAATGATAAGTACTGCGAAATTTATTTACGAAGCAAATAACTTAAGACAGCATCTCGATACGTAATTCTATATTTAATCATTAATCAATAAGTTATCTTGATGTTAATGGTAAAATTGAAACATACACATGCTAGGAATGTGTACCTTGTGTGTTTTTGTCATCACTTGCAAATATAAAATTAATGCTCATTTTCAAATGAGAGGACTATGAACCTGTATAGGCTTTATAGATAAATAAATGTATGTTGTTTTTGCTGTATACTCACATATATATAATAAATGCCCATTTTCATATGTGAGGGCTATAAACTTGTATAGGCTTTATTGCTGAATACATGTTGTTGTTTGTTGTATTCTTGCATATATTAAATTAATGCTCATTTTCATATGTGAGGGCTATGACCTCATATTAGCTTCATTAATGTTGTTGTTATCGTTGTATATATCTCATAACATACAAAAAAAGAATTGTATTATAATATGAAGAAACAGTGCATTACGTAATTTACTTAAATTTTTAAAGTAATTTATTTAAAATATTCCACGTAGATAAGATTCTTTAAGTTGTATTTCAGACACACCCACATATAACATTCGTATTCACAAATGTTTATTTCTCCAAATAATAGTGACAATTCTTGCAATCGTATGTCTTGTAAGTAATTAGTTAATATAAGAAGTGCAGTTGCAATATCAGATGCAATTATGTATTCCCTTCATAACTAACCATGTTAACCAGTTCATAACACTATCGTCCAATTTCTATCTTTTACCGTTACTTTTTAAATTGTATAATGCATATATAATGTAGGCTATGAGCTTGTATAAGCTTTACTGCTGAATAAATGTTGTTGTTGTTGTTGTTGTTGATAATCAGCGAGGTATGCCGATTAGAAAAATAATTGCGAGAAAATATCGCGCAAAACAGTACGTCAACTTCTTCCTTGTTTTTCTCTGAAATAACGTCAGCGCCAAATGGGTCAAAATCGCTTGTATAATTACAAGATAAGTATTGATGCAAAGCATCAAAGGGCGTCGGGAATTTCAGTGCAAAAGGCACTCAATGAAGTTACATGGAACGATTTTTTTCTACTGTAAATATTGATATATTGGCCGATTATTTTTAACAAAATAGAAAAATATACTGGTATAACCATTATCTATGATTTTGTGTTATAACTCCCAAATAACCATTATCTATGATGTTGTGTTATAACCACCAAATAACCATTATCTATGATTTTGTGTTGTAACCCCCAAATATTTCATAGTTCATTGTATTAACATTGGTTTTCTTTTTTTGCTGGCATCCGTGTGCAGTTTTCATTAATGGAACAGAACTGTGTAGGTTTAAAAAAATCTGCTTCATCTTGTAAGCGTAATTTCATATTTTTCTCAGCTTCAAGGGGAGATGATTCTGAACTTATTCTTACGTTGCTCATTTACGATAGGGGTTGAGTGCTCATTGATATGAAAAAACTGTAAAAGTTTAAATGTGTTTACGAACCCCCACCCCCCCCCCCACCCTCTCACACATATATTTCATGGGCATAATAAAAACAAAAAATGGTTACAATAAAACAGCATATTTATTTAAACTAAAATGTCTACATCAAAACAAAAAAATTACATAAAACACAAATTTAAATAATTTGATTCTACTGGGGCTCGAACCTTGGGCCTCTCACATGTGAAGCGAGCGTGTAACCACTACACTACGGAATCGCTTGAAAAATCACCTTCTTACTAAGATTTTAATAAGCTATTAATAGTCGGTTTAAATGTAAACCTGAAAGTTTAAACGGTTGATATTGAGCGGGGTTAAAGGACCATACCAAAGGGTCCATACTGGCAATATACGGGTCAGGCTTGCGGCCTTCTATATGTGGTTCTTAAAAAAACACACCTGTAGGAGGACTTGATAGTAATGAGACTGGGGTGCTGTGATGGTGCTCCTCATTGATAAGCGGCTGCTTCCTTTATCAAGACTCATTATTACAATTAATAATACGTGTCGCGCTTCGCGCTCTATAGCGCCTTTATTAGTAACTAGGTGGTTGCTAGGATAGTCGAACAAAGAAGTTTTGTTTTTATACAAAACCAGAAAGTTTCACCGGTTCGCGTATTTGCCCAGTCCCTGTGATCTTTTATTATTGCCCATTCCCTGTGATCAGTTATTAATTAAAACAATTAGCTTTGCATTATTGGCAATAAATGCAAATATAAATATAATAGGCACAAATGCAGTACTTATTTACACTAATTTACACAAAAAATTACCACTATGCAAGATATTCTGACAAAACAAATATATACATTGATCCGTAAAATAACTTAAGGAATATGGGGAAAATCATGAAAAGAATTATATTGCAATGGATTGTCCAGCTGATACATACCAATCAAGGACTGAGATGACAAATTATGTGTTTAATATTTAGCGAATTGTTTAAATTATCACAAAAAGATATTTTCGTCAGATTCTGCAAATGAGTGCTAATTGTAATACGGTCGTAACCATGCGTAATATACATGTTTTGAATGTATCGGAATGCATGACGTCATTCTGAAAAAAATCAAAGTACTGACAGTACTGGTGTAACGATGCTTTTGAAGAGGATGGATATAAAAGAATCAATTTAAGTTTATCTACATCACCACAATTGTGTATATGGGTACGAACATTTTGGGTACGAAAAAAAAATGGGTACGAAAATTTTGGGTACAAAAATTATGCCAACAAAAATTGGTTACGAAAAAAAAAATGGGTACGAAACAAAATTGGGTACGAAAAAAAAACGACTTGAATACGTGAGTTCGCCCATGAACACGTGGTAAGGTTAACTAAATCTCCGCGATATGACCTTATATGTGTTTAAAACAGAAAACAATATCCAACAAACGAATGAATTATCAAACATAGTGTGTGCATTGATGTGGCTCTGTAATTTCTGTTTGAAAAGTTTATTAAATATGCAAAATGAGAGAGCACGCATAAGAGCGAGTTTCATAGATGTCGCACGGCTATTATGCTGTTTATATACCATACTCGCTTTAACGTTTACAAATGGCAGGTTCGAAATAATTCGTTTTCTTTACACTCATGATCGCGTTAAACGTGAATTATACGCGTTTTCATTCGCAATTTAATTACAGAAGTACGGCAAAGATCAAATACAATACAGAAAATGCATAGTTGTTTCATTGATCTATAAACATATAATGGATTGAATATAACTGATTTAAAATTAACGTTTTCAAAATATTATTAAATCTTTTCCCCAGAATATGCTTTCCTATTTATAGCTGAGCTTCCTTTACCTTTATCAATGATACAGTTATTGTTATGAAACAAAGAATATTTTCAAACGAGCGAGAAACACGTTCAACAAATCAAAAACAGATGAAAATAGACACCATTTCGTAAAAACGCGCACACTATACAATAAAACAAGAAAAAAAGCGAAAGCGAAATACAAAAAGCGGAAGGAAAAAAGCTTGAAAATACCGCATCAACAAATCCAAAACACTTCTGGGAATCTCTAAAACAGTGCTATAAGCAGAGCTCAAACACCAATAATATTACAAAACTAGATGATCTATACGCACACTTCAATCAATTATTAGGCACAGATCCTACAGTTCCTACCGAAATAAACGCTTACTTAGATTTCGATGAAATAACTGACAATGAATAAGATGGAGAATTCACTTTAGATGAATTAAAATCAGCCGTTTTCAAGCAAAAAAATAACAAGTCATGCGGCCCGGATGATATAAGCGCAGAGATAATTAAATCGTCCTTTGACATATTAGAACCGCAATTTCTTTCAATATACAATAAGCTATTTAGAAATGCTGAATATCCTGAAAGCTGGGGCCTTGGATACATAGTTCCGATATTTAAAGTCGGAAAGCCAAACGAAGCTAAAAACTACAGAGGTATAACTTTAAATAATATTTTAGCCAAAATATATTCGCAACTACTTCTCAATCGTCTTACAAAGTGGACAAACAAACATGATAAAATTATTAACTGCCGATTCGGATATCAAAAAGGAAAAAGCACATCAGACTGCATTTTTATACTTCATGCAATAATATCAAAAGTAATTAATTCAGGTAAAAAATTAAACACAACTTTTATTGATTATCAACAATGTTAAGATAAAATCGATCATACACTACTATGGCAAAAATTAATGACAGAAAATATAAGTTTCAAAATGGTTAACGCCTTAAGAGCCATGTATAGTGTCGTTAAATCAATAATTTAGTTTAATCAAACATTGTCAGACCCCATCAGTATTCAACAAGGCGTGAAACAAGGCGACGCCAGCTCATCTTTGTTGTTCATGATGTTCGTAAATGACATACTAGAGCAAATTGACACGAAGATAGATGAAGTTTTCACCATAAACGAGTTAAAACTCTTTCTAATATTATACGCTGACGACCAAATTCTTTTCGCAACCTCACAAGTAGCGCTGCAAAAGATGTTAACCAACATAGAAACGTACTGTAACACGTGGAAATAAAAAATCAATACAGCCAAAACAAAAAAAAATAATTTGTGAAAAAGGAACCAGATATTCTGATATCGATATTTTCCTTTACGGTGAGAAACTCGAAGTCGTAACTTCCTTCAAATATCTAGGAGTATACCTTTTTAAAAATTGCAGTTTTAACAGAACACAAAAATGTATAGCAGAGCACGCTTCTAAGTCAATGCACCGGTTATTCTCTTCAATAAATACGATTTCAGTGCAAACAGCAAACTGAAACTTTTTAATATTTTAGTTGCATCAGTCTTAAACTACTCATCCGAAATATGGGGAACAGCGCGAACAACCGATATTGAAGCCGTTCACACGAAGTTCCTAAGGAAGATATATGCGTTTATCAGTCAACTAATCTCAGCGCCCTGCACGGTGAATTAGGACGAATTCCTTTCAAAGAAATAAAAAAAAAAATATTGTCAAGTACTGGTTTAAACTACTATCGTCAACAGCGTGATACGACTTAAATACAACATGTTAAAAAACGATGCAAATAACGGTAATACTTACGGTAATCAAAACTGGGCTTGGCACGTGAAAAGCATTCTGGAAAACATTGGGATGTCTGAACTATGGGTCAATCAAAACATTACTAAAGTACAGTTACAGCTTTGTAAAAAAAGGATAATGAATATTTATACACAAACATGGCATAGCGAAGTGATGAATTCCCCACGTCTCTCATCGTATTGCCTATTTAAGGTTCATGTAGAGGCTTCAGTTTGAAAAATGTGGGACCCCTAGCATTGAACTCAAATTTGACTAAACGAAGAGTGCCACATTGAAAATGTTTCCATATTTGCTTAAAAGGCTGGTTTTCCTTCAAACTGCTACCAATTTTATGCAGCAAAATCTCATACCATCGACAAAATCAATCAAAATACAAAGCGATTTTAACACAAAAATAAACATTATTTTCAAAAATCTGAATGATGTTTATTCAACGTATTTCGGCGGAAAATTATAAAACTAGTTAATAATATCGACATTGATGAGGGCAAGTAATGCTTAAATAGTAAAAAAAAATGACATATCTAGAAATATCAAAACTCGAACACAAGTCATTTCATGACGATGGGGGCAGCCATTTTTAGATTAATAAAATTGAAAGAAACATGCTAAAAACTCACTCATCGCCTCATTGACATTCCAAACGGTTGACGATGACAAATGCATTGTATTGTAATCTTTCCGTTGATGTGTACAAACTGCATGACAGACCTCATAAACACTCCAAAAAAATAACTTTGTAAGAAGCATTTCGCCAATGTTTACAATTGTTGTCGAATCACATGTACTTGTATAATTGCGCACAAAATAGTACGCTTACAGACTGACAGAAAGATCGATACGAAACTACGTTCAATTCATCACGGTATACTATTTTATTGATAATATATAATAATAATTCGCTTCAACAACCTAAATGTAAAAACAATTCTTTTAAACGAAGTTTTAAATAACGAAAGTGAAAACAACGGAAGTCAGATAGATATTATGTGAGATGCACTTCAGCTCCAGAAAAACAATACAAATACACTAAAAAAAGACGTGTGGGGGAAAATTTTCAGCTGGAAAATATTTGAAATGGGGTAAGTGATTATATCTCTGTGTGATCATTTCTGTTATTAAGCGCGATCTCTTCCTGATTAATGTTAACAGTTGTTTTACTAGTCGCGACCAACTGTCAAAATAATGATGTGTTTTCTCAGGTATGTGTATACACATACCAGGTTTTCTTACTACTTCACGTGATTTCGACCGATTTGTAATGCACGTTTTTTCTACGGAGCACAGCGAGTGCCACGCTTTCAAAATGGGTAGAAGGTATCGATATACACATGTATAAAAAGATTCGGTTTGCCAAAAGGAACACATTATTCAAAACGGTACAAGGACAGTAGTTGTTCAGGAAGGAAGAAAGAAAAAACTATGATACCTAGCTGTGTATTTCTATGTAAAACTATGATTTCTAGAGTCGTCTGCACAAAACTCATAAAATCTTGTTATTGATATCTCTTTTTATCACAATGATTTCTACCCAGCCAAACCTATTTCTTTATATTTATTTACAATTGTATATGTCGTCTGCAATTTCTTTCAATTTGAGATGGTTTAAAATTTGCCATTTGGTTATAGCAAAATTGTTAAGCCCTTGAAATAGAATGGTGACTCTTATTATCCACCATACCTGGATTTTTAAAAAGTAGTTCAGTTTAGTTATTTTTAGAATTTTGTTTATGAAAATTATCCAAAAAATGCAGTTGAATAATAACTCATTTGTTGTTTTCTGACAATAATTTTGTGTGAAATGTTGCTAACTTGACCTTGTATATGTATATAGCTTTGTATTTATTCAACTAACGGTAGCGCATATCCTTCCTAACTTTAGATTGAGATTTTGTAAATTAGTGTACAAATGTATTGGTTTTAGACAAAAATATGAATAAAGCAAAAAAATATTGAATGTCAAAAATGTGTTTATGTTATTCTATCCGTCTTTACCTTTACAATGATATATAGTTTGACCATATTGTACCACATTGAATGAAGAAAAACCAAATCGAAGTTTTAATGAATTGTATCCCTCCCATGAACCTTAAACACCATTTTACACTTGAATCATATTTAGATAAAGTAAATGAAACAAAATATAGAATCGCACTTAGTAGGTTCCGCTTATCATCACATAATCTCGAAATAGAAAGGGGGCGGTATAATACTATCTGACGAGAAAATTGGAAGTGTAAGTTATGCACCATGAACGTAATCGAAAATGAATACCATTTCCTACTAGTATGTCCAATATATGCACACCTACGAAAAAAACTTTTTAAACCGCACTATTGCAGATGGCCAACAATAAATACATTTGCAAGATTAATGTCCAGCAAAATTAAAACTGAAATGATAAGTACTGCGAAATTTATTTACGAAGCAAATAACTTAAGACAGCATCTCGATTCGTAATATATTTAATCATTAATCAATAAGTTATCTTGATGTTAATGGTAAAATTGAAACATACACATGCTAGGAATGTGTACCTTGTGTGTTTTTGTCATCACTTGCAAATATAAAATTAATGCTCATTTTCAAATGAGAGGACTATGAACCTGTATAGGCTTTATAGATAAATAAATGTATGTTGTTTTTGCTGTATACTCACATATATATAGTAAATGCCCATTTTCATATGTGAGGGCTATAAACTTGTATAGGCTTTATTGCTGAATACATGTTGTTGTTTGTTGTATTCTTGCATATATAAAATTAATGCTCATTTTCATATGTGAGGGCTATGACCTCATATTAGCTTCATTAATGTTGTTGTTATCGTTGTATATATCTCATAACATACAAAAAAAGAATTGTATTATAATATGAAGAAACAGTGCATTACGTAATTTACTTAAATTTTTAAAGTAATTTATTTAAAATATTCCACGTAGATAAGATTCTTTAAGTTGTATTTCAGACACACCCACATATAACATTCGTATTCACAAATGTTTATTTCTCCAAATAATAGTGACAATTCTTGCAATCGTATGTCTTGTAAGTAATTAGTTAATATAAGAAGTGCAGTTGCAATATCAGATGCAATTATGTATTCCCTTCATAACTAACCATGTTAACCAGTTCATAACACTATCGTCCAATTTCTATCTTTTACCGTTACTTTTTAAATTGTATAATGCATATATAATGTAGGCTATGAGCTTGTATAAGCTTTACTGCTGAATAAATGTTGTTGTTGTTGTTGTTGTTGATAATCAGCGAGGTATGCCGATTAGAAAAATAATTGCGAGAAAATATCGCGCAAAACAGTACGTCAACTTCTTCCTTGTTTTTCTCTGAAATGACGTCAGCGCCAAATGGGTCAAAATCGCTTGTATAATTACAAGATAAGAATTGATGCAAAGCATCAAAGGGCGTCGGGAATTTCAGTGAAAAAGGCACTCAATGAAGTTACATGGAACGATTTTTTTCTACTGTAAATATTGATATATTGGCCGATTATTTTTAACAAAATAGAAAAATATACTGGTATAACCATTATCTATGATTTTGTGTTATAACTCCCAAATAACCATTATCTATGATGTTGTGTTATAACCACCAAATAACCATTATCTATGATTTTGTGTTGTAACCCCCAAATATTTCATAGTTCATTGTATTAACATTGGTTTTCTTTTTTTGCTGGCATCCGTGTGCAGTTTTCATTAATGGAACAGAACTGTGTAGGTTTAAAAAAATCTGCTTCATCTTGTAAGCGTAATTTCATATTTTTCTCAGCTTCAAGGGGAGATGATTCTGAACTTATTCTTACGTTGCTCATTTACGATAGGGGTTGAGTGCTCATTGATATGAAAAAACTGTAAAAGTTTAAATGTGTTTACGAACCCCCACCCCCCCCCACCCTCTCACACATATATTTCATGGGCATAATAAAAACAAAAAATGGTTACAATAAAACAGCATATTTATTTAAACTAAAATGTCTACATCAAAACAAAAAATTTACATAGAACACAAATAAAATAATTTGATTCTACTGGGGCTCGAACCTTGGGCCTCTCACATGTGAAGCGAGCGTGTAACCACTACACTACGGAATCGCTTGAAAAATCACCTTCTTACTAAGATTTTAATAATCTATTAATAGTCGGTTTAAATGTAAACCTGAAAGTTTAAACGGTTGATATTGAGCGGGGTTAAAGGACCATACCAAAGGGTCCATACTGGCAATATACGGGTCAGGCTTGCGGCCTTCTATATGTGGTTCTTAAAAAAACACACCTGTAGGAGGACTTGATAGTAATGAGACTGGGGTGCTGTGATGGTGCTCCTCATTGATAAGCGGCTGCTTCCTTTATCAAGACTCATTATTACAATTAATAATACGTGTCGCGCTTCGCGCTCTATAGCGCCTTTATTAGTAACTAGGTGGTTGCTAGGATAGTCGAACAAAGAAGTTTTGTTTTTATACAAAACCAGAAAGTTTCACCGGTTCGCGTATTTGCCCAGTCCCTGTGATCTTTTATTATTGCCCATTCCCTGTGATCAGTTATTAATTAAAACAATTAGCTTTGCATTATTGGCAATAAATGTAAATATAAATATAATAGGCACAAACGCAGTACTTATTAACACTAATTTACACAAAAAATTACCACTATGCAAGATATTCTGACAAAAAAAATATATACATTGATCCGTAAAATAACTTCTCCTCCCATGTGCGAAAAAAAACGTATTACATACTAGTCGCCGCACTTCAGTGCGACGCCAATAATTAATAAAAGAAACAGCCGACTACAACTGATTTAGCATTTCCCAGGTTCGGTAGAAAAATCAATCAATCGGACTGGCTCGGTCTTTTACATAGGTCGCCATTGTGAAGAATTTTTTCATGATATGAAAACTTAGACGAGCCGCTTCGCAGCATCGTCAAAAAATGAAAATAAAAATAAAAAAGGAAATTTGAGTATAACTATTTTTCATTTGACAATTGTGTTATCTTTGAGAAAAATTAAATCAAATCATGTTTAATTAATTTATCATGAAATGCTTAATTTGACTTCTGTCATAACTTGTAAGTATTTTTATGTACTGTATTCGTGTTATTTAAGCTGTCAGCTTGTATGCGCGTTTTTATGACCTAACATTATTCTACTAAATAATTTTTCTTACTGTTGTTGTACATCCTGTTTATAGGAAAGTAATGAGTTGACGAATGTAACGGTTTAACTTATTTATGCAAAGATAAACTTAACTATGTGACGTTTAAAACCAAAACTGACTACAGCAAATCTCTCTCTGTCTCTCTCTCTCTCTGTGAATAAAACTGCCGATTAAAAAGAACCTTCTGAAGACCTTACTATTTGGTCACAACATTGTTCACACGTGTTATATAGTCAACTTCGCATAACGAGATTGTACTTTGTTAATTGACGATAGTGTTGTTGTTGTTGTAAATATGATTATTTTAGCTGCTGGTTGTTGTTGTTTTGGTGTCTGACATTCCATTCATGTTTGAAGACGAGATGTCTAACTGTATATAATCTATCAATAAATTTAAATAATACGATGTTATAATTTATTATCACGTTCATATTTTTTTCGATCTTTTCGAAATTGTGTAAACAAACACTAGTCAAATTCGAGAACCAAGAAATCATCCGTCGTTAGCCTCATCTAATCAGTCAGATTGTCAGAATATTAAACTTGAATATACATTTCCATATGAAACGGGTATGCAGTTGCAACTTATAAACATAATGCCATTTGTAAATAATATATCGATATTTTTATATTTTTATTGCGGAGATGTTATTCTCTGCCACGTGTCAATGGAGTGCTTCGATTTGTAAAAATATGCATTGAACGCCTGCGCATCACGAAGTTTATGCCAGTTTGTACTCGTATGTATTGCATACATAAAATATCAAGACCAGGATTCTTCCACAACCTGTTATACAAGTAACAAACTATGCAGAATGGCATTATTGAGGTTTAAATAAAGTAAAGTAAAATGGTTAGCTCTAGTTTTATACAGGATACGCACGAGAAATGTTTGGACTCGTGAATGCTTAGATCCATATCCTTGTGTTATGTATTAGTTCGATGCGTCAATAAGTGTGTTCTGTTCACCACGATATTAACATGAAGAATATATTAATTCAATTCATATTTCATTCGGATGGGAATATAATACTATATTTCATACGAAAATCGCATAACATTTTAATTACAATTCCCAGCTAGACGTTTCTATATTATCCGTTACAATTAACAACTAAAATGTAGTGACACATTGTATTAAACTTAGATTGTTACATACATGTATGTCAGATATAATATTAAACTTATTTAAATATCGTTGCTAAAATTTTGCAGATACTACTATTTGTCGTTTTCATTGATTTGTGTTCACATACTATGTAAAGAGGTTATGAGTTAAGAGCCAAATAACTGCATGAAAGACGAGTATAACCCTAATACCAATATTGTTTCAAACAAGCTTTGAAATGTGTCATTTACACTTAAAGTTTTTCACCAATTGTATAAATTAATCAAATGCCCTTAAAGTGTTCCAATATAATCCAATATAAGATGTAGTGACTAAAATTAAATCTGATGTTCTACTGATTCTCTGTGCCAGATGAATTAGTAATGAACTATGTGATAGATGTGTCTGGAACCAATATATTATTGGCGATCTGTTTTTGCCAACGTGGTTACGTACGTGGGTTGTTGTTAATCAGCATGTTGCTCAAAACAGATTCATCTTTTTAAAATTAACAGAAGGGTCTAAATTTATGCGATAGTTAACATTTGTGTCACAAGTTTTATTAGAATGATCGCAATTTGTATCGTATGTAGTGTTTCTGTCTTGAATTGCCATCGCTCGCTTGCCTAAAATACCTTTCAGATGCCGATAAGAGTTTCTCTTATTATGAAGCGCTCGGGTTTTAGTGTTTGATAGTGCTTCAGTTTTCTCGTGTAAAACTTTTAATCAAATGCAATCACCATAAACCTGTGTAACTTTAATTACAACTGCATATGATAACAACTGGTTGTTCAGTGCTTAATTCAACAATATTCATATTTAACACACATGCTGCAGTCACTATGATAAAGTGATATAAATTGCATTGATGCAAATTTGTGAGATTCAATATTCGAGTCAGGCATGTTTAACCAAGAAGTTGTCTTTGTACCTTTCTCTTTATAGTATCCTCGCTTGTTCAGTCGGTGAAGTCGCATAAGTGAAAGATATGCAGTAATGTAAGTTAAGTATTATGTGAAGACATGTGCATGTTGCAATAAAACCAAGTGCATGAAATTCGCTATATTTTTCAGGGTTTCTTTCAAGGACGCAGTTTCATTAATAATTTCTGATCAGTTTATATTAAATACTTTTGTATAATTCACATCAAGATGACGGACTGTTTGGAAAGTAAGTGGGATTTATTTGCAGAATCGAGACCAATATACATACCCATTAAACGTCAGCAACAAAAAGACAACACGTATATATGTAGCATGTGTTTCACTCATTTAACTTACCACACATTACTCGAAACATAAAGAACCAATTGTTGGTTTAGGTAAAGAACAAACGTATTTACAATTATCTGAAGAAATGCAATTTGAAAAAATGTATCGTTGCTTTTATACGTTTTAAATAGGCTTACGGTCATAGTTCCATACCATGAGGCGATTCCGTAACTGAAGTGTGTGGTTTTAATCAGAAGGCGATACATGTTAAATCTAATCTTACAATTTCGAAACTTCAAACCAATGCCAAATTAAATACAGAGAGGACTGTTTGTTTTTTATTGTAAGGCAGCATTAATGGATATATAAGCATACGATTTAAACCGGCATGCATATAAAGAACAGTTATTATTAATTTGAAATTGCTTTTCTAAAACTTAACCTATAATACATATAGATCTCGAGGAAAACCGTTATAGTACTTATGTTATGTTTATTTGATCATCACAAATATATTTGTTTTAATAGCAGTATCTACTTGCTGATAATCAAATTACATTTAAGTACCTTATACAGAATGAATGTTTTTAAAACAGAAGCAAAACTAGGTCAAACAGTGAATTTTGCCCAGTTGTGTGTCTTAACCAGTATCTTCATGTTCGTCCTCAAGGGCCTGGCCCCTTGTTTTTGCACTTTAACAAACAACCAATTACTCGTTACCAATTTTCTGCTATTCTTAAGCAAACAGTTTCTCTTTTGGGTCTGAATTATGGGTCTTACAAATCCCACTCCTTCAGAATTGGAGCAGCAACTGAAGCTTCCCAACTAGGCTATTCAGTGGAGATCATTAAAAAGGCAGGCAGATGGGCTTCCAATGCCTACCAAACATATGTGCGTCCTGTTCCTGTTGTCATGCCCAGCCTAATAAATAACCCCCATTAAAAAGGTATGGTTCATATAGTTAGATTCATGTGACTAACAAAAACCAAGTTGTATTTAGGGAAAACCATCTGGATACTGGGTTCATCAATAATCAAGCAAGCCTTCATAGCAGCAAGATTACGACCTGAAGGGGCCAACCTCTGCCTTGAACCCAACATCATCTGGTGGCAAGGGTACAGTGGGTTAACACTTGCAGAATCAAAGAAAAAATTTCTTTCGCTTGCCAATGTGGGTAATTCTCCAGACTATATTGTGTTACATTTAGGCGGTAATGATCTTGGTCGGCGGTCACTGGTGGACCTTCGAAAATTGATTGACGAGCTATTCAGGACTATACTGTCTATATTTTCAAGTGTTAAGATTGTATGGTCTGCAGTGCTTCCAAGGTCAAATTGGAGATATTCTGATAATAAAGTTGCTATGGACAAAGCAAGAAAGCGCCTTAATAGTCATGGTTCATCTAGGGCTTTGGCATGTGGAGGGCATTACTTGGCCAACTCTGACTTTGGAAAATTTGAGGAACATTTGTTTGAGAAGGACGGAGTCCACTTGTCAACTCTGGGTACAGATATTTTTCTTTCTAATATGTCTGCAGGGCTTGACAAATTTATAAGGCATAATACACCAATCCATTACTGAAGTTCTAGATGTACGATTTTGGGGGTTCTTACAATTATAAATCCCAATCCCAAACATAATGTATGTTGGTGTTGCTATTGAGTCCAAAAATAGTTATTTGCAGTTAGTTTGTATGCATATTTTTCTTACTCGTATGTTTGAAAGAAAAAAAATAATTTTTTGCTGCTAATTTTTATGCAATTTTTTGCTGCTAGTTTTTATGCATTTTTTTTTGCTACTGGGTTTTATGCATTTTTGCTGCTAGTTTTTATTCATAACTTGCCTTGTGTTTACAGTTTACTGCTTCCGACTCCAAGCATGCGTCCATCCGCCCTGCAGTCAAAGTTCTTTGGCAGTGGCCACCCGTCATCTCTGGCCCAGCTGGTCTCGAGGTTGGGGCATTTGGGCCGCTGGGTCAGCGTTGTTGGGTGGCCATATGGCAATCAGTGCAAGATGGACGCTTTTTACCTGCCACATTTTGGGGGGAAAATATATATGATTTTGTTGGGAGTGCTGATGGCCGTCACCCGGAGTCAGCACTCATATACAATTTATTTGTGCAGTTAGTTATTTGCAGTTAGTTTGGGCTTGCCATGTTCGCAGGTGGCCCGTGCTGCTTGGAGTCGAGACATTATATGCCAGAACCATTTTTTTTATGTTTTTATGTTATAAGGTCCTTTAATAAAAAGTATAAATTTAGTTGAGTTTATATTTACTGTGTGAAAAGGGTTATTCATCGGAGTTTTCATATAGGCTTGCCCATGTAATGCTAGGTGGCAGTTTGGGTTTAGTTCTTGGCCTCTACAATAATATGGTCTATTACTAAATAAAAGACCTGTTTATTGTGGGGCCACTGCTGGGCTGGTTTTTTCAGTTTTCTTATTGTTGGTGTTTTTTAACCGAATGTAGCGAATTTTACAGATTTAAAATTTCTTTCTCATTGTTATCTACACAAAGAAAAGGTTGTACATTTTCTCCCCTCCCACCCAACCCATGTAGTTTGTTTTTACAAAGTGTTGTTCTGTCACACTTTACTGCGTCCGTTATATATTTAAAAATTTGGTCAGGCTTAGGGTAAATATAAATTTATTTTAAGTTTTATTTGCCTGTCCACATTAATTTTACTAACATAAGGGGAAACTGATTGTTTTCGGTACTAGATTTGGTTTTAGTAAATTACATATTCTGCTGGTTTGAGTTGCGTTTTTCAGTTTGCCGTGTAGACGCAGAGTACCAAACGTCGGATACAGGTCGGTCACGACTCCACTTCCGATGGGGCAGTTTGTACACCTCGGGTTCGTCGACAGTCGCTTGAAGTTAACAGTTCCTTGGCAATCAGTGCGGATGGACGCTTTTTAACTGCCACATTTTTTGGGGAAAATATATATGATTTTGTTGGGAGTGCTGATGGCCGTCACCCGGAGTCAGCACGCATATACAATTTATTTGTGCAGTTAGTTATTTGCAGTTAGTTTGGACTTGCCATGTTCGCAGGTGGCCCGTGCTGCTCGGAGTCGAGACATTATATGCCAGAACCATTTTTTTATGTTTTTATGTTATAAGGTCCTTTAATAAAAAGTAAAAACTTAGTTGAGTTTTTATTTACTGTGTGAAAAGGGTTATTCATCGGAGTTTTCATATAGGCTTGCCCAAGTAATGCTAGGTGGCAGTTTGGGTTTAGTTCTTGGCCTCTACAATAATATATTTAAAACAGAAGCAACTTATCGTAGTGTGCTCAAACAATCTGTCAAACGTGCACTGCCCCGTGAGGTTTCATGAGTAATTCCTGCAGAGCTATGTGTTATTAAAATCAATACCTATAGAGCTTATTGGACTTAGTCTGTAGATGCCCAAAGTTGTTCAGGACACAAACTTGAACCTCAAGGCTAGATTTACCTAGATTTATTTATTAAGGTTTATGGGTCCGTTACAAATTTCATATATGTCATTGATATAAAGTAATACCTTAACGTTGGCGAGGTAAGTTAAAACCAGCTCATTTCTTTATATGATGTCCTGTAATTATACATTATCAAAATATTTCATATAAATATTGTGTTATGTATTGTTGACAAGTGCTTTTAACAAAAGTAACAATACATAATACAATCACAACACAGCTAATAGTAGTTGGTGTTTATTGATAAATAATTAAAATTCTACCTTTTGTTTTGTAGCTGTAGTTATGACAACATGTTCTTAAAATGTGTTTATTTCTCTTATATTAAAACGATGTTTAATATCCTATAAGAAAACAGCGTAAAATAGAACATAGGGTCAAGGTCGAAAACGTTATTAAGTGTATAGGACTTAACAATATACATATTAAGTGCCTTTGTCCGGCAACAAATCGAGATTTCCTTTTCGAATAGTTATATTTGCATCACAATATTCTCAATATCAATAAGCGTTGTTAAATTAAACTTAATTAATTTTGATATAATTATTTCATTTATATTTTCAGAATGAAATCAGTTAGTGTTATACATATGTATGATGTCGGTGTATTTTAACTTTGAAGCAATTATAATTGTAAAAAGATATTTTCCTTTCTTAGTTGTTATTTCAAAGATGACCCTAGTTATAACCATAACCGATATTTTCGATCATTGTTCGTACGCTGTGCTTATTGACTTATGGTTTGGACGTCAACCTTCTGATAATATTAAATATGCAGGAATAATCACGTGATCATTGAGTCAATATAATATGCATATCGGACAGCTGAAGTTTACATTTAAAACGTTTTGTAGCACTTAGTTTTTCAGAAAAAAGGCAGAGGTATGTTTCGATTCAAGTGTTTTTATGTACTTTATATGTTGGACTCATATGCTAAATAGAGACAACTGGTTTTTAATTGGTAAAAATGCGAGCTCAAAAACCAATATATTTTTAAGCATTGTTTGTTGGTACTGTGAAATGTAACATAACCGTCTTACAGTTCGTGCTAACACTGTAATGCTTAAATGGCTACGGCGAAGTAGGCAAAACGTTTAGCCTAATAAATTGTATTGATTTATTTACATAAAACAATTATTATGTTGAATTTAAAATAATATAATGCGCTTGCATATTAATATGTTTATATACTTCCAAACTACATACTCGTTTTTGTTTACACCCTGCAATACGGTTTCTTCCTCAAGCACATCGCTAATCTGGTGTGTATGCTTTATGATGTTTATTTCTGAAATCTGGTTAACATAGGGAATATAGTTGATAGGTGTGTCTGCTTCATTTATTCGTGCCTCAGAATAGTGTTTTTCTTTTACTACGGAGCACATTTAAATATGAAGTAAATAAATAACCAAGTGTCCTAATGCATGCTCTCTTTAATTGCTTTTACATTTGAAAATCAATGTTATATATTACATGTTTATTTTTACGCAAGTGTCAGTGAGTATTCTGGTCTTAGTGTGAGGCTCGATGCGTCATTCACTCGGTTAAACACCCATTCCTTTTTTTGACAATTCGAATGCATCGCTATTAGCTTTACTAATTGTTGCATTAGATATCCTAGATGGAGTATTATCCTGTATTATTTAAGCGATTGGTTACTTGCCCTGGCCAAAAAAATAAATTGATTATCAATTTAATTATTTTACTATTTCCGTAATCTGAAACGTTGTAGGGGTAAAAATCCCATTTATATGATCCTGAAACCGGTTTGCTATATTGATATATATTATTTGACCGCCGAGTTGTTTAAAGTAATGCTTAACACTTAAGATTGAGGCAATACTTTCTACCTTGCTGTTTTTAATTTCAAACATATAGTTGAATCACAAAACAAGAACAATTAACAGCTTAGTCCCTCGCATTACAGATAGTATTCACTTATTATGTTCTCACACAGAGGCCGCTGTACGAAATATGATGTAGTTACGCTAAAATGTGTTGCCGGAACCAAAACTCAAAGTTAACTTTTTATATCGAAGTTTTAAGTTGTGCACCACAACACCAGTATCTTACAAAATGATGTGTTATTCGTTAAAGGAAAATCTCAAACACCAATATTCACACATAATTGCAAGACGCAAAGCTGCAGATACGACCGTAACGGCTTAATTGCTGCCCCATTAAGTCGACAACGATATGGGGAAATGCTGTTATTTATAATGAACCTAATGTGTTCGACCCTTTAACAGTCTAAACGCTAAAAAGCAAGTATCTGATAAATGCGTATTATTTGATGAAATGCCTTTCGTAATTGATATCGTGTTCAAAGATATTTCTTTTAGAAGACATTCATGATAATTCGAAATAACAAACGTTATTTTGCAATGCACAGCTCTCATTAGGCATAACTTACTCTATGTAAGTGAAACCTATAAATCGACAATATTTTTAAAAATCGAATATATTCAGGCCCGGATTATTGTTTGTCATATGGCTTAGAAGAAAAACATTAAGACTTCCCGTGAGGTTTCTTTATAGGTGTAGGTTACTTTGGGCGTTCGCATTCAATTAAACGCGTTCTGAAAAATTGGTTATATTAGTAAAATCCTGTGCATTTCATTTTTTGATTATAACGTATAGAACACTTATAAAAACTTGTTAATAACGATTGCGATGAACGATTTATGCTATACGTTATCATTATTTTGGTCGCTAAAAAATGTGTGTGCTTTCCGTTAGCAATTTTTAGCTCTAAGATGCGAACTTGAAGCGATTATATACCATTTCAATGCATACCAATGCATACAAATTATCCTCGCAATCTAAAACCAACATATGCATTCGATGGAGGAATTTTAAATTACAATTAATCAACAATCTGCAACGGTACCTTCCATCAAATAGTGTTTACTTCAGATAAATTTATAACGAACAAGTTACCGCCGACACGGACACGTTTACACGTATATGCATTGTCCTATTTAAATAAAAGCTGGGCATGCGCTAGGCATTTTAGATTATTTTTCATAGTACACAATGATTGTAATAATTTGCTACAACGTGATGGGTTAAGTTGGGAATATAGCAACAAGCATCTAGTTTTAGCTGTTAAAAACGGTTCTTTAACAATTGTTGTTTCTTAAACACTGATGCTTAAAGCCTCTATAATGTTCAAAATCAACGAAAATTTCGTAAAGTATTTCGTAAAATAAAGTTAACACCTAAACAATCAGTGTTCCTTATAGCAATAACCACAATTTCAACGCTAGATGTGGTTTGATTACATAGATTTTTGAAGATACAAAATGCTCGTTTTTATTTATTTGTGACAAAATTAATTCCATTTTAATTCCCCGCGAATATATCTATTCATACGACACACGAAAACTAAAATGTTACCATGTTAGTGTTCATGTGTCGCATGAATAGATATCGTTGCGGGAAATTAAAGTGGAATTAAATATGCAAAACAATAATAAAAACGAGCATTTTGTATCTACAAACATCTATTTTACAAGACCACATCTTGCGTTGAAATTTCGGCAATTGCCATAAGGAACACTGATTTTTAACTGTTTAACTTTAATTTACGAAATATTGTACGACATTTTCGTTGATTTTGAGTAGTAATGGGGCTTTAATTAATTTTGAATTTCCTTTTACCAATTTACACTTAAAGCAAAGTTCGGCTTTGCCACCGTTTGTTCTTGCCGTGGCACACTTTCCAATAGTAAGTTTACCAACTGCTTTAGCGTATTTTTGTACAATATTTCTTATTCTGTTTCTGTGTAATGACCATTGCTATTTATAATCCTTGAATCATCCCAGTTTCACCTATCACCATTTCTCCAGGAACACATTCACGTATTCTAACCTCATTGTCAGCAAATGTATTCAGCATATTAGGGTACATTATATACATTATTAAATTGTAGAGAATGCAGGATGTCTTAACAAAAGTGCCGCTGTGGATGGAATGTGGGATATCTTTGTTAGACGTGCTTGCAATATCTAAACGCAATATAATGCCCGTTGGACATCTTAACACGAAACAAGTAAAAAGTAATTACCTCAAATCGGTTTGCATAAAAATCAAAAATCCCTAATACGTTTTCTAAAACGCCTAGCCCTAGATAACAGGTAGACTCTGGTCAGGGTATAATGTCAATTGGTTTTTGACATGTGTTCAATGGGGCTGAAGGCGTTATTCCCCACCAAAAAGACGGGTATTTCGATATTGTCACGAGTAAATAGATGTGGACCTGGAGATCAAATGTGCACATCTTGCACCATTTTCTTGAATCAAATTATGAATCTTGGCATCTCCACTTGAACACTTGAAAAATACCCAGAACATTCAGAATGAATTGTTATTATACGGTTAAAATATCTATACAATATAATTCCTATTAATATATTCACAAAAGTAGTGAAACACTTAGACTTATACTCACCGCCTATGTCACACCAAACGATCTTGTAGGCATAGTTAACACTAGCCAGTTTGGTGTTGCTGAAGAAACCCTTATATTTATAATACAATAAACCATATCAAAAGGCTTTGTGGTGGCCATGAGTCGTCAATGGAAGCTACGCAAAAAAAGGTCTACTTGTTTAAGAAACCGTCGGCGAACTGTGTCCACTCTCCAGATTTAGAAGGGGCTTAATAAACTTATCAAAATACTCCCCACATATAGCCTTGGTAACTACCAGAGGCGATGACCGACCTCTATGAGTAGTTCACCTTAAATACAAGTTCGCATACTGAGGATTTCTTAAAGACTAAAGGTTATTGCTTTCTGAGCTTATTAATGGGCTGATGGTCGATGACACACTGGCGCCGTCTCTCGTAATGCAGCTATGTTAGTTCCCAACCAGACGTAACTAGATGCAAATAATATTGGATGAAATATTGGTTCTTCAACTTAGTTTGGAAGAATTTATCGGAAATAGCCACCATTTAAAATAAGTTATTTAAATGCATTTTTTATTTGTAACTGACCTTTCCAATGCGGTGATTATCTATCTTATCTATATTTCAGTAAGGTCGAACCCCTTCTGGGGACATAGACCTGCCGCGCGTCAACGACAAGAATGTTAGTAAGACTGAAATAAAAAGATATACAAGAGAGAAGGAAGTGTGTTATTATTTACAAACAGGCTAAAGACAGATCAGGTATGTTATGGGGAGATATGTTCAACCCGGCTAACAGCCAGGCTGAACTCGGGTCCAGGGAGGGTGACAATATCAGGAGGTAGAGCATTCCAGTGGATGATTGTTCTGGGAAAGAAGAAAAACTAATGGTAATCAGTTGTGGTTTGAATATTATGGAATTCTTTTGTATGGGAGGTTCTTGATAGTCAAGTGATTGGTTTGAGGTAGTCAGGTATAGGAATGGCTACCTAGTTATGCAAGTTGTTGTGAAACATAACCAGGCGCTGGTCAATACGGCGGAGGTCAAGGCGTCGCCAATTTAAGGAAGCAAGCATGTCTGTGACACTGGACAGCCTACTGAAGTCCTGTTTGGCCCAACGTGCAGCCCTACGCTGAACTTACTCAAGTTGTTCAATGCGAGTCACGGTATGCGGGGACCACACAGAGGAGCTGTACTCCAGCTGGGGTCTGACCAGTGTTTTGTATGCGGTGGATTTGAGTTGTGGTGAATTTACTTTTAGGTTGCGTCTGAGAAAAACTAGTGTTTGATTTGCTTTTTTATGTGATGTTGTCGATGTGGTTATTGAAAGAAAGGTCATGGGATTTAGTGAAGCCGAGGTATTAAGCAGAAGGGACAGATTCTAGAATGGTGTTATGTAAGAGATATTGTGTGGGTATGACTGTTTTGCGTTTTGAGATTTGGATGACTTGACATTTTGATTGATTGAAGTGCATATCCCACGTTGTTTCCCATTGTTCGAGTTGTTGTAGGTCTTGTTGGAGTAGGCTAGAGTGAGATGCAACAGTGAGGGAAAGATAGATGGCAGTGTCATCAGCAAAAAGTCTTACTTTAGAGGAGCGGACATATTCAGGAAGGTCATTTATGTAGATAAGGAATAGGAGAGGTCCGAGGACCGAGCCCTGGGGTACACCGGAGGAGACAGGGATGGTACTGGAGGTGTAGCCATTGACAACTACATATTATGACCTATTGTCAAGGAAACTTTTTATCCACTTAAGAGTATGGCCTCTAATTCCATAGTAGTGCAGCTTACAAAGTAGTTTTTCATGATTAACCCTATCAAACGCCGTTGAGAAGTCAAGCAAAATGAGGTCAACTTGGCTTCTTAGGTTTACAACCTGAATAATATCATCAATAAGCATTACACGTTGGGATTGACATGACCTCTTTTCTCGAAACCCATACTGCAGTTTATAGAAGAGATTAGATTTTGTGAAGTGCTTAGTGACGCTAGATGAGACTATGTGTTCCAGGGCTTTACACAGGATACAGGTAAGAGAGATAGGTCGGTAGTTAGCTGGGTCTGACCTGGAGCCTTTTTTGTAAACTGGGGCCACATTTGCCATTTGCCATATTTCAGGGATGAAGCCATGCTGCAGTGATATTGTGAATAGCTCTAACAGAATTGGGGCAAGTTCTTTGCTGAGATTTTTAAGAACTGTTGGTCTTATTTGGTCAGGCCATGCAGCTTTATGAGGATCGAGATTTTTTAGGAGTTTTTCGATACCATAAGTGGAGAGTTCAATGTCACGCATGGGGTTATGAGGACTAAACGTTTCATTTGGGGTCTCCCTTCCTGTATCTGCATTGTCCTGTACCTTCATTTCGGCCAGGGATTTTAGCGAGATAGGAGATTTGGATGTAAATACAGACTGAAATTCATTTAGTGCTGTGGCTTTGTCTTGGTCAGATGTGTGCACTTTATTGTTTTTCTTTAGTGAGTCGATGCCAGTTGAGTCTTGCTTTGCGTGTTTAAGTAGTGAGTACAGTTTTTGGTGTTTGGTCTGTTGTTGCTGTATTCGTGATCTGGTGTACTGTTGATGTTGAGAATGCCTGCAAGGTAGATTTGGTATGCTTGTCTTGTTTCTTTTCTGCATTGATGTTTGAGAGCAAGGTAGTGTTCTGTGTGTTTGTCAGATTTGTGTAACATGTATCTTTTTTATGCTTTGTCTCGTTTCCTATAAAGGAGTTTGAGGGTGACCTGTATCCATGGGAGCTTGTTTTTGGAGGATGACATTTTTGACGGGATAAAAGTGTTAACCCCTTCTTCTATGGACCTGAAAATGGAATGCCAAAGTTCTTCTACGGATTTTTTCTTGTAAAAGTTTGGCCTGGTAAAAAATTTATGGAGTTCATTTATGTGGGCCTTAAAGTCCTCCCAGTTTGTTTTTTTAAAGAGATGTATTTTTCTAGGTTTTTGAGGTTTCATACGAGCAGATGTATTTTTGTCAACTAGGACTGCGTCATGGTCACTTATACCAGGGATAATAATAGCTCTGTTACAACGGAAGGATTATTGGTTAGAAACAGGTCAAGGATATGGTTTTCTCGGATAGGGTCTTGAACAATTTGGGTCAGGTTGTTGTCATATAGGGTATCAATACAATCGCGGTAGTAGGATTGATTTTTGCAGTCATCAGTTGGGGCAATGTTTGACCAATTTAACTTTGGCATATTTAAGTCGCCGCCAACCCATACATTTGCTCTAGATTTGGTAGCCATTGATATAGACTTTTTGAATTCTGCCAGGCTATGGGGGTCATATTCTTTGGGTTTGTAGTAGGAGCCAATCAGGAGGGACTTAGAACCTTGGATGTCTATCTTGACCCAGACGTTTTCACAGTCTGTATGTAGGTGTGTTGCTTCCTGAGCTGCGATGCAATTTTTAACAGCAAGGAATACCCCACCCCCTGCTTGTTTTTTTTTTGGTCTCTCCTAAAAGGGATGTAACCAAGGTCAGGATTGAAGATTTCATTGTTGTAGTGCTTAGGTTTTAACCATGACTCTGTGCCTATGATGATATCGGGCTTTGTTTAATTGACCATATTTTCATATTCAGCTTTCTTATCAACGATGGATCGGCAGTTAACAATTAGAACCTTAAGTGAGCGTTTGATTTTGTTTTTGGTGTTAAATTGCTTGGGTTGGTGTGGTGCTTGTTTGCTTGTTTTTGGTGTTGATGTTATTGGATGAGTGTTATGTCCATCTGGTGATGTTGTATGCATATGACTCGTGATATCTGTGATGTTGTTAAGATTGTTATATTTGTTTGGTGTTTCAAAATATTCAAGGCTTGCAGTATGTGGAGAGGTGACATTCATGTTTTCACATTGGAGACATTTCCAAACCCCGATGCGAGAGTCATTTCCAAGTCTATCATACATGCTATCAGATTTTGGCAGTCCGCGTGATACCAAGCATAACAGAAATCACAGTAGACACCTTTGCAGCACCACGTCATAGGCTGCTCACAACAACCACATGGAAAAACAGTAGATGTGTCTCCGATGACTTTTGGTATCAGGGTAGGTCCTGGATTTTGTTCAATGTCCTATGACAGCATAAGGAGTAGAATGCTCAGGAAGATGACAGTTTTGTACGGGGATTTATGCATGGTTTTGGGTCTAAGGAGCTGCTTGAGTCTAATAGAACAGCACGCCAGAAGAAGTTTACATTTACTACAGAGTGATCGAGTATTTCTGTACGATATTTTTGCACTGTCACAGTCTGGGGCCTTCGCTTAACCTAGCACAACAAATGCCAATGCTATAGAGGATATCATCATCATTGTGTATTCTTTTAGTTGGTACAAATCAGGCTAAAAATATTTTGGGAAAACTCAATGAGCTACCTCTGATTTTAATCCGGATGTTGATGTTTAAACCGGAAGTTACAAGTGCATGTAGAGAAATGGACACCTTTCCGCGTAAAGGTACCGCAAAAATATCAACAATGGACGACCTTGACCTGTGTCAAAAATGTATCGCTGCTAAAAAACTGAGAATGTACGTAACGGAGCAAATAATTATAATACTCTTGAATGACAAAAGTTGCAGTGACTAATAATGTTACCACTGGGTATCTCACACCCTAAGAATACCTTCGGAATAAGAGAAAAAAAAAGATTTATGGGAGACAGATTTCGAAGCGGTTGTCGGTGACATATGCGCGCGCACATATCTCCCATATATGACCCAATATTTGATCATTTCTATGTTTAATGTATTATCCATATAGAAAAAAGTTTCCCTTGCCTTAAATAAAAACTGGTGTAAGTTAATAAGAATTTCTGTTCCTTACAATATTTCTGGAGTTTCATGAAATCTATATATTTCATATAGCAACGAATGCAAGCAACAATCTTAAAATGTATAAGATTGGATTCAATTTTCTAATAGCCTCTCATACAAACGTATATATGTTTTCAATGTTTTGTACTCATTCAAATATGTTAAAATCCTTCTTCATCCCTCACTGACTTTTTCATATATAACATCCAAAAGTTAATTTAATTGACGTGAAGTAAAATAAATCGCCACTGACACTAATGAATTCTATTGAGATTTCTGTAAAAAGATGAGACACGTAAATTAAATAGGCTACACATGTTACACTTTTGTGACCACATGTGGTTCAAGCTCTAGGAACAGCTTCTCAAAAGAATAACTTGGTTAGGAAAATGCTAACGTTTATGAGTGTTTATGTTTTATTCATAATTTTGAACATTTGGGAAGTAAGGTTTCTACGAATAGGTTCACGTGACCGTAGGCTTCAGATATAGGCATCACTGTTTCTGAAAATCGCTTAATAACGAGGTCTAATAAGATAGGACAATCTTATCAAAATCATGACCTGAATGCAGTTTCTATTTTATATATTAACGTCAGACTTTGTCTGTAACATATTTTTTTTTGTTAAAATCGTTTTAATAAGTGAAAAATAAAAAGCTGCATTTTTACAGTTTTATATGTTTTCGTCTTCTTTATTGGCATTGATATTTTAACGGTGAATCAGCTCATGGCAAAATAATTTCGTCTTGATGTAATATCTTTTCATCAATACTTTTGCTGCCAAGTAGATTTTTCAGTTGTTGATTACATCTGTGTATTTATCAATCTGTTGTTGTTTTGGGGTTTAACGGTTGTTTAATTGTGCAACGTATTGCTGTCATGCGAATCTACTTTATAAAAATTTATAATATTATAACTTTTTAAATAAGATATTGACAATTCAAAATAAATGTCAGTAAAATCAGTTTAATATACGATGTGGCATCCAATATGTAAAAACTAATTTACGTATTTACTTAAAGTGTTTCAATAATTGATATTGTCTTAGAATATGACTTGGGACTTATAGTAATTGAGACATTGTATACGTTTGCATATCCTTGCGAGTAAGAACATGTGAGAAAGTGTGTTTCCCTATTCAAGACAATATGCCGTTATTGCTTAGTTTAAACCTATTTATTTTAGCTCGATTGCATCGAAAGCCTTTGGCTTATATAAACGCTCTTTAGTCCGTTTCCTGGGCTTAGAGCCAGTACTTGGTGTCTTTGGGGGAGATTTAAAGAACGCTCCCACGTTGGGGATCGAACCCGTGACCTCCCGGTCGCTAGGCGGACACCATATCCATTACACCACGGCGACTGTTATTGCTGAACAAGCTGAAACTGTTTCTCGTAAGTAGTTCTGCATAAAAAGAACTTCGTAATAAACCAATTTATTATGGATGGACTTTTGACTATTGACATACATTTAGGCATATGTCTAAAGCTATTGAAAAGATAACTTTTGTATTACTTTTAATTTCTCTGTGTATCATGAAAGAATACGGTATAATATATTATCTGTTGTTTTACAGTGGTTTAACAATATTGTTCTTAAATGAAACAGACAAAAAAGAACGTTCGCGTGGCTATAGGTTTTTTTAGGTCATCATCATTTGTGATCTAATGCATTTCCAATTACATCTGAAGTGGGATTTCCACATCAGGAATATTGAGTTTCGAACATTCGGTTTCAATTACCGAAGTTGGATTATGGTAGTTGTAATTAATTGACATTTTTGTGATCAATGTGCGAAATAGACGTGTTTAAAGTAACATAACTATTCAATTGTTCGTAAAATAAACTGAACCAATTAAAAATCAGTCTCCATTATGGCAATTGCCGAAATTTCAACGTCAGATGTGGTCTGGTAAAATAGATGTTTGTAGATACAAAATGCTCGTTTTTATTATTGTTTTGCATATCTATTCATACGACACATGAACACTAAAATGGTGTTCGTGTGTCGTATGAATAGATATATACGCGGGAATTAATTGTGGCCACAAATAAATAAAAACGAGCATTTTGTATCTAAAAAAATCTACGTAATCATACCACATCTAGCGTTGAAATTTGGCAATTGCTATAAGGAACACTGATTGTTAAGGTGTTAACTTTATTTTACGAAATACCTTACGAAATTTGTGTTGATTTTGAGCGTTATATAGACTAAGTGTTTGTCTTCGTTACGCCATTGCAGAAATTGTACTTTTTATCTAAATATAAGTTGATTATAATGATCGAAAGTTTATATTGAGATCGTTCTAAGTGTATTATGTCCCACTGCGGTCGATAAGTTTATAAATGCAAAAGCTCATACAAAGGTTTTAATGAATGTGGTGAGGTGTATATTACAAAAAAAAATAAAGCGCCATTAATTAATACTTTACTATATGTTAAGTTTTTGCTTATACACGTTTATAAAGCATACAAATTCATTTATGTATTTTAATATTTGTTTTCAAGGTCATACACAACGAAAAAATTAAAATTACTTTGGTTGATAAACACCTAGAGGAGAACATAACTTAAATTGTAGATATAAATTAACGAGGCTACAAAACATGTGCTAAATCGTTCGTTTGCGAAAGGCCTAATAAACGATTAAGAAAATGAATGGTCAGATCGAGTTTGATTTGATTTAATTCCAAGAAATATCTTGGAATAACAAAATCTTAAATATAGCATATTAATTCTTTAACAAAGTAAAATATATAAACTAGTTTTCTTGTGGTCTTCGCAGGAATCAGTCGTGACTAAAATCTTAATGTATGATAGGAGTTTTTACATACATGGTAAAAATGGATAATCAGTTTTCTATATCAAACTGGCAGCTTTCTAGTTTAGACTGGAATTAATTTCAAAAAGTCTGTGTTTCGGAAATCCTTAAGAAACGTAGAGAAAAAAAGAAAGATAGCTACATTATTGCGTGTCAAACGTTGCAAAATTCAATGTTTCCTTATGTATGTGGTATATTTGTATATATATGTTGTTTATGTCCATTTTTGTGTGGTATAATTGCAAATATATGTTGTTTAAATTCATATATATATGGTAAAATCTTATAAATGTATAGCATAACAAATAAATGTTGTATAATTTCATATATATGTTCGATATTTTCATATATATGTTGTAAAAGTTCATATATGTATGTAATATTTTCATATATATGTGGTATAACATTTATATTTGTGTTGTAGAATTTTCAAAATACGCGTGTGTTTTAGACTTTTATGTTTGTGTGCAATAACTCCATATGTTTGTTGAACAATTTTCATATATATATATATATGAAAATTGTTCAACAAACAAGTATATGTTCTATAATTTGCATCATGGGAAATATTTTGAACAGGCGTGACTGAAAAGCGGAGATGGCTAAATCCCGCGTAAAGGGCTTTAAGTGGAAGGGAAAGGACTCATAAATATTAAAGCTGAAATTTCAATAATATTCAATTTGCATGAGTTTTTATTTATTTATATTATTAGTACATTTCTGTTTTATCTATTGGCAAATATTCAAAATAAAACATATTAGGCCCTTCCCGTTTATAGAAAGCCCTGTCCTTGGAAAGTGTCACATCCGGCAATTTAGTCATACCGATTTTAAACGAAGGATTTCATTTGACGGAATCACAATCATTATTGTGGAATGTAACCTCGGAGATGATGTTTTTTGCAGGAAACTTATCAGATACAATTTAATGAATATTTAAGTATTTAACAATTTTAGAATGATTTTAACATATCTTTTGGCGGTATGTGGTTTAGTAAATTTTACGAGAATCGATCGGCATTTGAGCGATCAGTTTAGTTGGTAGAATTTCGTAAAAAAGTGCTTATTATGTGAGCGCCTTCGAGCTAGAGAAAACGATGGTGTTTAAGTTAAAAGAACGTGTGAAATAGGGTCGAATAAGCCTCGTTGATTTTGGTCCTGATAAGGCTCATTCCGAAAAGACCCATGTATTAGGCCTAGGCCGAATAAGCCTGCTAATGGGGTAATGGACGCCTGTTCAATGTTAAAAATAGAGCTCATCGAGACGGTGCACTTGTGAAGAAGACACATAGGCGCACTTAACGGTCGAAGTAGCCATATCCGCTTTTTAGTCATACCCGATAAAAATATTTCCCTGGATGCAAATATCACATATGAAAGTTTAGAATACACAAATATTTTCAAAATAATACCACACAAATATCAGAATTATACCACATATATATCAAAATATTGCATACATATATGAACTTTTTGAACATATATATGAAAATATCGAACATAAAAATGAAATTATACAACATATATTTGTTATGCAATAGATATATCGGATTTCACCATATATATATGAATTTATACAACATATATATGCACTATAACACACAAAAATAGAAATATCTAATATATATATTCAAATACACCACATAAATAGGAAACATTAAATATCGCAACGTTTGACACGCCATACTACATTTAATTAAAATGATATATGTTGGTACAGGATCATCTCAGAAATATTTCTCACCAATGTGGTAAAAAGCCGCACAGAATTTGCTCACAAAAGTCTGATGTTGTCTACTGGTGACGACGACGACACACAAAGACGACAACATACGACAACGAAAATAGTCTTACCACAATTTCTGACCCTAAGCACTACGTAAAACATACTGTGCCTACAGTAACTTAAATATTCGTATGCCGTTAAACGTAACTTTTTGACAATCTCATAACTTAGCTTAATTAATGTTAGCAAATACATGACCAAAATATATCAGAAAATGAATGTTGCAACTTGATCATTTAGTATAAAAAATGCTTTTAATGTTTAACCAAAATAACAAACATTCAAACATGTCCCTAAACATATTAAGCAAACGTTTCACTTTGACATTCTCAAATAAAGTTAAAATAATTGTTTTATAAATTAATTATGGCAACAGTATATTTCTTGCAGCTAAAGTAACTCATTTAATGTTTTATGGATTGGGTGCACTTTTTAAAATGTAATTTGATTTGAAAAATAATACGTGTGCGTGCGCTATATTCTGAGAAAAGGGCCTTTTCACGTTTTGGTAAATTGACAAAATAAAAAAAAAATTTGTTTCAGATTCGCAAATTTTCGTTTAAGTTATGATATTTGTGAGGAAAAAGTAATACTGAACATTTATCATGTTCTAAAATATCCATTATATGCATCTTTTGACGATTTGAAAACATGAATTTAAAAAGCGTTGCAACGCGAAACGATTAAATAATTTGAAAGTTCTGTTGTTGTCGTTATATTTTGCGAAACTACGAGAATTGCTTATATAAAGTTTTAAAAAAAGCATCTCCTAATAGCATGAGTACGGATGGCCTAGTCGTCAAAGTGGAAAACTTTGACTTCAGGAATCCAGGGATCAGTGGATCGAGTTGAGTTGAGTGTTACTTTTTTTCTTTTTAGCTCACCTGATTGCTCAGGTGAGCTTTTGTGACCGGTCTTTGTCCGTCGTCTGTCCGTCCGTCGTCCACATTTGGTTTGTAAACACTCTAGAGGCCACATTTGTTGTCTGATCTTCAAAAAACTACGTCAGAAGATTTTTCCCAATGATGCCTCGATCGAGTTCGAAACTGGGTCATGCTGGGTCAAAAACTAGATCACTAGGTAAAAAAAAAACGAAAAACCTTGTAAACACTGTAGAAGTCACATTTCATGCCCAATCTTCATGCAACTTTGTCAAAATGTTTGTCTTAATGATATGTTGGTTGAGTTCAAAAGTAAATCCGGTCTGTTGAAAAACATGGCCGCCAGATGGCGGGGCAGTATTCCTTATCTTGCTATAGAAAAACATTGTAAACACTCAAGAGGCCACATTTCTTGTCCGATCTTCATGAAACTTGGTCAGAACATGTGTCCTAATGATACCTCGATCGAGTTCGAAACTGGGTCATGCTGGATCGGAAACAAGGTCACTAGGTTAAAAAAAAACAACCTTGTAAGCACTAAAGAAGTCACATTTTATGCCCAATCGTCATGTAACTTTGTCAAAATGTTTGTCTTAATGAAAAATTGGTTGAGTACAAAAGTGGTTCCGGTCCGTTGAAAAACAAAGCCGCCACTGGGCGGGGCAGTTTTCCTTATTTGGCTATAGAGAAACCTTGTAAACACTCTAGAGGCCACATTTCTTGACTGATCTTCATGCAACTTGGTCAGAAGATTTGTCCCAATGATACCTCGATCGAGTTTGAAACTTGGTCATGCTGGATAAAAAAAACTAGGTCACTAGGTCAAAAAAGAAAAACCTTGTAAACACTGTTGAAGTCACATTTCATGCCCAATCTTCATGTAACTTAATCAAAATGTTTGTCTTGAGGATATGTTGGTTGAGTTCAAAAGAGGTTCCGGTCCGTTGAAAAACATGGCCGCCAGTTGGCGGGGCAGTATTTCTTATTTGGCTATAGAGAAACCTTGTAAACACTCTAGAGGCCACATTTATATGTCCAAATCTTACAAACACCTTGTCAACACATGTAGACTTAGCATTACTTGCAAATGTTTGCATTGCAAAAAAAACATGCAAATGGACAGTACTCAATCAGAATTAATCATATGCTCATACTTCAAAAGTAAACAGAAGAGAACCAATCTAATATGCTCAAGAGTAATGAATTTTCAACTACCGGTAACAAACAAACAAGGCCTTGTAAAAAAAAGGTGAGCGAACTAGGGCCATCTTGGCTCTCTTGTTTTAATTGTATTCTTGTGTTGTTTTTTTACTGAAGATTTTTAGATCCAATGATTACACGTATCAATATAAAGCAATTAATGACAAACTTCAATACATGCAAAAATCTTTTTAAAAGGCCCCTTTAAATGTATTTAAATGTATTTAAGTGTATTTGTTTCTTTTCGTTTTCCGACTTACTCTAAGAAAATTCAATGATTCGTTAACATAAATTTGTGTTCGTCAAATTTATGTGATTAAGCTGCCCGATGTGATTTAAATTCATCAGTTAAAGAATATTATGTTTATAGTTATTACATAAAAATAGTATAACTGTCAATCAAACATTATATATAAATGAACGAACTTCAATTCAATATAAGAACATTTGCAAGATTTCAATAAAAAAAGTTGATGTGCTTCATGCATAATTATGCTTTGTTTGCACATGTTTTATTTCCAGCGCACTTATTGTTAGTGTGAAAACAAATGTACACGAATTCGCGTTCAGAATTTACTTAGATCAATGAGCATGTATTGTAACACAATTTTCAGTTAACAGTATAAATACGTTTTAAATAAAGTGTTGTTTTTTCAGTAAAAAATAACAAACAATAAAACAACGTTTGTTTTTCCAATTACAAAATGAACCTATTCAAACACAGAAGCACATAATAGCCCCATACTCAGACATGCCGTTCAAACAAACATTATCTCATGCCTGTTCAATACCAAAGCGTGCTGAGCTAGTTATAATTAAAATCAATACGCATGCAGGGCAGCTCGTTGGACTCAGCATGTAGATGTTCCTCGTTTTGTTCAGGACATAGACTGACCGACAGAGGCAATGGAATGTACACTGTCAAATGTTGTATCTTGTGGATATTGTGTCATATTCAAAGGATGGATTACAATTAAACGGTTTTCGGGATACCTTTATTTTGAGAAAAGGTGAGTAATAACTTGAATAGTTGTTATTGAAGTAATTTGATTGTTCTGAATAAAGTTCTGATAATCCACTATTCCATGATGTGTTAATGCAGTACATGTTTGTCTGACATATGTTACAAATACATGTACTCTATGTTTATGTAAACGCATATCGTTATATGGATAATAAATATGCATGATGCTGTATTAAAACGTCACCTATTTATTCACATATGTATATCCAAATAGCCTATAATGACTTCAGTTATAGTATTATCTAAAGTTACAATGAAGGTATATAATTATGCATCTAAAATGAGGTTTTCATTGCATTGTAAAAAATAACATGAAATTGACAATTATTTGCGACTTCGGCAAAATGTTCTACGTATTAGTTTCTGCAATCTAACATACTAAATTAATAACACTCATAAGAGTTGCAATAAATTGTGTACGATAAAACATAAGTCAAGTTTGAATAACAGGAAAACATTAATTATACTTCTTGATTGTAAACGTTTGATGATAATTAAGAAAATCTATATTGTAGCTGTAATCTATGTACGATTGAAATGTAAGCTAATTTTTCTTATACGACTTATCATACTTCAATAATTCGGCCCGTAGTGTAGTTTAATATCCTTCGAGATCTCAGAGTGAATGGGAAACCTGAGTGCAGCAGAATACTGCAGAAAAAACTTCAATGTAGCCTTATAGAATAGACAGATGTACTGCTTTTATTCTGCACCATACTTGGATTTTCTTTCATAATACGTGTTGTGTCGTCCTTCTCAGAAAACTGGAGGTTTTATATTTTGTGCTGGATTAATTAAGTTGACATTATTTCAATAGAATGAGTAAATGTTTAAGATGTTTAGTTATATAGAATTACATATTTCTAATAACAATATATATAAAAAAATGAAGCGTGTATATAATTACGTATTAAAATTCCGGGTAACAAATAGGTAAGCCTTTACATTATTTACATGTTTATGGCCGATATGACTAGACAACAAAATTATATATGTTATTATGAAAGTAATTGAATCTTAGTTGAAAACAAATCACATTAGTGAGATAAACATAGAGATCGACCACTTATAAAGCCTAATTGGTACACTTATAGACATGTATGCATTTTAATTCATTTTGAATGTGACATGTTCCAAGATGTTGTTCCCATGATTTCAATTGCCAAATCTGTTGTTTTCTCTATGACGTAATCGCAACTTACGCCACCACTTTCAGTATTTCGTGCACTGGTTCTCCTAGTTTGAGGAATTTCGTATTTGTTTTTTTTTAAGTGTTAAGTACTCCGAATCAAACGTTATAGTGAATTTGCTTAAACCATAAGATGCCTTTATCTTTCTCTGTAATTGTCTGTTATCATTCTACATGAGTATTTTACTCAAATCCAGACAACTGATTCAAAAGGCGCTTTTCAAACGCTGCTCTGCAGAGACGATAGTAATTGCTACCGCATCATAAAAACGTCAAAAAGATGGGAAAACGCTGTTATCTATATAGGCATGTGTGAAGTCTAGTCTTATACTATCCAATTTCTCAACATTATATCTCAGTGCTCATCAATTTTGCTGTAGTCTTACAGTTATATGACTTATGATAGTATTGCTATAATATTTCCTTGCATACATCCGAATTAATGGCAGACAACGATGGGTAAAATACGCATTTAAATAATAATAGAAGAATGTGCTATAAAACAGAAATCTGACTTCTGTACTCACTCTCATACATCATATGAAAACAAAAACGTCTTTTTCTATCGTATCTAACGATTATGTCATTTTTATTATTTAAACATGATAACTCAATCAGAAAACATAGTCATTTTGTTTTCTATTGCATTTAATGTATCCCAATCCATCTGATTATTCATGAAAACTGCAAATTCACCATACATGAGATAATAATGTATATATACTATTAGGTCAACTATCGTCCAGTCAGATAATGGAAGGCACTTGGATCTATTATGTAGAACAGTGAACAGCGTGTTTGTTGCAAAAACACCCGCTAAGCCGTAACATTACTTCTTTAAAAAAAGCTAAATCATACACAGGCATTTTGACATTGTGCCATTGTTTAGCTTGAACGGTCAACTTTGCTATGGTTTACCGGATAGTTTTGCTACATAAACATGAACCGAAGTCTGTATGTAAGCCTCTAACATTGTTTACGTTTCCAAACAATCTATTGATAAACATGTGTTAATTGTAAAATTTTCCAAAAGGCTTCTCGATTGGAAACAATACTATAACGCTAGCTTTTCGGGAATTAATTGAATTACTGTGTCATTAACTTCGTTGCTAAAATATTATTGTAGAACCGCATATATGCAGTTACAAGAAGCGGGATCAATGGGATGTGGTCAAATAATTTTGCCATAAATAATTACAAATCAAACTTTTTTAACAATATATGTATAATATGAAAACACGCACAAATTCCGATATGAAATGAATTTATGATAGTGTTCGTTCGTTGATCATTGAGAATAACTGTTGAATTGAATTATCTTTCTTCGCCATGGCTGAATCTATGGAACTTTAATCGAATATGAAGTTGCAGGGCGTGTTAGTAAAGCTATTTAATATTATAAAAATTAGATTAAAAATGAAATCGTTCTCTTTTGTGACTCGTTCCTTTCTTGTTATTTGGTACCGAATGCTAGTAAAAGCTCCTTTTTCACTGCATTATCGACATACTAGAGTTGACAAAATAGAGCTTTTTGTATAAAGTGAATTTTGTATGAGGCGAAATTAATGATATCATGATACGTTACAGGAATGGGTCAGTTTTATCAACATATCACATCTTTACATTAAGATCCGTAATAAAAACGTGCATGCTTGGGTTTTGAGACGACATGATGATAATGAATTCCCGCAAATAACAATCCTTGGTTGCATCTGCCGGAAGTAAGATGATACGATAAAAAATATGAGAGATAAGCCAGCCTGACTCGCGTTTACTCGAAATTCTGCGATAGAGCAGGAAGATGGGGGAGTGCAGAGTTACATGACCATGATGTTGTTGAAAGCCTCTTTGTTATATTTGGATGATTCATTGTGGCATATCACTACGTTGTAACAGATTGATCATGTGCATGTTGAACGGAATTGTTATTTCGTTATCGTGAATGCAACGATCGCATAATGCATTACTTTGGTAAATCAGTGTATCATATGCATAGAAAAGAATCTTTCAATATGATACGATCAAGGGAATCCTTTCATAGACTAAACAAATTTATACCAGTTATATCTTATCATGATATGGTATTTTGTATAACAGTGTATTCAGTGTGTATTATTTAGCCGAGTGCTGTTTTGACATAAATTGGCCCTTTGGTAGAATGATACATAAACAGAAAACTTTAGGAGCGAATACAGATTGATCTATATATGTTGAAAACCTATGTTAAACAAGGGCTGTTTGTAAAACATGCATGCCCCTAATATGGGCTGTCAGTTGTAGTGGCAGCCATTGTGTGAATACGTTTGTTGTCACTGTGACCTTGACCTTTGACCTAGTGACCTGAAAATCAATAGGGGTCATATGCCAGTCATGATCAATGTACCTATGAAGTTTCATGATCCTATGCCTAATTATTCTTGATTTATCATCAGGAAACCATTTTACTGTTTCGAGTCACTGTGACCTTGACCTTTGACCTAGTGACCTGAAAATTAATAGGAGTCATCTGCCAGTCATGATCAACGTACCTATGAAGTTTCATGATCCTAGGCGTAAGAATTCTTGGTTTATCATCCCGAAACCATTTTACTATTTCTAGTCACTGTGACCTTGACCTTTGACCTAGTGACCTAAAAATCAATAGGAGTCATCTGCCAGTTATAATCAATGTACCTATGAAGTTTCATCATCCTAGGCGTAAGCATTCTTGAGTTATCATCCGGAAACCATTTTACTATTTTGAGTCACTGTGCCTTGACCTTTGACCTAGTGAACTGAAAATCAATAGGGGTCATCTGCCAGTCATGATCAATGTACCTATGAAGTTTCATGATCCTAGGCCTTAGCGTTCTTGAGTTATCATCCGGAAACAATCTGGTGGACGGACCGACTGACGGATGGACGGACGGACCGACCGACATGTGCAAAACAATATACCCCCTCTTCTTCGAAGGGGGGCATAAAAAGGCAGACAACATTTATAGAAATAGAATATATTAGTAGTAATTAACATTGATTTAAACTAAACGAGAAAACAAAGAGGAAAAACGTTTGGCATCATAAGCTTTAATTAGATAATATTGTTTTCAGTCCGAACGTGCTGACATGATCTTTAATTAAAATGAGGTTTTCATTGTATTGTAAAAAATAACATGAAATTGCCAATTATTTGCGACTTCGTTCTACGAATTAGTTTCCGCAATCTAACATACTAAACTTAGAAGAGTTGCAATATATTTTGTAAGAGGAAAATATTAAATCACGTTTGTATAACAGGAAAACATTACATACTTTGTGATTGTAATACGACTTATCATACTACAATAATTCAGCCCCATAGAGTATGTTTAATATCCTTCGAGATCTTTTGTTCTGTAACATAGTGGGGGTTTCTTCCATAATGCGTGTGGTGTCGTCCTTCTCAGAAAACTGGAGATTTTATATTTTGTAGTGGATTAATAAAGTTAACATTATTCCAATAGAATGAGTAAATGTTTAAGATGTTTAGTTATATAGATTTACATATTTCTAAGAACAACATGTATAAAAGAAAACGAAGCGTATAGAATTAATTATTAAAATTCCTGGATACAAATAGATAAGCCTTTACATTATTTACATGTTTATTGCCGCTAGGAATAGACAACACAATAATATATGTTTTTATCAAAGTAGTCAAATCTTAGTTGAAAACAAATCACATTAGTGAGACAAACACAATTTGACATAGAGATCGACCACATATAAAGCCTAATTGGTATAGACATGTATGAATGTTAATTCTATTTGAATATGACATGCTCCCAATATGTTGTTCCCATTATTTCAATTTCCAACTCTGTTGTGTTTTTTTCTCTATGATTTTATCGCAATCCCTGCCACAACTTTCAGTACTTCGTAAACTGGTTCTCCGTAATCAAATTTTATCAATTTCTTTTTTTTCTTTCAAGTGTAAAGTACCCCAAAGCAAACGTTCTTGTGAACTTGCTTAAACCACAAGATGCCTTCATTTTTCTCCTCTGAAAATTATCTGTTATCTTTTTAAATTAGTATTTTACTAAAATCCAGACAACATATTCAAAAGACGCATTTCAAAACGCTGCACTGCAGAGACGACAGTAATTACTACCGCCTCATAAAAACGTCAAAAAGATGGGAAAACGCTGTTATCTATATAGGCATGTGTGAAGTCTAGTCTTATACTATCCAATTTCTCAACATTATTTCTCATTGCTCATCAATTTTGCTGTAGTCTTACTGTTATATGTTTTATTATAGTACTGACATAAGATTACACTGCATACATCTGAATTAATGGCAGACAACGTAAAATACGCAATAAAATAAAGATAGAAGAATCTGCCAAAAAAAAAATTCAGAAATCTTATAACATGATAACTCAATAAGAAAAAAATAGTTATTTTGTTCTGTATTGCATTTATTTTATCCAAATCCATCTGATTATTCATGAAAACTGCAGATTCACCATACATGAGATAATAATGTATATAAATGTAAACTACTAGGTCAGCAATCGTCCAGTAACATAATGGAAGGCACTTGGATCTATAATGTAGAACAGTGTACAGCGTGTTAGTTGCAAAAACACCCGTTAAGCCGTCAGATTACTTCTTTAGAAAAATGCTAAATTATACACAGGCATTTTGACATTGTGCCATGTTTTAGCTTACACGGTCAACTTTGTTATGGTTAACCGGATAGTTTACTACATAAACATGAACCGATGTCTTTATGTTAGCCTCTTACATTGTTTACGTTTCCAAGCAACCTCTTGATATACATGGGTTATTTGTAATAATTTTCCAAACGGCTTCTCAATTGGAAACTATACTATAACGCTAGCTTTTCGCGAATTAATTGAATTACTGTGTCATTAAATTCGTTACCAAACTATCATTGTAGAACCGCATAGATGCAATTATAAGAGGCGGGATTAATGTGATGTTGTCAAATAATTTTGCCGTAAATAATGACAACTCAAACTTTTATTTTAACAATGTATTTAAAATATGAAAAAAACGCACCCATTCCGATATGAAATTAAGATATTATATAATGTATTTTGTTCGTTTTTAGATGGTCGCTTAGCGACCGTCTAAGGTGGTTAGTCTAAAATTCAGGTCGATACGCCTTAGCTACTAGGAGCCCAATACCCGTTTACTACGCGTATCCGCGCGAGAAAGAGTTGTATAATTTATGCAAGAGGTTTGAGTTCTCCAATTATATTCATTCACAAATTGAAACATGATATTAATATCGTGTTAAATGCAATAGTTTCGAATGGTGCTTTTATAGAAAAGAATCAATAATCAATGATTGAATTGTACGTGTCGCTGAGGAGATTGTTTATGAATGAATAAAATAGTCCACTTTCTGCAGCGTCTTCATGACGTAATATTTTTGTTTAGTCCATTCATGATATGAGGCTATTAATAGATGCGCCTGTCGATAGACAAAGGAAAGTTCACGGGCGATAACAACGCAATAGCTTACGCTCTCACATACACCTCAATGACGCAGTACAGGTCGTAAATTGAGGCTATTAATAGATTCGGGAAAAAGTTAACGCTTATTTATATTCTCAATTTATAAAACGTTGAAAATAAGTTCAACAATAACTTCAGCGATACGATAGACAAAAACGAAAACATGTTTCATTATCGCAAAACCCGAATATAACAAACAATTTATAATAATAATACGAATGACCTGTTTCGTAACCTCGTTCATAAATAAATACAATTAAACAAAAGTTTAACTATTGTGTTGTGTTTTTCACTTGTAAGTTGCATATTCACCGCATGAAATGTGTGTTAGCATTGTCAAACCACACATTAGTGTGAGTAGATAAAAAATATACTACGGGAGAGCACTTCATATGTGTCCTCATATGCCTTGTTATGAGTATCTTTCTTCACTATCGAAATATATCGTATGTTGATATTTGATTTAAACGCAGTTTTCTTTCGACACATTTAAATCACACGTCAATAGCGCCGTCTTGCGAAAATGGGTCTTGTGCGTTTCGGCAAGCGTTTGTTAAACCCAACATAAGCTTTTGCTCAGTCAGGCCATAGGCGATGCTGTTCGCTATAAAATCACGCAATATGTTATGTTTCTCCTTACCAGAAGGAGAGATAGCTGAGTGGGCTATTTATATGATGGGCGCATATGGAATAAGACCCATTTTCGCATGACGAGGGTAATAACAAATCTCATTGCGAATTGAAAATGCCACATTTAAGAACAATGCTTTTTGATACAAAGTTGAATTCAAAATAGCAAACTTTTTAATAATGGCAGCCTACCCACACATCAAGGAATGATTTCCAGACGTGCTGACCAAGTACGGCAAACATTGTGGTATGATAATTAAACGATTTTCTCTTATCGTGACACTATACTTTTTCGCTAATGATTGTTTTCTCATCTCTGAGGCGAAAGTGAAATTCTGCGAGATGGATTGTAACGCGTAATTGTAACAGGGCCACAATTTGTGTCGTTTGAGCATACATAGAGTAGTCCGGAATTCCTTACACTGAACAGTGCTACATCCTTTGAATTGAGCACATACGCAGTGATGTAGCATAAATGCGGAGGTTGTATCTCGAATCAGCTTATTAAATATTCGAAAATATTCATGCGTGACTGTTGGCGTTATGTAAAAGTCATTAAGATGAAAACTGAGTAAAACAGCTATGCCTAAAAGCGCATTAGTGCTCTATACCTATGTATATGTCAGCATTGTTGACACCGTGTGAACTGCTCGGGTAACAAGTTAAGCATAAACAACAATGTTTATATACTTTTATTCCTCCATAAACAAGATACGAAGATAATTGTATATTTTGAATTTGTATATGGTGTCAAATATCAAAAGTTTTGTACACGGAACTTTCATTATAAATTTATATTCTTGGTGAGATAGTTATTTGATAGTAGAAAAATATTCCTTTAATATGATGGTGACTGCAATTTTCTTTATAGTAAGTTCTCATTACCATTTTCATCATACTTTCTATGCTTTCAGAACGTCCAAAAAGCATGTTGTTTTTATTTTGTCTAAGTTATTTCTATGAAATAATAAGGACGATAAAAAGTGCACACAAAACTCGACCCGTTCGCTATGACACACACTTTTTAAAGTTGAATGGCGTGTGTTCATTTCAAACTTGCGATTGATTTTGAAAAATGAATTGCGTGTAAAATAATGCAATAGCGAACATCGTCAGTACCTTCAGCGCTTTGATTTAAAATAGTTTCGGCCCTTTTCCCGTTAAACTTTTAACGACAAATTGTAAGTATGTTTAATCATAATATTTGTCACTCTATGATGAAAGGTGGATACAAACGATACATATTAGTTTACAACGAATTTCAGTTGTATAAAAGTATTTATATTATAAGAGGCAAAAAATTTTTAACTAATACTTTCACTGAGAATTAACGTTAAAATGCATTATCTTTCTCCGCTTGGGCTAAATCTTGGGGGCTTTGATCGAATATGAAGTGGAATGACGTATTTGTTAAGCTATATGATATTATATTACATTAACTATGAACTCGTTCTCTTTTGTGACTCGCTCTTTTCTCGTTACTTGGTACCGAATGCTAGTAAAAGCTCCTTTTACACTGCATCATACTAGAGTTTAAAAAAATTGGAGCCGTTTGTGTAAAGTGAATTTTGTATGAGGCGAAATTAATGATATCATGATATATTACATGGATGAGTAAGATTTATCAGCATATCTTTACATTAAGATCCTACATAAGAACGCTCATGCTGGGGGTTTTAGAGAACATGCTGAAATGTTTTCACCCAAATAACAATTCTTGGTTGCCTGAAGCAAGATGATACGATACAAAATACGAGAAATAAGACAGCCTGACTCGCGTTTACTCGAAATTCTGCGATGAAGAAGGAAGATGGGTGAGTGCAGAATTACAGGACCATGATGTTGTTAAAAGCCTCTTTGTTATATGTTGATGATTTATTGTTGCATATCACTACGTTGTAACAGATTAATCATGTTCATGTTGAACGGCATTGTTCTTCCCTGAATGTGCACGCAACGATCGCATAATGCATTTGTTTGGTAAACCAGTATCATATGCATGGACATGAATCTTTCAATATGATACGATCAAGCGAATCCATTCATTGGCTAAACAAATGAATGCCAGTTACTAGTATATCATATTATGAAATGGCATTTTTTAACAACAGTGTATTCAACGTGTATTATTTGTCCGAGTGCCGTTTTGACATAAGTTGGCCCTTTGGTAGAATGATACATAAACAGAAAACTTAAAAAGCGAATACAGATTAATTTATAACTGTTGAATATCTATGTGAAAGTGGCAGACTACATTTATTGAAATATATTATATTAGTAGTAAATAATGACAATGATTGATAATAAACTAAAAAATCGTATGGTACTATCAGCTTTAATCTGATATTATAATTAGTTTGAATGGGCTTACATGATTTTAATACTTATTGTTCTTATTCTGATACTCTGATACTGAAAGCTCGTACCTAAAAGCCAATCACGATATAATACATGCGTATAATTTAGTTTTCAGTGTAAATTGTTGTGACCACAATGAGAAATGTCCTCTTTTTGGTACATTACACCATAAATCAACAGCATACAGTATATTTGAAAAATCAATTTGTTTGACCCGCATGATTCATTGGTTTTCATTCGTTTGTTTTGTTCATACAGGGTTGCAAGTTTACATGCTATGGCGGTATGCGCAATAAACTTTAAACGAAAAAAATCGATTAAATATATAACGATTATTCCATTTATAAACGTTAAATTTAGTCATATAGTGTAGATTAAATAAACAATTGTCATTCATGATTATTAACACAGTTTTGAAAATATAAGACAATAATGGACCAAATGGCGACAACTATTACTTAAAACTAGTATCTGACACTACAATTTATACCAAAAAGCTATATGTTCAAATAATCCAGGAAATATGTTAATAAAAGAATTAAAACCTAGGCGCACGCGGACTGTTTTCAAAGAAATGTAATAGAAAAGGTCTGTCTAAAATATTTGGACGGGTTACAACCATGCACATTCAAGACTCGAAAAAGGCATTTAGGTCTTTATTACCATATATATTAAATGATTATGTTTTGAACGTAACTTTACTCAACCTAACAACAACGTGGAAGATTATACTATGAAAAAAATTTGGACGATGGAATAAGACGCAGCATAGCAGACGACAGTCCTCAGACGAGTGAGGTATCGCGACAGACGAGTGACTTATCGTGACAGACGAGTGACTTATCGCGACAGACGAGTGACTTATCGCGACAGACGAGTGACTTATCGCGACAGACGAGTGACTTATCGCGACAGACGAGTGACTTATCCTGACAGACGAGTGACGTATCGGGACAGGCGAGTAATTATCGTGACAGACGAATGACTTTTCGCGACAGACGAGTGGCGTATCGGAACAGACGAGTGACTTATCGCGACAGACGAGTGACGTATCGGAACAGACAAGTGACTTATCGCGACAGACGAGTGACGTATCGGAACAGACGAGTGACGTTTCGGAACAGATGAGTGAATTATCACGACAGACGAGTGACTTATTGCAACAGACGAGTGACGTATATTGGAACAGACGAGTGACTTATCGCGACAGACGAGTGACGTATCGCGACAGACGAGTAACTTATCACGACAGACGAGTGACGTATCGGAACAGACGAGTGACTTATCGCGACAGACAAGTGACGTATCGCGACAGACAAGTGACATATCGCGACAGACGAGTGACGTATCGGAACAGACGAGTGACTTATCGCGACAGACGAGTGACTTATCGCGACAGACGAGTGACGTATCGGAACAGACGAGTGACGTATCGCGACAGACGAGTGACGTATCGGAACAGACGAGTGACTTATCGCGACAGACGAGTGACGTGTCGGAACAGACGAGTGACTTATCGCGACAGACGAGTGACTTATCGCGACAGACGAGTGACTTATCGTGACAGACGAGTGACGTATCGGAACAGACAAGTGACTTATCGCGACAGACGAGTGACTTATCGCGAGTATTCGGGGAGCAAGACATCATGCAAGAAAACGTGTCACACAATATGTTCTATTGTCCTATTTTAGTAAAATTTATACCTTTTCCCGAAGATGCCCATCCCCTCCCCCTCTCAATATCAAGATGTTTTCGTTTACAACAGGCGTTTATATTGATCATTTGTCAGATTATTCGGATAATTTTACACGCGATGAAATATGCGTTCGCCTCATGAGACAATTATGTCGCCAATAATTACTTTGTTCAAGCGCAAATGATTAACAAATCAGAAGAGACGCATTGTATCTGGACCTCTTAGATTACAAGTATATGTATATTTTGTTGTAGCTTTTTTTAGGAAACAATTGCTTCGCAAACGTGTATGTTGTAGCAAATATTGTTCAGCAAATGTAAAGTAAATGTTGATATAGAATTATCAGCATAACCATAGCTGAGTTACTGCAACATTTTGGTATACTAAGATAGAAGCTGACTAATGGAATCAGGAAATTTCGGGTAATATCGACTTCGTTCGTTAAGTATCAGTTTGTCTCCGTATATTTAGTATTATTTACGGATATTGTCGAGCTACGGTAATGTCAAAAAGTTGCATAAATAAAGCATGATACATTATATAACTAAAATTTCACCTGGGACTGTCAACCACAAATTACGAAAAAACAAGAGTTCTTAAATACCGTATTTTTTTACAATTATTAGTTTATATTGATTAAAGTATCACGACTAGTATATTACGTTACTTGAAAAAAAGTTCATTTTTTCAGTATATTCGGTGATAAAATTTCGCGATGTGAAATCGAAAGTACATCGCGAAAATAGGTGACATAACGATATACACACTATAAATAATGCAAGTAGATTGATCATTTTATATATAGAATATTTACAATTAACTACGCATGCAAAATTTGCATTCCTGGGTGTACCACTTGACGATGATGATCAATCTACTGGCGTTATTTATAGTTACCTGGTAGACATACCCAGTAAAATTTATTATCGAATATACTGAAAAAATGAAAACTTTTCAAGTAATGTAATATACCAGTCGTTATATTTTAATCAATATAAACTAATAATTGTAAAAAATACGGTATTTTACAACTTTTCTTTTCTACGTCGTCGTGGTTTACAGTCCCTTTAAACTATACATTTAATTATCCGCCATAACCTACAAGTGATATGTACAATCAGCGTATGATTTATTTGCGTTACTGTCACTGAACAAATATTGCGTTTTCGCTTCGTTATTACAGAGATTACCGGTATATAAACACGGATGTTAATCGTTTATATCTTTCGGTCAAGTTCATACCGAAAGAATTTACATCACTTTGGATGATGATTACACTTATTGTGAACGTTTAATATAATTGTTGGCACATGTTTTTATTTCAAGCGAACTTATTGTTAGTGCGATAACAAATGTCCACGAATCCTCTTTCAGAATTTACTTAAATGAATGTTCACGTATTGTTAAGTTAAAAACTAACTTCAGCATAATACGAATGCCAGAATCAATTTTCATTTCTTAACAGTATAAAATACGTTTAAAATAAAGTTTTTTTTCAGTAGAAAATAACAAACAATATAACAACGTTTGTTTTTCCAATTACAAAATGAACCTATTCAAAGCTAAGCACATAATCACCTCATACTCAGACATGCTGTTCAAACAAACATTATCTCATGACTGTTCAATACCAATGCGTGCAGAGCTAGTTATAATTAAAATCAATACGCATGCAGGGCAGCTCGCTTGACTCAGCTTGTAGATGTTCCTCGTTTTGTTCAGGACATAGACTGACCGACAGAGACATGCCGGATGGCAATGGAATGTCAACTTTCAAGTGTTGTATCTGGTGGATATAGTGTCATATTCAAAGGATAAATTGCAATTAAACGGTTTTCGGGATACCTTTTTTTAGCAAAGGTAAGTAATAACTTGAAAAGTTGTTGTTGTAGTAGTTTGATTGTTCTTAATAAAGTTATTGTAACCCACTATTCCATGATGTGTTGATGAGGTACATGTTTGTCTGTCATATGTTACAAATACATGTGCTCGATGTTTATGTAAACGTATATCGTTAAGTGGAAAATTATTATGCGCGATACTGTATTAAAACGTCACCTATTTATTCAAGTATGTATATCCAAATATCCCATAATGACTTCAGTTATAGTATTATCTCAAGTTACAATGAAGGTATATAATTATGCATCTAAAGTGAGGTTTGCGTTGTATTGTAATAAATAACATGAAATTGCCAATTATTTGCGACTACGGCAAAATGTTCTACGAATAAGTTTCCGCAATCTAACATACTTAATTGATTATTACACTCAGAAGAGTTGCAATATATTTTGTACGATAAAAAGAAATTAATTAACGTTTGTATAACAGGAAAACAGTAATCATACTTCTTGAGTGTAAAAATTTGATGATAATTAAGAAAATCTATATTGTAGTTGTAATCGATGTACGATTAAAATCTATGCTTATTTTTCTTCTACGACTTATCATACTACAATAATTCGCCTCCATAGTGTTTGTTAAATTTCCTTCGAGATCTCAGATTGAAGGGGAAACCTAAGTGCATCAGATAACAGCAGAAAATATTCAATCCAGCCTTTTAAAATACACAGATGTACTGCTTTTGTTCTGCAACATAGTGGTATTTTCTTTTATAATACGTGTGGTGTCGTCCTTCTCAGAAAAATGGAGATTTGATATTTTGTACTGGATAAATCAAGTTGACATTATTTCAATAGAATGAGTAAATGTTTAAGATGTTTAGTTATATAGAATTTCATATTTCTCAGAAACAATATGTACAAAAAATATGAAGCGTGTATTGATTTACGTGTGTGTGGCTGATAGGAATAGACAACACAATAATATATGTTATTATGAACGTAGTTAAATTTAAGTTGAAAACAAATCAAATTAGTGAAATAAACATAATTTGACATAGAGATCGACCACTTATAAAGCCTAATTGGTATAGACATGTATGAATTTTAATTCTTTTTGAATATGTCATGCTCCAAGATGTTGTTCCCATGATTTCAATTTCAAATTCTGATTTTTTTTTCTCTATGATGTAATCGCAATTCATGCCACAACTTTCGGTATTTTATCCTACAGCTAAATAATTTTATAGAACAAATACGACTCATAAAGAAAAGATAATGTTTTCTCCACGGTTATTTTTGGATCAGGTTTCTTCCACACTTATTTTTAGATCATTACGTAGGGACTAGTTTTTTGGCCTTTCACCCCTGATTGCGTCATTTAGGTCATTGGGTACGCAGTAGTTTAACGAGTTTACGTGTGTCTGTGTTTACAATGGATTATTATAATATTGCGAATGTGAAAAACACAGTGTTTGGATATAAAACTGGAATGAAACTGGTGAGACTGCATTTTCGATTTAGTTAAAATGTCGAATGTACTCGAATAACGCGATGTTTTGTTGAACAATTGATGGATTAAATTTAAGAAAAGTGTCAGTGAATTGTTCTTTAACTTTTCGAAGGAAATCGATGTCGAATTAAAAGGGTAATTTCTCTGATGGTTTAGTCGTTCCTTTGTCAGTCGATCAATAAATGTCTATCCACAAAGAATTGCCTGCTTACATCCAGTGCTTTAAAATGGAAAAGGTAGATGGTGATCAAGAAATGTGTCCAAAATTTTTACTCGTCATTGAAGCAAATTAAACATTACAAAAATAAACATGGACGTGAAACTTTATTATACAACTTCGGTGAGTAGAACAATAATTTTATGTAAGTTAGTATAAAGTGTATAAAACGAAGAGTTGTTAAAATACTTAAATAAACAATATCAGCGGGGATAAATGCTGAATCATGCTTCACGTAGCCACGGTAGGTGTCTACACATTTTGTAAATTTCAAAATGGCGGGAGCCATGTTTGTTTTTTGTTTTTTTACAGTGGTGAAACAAGAATTGTTGTTTGAACACAACCGTCTGTGTTCTACTTGAGTGTGTTACATTTGGAACGCTGATTAAATTTGAATCGAGACGTATAGCGATATTTCGTCTCGTTACTTTTCTTTTGCGTGGAATTCTTAAGGACTATTTCGAGGAAAGATCACAATAAATATTACTACAAATGTTAGATTCAGTAAATTTAATGTGTTTTTGCTTTTATTTTAGGAATAAATTAAATAAAACAATATTGTAGGATAAATAGAATTTATCCCACTCGTGTCAGAAAGGCTTACAAGTCTCGGCAAGCCTCGCCATGTAAACCTTTCTTCACTCGTGGGATAAATTTAAGTACACAATCACACTAACATAGTATTCTCTATTTGTTGACTGGTTCTCCATAATCAAGTTAATGAATTTCGTATTCGTTTTTCAAGTGTAAAGTTCTCCGAAGCAAACCACAAGATACCGTTATCTTTCTCTGAAAATTATCTGTTATCTTTCTAAATAAGTATTTTACACAAAGCCATACAACTGGTTCAAAAGGCGCATTTTAAAACGCTGCCCTGCAGAGACGATAGTAATTGCTACAGTCTCATAAAATCGTCAACAAGATGGGAAAACCCTGTTATCTTTATAGGCATGTGCTATGTCAAGTCTTATACTATCCAATTTCTCAACATTATATCTTATTGCTCATCAATTTTGATGTAGTCTTACTGTTATATGAATTATGATAGTACTGATATAAGATTATCTACATCATAAGAATTAATTGCAGACTACGCTGGGTAAAATACTTATAGAATAGTCTGCTATAAAGCAACAACAATCAGAAATCTGACGTTTGTACTAACTCTCATACAATACATTAAAATAAAAACGTCGTTTTCTATTGTATCTAACAATTATGTCATTTTTTTGGCATGCAAATTGACAACTCAAAAAGAAAACATAGTCATTTTGTTCTGTATAGCATTTATTGTATCCCAATCCATCTAATTATTCATGCCGACTGCAAATTCATCATACATGAGATAATAATGTATATACATATATACTACTAGGTCAACTCTAGCTCAGTTACATAATGGAAGGCACTTGAATATATAATATACAACAGTGTACAGCGTGTTGATTGTAAAAACACCCGCTAAGCTGCTTACTTCTTTAGAAAAATGCCAAATCATACACACGGATTTTGACATTGTGCCATGTTTTTGCTTACATGGTCAACTTTGTTATGGTTTATCGGATAGTTAGCTACATAAACATGAACCGAAGTCTGTATGTATGCCTCTTACATTGTTTACGTATCCAAGCAATCTCTTAATAAACATGTGTTATTTGTAATAATTTCCCAAAAGGCTTCTCAAGTGGAAACCATACTATACTGCTAGAATTTCGGGAATTAATTAAATTACTGTGTCATTAAATTCGTTACCAAAATATCAGTGTAGAACCGCAAATATGCAGTTACAAGAGGGGGGATCAATGGGATGTTGTCAAATAATTTTTCCGTCAATAAAACCAACTCAAACTTTTTTAACAATGTATGTATAATATGAAAAAAACGCACCCATTCTGATTTGAAGTTAATGTATTATGTTGTTCGCTTTTTTAAAATAGCTTTTCCCATTAAATGTTTGATGACAAATTGTAAGTATGTTTAATCATAATATGTTTCACTCTATGATGAAAGATGTATACAAACGATACATTTAAGTTTATAACGAATTTCAATAGTATAGTAGTATGTATAGTATATTAGGAATCCAAGTTATGACGGCATATGTCCTTTATCAAAATAATAGAGTATTTCAAATGATCAAAAACTAATACATGTACTATCATTGAGAATAAACGTTGCATTGCATTATCTTTCTTCGCCGTGACTAAATCTAGGGTGCTTTGATTGAATATGAAGTGGCAGGATATGTTAGTTAAGCTATATAATATTATGTTACATTCAATATGAAATCGTTCTCTTTTGTGAAGGAACTTTCTCGTTATTTGGTACCGAATGCTTGTAAAAGCTCCTTTTACACTGCATTATCGGCATACTAGAGTTTAAAAAGTACAGCCTTTAGTATAAAGTGAATTGTGTATGAATAATTTCATGATACGTTACAGGGATGAGTAAGATTTATCAACATATCTTTACATTAACATCCCACATAAGAGCACTCATGCGGGATGTTTGAGAGGGCATGATGATGGTTTATTCTCCCAAAAAACAATCCTTGGTTGCAACTGCCGGAAGCAAGATGATACGATCAAAAAAAGGACAGATAAGCCAGCCTGACTCGCGTTTACTCGAAATTCTGCGATAGAGAATGAAGATGGGGGAGTGCAGAATTACATGACCGTGATGTTGTTGAAAGCCTCTTTGTTATTTGTGGATGATTTATTGTGGCATATCATTATATATAGTAACAGATTAATCATGTTCATGTTAAACGGCATTGTTCTTTGTGATTGTGCGTGCAACGATCGCATAATGCATTTGTTTGGTAAACCAGTACCATATACATAGAAATGAATCTTTCAATATGATACGATAAAGGCAATCCATTCATGAGCTTTACACATTAATACCAGTTATGTCATATTATGAACTGGTATTTTTAAACAGTGTATTCCGCGTGTATTATTCGGCCGAGTGCTGTTTTGACATAAGTTGGCCCTTTGGTAGAATGATACATAAACAGAAATCTTTAGGAGCGAATAAAGATTAATATATACATGTTGCAAACCTATGTGAAAATTGCAGACAACATTTATAGGAATAGAATATATAGGTAGCAAATAATTATAATGATTGATACTAAACGAGAAAAAAGAGAAAAACGTAAATGGACCAAATGGCGACAACTTTTTCCGTAAACTATTATCTAACACTACCATTTATACCAAAAAATCTATGTATTTATGTTCAAATAAGTCTTGAAAAATGTAAAGAAAAAAATCTAGGCGCACGCAGACTGTTTCAAAGAAATGTAGCAGAAAAGGTCTGTCTAAAATATTTGGACGGGTAACAACCATGCACATTGAATACTCGAAAATGGAATTTAGGTCTTTAATACCAAACTTGTTAAATGATCAGGTTCTGAACGTAGCTTTACTCAAACTAACAACAACGTGGTAGATTATACTACGAAAAACAACTTTGTATGAACTATAAATATAATCAGACCATGGAATAATACGCAGCATGACAGACGACAGTCCTCAGATGAGTGACGTATCGCGATTGACGAGTGACTTATCGCGACAGACGAGTGACTTATCGCGACAGGTGAGAGACTTATCGCGACAGACGAGTGACTTATCGCGAATGACGAGTGACTTATCGCGACAGACGAGTGACTTATCGCGACAGACGAGTGACTTATCGCGAGTATACGGGGAGCAAGACATCATACAAGAAATCATGTCAAACAAAATGGTCTATTATCCAATTTTAGTAAAATTTACACCTTTTCCCGAAGATGCCCATCCCTCCCCGTCTCAATATCAAGATGTTTTCGTTTACAACAGGCATTTATATAGATCATTTGTCAGATTATTCGGATAATTTTACACGCGATGAAATATGTGTTCGCCTCATGAGACAATTATGTCGCCAATAATTACTTTGTTCAAGCGCAAATGATTAACAAATTTTGGTGTAGTTTGTTTTTAGGAAATAATTACTTCGTAAACTTGTGTGTTGTAGCAAATATTACATTTGATTCAGGAAATGTAAAGTAAATGTTACTAAAGAGGTCACAGCATAACCAAAGCTGAGTAACTGCAATATTTGATTTAAGGTAGAAGCTGACTAGTGGACTCGGGACATTGCGGGTAACATCGACTTCGTTCGTTATGTATCGGTTTATCTCCGTATAATGACGGATATTGTCGAACGACGGTAATGTCAAAAAGTCACATCAATAAAGCATCATACATTCAGAAACTAAAACGTTCAACTTACACTAAATATTTAATTATCCGCCATAACCTCTAAGTGATATGTAATCTCAGTGTACAATTTATTTGCGTTAATGTCACTAAACAAATATTGCGTTTTAGCCTCGTTATTACAGATATATAGAAAAAGCGTTAATTGTTAACACCAATGAAAATGCCAATTATATAATGCGTTTTACTGATTGTAACTTTATGTCAGTTTTGAACAGTTTTTGGCCTGGGGCATAGCTCCAAGGCCATAGTAATGATACCAATATTTTAACCTATCCGATTTGGCTGGCTGCCAAAAACCAAATTCCCAAAACTCCGATTTACCACTTCATTCATGCGCAATAAAAGTAGTTCTACGCAGATCTCAATAACCCGCCTTGTAAATACAGAACATCACTATTTAACATGACAGTGTCATGAAAAGTGTAAAAAATATTATTGACGCAAAATTGCTAAGCATTGGCTACGACATAGTTTTTATTGTTTACATATTCATGCGAGAACAAGTTTCTCACTTGACGGTCTAGGCCGCAAATATACGAGTGTTTACCAAGACAGTAAAAAGAATTTTTTTCTGAGACATTTTTTTGAAGACATTATTTTTGGTATTTATAAACATATTTTAAAACATTGTTATTTTATTTTGCGTTAACAACACAATCCAGAAAAAAAGAAAATGAAAAAACAAACAAACAAATATTCACGATCATTCTCGGAAATAGACGAAGTAACTGAATATGGTATTTCACTGCGCAGATCGAGCGCGCAAATCGAGCGCGATAAGTTCTACGTGAGACAAATTACACAATCTGTTCACCGTTCTTTAACAGGGTAAGTGGATTTTCTTTTGTTTACACATGACAAAGGAAGTATGAGTTTTTTCCTAATCTGTTAATAATGTAATAGAAAGCTATTTTAGGCTATTGAAAGTGATTTATTTGACGCCAACAATAACAGTTTTTTGCTGCCATGCTGGTGTTGTTGTTGTATATCTTCACCGCCTATGTAGACGAACCTCTACCAGATCAGTTGAATTGAACAAAAGGTAATCGTTCCACCACCAGTTTCGTGTAGTCCTCCATCGTCTATGTACGCTGTAGTATATGCACAAATATTGTCTTTTCTTACAGTCTCTGAACTTCTGCACTCAACCGCTAGGGTCAATCCGTATAAATTCGGACCAAGGAAGAAATTCGGACAATGCATCCTAAATGCATTTCACGTCACACTAAATCTAGTCCCATGCCTTCAGTGCCTACAGCGCTTTGATTTTACCTGATCCTGTTTGGCAAACAATACACATTTCCTCAAGTTTGTGTCATATTACTTAAATACTAAAATACATTTTGTGCATATTGGGGATCCATACTTCATAATTAAATGATAATAATGTGTTCATTCCGCGAAATGGACTGATATTAATAAGATAAGGCCATATTGGTTATATTTTTTTTATTTAAATAGAGTCCCGGAACTGAACACCATAGGCCATATTTAAGATTGGTTATATATTATTTATTTTAAAAGAGTCCCGGAACTGAACACCCTATAGGGTATTTTCGTAGTTACAATTAGTCTATCGCAGATGGTCGATTGTTGTCGTTCTATACAGGAATATCTACAGTTGTCTTCAAATATCCGATTCAACAATTCACGATAGTTGTAATATACATTTGGAATCCGGTGACGGATTTTAACGGACAACTCATGACGGTAAGTTTAAATATATAGCAATACACGAACCACGTTTTACTGTTTTACTGTTATGAACTTGCGTATTGACAAATGGTTTTGGTCGCTTGACTTTGAGTGAAATTACATAGTCGCAAAGATGAGTATCTTTATGGGGGCAATTCCGGTGTTCCGAATAATTACTACCTCGTGCAGACCTATAGTTGTTATTATAATCTATACACGTTGTGGGCAGCTTTTCGGACACGGCTTGTGAATACTCCTTTGTTTCGGGCACAGACTACCTGAGAAATGCTCATTGTTATTTTGATTGGCATGTTAGCTATCGCTGATGTATAACTGGTGTGTAGTGTGTATGTGTGATTCAATATATACAGTAATGGGTTACATCGACAGGTTTTTTGGAATAGCTTAGTTCCCAGCAAAGGCAAGTAACAACGTGTTCTAACTTTTTGCACTGTCCACATTTATACATTCTTCCATATATTCTGAATAGATATACTATGTTAGTATTTGTATATATTTATACAAACTATATTATATCCTGACAAATATGTTTAATTCCAATAACGTATGTTATAAGATGGGTGAAAGTGGTGAAATTAAAGCTATTAGAACTTGTATATCCCATAACCTTTTTATGAAGATTAAATGCACCCTAATAACGCTTAAGATAAAGTGTTCACGACATTAATGATAGAAAGTATGGTGAAACAAGTGGATTGTTGACAAATAAGCATATACGTGTTTTTATTTACAAATTTGAAAAAGCAGCATAAGAAAATACAAACTTGTAACATAGAAGTATTCTATTATGTATTATTTATTGATTTTTTTTTGTTTCACGGCAAACATTTTAAGCTCAAGCTTCATTCACAAGAGCATGTACGTTTTTCACATGTGCATATGCCAAAACCATGCGGCAGTTGAGTATATGTTTTGTAAAGTATGACGCTATTCTTATACACTTATCATAAATTACACACAAGCACGAATAACATGCAGTACATATTTATAAACCGAAGCAATTGAGTCCGAATGGTTTATATTGCTCACAAAATCAAATATAATCAGCATTTCATTGTTTTCATAATTAGAATGACAAATATTCGCAAACATGTTTTCATATTTGAAAATGACGGATAGTTCCTGAACCATTCATAGTGAAACAATCAATGAGTTTAAATGGTACCTATAAACACCAGAAATAATTGCTCACAATATCTTAGAATTTAACATGCGTTTTTATAATGAAAAATACAGGATTATTTGTTTAATGTGGAAAAATTGGCACACTTTTTGGTCAGTGTGTGTATTAATAAGCATGTTAAAATGTATGAAATGTTTTGATATATACAATAGAAAGAAGAAAATGTTATATGAAAACGTTTGCGGTCCGTGGGATTCGAACATTGGTCCTCTCTCGTAAATGCGTACGTTCCATCTCTAGACTACGGAGACACGTAGTTTATTGCGTCGCGTATTGAGACCGGAAACATGTTTTAACGAACACCACACGTTCGTAGTGTTATGAATATTAATGAAGATATTTGAATTTTGTTCTGAAATAGTCATGTGCATGTTCATTCAAGATGAAAACATCTTGCAATTTGTATTGATATTATGTGTATATAACGTTACGTAGGTCTAAACATCGCAATATGGTAAAATAAATGTTGCAAAAATGAATGTCAGGTGGACGTTTTGGCATATTGTTTGTCGTTCCAAAGTTTTGAGTGTTCAGATATTCGTAAAGTTTTAAAAGGATTTTCAACAAAACCTATAGTTGTGTTATCGATATCGATCTTTGCTGAAGATAAAGTATTTTGTATACTGTGCTTTATTGTGACCGACGGTCATAGAGTTCATACTTACATACAATGTATTCGGAAGGCAAGTCCTTTCTTAGTAATAAATTATTATCAAAAAGCGTGGGGATATTGTGGTTATCTCCGCCGTCCGTCTGTCCGTCTGTCTGTCCGTCCGTCTGTCCGTCCGTCTGTCTGTCCGTCTGTCTGTCCGTCCTGGCCACTATCTTCTTCTACACTATAAGCAATAGAACCTTGAAACTTACACACATGGTAGCTATGAGCATATGTGCGACCCTGCAATATTTGGAATTTTTATCTGACCCCTGGGTCAAAAGTTATGGGGGTTGGGGCGGGGCCGGGTCAGAGATTTTCACTCATTTTTTATGTTATTTTACATTAACTTCTTCATTTCTGCACCGATTTACTTCAAATTGATACTGAACCTCTCTTATGACAATACGGTCAATCTCAACTATGCATGGTCCCATTTCCAACCCTGGGGCGCCCCGCCCACAGACCACACCCACCGAAAATTGCCTTTTACTATAATTTCTTCATTTCTACACCGATTCACTTCTAATTGACACTGAAATTCTCTCATGACAATACGGTCAATCTCAACTATGCATGGCCCCATTACCAACCTTGAGGCGCCCCACCCACATAGGCCACACCCACCAGAAATTGCCTTTTATTATAACTTCTTCATTCCTACACCGAACTTCTAATCGACACTGAACCTCTCTTATAACAATACTGTCAATCTCAACTATGCCTGGCCCAATTACCAACCCTGGGGCGCCCCGCCCAAATAGGCCACACCCACACCAAATTGCATTTTACTTTAATTTCTTCATTTCTACACCGATTCATTTCTAATTGATACTGAACTATTCTTATGACAATACGGTCAATCTCAACTATGCATAGCCCCATTACCAACCATGGGGCGCCCCGCCCACATAGGCCACACTCACCCAAAATTGCCTTTTACTTAACTTCTTCATTTCTACACCGATTCACTTCTAATTGATACTGAACTACTCTTATGACAATACTGTCAATCTCAACTATGCATGGTCCCATTACCAACCCTGGGGCGCCCCTGGGTCAAACATGCGGCGTGGGGATACGCGTCGGCCTCTGCCGCGCCATTTCTAGTTATATTTAAATTTGAATTGATAGTATCGAATGTAAGAAAATCATGTTGGTACTGAAAAGCAAGACAACCATTATATTAAAAAATTTAGATACTCCATGTTATTGTCACAGTTGCATATTTATTGTATTTGATTTCTTGGACATTTTATGCCACAATGTACCGGTAATTCATGTTTCGGTAATTCAAGTTTCAATTAATGCATTCCTTCAAAAAGTATATCAGCTTAAAAAAACAAGATGTTCAAGAAGAAATTCTGAATGCCTATTTTTTAAGTTTTTGGTTGTATTTCCGGTCGTTAAACTTTCACTTAATGTGTCGTAGATATGCTTTAATCTGCTTGACCACTTGAAAAGAACAAATTCCCTTAACTTCCGTTTAAGTTCTTTTCTCTGCATGTTTTTTTACTATCTGGAGAAATGCGGTAATTTAAAGCAAGTCCCCCAAACCACCACTTAGACTTAACTGCAAGGCGTCGCACTTCAGACGCGACCGTAATTACAGTAATGTAATTATGTCATCAAAGAAATGGGAAAATACTGTTTTTTATAATACGTCTGTGTTTTGTCGGTCTTTGTCATCGCTCATCAATAACGGTGGCATATTATTTAATAGTATTACTATTCGTATTTATAAAAGAAAGGATTTATGTAAGCTTTATTGAACACCTAATTGTAAAACGACGCAATAAATTAAACATAAAGACTTCCTTGATCATAAATTACAACTGTTGAACATTTTTTACTAACTCGGGTCTAATTTATAAGACATTTCATTGGATTTTCATTATCAATATATTTTACAAAAATCTGAAGAGGAACATCACACTATTGAGATGCTATAACAATTTAGAATGACAACCTACTGTATGCTCACAAATATAGATTGACTTATTGTAGAAATAAGTTAATATGCAAGACTTAATAGGTAGTTTTTTCAGATTTATTATTCACTTTATTTTTCTTAAAGTTTGTTGCGAAGATACATACTATTTACTCAATATATCATGTGAAGTCTTGTAAACATAGGCAAAATGTATGTGATATGCATCATACAAAATTGGGCCTTATGTAATATGCGACCTGGACAGCTCTTCCAATGAGACCGAGACAGGGTGGCTGGTGAATTGTCTGCGCGGATTTCCTATTGTCCCATTGTTCATATGACGCGGTTCATATACACTTTAATATCTAGTACTAAGGAGTATTAAGCATACAGACAGAAACGGCAAATGGGACAAAATAACCATAGAAAACAAAGGACGACCGATACAGTTTCCTTAAAAATATTCAGTGGACGGCATTAGGTAATTTATATATATAATAATATATTATTTAAGAATTGAATTGATGTTGTCATCGGTTTGTGTATTGTTTATGTATTCACCGTCGTGACCTTGTGTGTAATCTTCAAAAAGGCCAACGGTTTGCACCACACGATGACGTCTGTTCAAAGTTGCGAATGAAACAGTACAACGGTTACGACTATTAATTATCGCTCGTATGTGCACACGCAGTGGACTTATTCGGATGGGAAACACGGGTCAAATATAATGTGCCTTTGGATATTGACCTTGTATATTTAACCTATGCTACCGACAGTTTGGTCTTCTGGCTGTTGTGATAAATACACTCGAATATGTAGTATTTTAGCATTCGTATCATTTAAAGGGGCCTTTTCACAGATTTTGGCATTTTTTTAACATATTCATTAAATGCTTTATATTGATAAATGTAAACATTGGATCGTAAAAGCTCCAGTAAAAAATCAAGAAAAAAAATTAAAAAAAATGAAAAGAACATTGCCCTGAGCAGGTTTCGAACCAGTGACCCCTGGAGTCCTGCCAGAGTCCTGAAGTAAAAACGCTTTATCCTACTGAGCTATTCCGCCGAGTACACATTCCTGACGTATTTTATACCTTATATAAGCAATCTTCGTAGTTTCACAAAATTTAACGACAAAAACAGAACTCTCCAAATTATTCAATCGTTTCGCGTTGCAACGCTTTATAATTTTTAGGTTTTAAAATCGTCAAAAGATGCATATAATGGCTATATTAGAGCATGGTTAATGTTCAGTATTACTGTTTCCTCACAAATATCATAACTAAAACGAAAACTTACGAATCTGAAACAACTTTTTTCAATTTTGTCAATTTACCAAAGCGTGAAAAGATCCCTTTAATATTACTTTTTGTAAGAGCGTGCTTCATAAACGTGTCGATGTTTCAAATTCCTCGGGGCTTCTCATATTTGAACTTTGTTATGTCGCTTGATAGAAAAGTAGTGCTGGCATGCGAATCTACTTCATAATAATTTATAATATTATAACTTTCTAAATTATATATCGACACTTCAAAATAAATGTCAGTAAACTATTAGTTATACACCGCCATAGGCGGCGGGATATTGTTTTGGCGTTGGCTGTCCGTCCGTCTTTCCGTCCGTCCGTCTTTCCGTCCGTCCGTCCGGCACTTTTGTGTCCGGAGCCATATCTTGGAAGTGCTTAGATGGACTTTTGCCTATTGACATACACGTGGACATATGCCACAAGATATTGAAAAGATAACGTTCTTATTACTTTTTATTTCTCTGTATATCATGAAAGAATACGTTTTTTTAGAGTGGTTTAACAATATGTATTGTTCTTAAATGAAACAGACAATAAAGAACGTTCGCGTGGCTATATGATTTTAGGTCATCATCATTTGTGATCTAATACATTTCCAATTACATCTGAATTGGGATTTCCACATCAGGAATATTGAGTTTCGAACATTCTGTTTCAATTACCGAAGTTGGATTATGTGAGCTGTATTGATCAATGTGCGAAATAGACATGTTTAAGTGTTTGTCTTCGTTACGCCATTGTAGAAATTGTACTTTCATTTTTCTGATTTAAATATCAGTTGGTTATAATGGTCGATAATTTGTATTGAGTTCGTTCTAAGTGTATTATATCCCACTGCGGTCGGTAAGTTTATTAATGCAAAAGTGCATACAAGCGTTTTGATGAATGTGGTGTGATAACACTCAGATGTGCACATTACAACAAATAAAGCGCCATTAATTAATAATTTACTTGTAAAGTTTTTGCTTATACACGTTTATTAAGCATACTAATTTATCTATGTCTTTTAATATTTGTTTTCAAGGTCATACACAACGAAAGCATTAAAATTATTTTGTTTAATAAACACGTAAGGGAGAACTTTAACTTAAATTGCAGACATACAATATAAGGCTACAAAACATGTGCTCATCCTTTCGGTTGCGGGAGGCCTAATTAACGATTTAAAAATGAATGGTCAGATCGAGTTTGATTTGATTTAATTCGAAGAAATATCTTGGAATAACAGAAATCTGAAATATAGCATATAAAATCTTTAACAAAGTAAAATAGATAAACTATTTTTACTTGTGGTCTTCGCAGGAAACAGTCGTTTCTAAAATCTGAATGTACATGTATGATAGGAGTTTTTCTTACATACACGAAAAAAATGGATAATCCATTTTCTATATCAAACTGGCAGCTTTCTAGTATAGTCTAAAACTTATTTCAAAACAAAGTCTATGTTTCGGAAATCCATTTTCAACAAAAAAAAATGAAAGCTAGCTACATTTGATTAAAATGATATATGTTTGTACAGGATCATCTCATAAATAGTTCTCACCAGTGTGTTTCAAATCCGCAAAGAATGTGCATAAGAAAGTCTGTTTTGTATATAAGTGACAACGACGACACACATAGACGACAACATACGACAACGGAAAAAGTCTTACCACAATTTCTGACCCTAAGCACTACGTAAAACATAATTTTGTGCCTACGGTTACTTAAACTTTCGGTTGTCGTAAAACATTACTTTTTGACAATCTCATAACTTAACTAAATTAATAATAGCACATACATAACAAAAATATATCAGAAAATTAATGTGTCAACAAATATTGAAACATATCCATAAACATATTAAGCAAACGTTTCACTTTAACATTCTCAAATAAAGTTAAAATAACTGTTTTATATCTGTACTGTGGCAACAGTATATTTCTTACAGCATACATAACTTATTTAATGCTTTATGGATTGGGTGCACTTTTAAAAAAGTAATTTGATTTGAAAAATAATACGTATTCGTGCTCTATATTATTTCAAGTGCATTAAGGTGTATTTGTTTCTTTTAGTTTTCCCCTGATTCCTAAACATTAATTTGTGTTCGTTAATTTTATGTGATTTACTTGTCCGATGTGATTTACATGCATCAATTGCTGAATATAATGTTTATAATTATTTCATAAAAATATTATAACTGTCAATCAAACATTAGTTATATATGCACGGACTTATTTTCAATACAAGAACATTTGTAAGATTTCCATAAAAAAGTTAATGTGATACATTAATAATTATACTCATAAATTTAAACGCGATTTATGGTAATTCTTTGAAATGTGTGCTTGTAAAACATCGGACACTATCATATATTATTACTTTCGGTCGATTTCAAACCGAAAATAATTTACATCACATTGGATTGTGATTACATTTTCGATATTATGAATGTTTTATATTAGTGTAGGCACATTTTTTATATTTCCAGCGAACTTTATGTTAGTGCGAAAACAAATGTCCACGATTTCGCGTCCAAAATTGACTTAGATGAATGAATAAAGTTAAAAAATTGACCTAAGCATTATACGAATGCCAGACACAACCTTCAGTTTTTAACAGTATCCAATACGTTCAAAATATTATTTTAAAAATCGGTAGAAAATAACAGACAATATAACAACGTTTGTTTCTCCAATTACAAAATGAACCTATTCAAAGCAGAAGCACATAATCACCTCATCCTCAGGCATGCTGTTCAAACAAACATTATCTCATGCCTGTTCACTACCAATGAGTGCTGAGCTAGTTATGATTAAAATCAATACGCATGCAGGGAAGCTCGTTGGACTCAGCTTGTAGATGTTCCTTGTTTTGTTCAGGACATAGACTGACCGACAGAGACATGCCGTATGGCAATGGAGTGTAAACTGTCAAGTGTTGTTTCTGTTGCCGTGGTGTAAATTGTGTCATCTTCAAAGGATGGATTACAATTAAACGGTTTTCGGGATACCTTTATTTTTAGCAAAGGTGAGTAATAACTTGAATAGTTGTTGTTGTTGTAGTAATTTGATTGTTCTGAATAAAGTTCTGATAATCCACTATTCCATGATGTGTTTATGCAGTACATGTTTGTCTGTTATGTATTACAAATACATGTGTTCTATGTTCATGTGCACGTAAATCGTTATATGGAAAACTATTGTGCACGATACTGTATTAAAACGTCACCTATTTATTCAAGTATGTATATCCAAATATCCTATAATGACTTCAGTTATAGTATTATCTCAAGTTACAATTAAGGTATATATTTGTGCATCTAAAGTGAGGTTTTAATTGTATTGTAATAAATAATATGAAATTGCCAATCATTTGAGACTTTGGCAAAATGTTCTACGAATTAGTTTTCGCAATCTAACATACTAAATAAATAACACTTAAAAGAGTTGCAATATTATTTTGTACGATGAAAAATACATAATTCACCTTTGTATAACAGGAAAACAGTAGTCATAGTTTTTGATTGTAAAAGTTTGATGATAATATAGAAAACCTATATTGTAGCTGTGATCGATGTTAGATTAAACTATAAGCTAATTTTTCGTCTACGACTTATCATACTACAATAATTCAGCTCCATAGTGTATGTTTAATATCCTTCGACATTTCAAAGTGAAAGGGAAACCTAAGTTCAGCAGAAAACAGCAGAAAATATTCAATCCAGCCTTACAGAATAGACAGATGATGTACTGCTGTTGTTCTACAACATAGTGGGATTTTCTTTCATAATGCGTGTGGTGTCGTCCTCAGAAAACTGGAGATTTTATATTTTGTACTGGATTAATCAAGTTGACATTATTTCAATAGAATGAGTAAATGTTTAAGATGTTTAGTTATATAGAATTACATATTTCTAAGAACAATATGTATAAAAAATACGAAGTGGTATAGAATTACATATTAAAATTCCGGGATACAAATAGGTAAGCCTTTGCATTGTTTACATGTTTATGGCCGTTAGGAATAGACGACACAATAATAATATGTTTGTATGAAAGTAGTTAGTTGAAAACAAATCACATTAGTGAGACAAACACATTTCGACATAGAGATCGACCACATATAAAGCCTAATTGGTATAGACATGTATAATTGTTAATTCTATTTGATTATGACATGCTCCAAGATGCTGTTCCCATGATTCCAATTTCCAATTCTGTTGTTTGTTTTCTCTATGATGTAATCGCAATCCTTCCCACAACTTTCAGTATTTCGTAAACTGGTTCTCCATAATCAAATTGTATCAATTTCGTTGTTGTTTTTTTTTTTCAAGTGTAAAGTACCCCGAAGCAAATGCTCTAGAGAACTTGCTTAAGCCACAATATGCCTTTATTTTTCTCTGAAAATTATCTGTTATCTTTCTAATTAAGTAGTTTACTCAAATCCAGACCACAGATTCAAAAGGCGCACTGCAGAGACGACAGTAATTACTACCGCCTTATAAAAACGTCAAAAAGATGGGAAAAGGCTGTTATCTACATAGGCATGTGTTAAGTCTAGGCTTATACTATCAAATTTCTCAACAATTTATCTCAGTGTTCGTCAATTTTGCTGTAGTCTTACTGTAATACGACTTTTGATAGTACTAATTCATCAACACGTTGTATGTAAAGTCGAATTTTTCCACCAATACGATTTTTTTTAAGAAACCCTGGCGGATATGTTACTCGGGGACATTGGTTAATATAATTGTCGGTGAAAAAACTTTATCACTGGCATACCTTTAAAGAAATTGGTTAATAAAGTGCTAAATATGGGACAATTCCATGCATCGTCGACTTTAAATAGCCATATTTCAATAAATCCTGAATATTTATAACTAGGATTTTTCTAACATACATGGTAATACCTCGTGTGCATGCACCAAAATATATTTTATTTCAAAAATGCCTTTAAACAATTATAGAATTGGATTAACTTACCCTACCGAAATTCTTTTACATATATCGGCTACATCTTCTAGCATGTCCAACTTCTCACAGCATGTCGGGTTTCCGGGGGTGTTGAATGTGGTCAAATAATTTTGCCGTAAATAATACCAACTCAAATTTGTTTCAATAATGTATGTATAATTTGACCAAAAAACGCACCCATTCCGATATGAAATCAATGTATTATGTTGTTCTTTTTTTAATAGTTTCGGCCTTTTTCCCGTTAAACTTTTGACGACAAATTGTAAGTTCGTTTAATTATAATATGTTTCAATCTATTATGAAAGGTGTATACAAACGATACATTTCAGTTTATAACGAATTTCAAAAGTATAATAGTATGTATAGTATATCAGGAATCCAAGTTTTGACGGCATATGTCCTTTATCAAAATATGAGAGTATTAAAAAAGATCTAATTCCAAAACTATCATTGAGAATAAACGTTAAAGTGCATTATCTTTCTTCGCCGTGCCTAAATCTAGGGAGCTTTGATCGGATATGAAGTGGCACGACGTGTTAGTTAAGCAATATAATATTATGTTACATTAAATATGAACTCGTTCTCTTTTGTTGCTCGTTCTCTTCTCGTTATTTGGTACCGAATGTTAGTAAAAGCTCCTTTTACACTGCATCATCGACATACTAGAGTTTAAAAAAATAGAGCATGTTGTATAAAGTGAATTTTGAATGAAGCAAAATTAAGGATATCATGCTATCTTACAGGGATGAGTAAGATTTATCCACATATCTTTACATTAAGATCCTACATAAGAACGCTCATGCTGGGGGTTTGAGAGGACATGAGGATAATTTTTTCCCCAAATAACAATTCTTGGTTGTAACTGCCTGAAGCAATATGATACTATCAATATATGAGAGACAAGACAGCCTGACTCGCGTTTACTCGAAATTCTGCGATAAAGAAGGGAGATGGGTGAGTGCAGAATTACAGGACCATGATGTTGTTGAAAGCCTCTTTGATATATGTGGATGATTCATTGTGGCATATCACAACGTTGTAACTTATTGATCATGTTCATGTTAAACGGCATTGTTCTTTCGTTATCGTGAATGCAACGATCGCATAATGCATTTGTTCGGTGAACCACTATCAAATGCATAGATATGAATCTTTCAATATGATGCGATCAAGGGAATCCATTCATTGGCTAAACAGCTATGGTAAATGTTCAGTAATACTGTTTCCTCACAAATATCATAACTAAAACGAAAATTTGCGAATCTGAAACAACTTTTTTTCAATTTTATCAATTTACCAAACCGTGAAAAGATCCCTTTAACCGGACTAGTCTTAAATTTTAAAAATATTTGACAATAATAAATCAAATGGCGACAATTATATCTGAAAACTATTATCTGACACTACTATTTATACCAACAGGCTATATGTTAAAATTAACCATGAACTATGTTTAGAAAATAGTTAAAAACCTAGGCGCACGCGGACTGTTTTCAAAGAAATGTAACAGAAAAGGTCTGTCTCAAATATTTGGACGGGTTACAACCATGCACATTCAACACTCAAAAAAGGGATATATGTATTTAATACCATACATGTTAAATGATTATGTTCTGAACGTATATTTACTCAACCTTACAACAACGTGGTAGATTATATTAGGAAAAACAACTTTGTATAAACTATAAATATAAACAGACGATGGAATAAGACGCAGCATAGCAGACGACAGTCCTCAGACGAGTGACGTATCGCGACAGACAAGTGACTTATCGCGACAGACGAGTGACTTATCGCGACAGACGAGTGACTTATCGCGACAGACGAGTGACTTATCGCGAGTATTCGGGGAGCAAGACATCACATAAGAAAACATGTCTCACAATATGTTATATTATCCTATTTTAGTAAAATTTACACCTTTTCCAGAAGAAGCCCATCCCCTCCCCGTCTCAATATCAAGATGTTTTCGTGTACAACAGGCGTTTATATTGATCATTTGTCAGATTATTCAGATAATTTTACACGCGATGAAATATGCGTTCGCCTCATGAGACAATTATGTCGCCAATAATTACTTTGTTCAAGCTCAAATGATCAACGAATCAGAAGAGACGCATTGTATATGGACCTCATAGATTACAAGTATATGTATATCGTGTTGTAGTATTTTTAGGAAATAATTACTTCGTAAACTGGTGTGTTGTAGCGAATATTACATTTGTTTCAAGCAAATGTAAAGTAAATGTTGTTATGGAGTTCATGGCATAACCATAGCTGAGTAACTGCAATATTTGAATTTCGGGTAACATCGTTAAGTATCGGTTTATCTCCGTATAATGACGGATATTGTCGAACGACGGAAATGGCAAAAAGTCACATAGCTAAAGCATCATACATTCTGAAAAACTTTCAACTAAAACTAAATATTTAATTATCCGCCATAACCTGTAAGAGATCTGTTAACTCAGCGCATAGTTTATTTGCGTTAATGTCACTGAACAAATATTGTGTTTAAGGCTCGTTAATACAGATATATAGAAAAAGCGTTAACTGTAAACACCAATGAAAATGCCAATTATATAATACGTTTTACCGATTGTAACTTTTTGTCAGTTTTGAATAGTTTTGTTTACCTGATAACGTTTGGCAAACAATACATATCACCCCAAGTTTGTTTCATTTTACTAAAATAGTAAAATACATTTTGTGTATATTAGGGGTCCATACTTATAAATTTAAGGTAATTATGTGCTCATTCTACGAAATGGACTGATGTTTATTGGATTGGGCCATATTTAAGATTGGTTATATATTATTTCCCGGAACTCAACACCGTATAGGGTATATTCGCAGTTACAATTAGTCTACCGCTGAACGTCGATTGTGGTTGTTCTATACAGGAATATATACAGTTGTCTTCAAATATCCGAATAAAAAATTAACGATTGTTGGTATATACATCTGGAATCCGGTGACGGATTTAAACGGACAACTTATGAGGGCAAGTTTAAACATATCGCAATACACGAACCACGTTTTACTGTTTTACTGTTATGAGCTTGCGTTTTGACAAATGGTTTTGGTCACTTTACTTTTTGTGAAAAAAAAATAATCGCGAAGATTATTATATTAATGGGGGCAAATCCGGTGTTGCAAATAATTATTACCTCGTGCAGATCTATAGTTGTTATTATAATCTATACAGATTATCGTCGTGGGCAGCTTTTCGGACACGGCTTGTGGATACTCCTTTGTTTCGGACACAGACTACCTGAGAAATGCTCGTTGTTATTTTGATTGGCATGTTAGCTATCGGTGATGTATAACTGGTGTGTAGTGTGTGTGTGATTCAATAAATACAGTTATGGTATACATCGACAGGTTTTTCGGAATAACTTAATTTCCAGCAAAGGCAATCAACAACGTGTTTTAACTTTTTTCACTGTCCACATTTATACATTCTTCCATATATTCTGAATAGAAATACTATGTTAATATTCGTATTTATTTATACAATCTATAGTGTATCCTTACATATATGTTTAATTCCAATAGCGTATGTAATAAGATGGGTTAAAGTGGTGAACTTTTAAGCTATGTGAACATGTATATCCCATAACCTTTTTTGAAGATTAAATACACCTTAATAACGCTTAATTACGCTAACCAATTTTGTTTTTGCTAGCAAACGCATTTATTGTAAATCATTTGGTAGAGTGGCACGTGATTTTAATGGAATAATTTTTTAAAGGCGCAATAAGGTATTTTCAACTGATCAAATCTGTAATACAATACTTGGATTTTTTTCTTTCCATATCTCCCTTTTTTATTGAAGTCTGAACCCAAACTCAAATGTACTGAACAAAAAAGGATTGTCTGACATTCCATGCTGTAAACCCGCATGTTTTTAGTTTGTGTTTTGAACCTATTATTTTCAAGTTGTCACTCGTATGAACATATTTTTTATCAAGCAAGACTTATTTGGCATAAACGTATACGCTAATACATTATAAACGCATTAATGATAGTATGTATGGTAATACAAGTGGATTGTAGACAAATAAGCACACATGTGATTTTGTCTACCCATTTTGAAAAATATGAATTGGGTCCATAGCCTATTTTGTCTTAAATACTTTAAACTATCAATGAGCAAAGTGTGTTGCTTTTATCAAAAAGTGAACAATTTCACTGAATACAAGCACAATATGTGGTGGAGGATGTGACCGCGGTTAGATTTTAAGGCAGCTTTAAGGTCTGGAAGGGTGAACTCGTTTAATGCAGTTATTTCTTTATTTAAGGACTGACACAATATGTTGAGAATATTATACAAATGAAATATCTGTAAATACAAAAATAAGAAAAACACTTGCTTACATAGCATACGTTCAATGAGTATTGAAATTATAGATTTGAGTAGGAAAATCCTATTTTTTTGTACTTTAGGCAGCCATTTTGGAAGCCATTTTGACTTTTATGCAATATTTGATTCATTTTTTTTATGTAGAAACATATGTTAATTAATTAATAACATAACACAGCTAATTTCAATGCCAAAAACAGAATATTTTAATCAAATATGGCAGTAACATGTAATTTCCTAACTTTTGGCGGCCATCTTGGCGGTCATCTTGAAAATTGGAGATGGGTCCATAGCTAAAATTGAATAAAATACTTAAATCTACAAATGTGCCAAGTTTGTTGCTTTTATCAAAAAGTGAACAATCATTTCACCATATGACCCACCTATTGGGAAACCAGAAAATTTTAATCTATAGTCAAACTTTATTTCTTTACAAATTAGGAAAAAAAACAGCATAAGAAAAGACAAACTTTAAACATAGACCAATGGGTCAAAAGTTATGGGTAAATAAATGGGTAAATGACCACTGGATCAAAAGTTATGGGTAAATAAATGGGTAAAAAACGCATTTTACTAACAGTATCCGACGCACATGATAATAACATTTGGCCCAGGGGTCAGATCAAAATTCCAAATAGTGCACCGTAGCACATATGCTCATAGCTACCATGTGTGTAAGTTTCAAGGTTCCAGTGCTAATAGTGTAGGAGGAGATTGTTGCCAATATGTTGGGATGGCGCCCAAAATTGTGTTTAAACATAACTTCTTCATTTATTCACCAATTTACTTCAAGTTAATACGGAACATCTCCTATGACAACACGGTCTATCTCGACCATCTATGTTCACATTACCCACCTTAGGGTCACTGATAAAGGTAAAGGCTGCTTGGTTCCTGTCCTTGCAAATTTATCGAGAGGTCCACGGGTACTACTTCCCCGCAACCCCATTTGTTTTTCGTACCCACAATTTTCCGTACCCATTTTTCTCCGTACCCAAATTTTTTCGTACCCAAATTATTTTTCGTACCAAAAATTATTTTGGTACCCCAAATTTTTTTTTCGTATCCAATATTTTTCGTACCCAAACTTTTGTCCGTACCCAAATTTTGTTGCGTACCCAAATGTTTTTCGTACCCAATTTGTTTTCGTACCCATTTTTTTCGTACCCAACTTTTTTTCGTACCCAACTTTTTGTGCACCCAATTTTTTTTCGTTCCCAATATTTTTCATACCCAGTTTTTTTCGTACCCAATTTTTTTCGTACCCAAATTTTTTTTCGTACCCAAATGTTTTTCGTACCCAATTTTGTCGTACCCATTGTTTTCGTACCCAATTTTTTTTTCGTAAAATTTTTTTTGTTGTGCCCAATTTTTTTTTCGTACACAATTTTTTTTTTCGTACCCAATTTTTTTTTTTACCCAAATTGTGTTCGTACGCAAGTTTTTTTTTTGCATGATTTGTTCGTACCCAATTTTTTTTTATTCTTATTTGTCATTGATTATCCCCACGCTCCAAATTGGAGCGGGGGATTATGTGGTTATCTCCGCCGTCCGTCCGTTCGTCCTGGCCACTATCACCTCCTACACTATTAGAACTAGAACCTTGAAACTTAAACACATGGTAGCTATGAGCATATGTTCGACATTGCACTATTTTGAATTTTGATCTGACCCCTGAGTCGAAATTTATGGGGGCTGGGATGGGGCCGTGTCAGAGATTTTCACTCATTTTTTTAGGTTATTTTACATTAATTTCTTCATTTCTACACCGATTCACTTCTAATTGATACTGAACTTCTCTTATGACAATACGGTCAATCTCAACTATGCATGGCCCCATTATCAACCCTGGGGCGCCCAGCCCACATAGACCACGCCCACCAAACATTTAGTTTTAATATAACTTTTTCATTTATTTACCAATTGAATTCAAATTAATACTGAAGAACTCTCATGACAACACGGTCTATCTCGACCAACCATGTCCACATTACCCACCCTGTGGCCCCACCAACATAGGCCTTGCCCACCCAAAATTGCCTTTTAATATAACATCTATGCGGCGTGGGGATACGCGTCGGCCTCTGCCGCGAAATTTCTAGTTTAAGATTTATTATAAACTTAATATTGTAAAAAGTTTGTTGCGAAGATATAGAATATTTACTAAATATTTCATATGAAGTCTTTTAAGCATAGGCAAAATGCATATGATATGCGTCATACAAAATTTGTCCCTATGCAAATATGCGCCCAAGACAGCTCTTCCAATGAGACCAAGATACCTTGCGTGACTATATGGCGGACAGGGTAGCTGGTGAACAGTCTGCATGGATTTTATATTTTCCTATTTATCATATGACGCGGTTCATATACAATTTAATATGTAGGACTAAGGAGTATTAAGCATACAGGCAGAAATGGCAAATGGGACAAAATAACCATAGAAAACAAATGACGACCGATACAGTTTCCATAAAAATATTCATTGGACGCCATTTGGTAATTGACATTTATGACAATATATTATTTAAGAATTTGATTGATTGTTTCATCGGTGTGTTTATTGTTTATGTATTCATCGTCGTTAACTTGGGTGGAATATTCATAAAGGCAGACGGTTTGCATCACATGATGACGTCTATTCACAGTTGTGAATGAACAAGTACACCGGTCACGACTATAAATTATCGCTCATATGTGCACACGTAGTGGATTTATTTGGATGTGAAACACGGGTCAAATATAATGTGCCTTTGCAGATTTACCTTGTATATTAACCTATGCTGCCCGCAGTTTGGTCTTCTGGCTGTTTTGATAAATACACATGAATATCTAGTATTTCAGCATTCGTATCAATCAATATTACTTTTTGTAAGAACGAACTTTATAAACTTGTGGCTGTTCCTCGGGGCCTCTCATATTTGACATATGCCTTGTCGCTATTCAGAGCTCATTTGTATCGCAAGTGTCATTACATTGGTTACCGAAGTTGCTTTGTAGAATAATCGTCTGTTGTTACAAGAACCAACATGAAGTATCCATGACATCAAAAGATCCAAAAGGATTCGATAACTTATTATGTTTATGGAATAGAAAAATTGACAAAAAATGAGTGTGAAAACCTATCAATTTATAATATGGGTCTTGTTTGTTGGACCGGATTGATGTTATTCTAAGACGTCATATTTAGTGCTGTTTATCACCATAGTTACCACTCTACTTGCAAATACATAGATTAAATGCATTTTGTTAAATCGTTAAATGTATCATTGTCTTCTTTTGCTTCCAAACTATGTTCTTCTTCCCCATATTAATAGTATTGCGTTGTTGGTTTTGTTTGGATAGGGAAGGGGGCGTAATATAAAACATTGTTAAAATCTCCGTTTTACTTTCGCAAGCAGTTAATATTTCTGTATAAGTACTTGCTTTTCCGGTATAAACGGAATTAAGCAATCGCAGACATGTCCTTTTTGGTTATTTCCTAGGTCCTATATAGGTCTTCCACGTTTTGGTGCATTTCATTGGGGACTCGGTTGAAATTTGCATGATGGTGCGTTAAATGAAGCACGAACTTCACTGCTTGTTTTGTGAGGGTGTCTGTATTCAGGCAAATTGCACATTTAAAAGGTAGTATTACATTTCTAAAAACAATTCTCGGCAGAAAACATATTACTCTTGTACAAAATATGCTTTGAACGTTTGTCGTTTATAATTGGACCGTTTGAGAATTCGATTTAGTGTTATCTTACATTTTCGGAATTGTGTCGCTTATGTAATTTGAATTTAATATCTCCAAGCGAGTAAGTCCATTTTTATTAAGTTAGCAAACACGTCTTTGTAGACGCTTTAATAGACAATTTTTTTTATTTTCTAATTGTTAACTCGTAGAGACGCGTTGCAATAAATTTAAATAATTTCTTACCGATCTGAATGCACATACACAAACTAAAATACGTGAAGTCATAACCAGATTGTTAATGTTAAACTTAAAAGCTGGGACAGCTGCTTGTGTCCCTGGAGTTAGTTGACACGTACAAAGTGGTAGTACTTCTGTTTGGCCCAAAAGTTAGTTCGGTTTATAAGTACCAACAGTTTCGAAACGATCCTATTGCGTAACATCGAAAGAGTCAAGCAGAATATGTGACAATATCTCTGTTTTCATACTGCGAACAACTAACGTACTCGCCGATATTCTGGAGTAGCTAACATCATTGTTGTGTACTATTACAACTAACTCCATTAAGAGCAACATGGCTTAATAGTATGCTATTACGATCGTATATCTGTGTTGAGTTAGTTATATCAAAACATTGAAATAATTATAATCCGGAGTCTGAGTCGAAGTGGTTTGATAAAAGCAATAAATGTTAACGGTTTTCATAACGCAAATGAAAGATTTTTGTTAACACAATAACGTTTTGGACAAATCATGATTGGCAATTGTGTATATGAAAACGCAATGTAGACAACGGTTATTTGAATCTTACTTAAGTGAATGATGGAAAATCGTATACATTTGAAATGCTCATATGATATTTATCCAATGTTTAATGGCCGAAAGTATGCAATCACTGTGGGCACGAGATTGTAAATGGTGCGAACACATTCCAGGTCCATAATTTAAAACGCAAATGTATAGGACAAAGTCACATTGATGCAAATGGTTGACAGTAAGTGTTTTAAAAGTGTTTAATGTTAAACAATAGTTGAGTTTATGCGAACATTTACTTACTGTAGGATTTTAAACACCGCAAATAATTTTAAATTCAACTGTTGCAATAGGTTCATTATATGGAGACGCCAACACACCTGTTGGTTTAACTGAATCTTTTGGAGATTTTGAAGACGTACATTTTTATAAAAAATTCATGAAACCTAGAACATGTTTAAGATTTGAATAAATGTAATGGTTGAATTACAAGAGAAGCATTTAAAAGAATGTTTATCGACACTACTTTTCGATTGTTTTCATTGATCCTTACCGTCAATGCCATTAGTGCACAAATGATGTAAACGTTCAATTTTTCAATCACGTCAATATTTTGATATATTGCTTAATTAACTGCATGCAACAACAAATTAATTAAAAAAACATATTGCCAAAAAGCTATAAAGGTTATACCAGTAATGAACTTTACAAGATATAATAATTTTCTTGCAAATGCTATAGAGAAAACTCATGCATATACACACAAAAGGCCTTTTGTTAATAGTAATCATAATTATAATAAATCATTTGTATTACTAGAGCAAATGGTTTTAATTACATTAAATGAAAACTGTTCGCTTGCTCGAATGTGCTGGTCATCAATTATAAATTCCTCAGAAACACAGATGCGGTAGATGTCTAACCATAAGTGTCCCAAGAGGATAGCCAATCGTGGCAGAAGCACTGATTTAATAATATATATCTCCACAATGCAGAGCTGCCAAACTGCAACATATACCTGAGACTCGTTCTGGGAAAACTGGGCTTAATGCATTGCATAGAGTGTCGTCCCACATTAGCCTGTGTAGTCCGCACATTCTAATCAGGGACGACACTTTCCATCTACATTTGACTTTCGTTTAAAAGGCACTTCCTTCAAATAAAAAAATCAGTAAAGCGGGAAGTGTCGTCCCCGATTTTCCGATGCGGACTGCACACTATAATCTGGGTTTACAATTTTCGAACATGTATTACCGCCAGTTGTCCAAAAATGAGCTCTGCATATAAACACATTCGTTTAGATACTATTAACCTTTAACAACTTAGAAACGTATTTTGACGCATGTGTAGTCCCTTAGAAAGTTTATTAATAATAAACAACTTTCTTACTAGATTCAAGTTTTAAAAGCTTCATTTCCAACCCTGAGATACTGATGAGCAGCAAACAGCATAAAAACCTTAACATACTGCAAGTTACTCACAGGCTGTTTTGGATTTATGTTGTTTGCACAAAGCCATTTTCACTATTTTTCTGAGTGGGAAAGGGTTAATGTATGACCACAGTATGAAAGAAACCAAGTTTAATAACTAAACAAAAACAGGTAATAGTGTTATTTAGCAGTAACCATACATGAAACGTAAAATATATTTCCGTAATACAAATCAATATATTTTATACAATACATATGTCCTTTGTGAAATATTCATCATATTATTTAACAACATTCTAATTGTTTGCTAACAAAATAAGCATAATCAAAAGCAAACCTTACTTAAAGCCACGTAGTTTAATTTCACTTTAAAGGATTTGATTCTTTAACATTGAATTTTTGTCATGTTCGAAAGATCTCGGTGGAAATGGAAAATATTGTATCAACTCTTGATACAAACGGGATGTGCATACGATATTCATTCCTGATGTTTCAACAGCAATCGGGTGTTCAGAAAACAATATGCAAACTAGAAATGGCGCGGCCGCGACCGACGCGTATCTCCACGCCGCAGCTTTTGACCATGGGGTAAGATCAAAATTCCAAATAGTGCACTGTCGCACATATGCTCATAGCTACCACGTGTTTAAGTTTCAAGGTTCTTGTGCTAATAGTGTTGGAGGAGATAGTGGCCAGGACGGACGGGCGGACGGACGGACGGCGGAGATAACCACATAATCCCCCGCTCCAATTCGGAGCGTGCGGATAAATATCGTATGATTTCACAAGGAACAGTGTTCGCATTCACCAAACATTTCTTACACTTAAACTAAATAATATTCTTTAAGTAGGATTATTAAAATAATGTTTTCATTATGAGTCAACCTTTGGCATTAAGTGCCTCTATCTACATCAATTTCATAGTTAATGTAGACACTCTGTTTAGGACATTGCCACCAGTGGTAACCTGTTTGTATTCATTTTGTTTTTAAGTCTATTCTTTATTCTTAAGTCTAAGAATGGGGTGGTGAATACTGGTCCGGGTCATAACTGTGATCAATCATGGAAGACTTTGTACACGTTAATCTTACAACATATCATAACTCATGCTACTTTGATAAAAATCAGGTCAATTTATAATTTAATATCTTCTCGACTCGAGTTAAGTTACAGGAGATTGGTATAAGATACAGCGCTTTTAGCTTTCTTACATAAATGTGATACTTTGTCCTTGTCATATGGTTCTTTATAAATGTGTATGGTCAAAGCAGCTTTGCGAATTGATGATTATCTTTAGATTTGATTGGTTCATCTCTGCTGTCAGTCGGCATTTGATCAAGATATCCATCAGTCGGTCATTCATGCGAATGGCAGTTTAATGTGCACTCTTAAAAATGAAAACGTAATTGGCTAAAGGTTGAATAGAAATATTTTCTATGTGTGCAGACTGTATTCTCCAGAAGCTTGGGAAATCTCGTCGCGACTGCATGCAGCAAGCCCTTATGTTAAATGGTTATCAAATTTCTATCATTTATCAAAAGGAAAAATCAAATTATCTTGCTTGTCGTCTGGTATTACTCTGACCGCGTGGACTCGCAAACTTACAATCCTGAGAGACGTTAAGGTTGTAGACCACTTTATGCAATCAGAAATAAAACGATTTGATTTGATCATAACAAGCAGAACGGAATTTCATGCGATTCCGTCATTGTAGTCGTGTTGTGTTTTATATTTAACTTATTATATCCTCACATTTAACATACGTGTACGTATATTATAAACTCAAAAATTATATATGCAACCTCTTAGTTGTTTCAAAACATTCGGATTTTGTGAACGTGACCTTAATTAATATGTATTTTTTGTCAGATGTAAGTGAACGTCAGTGAATGTTGTATCTTTGAAATAAATTACTAGAATTGATAGTTATATATAATGGCGAAAACTGAAAATACTAAAAAATCGTTGACGTTTGACCTTGACAATCGCAAAGAGGGAAAAACTAACATAATGCATGTGGTTTGCAAAGTATCGTCCCAGAGACGCCTGCGAAGTCCGCTTTAGTTGGATTCACGCTAAGAAGAGACTTCCTGTAAACGAAAATACAATACAAGCGGAAAGTGTCGTCCCTGATAAACCTCTCCAGACTTCACATGCTAACCTGGAACGACACTCTTCGCGCATGCATTAAGCACGTTTTTTTATCAGAGCGAGGCTAAATTTCACTTAACAAAGTATGTACTTATTGAGCAAAATAATAACTACAATTGAATAAAAGTTTATTCAAAATGTAACAAAATAGACTTTCTTATGATTTAAACATACGTATAAAATTGTTATCAGAGATTCTGAAGTACGATAAATGTATTTGAAAATCGAAAAGCTTCACCAAATTATTCCACAATTTACCAGCAAAGCTTAACTGCCATTTAAAGAAGAGATCAGTGTTGTAAATAATGGAAATTGTAAGCGTCCAAATTACCACTCCTCGCAAAAGCAATAATGCGGTGTCGCCCGAAAATGTCTTGAGTTATTGTTTATGTCATGAATCGGAAACGAATATAATTGGTTTCCACAAATCTATCCAACTTTAAACAATTGACATATACGTATCGCTGTCACGCGAATTAACGAGCAATATTATAATCACTATCGGGATATTCCTATGTTTAATCCATAAATCGATTACTGCATTATAAAAGGAACGAATTAAATAAAACGGGCGTGCCAGCTGTGTTAATAACTACTCATTTGAAAGTTATTATTTACGACATAGAAAGAAAATTATCACAAATCATGTATGCTTTATGTTTATGTTCACTGACAGCATTATTGAAATGTTTTGTTCAGTAAAACGTTGGGCTATAAAGACAAATGCGATTTTCCTCGACCTTTAACACAGCAAATAAATCTTTTCTAATCGCCCCGGCGTACGCCTCCGAATAAGGTTTAATTTTTTGATAAGGTTGTTTCTCAGCCATTGTTTGATTGGGTTCAAACGAACAACATCTTATCCCCATATTGAAATAACCTCATAGGCCTGGTTTGGTACCTTTTGTGAAATTTAGGGGCCATTTTAAATTTTAAAATGCATATTTACTTCAAAGGCAGGTTCTCAACAAACGATTAAGAACATATTGATCTGCCTATTGAAAGCCAGCAAGTCTACACGCAACCATTATCGTATATTCCGTTAAATCCTAAATCATGACATTTTAATGCACATTTCACTCAACAATTTGTAAATTATTAATTAGATTACAAATTCTGTTGTGTGACACGACGTGCTATCTAGATTATAGTCAGGTTGTGTGACACGACTTGCTATCTAGATTATAGTCAGGTTACTGGTATATTAAACATTCAAACTAGCTGCTAGAAAAATCAATTTTCGTTAATTTGAGAAATCGTACAATAATTTCAGAATACTTATTACAATACAATTTATTATGTGTCTGCCATATTTAATAGTAATACGTTTCACAAGTATTTGCAAGTTTTTAAATATGCGTTTCATACATGTACATATAGTCAATTTGAAATCTCTTCTTACATATAGGTGGCAGTGGCTGGGAAAATGGTTATAATGGCTTATTTGTGCATATTTCATTTCCACTTTCTTGTAAAACAAATGGAACAAATAGACTTCTATCTTTTTTAGATATTGATCTTAACAGGATACCATTGTATAGTACACAATGGCTTATATTTATAATATATCGTACAAAACCCTTACCTTAGACACACACTGGTTGAGGAACAAAAGAACAATAACATATCGACACGTTATGCAACATTATCCCAAAGGGACATTCTATTCATCATTTGACACATACAAACATTTAGTTATTGTCCTCTGATAAAAATATTGAATGTGGTTTATGTGGTACTAGAATATGAAGATCTATCTGTTTCAGATATAAAAAAAATGAGTTTTTATACCCCAATTAGTCTGTACCACGTGACTTTTTCGGCTATGTGTGGGACAATCGGATGTCAACAAACCATCGCTTCAGGTACGTTTCTGATAATTTCTTCATTAATTCAAAACCATTTTCACAAAAAAATAACAAAGACGAGAGCCCGGTCATTGTCAAAATACACAACTGTGTTAAGTTTTCACAAAATTAATTAAGTATTTTTTCAAAAAAGTGCAACCGCGTGTTTGAAAACACACAAAGTGAAATGCTATGTGTGGTATAATTGTTATTCAATCAACAAAAACGTTCATTATAATATTGTTGAAGGTTTAAAAAATAGGGCGGACATTGTAATTATTCATAGAGAAGCTACATATATTGTATGTTTGCGCATATACATCTGATTCGGAGTCTGTGTATAAAAATGCAATAATGCTATGTGTGGGACACATTTTTGAAATGCTATGTGTGGTATGCAAGAATTTTCCCGTCAGTTCTGCATTTAATCTGAACACAGTTTTGTAAGAATCTAAAACATATACTTCAGTCTGTACTGCAAATATATCAAATTAACCAAATGTTATAGATGGAATACTGAAGTAATTGTGTAATGTTTAAACAGTTTATGTTTAATTGAACATAAATTTAAAATAAAATACACTGCGTAATTATTATCCAACCAATGGTCTTTTTTAACAAACACGTTATGTTGAACTATAATATTTTCTTTTTTTGACTTATTGTCTTTAAATAAATATCATGATTGATATTTCTGCCTGATTATTAAATTCGGTCCTTTTTTATATAAATGAATGACAAAGAAAGTAAAAGCACTTGCTTTAAAATGGGTTTTACTTCTGTTGTTTTTTAGACTTGACAAGGATTAGTCGAAGGATTTGTAACGCTTTAAGGCGCGAAGCTGTGTTATAATAAGATGAACACCATCAAACCACACGGAAGGTGTTATGCGGCAAGTTAATTAGCAAAACACAGTGACAGAGACGGACCCAGCTTCATTCTGTGATGTTAACGGAAAGCTATTTTAACTAACTATGCAAACATACTATTTAAAATGTATTTTGGCATAATCAAAACAAAGTGTATGTATTGATATTTGTGTATATTTATGTGTTTTGTATCTATGTTATTAATGAAACTGATTAGATGAATATAAAATCTGAGTATATATGTTAATAAAACAATTGTTTCATAACAAATAACAATATAAATCCAATGATGATTGTTTGTGGTCAATTAAGTTCATTTAGTTTCCAATATCATCTCCATATGAATATCTTAAGTAAATCAAAATAAACACTTCATTAATAATAATATTGCTTTAAAACCAGCATGCACATGTTACAATAGAAATTAAAGCACCAAGTACATAAAGAAATACATCAGTATTCGCAAAGTAACAAATCTTGCTGTACAAACATATAAATGATCTAATTAACACGTAACAAATGATCATCGCAAAAAAGTCTTGGCTTTATTGCATTTATTATACCAACAAACATATTAAATTGTATTAATACTTCATGAAATCAATTTTAAATGAAATCTGAATAACTGAAATTAGTTCAGCATGGTGTCCTTTCTCGTATTCAAGTAGTTTTCATCCGATCTTCACCAAACTTGGTCAGAGGTTTTATCTAGATGATCTGAAGGCCAAGTTTGAACATGGGCCATGCCGGATCAAAAACTAGGTCACAGGGTCACTTAGTACGTTTTACACATTAAGCATAGTGTCCGCTCTATATTTCAAGTAGTTTAAATCCGATCTTCACCACACTTGGTCAGAAGTTGTAACTAGATAATGTGTAGGTCAAGTTCGAACATGGGCCATGCCGGGTCAAAAACTAGGTCACGGGGTCACTTAGTGTGTTTTTAACCTCACCATGTTGTCCGCTCTCTAATTCAAGTAGTTTTTAACCAATCTTCATCAACATTGGTCAGATGTTGTATCTTGATAATGTCTAGAGCAAGTTTGAATATGGGTCATGCCGGGTCAAAACAAGGTCACGGGGTCACTTAGTGCGTTTTAAACATCACAATGTTGTCCGCTCTCTAATTCAAGTAGTTTTGATTCAATCTTCACCAAACTTGGTCAGAAGTTGTATCTAGATGATGTCTAAGTCAAGTTTGAATATGTCTCATGCCGGGTCAAAAACTAGGTCACGGGGTATCTTAGTGCGTTTTAAACCTCACCGTGTTGTCTGCTCTCTAATTCGAGAAGTTTTCATCCAATCCTCACCAAACTTAGTCACACGTTTTATCTAAATGATCTCTAAGACAAGTTTGAACATGGGCCATTCCGGGCCTAAAACGAGGCCACGGGGTCACTTGGTGTGTTTTTTAACATTCAGCATGGTGTCCGCTCTCTAATTCAAGTAGTTTACATCCGACCTTCACTAAACTTGGTCAGAAGTTTTATGGAGATGATCTTAAGGCCAAGTTAGAACATGGGCCTTTCTGGGTCAAAAACTAGGTCAAGGGGTCACTTAGTGCGTTTTAAAAATTAAGCATGGTGTCCGCTGTTTTTTGTGAAGACGACATGCAAAATATTATGTGTCAATGCGGCATGTGGGGGTATTCGTCACGCCTGTGACAAAGCTCTAGTTGTTATTGTTTAAATTACCAATACAAAATAAATATCACATGCGAAGATTTTTTTTTAAATATTTAAGAATCATCTTCAGAAAATATCGAGCGGTATGAAATGATAATGCTTGCACAGCCGTTTTGGTAATTGTAACAGTAATTGTTCAAACAAAACACTCATGCTTACTTAAGTTGTTTGCCTTCGCTTTTAAACAAAATGTTATATGCGCAATATTGCCACTTCAAATTAAGAAAATTACACATTTGAAAACATAAACATTGTAAATGCTTTTAAATGAAATTTATTGTTGGTTGCGGTGGAAACTAAGAAATACAAAGACCACAATACGCAAGTTTGATCTTTTCGATGTTAATGAATAATTTCATACATTTATATAAATACAATTCGTACATTTTCAAATTTACATATAATGCAATTCTACTCTGTTTATTGTACAACATTTTTACTACGACGCTTGACGTATTTTTAACTCAAGTAAATAATTTATAAACAGAGAACATTTATGCACCTGTAAGAGGTTTTATACGGACTTAACCCATTTATGCCTAGCGTCTAGAAAAAAGGCCTTGGCAAACAGCGTAGACCCAGATGAGAGGCCGCATAATGCGGCGTCTCATCAGGGTCTGCGCTGTTTGCTTTAAGGAATTTCTGTTAAAAATATTCTAAATATAGAAATAAATATACTGTACTTCCCTAATTTTGGAAATAAATGTATCCAATTTAGAAGGATGGGAGAGTCCACTAGGCATAAAATGGATTAATCCACAAAAAAGCCCGTTGCTATAGGCTAAAAAGTCGGAGATTGAACAATCAAAAAAAAACAAACTAAGAGACCATTTAGGCGATTTGCAAATCAAAACATAGTTCCACAGAAAAAAAATATTCGTAGAAAAATATGCAACGTTTTCTGAAAACTTAAGTAGCAATGTGTCATATTTATGTAGTAATGAAGCAGATGATTTGTGTTTAAATAATGATTTCAACTTTGAACTTGTTGAACTCCCAGAATCGTACAAACCTATATATGTTGAAGAAGTAAACAATGTAATACAACATTAAACAAAAAATAAACCATCAGGTAGTGGTTGTATTTTGAATGGTTATGTTCTATAGTGATATATTGTCAGCACATTTGTGCGATGTGTTCAGTGGTATTTTCTATCGGGCTTCTTTCCCGAAAAATGGAAAGAAGTTGGTATAATCCCTTTACATAAAAAGGTGCTCTTAATGGCGTTAATAACTATAGAGGCGTTACTTTAGTTAGTTGCTCTCCGAAATCACTTTTATTTCGGATGAGCAGCTCGGATTTAGGAAAGGTTATTCAACTGTTGATGCTATTTATATCTTGATTTCGATAGTTGAAATTATTTAAATGAAACTTAAACGCATGTATGTTATAAAAGTCGATATGTTAAAATGTTTTGATAATAAATAGCACAATGCATTATGGTTGAAAATGTTAAGTCTGGTATACAAGGTAAATTGCTTAGAATAGTGATATGTACAATGTATGCGAATGTTAAGTCTTCATCCAATGCAGATTATATTAGTTATGCGGTTGGGCTGAATCAAGGGGTGGTAATGTCGCCGATTTGTGTATTCATTATTGGTTGAAAGCCTTGAAGTATACCTACAAGATAACATAATCTCTGGTTTGAATATCGATGCTATTATTTTGATTTTACTATTATTTGCATTTGATATTCGGTAAGTCACCTGCTGACGTCGGATCACATTTAGTCGGATTATATGTATACTGCTTAATTTATATCTGTACTGAAATTTTTGTGGAGTAAATGTTAACACTGCTAAAACGAAATTAATGGTATTTCGAAAGGGAGAAGGTTTAACACAAAAATAACAAGAAATATCTTTAAAAAAGATATACGGCGTTGATTGTGGTCGATGTTTATGAACGATCAAAAGTTATCTCCATGAGATAAAAAGTAGCGGATGCCTTTTTTCTGCGCAGTTCTTAGCTACATCATAAGCAAATCAATTACGGGGTGTTGCGCCAGATTTCGTGGCTTATTTTGCTTTATGTGATATTATTACTCAGATATCTATATTTACAGAATAGAAAAACACAAGAAACATGAAAATAAACGAGTGCATATAGGTCAGCCGGCAATACTCGAATCTTATTTAATTGAATAATTATAGTATAGTGAATTATTGTGCTCATGCTTAATAAACTGGTCTAAATGGATAAATATTTCTAATTAATTTTATCAAAATTGGTCCTTATCATGCAAATGTTGAAACCATATTAAAAATCGATGATTGACATACCACAATAATATCGCCGAATATCTTTATTTAGTATCTTTCTGATCAAAACAGACTTCAAGTGCACAAAGTTTACGAGACGGCGTTTATATAAAGATTTCTGCAACTGACCGCAAACTGACCTTGATACCTTGCGGATTGAATGCAATGCATTACAGTCACTACGTTATTGTCAGTAAGACCGTTGTAACACAATGATCGCAACCCCTTTTGCGAACTCCGGTGATGAACTGTATATAAACTCTGACTTTCACAAATGGCCGCTTTTGCGCTGGTAATTCTCTGAAAATAAAAGGTGAACGCACAAACTGTATTTATTTGGAAAATTGATTGTAAAACTGTTCTATCTATTGAGCCTTTTCATTAGAGATAAAATTGTTTCATGCAGTAAAACAGTGTTACAAAGACGCGGATATGTTTCCAATGTTCTGGTGTTATACTCAAATCAGCCAATGGAATAAATGAAGTGTATTCATTCGTACCTAGCCGCGGGAAATTTTATTTGAGTATTATTGGACACTTACAAAGGTCAAGTCAGGGTGAAAAGCTGGCTTAATACAGCTTACGCCGAAAAAATGCATACACTGGTAATGATATTGAAGTAGTTATTAACTTAAATTAAATAGGCACAGTGCTGAATTAGACTGGAAGTTCAAAATAAAACCAAGAAAAAAGCCCTTTGTAAAGCCCTTTCAGCCAAGAATACATTATTTATAAAATGCCATAATGACTTCGATATCAAACCAAAAATATTATGTCAGTTGTTTGACTCACTGGTGGGTTCTATATCAAATAATGGCGCACAAGTATGGGGTTTTACAAAGATAGATGACATTGAACAGATAGTTTTAAATTTCCAAACGATTGCTTCAGGTTAAAATAAATACATGTATGGTTGTTGTTTAAAGAGAATTAGGTAGATATCCATAGTATTAAACAGGTTTGTTAAAATTATACAATATTGGTTTAAAAAATCTAAACACTGAAAATAAAAGTATGCAAATAACTTACAAACGAGCTTTAAACAATTGTAATAATAATAATAAGGTTATACAAAGGGTGTCTCACGTGTCAAGAAAATCCATAAACAAGCAAATTCGTTGAATTGATATTCCCCGCCAATATGCTTTTGGACACAAAAGTGTTATATTTGACACTCAAAAAAGATTTTTAAGATACAAAGGGCCATAACTCCGTTATTAGCAGATGGCGTACAATGCTATTTGGCTTGCATCATCCTCTTTTTTATATACATACCCATACCAAGTTTAAATGAAATCCGCTAAAGCACTTCCAAGATATAGCTCCGGACACACACAAAAAGCATTTTTTCAAGATACAAAGAGCCATAACTCCGTTATTAACAGATGGTGTACAATGCCATTTGGCGTGCATCAATCTATTATCCATATATATATATACACATACCAAGTTTCAATGAAATCCGCCAGAGCACTTCCATGATATGGCTCCGAACGGACGGACGGAAAGATGGAAGGACGGACGGACAGACGGACAACGCGAAAGCAATATCCCTCCGCCTATAGCGGGGGATAATAATTATGGAAAAGGTTATTCATTTAAAAATCCAAACGTTTTGCAAGTAAATAGTTTTGTAAGAGAGTTAAAGGGGCCTTTTCACAGATTTTGGCATTTTTTAACTTATTCATTAAATGCTTTATATTGATAAATGTAAACATTGGATCGTAAAAGCACCAGTAAAAAATCAAGAATAAAATTAAAAAAAGGAAAAGAACATTGCCCGGAGCAGGTTTCGAACCAGTGACCCCTGAAGTCCTGCCAGAGTCCTGAAGTAAAAACGCTTTAGCATACTGAGCTATTCCGCCGTGTACACATTAGTGACGTATTTTATACCTTATATAAGCAATCTTCGTAGTTTCACAAAATTTAACGACAAAAACAGAACTCTCCAAATTATTCAATCGTTTCGCGTTGCAACGCTTTATAATTTTTAGGTTTTAAAATCGTCAAAAGATGCATATAATGGCTATATTAGAGCATGGTAAATGTTCAGTATTACTGTTTCCTCACAAATATCAAAACTAAAACGAAAATTTGCGGATCTGAAACAACTTTTTTCAATTTTGTCAATTTACCAAAGCGTGAAAAGATCCCTTTAAAATGTAGATTTGTTTACAATTTTAAACAAAGTGATATAGTAAAATAAATAACAGTCCTGTATTAGAAATAATAATAATTTTAAACCCCTTTTGAATATGAACAAGACTTATTTCCAAGACGTCTGTGTTTACTTTTTGTAAGAATAGTGACCCAAAGTGACAGATATGCACAGAACAACATACCACGAAATGAACGTTATTGTGTATGTTGTAATGACACTGATTAAGAAGACGAATACCATTGTATATGTATATGCCGATGTTTAAATAAACTGATTAAAAAAAAACAATAAGCAATATATTTTATATTAACCCATCTGTGTATACACTCCACAAATTATTAGTTTTATATCATAGATTTGTAATTTCAAATGTATGTAAATATATCAAAGAAGCTTAAGTTTTATGAAATACGATCCTTAATAATACTGTTTAATCGATTTCACCACCCCCTCGATAGAGCTTACTTGTTCTTAGTATAGATTGTGTATATTTGTAATTGTATGTTTAATGGACTTTTATGTTATTTAATATTATGTTAGTATTGGCATTATCGTGACATAAAACAATGTGTATACTTCAGTATGAAGGCGATATACTATTGTATTAGTCTTAAAAAACTGTCTGTCTTTCAAAAATAAATAGATAAATAAATTATTTGACTTTGAAGTCAATATTGACATTTCGAAAATATTAATAAACTGTTATAGCAACAATGTGTTCCTATAAGGGACCTTGTCACAGCTTTTGGCAGATATTGAAGTTTGTCATTAAATGCTTTATATTGATAAACGTTAACATTGGATTTAAAAAACTTCCAGTAAAAAATAAGTATAAAATTAAAGAAAGAATAAAAGTAAGCCTCAACTGGGCTCGAACCACTGGAGTAAAAGTTTAACGCTAAGGCCACTCGGCCATCCGTGCTCATACAATGAGTGTTGTATTTTATACGTAATATAAGGAATCCTCGTAGTGTAACAACCGACAATGGCAAAATGTTTTTAGGTTCATTGTCGATATCGCATGCATAGTAGAATTTATTAAATGTATTTTGGAAAATAAATTATTGTGTGTGTTTTCTTTTAATAACTTATTAAACTATTTAAACGTATTTTAATTGTTATTTTCGAAAGAACATACACGTTTCTGGTAAAACGACAAAAAGCACGCCTGTCTTTCTCCATGAAAGTGCTATTTGACTTAGTTCAAATTGTTCAAATTAAAGTGATATTATGAGCATCCAACATTTTATAGTTTTCTATCGCAACCGTTGTTTATTTTTGGTGTTTTCACTTCATATACACTTATATTTGTTAATGCAGCATCAACATACTAAAACAATATCCCGAAAAGAGAAAGAAATAATGCATTTGAATATCAACCGTACTTTCGTTTGACAACTGGTCATGCATATACGATGTGAACCTAAATTTAGTTTTAGTGCAGATTCGTTCATACGACACAAAGAAACGATTTTGTTTTAAGGATCATTTCGCCTAACGGGACTGGGTGGGTCACGAAAGATATCGAATGTAAAATATATTTTTATAAACAACTGGTAGCAAGATGAGTTGCAGATAATTAATCATTAACTACATTTTAACTAACTCTTTTGACCTGTTAATTCTTTTCAGCTCAATTAAACAGTGAAAAATGCCCATAATATCACTTTAAGTTAAAATATTGTATAATGTTCCCAAATATCAAACACTATGAACAAATCCTTGAAAAGTGAACTATACAAGTAATAAGATATGCATTGAGATAATTGTTGTATAATCCTATATGTAAATCCAAATATAGTATACGTTTGTATTGTGTTTGCCCCGTGCTTCTACCCATGACGAGAGTCATATAGCGATTGGTCTGTCTGTAGGTTCGTTCTTCCGTACGTTAGTATTTGGGTAACCCTAAATCAAAAGTTTCGTAAAACATCAATTATTCGCCTTGCCAAACTTTTGTTACTTGCATGGATGTTAGATATGAACACTCTCAACACACCAATTGCACATGCCTTCATTTTGATCTCGATATTGACCTAAATTTTAGATAAAGGTTGAGAAGGTTAAAATTCTTGGTAAATCAAAAGTGATGCGTTTTGTTGAACATCAATACCTCTTGCCGAAAAGCTTTGATACTTGCGTGAAGGTTTTCTACGAACACTGATATTTGCCGACCTTTGGGCTTCGAAGCACAGTGTCAAAAATGTTAGTAAACCGTACATATATGTTATCTATGAACAATCTCAGTTTGCATACAACCCTTACCTCAATATAACCTTGACTTTAACCTGCTTTTGGGCGTAGACTAATTAAGAAGATCCACAATCACGCGTGTCTTTCAACACCTAAATGATTCATACAAAGCTTTTACATGTGCATTGATATCTTTTGACATTATAAACACACCTTCATCCTCTGATGTGACCTTTCTTCTATTGATTTTGACCTGCCCTTCGACGAAGACTAATTACAAATGTCAAAAGTCTGTGTTAACTCAAAATGACGCTTTCTCCTAAAATCAATACCGCTTGCCACAAAACTAGGATACATGCATATATGATACTATGAACTATTTCAACACACCCACATAACCTGACCTCATTAAGTTGAGAAGGCTCAAATCTTTGGTTAAAAAAAACATGTTTCGATTTACATCAACACTGCTTTCTACAAAGCGTTGATACTGTATATGATGTAATTAAGATGTTATTTAAGAATACTATTTACCCACGTTTTTCACCTTATCTTATATTTACTTTGACATTTAAATACTTTCGGCTTTATCTCTAAGATATTTATTCATGATTAACATAAATTGCCCATTCGATGTATATCATTGCTACTTCTTAAAGGCTTTTATACTTCCATCAAACACTCGCAACGCTTGACCTCATTCGACCTAGTTTTGGGCTAAGACTTCAAATAGGCCAATAAATAGATACTGACAATGCTTTCTACAGAAGCATCATCGTTTAATTATCCCAGCATCTTTCTCGTGTTTTTAATGGATTGTGGCTGTCCGAAACCTGGTACTTGATGGAAAGCATTGATTTCTTTTGCTATACACCACATCCTTGCTCAGCGTAAAGCCTATATTTTTATAAATTGATGTGGGATGGTTATCATAATTGGGACACTTGAATTTACGGAACAATAATTATTCATTTCCAGACAGTGGTCAGCACTCACGGTGAGCGCCCGCAGAAATAATTGCTCTTTCAAATAATTCCTTGACAACGGTTTATTTAAGAAATTGCATCAATTTGTCAAAGAGCGCCTCTAATATCAATACATTAATTTGAAATAGTTTTGAAACGGTGTTGCCAGCAAAATAGTTTTGCAAGCAAGCCATTTATAATTTGATCAGCGAAACTTTCAAAAAGACTATATAATAAAACTAGGAGTATGATTCTTTCGTATGTACCTGTTATGAGGAGTCAATTATAGTGTTCATTGATTCGGCTTACAGCGATAAATATTTGTGAATCGGTATACGTCAAAATAGACAGACAGGCGAACTGCAATACCAGGGATTTTTCTGCCTATTTTGGGAAAAGGAGTATGACCAAATTGGGAATTTTTTATCGATAAAATTGGCCATTTTTGTAATTTTTGCTTCGATGAAACGGCTCATTTGGGAAAACTTGTGAATTTATCATGCTTAAATAAGTTAGTGGTTTAACAAATAAATTTGTTTTTATTTGTTATTTTGTTTTCTTTATATAAACAGATGCAATATTGGGCATGTTCAACGTGTATTCAAGTACTGCAGTTTTGTTTTTCAGTTACAGTTACACTCTGAGATAAGAACTGAACAGTCAAAACCTTAAAGCAGATATTTTTTACCAAAACAAACACTGGTTAGTCATACAAGTTATAAGACACTTCATTAAAAAAAAAAAGTTTTGGTTTGGTTCGGTTTGGGATCGGGTCCGTTTCCTTTGGGAGTGCCTCCGTTTTCCGGAGGCGCAGACAGTGAATACACACAGAAGACTATCAAATATTGTTTGTTAATTACTGTGTTCTGTGAGGTCTATGGTACTGATATATGTTGTTGGTGGTAGTCTTCATGAGTATCGCTAATTAACAACAACATCATATTATGGCAACCGATGTATACCACCGACAGGGCACTGAACAAAAGATGTATTATGTTATATTAACAGACATTAACATGGTACTTTAGCCGAGTAATTGACATTTCACGTATAAATGAACCATTACCACGGTACTACCAACAATATCATGCATGATATTTAAACAAAAACATCGACATGGTACTAGCAACAGATACATTGAACTTACTAGCACAATATCATTGATACAATAGTACCAATGTTATAACTGACATTTCACTTCAGCATTATTATTTACATGAAAATACCAATATAATTATTTACATGTTATTTAACATAATAACTGGCATTTGATATCAGCATAATTATAAACAAGGTGCATTAACAGAATAATTGACAACAGATTTATGGACATGGTATAAAACCACAATTATTGGCATTCTACATTAACATAATCATTGACATAGTTTTAAGGAGAATTATTGACATCTAACTTACTGCTTACTTCAGCTAGATAACAAAAGAAGTTTGATCTTCAATTTGTTTATTCAGTCACAGGGCTATGTATGTGTTCATTGAACTATGGTGCAAAAAGATTGTATGCTGTCAACGTTATTCAAAGTCTTTTTACGCGCGGTACAATTCCCAAATGGTGTCGATAAACCATTTCATGAAATATCTGATAAACGTTGATACATTTAACTACAACATATATTTATATAATCTTCAAATATATTCAGGTCAGCATACCATCAAATAAAGTATCAACTTTGAAAACAATTCATTGTTAATGCAATTTTTAACAAACGTCTACATGCTCAGCATGACATTTAAATCAAATCACAATAGACAAATCCCCTTATAGCCATTGACGTCCTTTGTTTTTGTTTGTTGAATTGTTGTTGTTTTTCTTTTTTATTTGATATTTACAATACTTGTTTAGCAAGCAGGTTTGATCAGGGCTTTAAACAGTCTAAATTGGTCCAAATTGTAGCCCAAATATACTAGATGATGTTTGCCTCTGTTAGTGAGAAAAGGTATTTTGTAAGTGATAAGGATACAATATACGTATCAAAATATCTAATTTCAACGAACGTCCGCAGTTTGTGTCTTAAATAAACATAGCTGACATTTGTATAGCCTTTTTCGTACATGACCAGTAAAATCATTAGCCCTCTTTCATAAGAAAACAGCGGATACTTAGTTTTTTAGTAGCGCTGAAACGTGATGTTTTTTTATCCGGTCATGACCAAATTTTCAAACAAATTGCATTTTCATACAATATCAAAATTTTCTTAATTGGCTTTCAAATACCAGAATTTGGGCGCAATGTTTACAAGAAACTTATCCACAAAAATGCAATTTGAAATATGTACACTGTTTTGTCTAATCATGAACGAGCTAATACCGTGCGGTTTGACCAAAAGGCTTTAATTAAACTAAGTTCAAACAAAATATGTGTTGATCATAATCCTCATCAGTCGTGTCAACACATGTACCTGTCTGATATGAGACAGTATTGCAAGCTAAGTCATTCAACTGTCAGAGCTGTTGTCTGTCGTCGATTGTGCTAAGGTTAACGATTTATATCATCCATTTGCTACTATCCCATAGGATGCAGCACATTCCTCAAAATATACCGAAGTTTACACTTTGAACACACGATAACATAGTATAAGCCCCATAAAATGAATCACGATAGGGCTACTGTATAATTCATCATCTCTGTTCAGCTTTCTTTGAACATTATTTGCGAATATAACCTTAACCTTATAATATTTAAGTGCTATTGTTTTATAAAGTTGTTAATGTTTAATGAATTTTAAATATGCTTTTTTTCTTGTAACAGATATTGAAGATATCAGCTGAGAACGAATGGGAAAGGCCAAAATCAGTCAGGAAATTAAAAGCGGTCAAGGTGTTGAGTAAAGAAATAGAAACACCAATGCCACTAACACCGGTCAAAGATTTGTCTACAAAAGGCAGGTAAATATAGAATATTCGCATTGTTCTTAATACACGTTGATATAATTAACATCATAATAAAACGAAGACTTAAATTTAATTACTGAAGGGCAATTACCACCCCCTTCCTCACAGGTTGTGTGCGTAGTTGTATGTGTTTTGGTGGGCAATTTCGTTTGTTGTAAATGAAAAGACCAGACAATACATAAGTAGAAATGATTATAATGATCCACACATCTTGATGTGGGCTAATGCATATCGCCAGATCATAGGTCAAGGCCGATAAGGATATTAATCTATGCGTATATTCCTTATTTGGATATACATATATTATTTTGTTCGAGGTAGAATTGTTTAACTTGTGAACCGTCTATATCCTTCATTTAAATGTTCAATCTTCATTAAACTTGTTCATAAACATGTGTCCGCATTGTATCACGGCCGAATTCGGAACTATGTCGCGTGGAGTCAAAAACTAGGACAATATGTCAAATAGAATGAAAACAACCTTTGTTGACCCAAGAAGTCACATTTTTTACAAATCAACATGAAACTGCTCAGAACAGTAGTTAATATAATATTCCCGCCTTAAAATGGTTTGATCCTCTATATACATATCGTCGAAAACGTTTGGCTGTGTACCGACTTTGGCTATATTCAAACATTGTAAACACTTTTGAAGTTATCGTTCTAGTCTGTTGAAAAAATGGCCATATTTGGGATGTTGTAAACACTCAATAAATCACATTTTATCATAATGCCTACACAAATTGTTCTGCGCATTAACTTTAAAGCCATTTCGACTGAGTACAAATGGTTTTCGTCTTTTGAACAACAGCACCATCAAAGAGTGTTTTCCTTGTCTTACAAGCTGATAGCCACCAACTGCTCAAAACAGTTAAGTTTCTCGGATCTCATGTTAGCCGAACGACCTTTTAGCCGCCGTTGTTTTTGCTTAACAATTTTTTGGTTTAGTTATTTTTTCTTCAAAATATCGTGGTTAGAAGCCCAAAATTGATCATCATACATATGTATGTTTTTGTATGATATTAACAATCATGAATTCCATATTTTCGTTAAACATATGTTTACAGACAGGTTATATGTCCTATATACAGTAAATATATATAAGTGTTGTATATAATCCTAACTTTAACAAAATAGTTCACAAAGCTATATATTTCAACGGTTGAATCTGTGAAATAAATGTTCGTGCTTGTTATAGGTACGACTACATATCGGTCATATACTTGTATATAATAAAATTGTTTTAGAAGTAAAAGACTTGCCTGTAACAATAACAAGTCATTAATATAAAACCAAGATTCGTGTTTAAACTGTTAATACAAAAAGTCATAGCTCAACCCGCTAACGTAATGTGAGGTATCGAAAACCAATGTACGAATTTCAGAATATTAATGTATTAAATTGAAGTGTTTGAGGTTTTACAATGTGGTTTTCATTGATAATTTATTTTAGCGTCGTAAGTTCATGTGTTCTAAAATGTTTATGGCATCTGCGACCATCGAACAATCAGTGACATTTGTCCTGACGATATCAGCAACCCAGATACTACGTTACGTATGAGATTATGGCTCTCAGACATGCAACTTGAAGCCGAATGAAAGACACATTTGCGTCATAATAGCATAAGTGCGTCCATTCTACACGCCATGCACGCATACAACTTCCGTTTTAACACATTTAAGTAGTATTACGTACAGGCTTTCATAAAATAAGAATTCTTAACGTGTCTTATAAAGGAACATACTATATTGTACGATGGTAAAAGTTACTACATAAATAGTGTTCACTATATGAAGACGTTAATAAAACTTCGCGAAAGCACGTAATTTGATCAGTTCATGACCCACGGGTGAAACCTAATAAGGCACGTCAAACTCAAACGTATGAAACTTTCTTTCATGTGTTACTTAAGTATAGGCGTAACTGTTCCCATGGTGCAACTGAGTAATAGATGTGACCAACGAATGGGTGTAAGTGCGTGTAACTGACCTACGTGAATAGCATGCGCACGGAGTTTAACTTACTGGAGATTCTTACCTTCGGATGTAATTAATTAAGTATTTAACAAAATTATTGATAATACGAGAATTGTGGGTGTAACTGATTCACGGATGTTACTGACGTATAAGTATACCTTTAATACTTGTGATTGATTCTGGCTTATGGATGTAACTAACATAAGAGTGAAACTGATTTATGAGTGTATCTGACTTAAGGATGTTAGTTACTTATGGGAGTAACTAACTTATGGGTGTAACTGACTGTAAGATGTTTTTGACGGAGTTGAACGGACTTTACGGAGTTTAACTGCATTATGAATGTACGTGACTTATAAGACACGTAAGAGTGTAAATGTTAACTGACTCAACTGTTTACTTGGCGTATGGGTGTATCTGATATATTTTACTTGTTGGTGTAACTGACATGGGCGACTTATTTGTGTAACTGACTTATGCGTGTTACTGACTTATTGGTGTCTATGACTTATGAGTAACTTATGAATGTAACTGACCTATTGGTGTCTATGACTTATGAGTAACTCAAGAATGTAACTGACCTATTTGTGTCTATGACTTATGAGTAACTTAAGAATGTAACTGACCTATTTGTGTCTATGACTTATGAGTAACTTAAGAATGTAACTGACCTATTGGCGTCTATGACTTATGAGTAACTTATGAATGTAACTGACCTATAGGTGTCTATGACTTATGAGTAACTTATGAATGTAACTGACCTATTTGTGTCTATGACTTATGAGTAACTTAAGAATGTAACTGACCTATTGGTGTCTATGACTTATGAGTAACTTATGAATGTAACTGACCTATTGGTGTCTATGACTTATGAGTAACTTATGAATGTAACTGACCTATTGGTGTCTATGACTTATGAGTAACTTATGAATGTAACTGACCTATTGGTGTCTATGACTTATGAGTAACTTATGAATGTAACTGACCTATTTGTGTCTATGACTTATGAGTAACTTAAGAATGTAACTGACCTATTGGTGTTTATGACTTATGAGTAACTTATGAATGCAACTGATTTATTGTTGTCTATGACTTATGAGTAACTTATGAATGTAACAACTGACCTATTGCTGTCTATGACGTATGAGTAACTTAAGAATGTAACTGATTTATTGGTGTCTATGACTTATGAGTAACTTATGCATGCAACTGATTTATTGGTGTCTATGACTTATGAGTAACTTATGAATGTAACTGACCTATTGGTGTCTATGACTTATGAGTAACTTATGAATGTTACTGAATTATTGTTGTCTATGACTTATGAGTAACTTATGAATGCAACTGACCTGTTGGTGTCTATGACTTATGAGTAACTTATGAATGTAACTGACCTGTTGGTGTCTATGACTTATGAGTAACTTATGAATGTAACTGACCTATTGGTGTCTATGACTTATGAGTAACTTATGAATGTAACTGATTTATTGTTGTCTATGACTTATGAGTAACTTATGAATGCAACTGCTTTATTGTTGTCTATGACTTATGAGTAACTTATGAATGTAACTGAATTATTGGTGTGACTGATTTTTGTGTCACCAATGGGCGTAACTGACTTGTGGGTGATACCAACTTACAAGTGTGGCCTTTTTAGTTGCATATACAAATTGACATTTTGACATTGAGTGCATAACTACGACGAATACATAAATTATGCGAACATGTATCCTGTGTAATGACTATTATATCATTTTCAAATTGGTTTTTATGCCCCTGGTAGGTTGGCATATAGCATTTAAACTGTCTGTTCGTCCGTTCGTCCGAAAATTTTAACATTGGCCATAAATTTTGCAATATTGAAGATAGTAACTTGATATTTGATATGCATGTGTATCTCATGAAGCTGCACATTTTGAGTGGTGAAAGGTCCAGGTAAAGGTCATCATTCAAGGTCAAAGGTCCAAAAATAAATCCATGGGAAGTAACAAGCTTTCAAGGGAGATAATTTATATTTATCATTTGACAGGTACAGATCATTTTTACAAGGGAATTAATATTTTTTATTATATCATTTAAAAGAAAATTACTTTCCTTGTAAAAAGTATCTGTACCTGCCAAATGATGAATAAGTAAAATAAATAAAAGCGGCGCAGTAAGGGGCATTGTGTTTCTGACAAACACATCTTTTGTTGTTCATAGTTTAGACTCAGAAGCAAAATCATTGTAAAATGCGTTTGTTAAAAATATTATTGATATGACATTAGTAATTAGTTCTTTGTCTAAAATAAATACAACTTAACGATGTGCTTGAAAGAACTTTGAGCAAGTCTTTAAACATACTTTTTTTCATTTAAATATAATGTTTGAAAAAAAAACAAACTATATATGGCTACACGCGCAGTTAGATACCATAATATATTGAGAAAACGAACTCAAAAAATCGGAAGCTCAATTAGGTCTATATATTTAACCATGTATTAATATAACGCACAGACTGAAAACAAAGTCCTGAAAATGTGTGTCGTGTTTCAACAGATAACATTAACTTGTTTCATAGACGTCGTTGTGATGTAACATGGTATGCTTTAGTCGTCATCGTCGTTACCATCGTTGTCGCTTTGGTAATAATAAAATGTCGCATATTGTTCTTGTTTATGTTTTTCCCATTCATACTTTCAAATACCACAAACACAGCCGTATTATATATGAAATCATTATCATCGATAAACAAATAGTTTATTTTCAGAATATTTGTTGTTCTTAATTTGGTCGAACATCTATACAGATTGCTACGAAGCTTTTATACATGCGTGGATATATATGTACAATCTTATCAAAGCCAAATCATTTGACCTCATTTTGACATTGACACCGACCCACGTATGGAATTAGTCAAAAGATCCCAATCTTGGTTTACCAAAATTGACCATTTTCTTGACATCATAATATCAAAGCTACTAGAGAGATTTGATAATTTCATTCAAGACTTAGAACACTCACATCACCTGACATCCTTTTGACCTTGATATTGACCTAATTTTGAACTAAGACTTATTCAAATGTTCCTAAGAATCGATGCTGACAAAATTCCCAGCATAGTCTTATGGTATGGCTATACAAAGAATATATTCATATACTGTTATTGACTTAAGTTTACGCGCATGTTAAAGATAGGAATTTTATGATCTCCAAGGTTATGCTCATATTTCCTGACGTGATGATATTAACAACATTAACTTAGTTAAATGATTGTGTTAGTATTTAACTGGCATAAACACATCGAAGATGTTTTAGAATAAAGACGCGTCCTCTTATAATATGTCCACGCCAACGTAAAAATAAAGCTGCATCAGTTGGAATTGGTTAATATCTACGTTTATTAAAATGATTGTAATTAAAACATGTGGGGTTGTTGTTGGATTGGTTGTCGGATGTTTAAGTTCAAAAACAACCGAAAAAATTACAATTACAATCTTTTAATATTATACTTTAGTTTTTTACCATTTATACAAACATAAATTTGAAAATCAATTGATATGCTTGAATAAAATGGTAACAATTATGTATTGGGAAGGTGTAATGATAGCAGTTTCAATTCAAAGCAAACACTGATAAAACCGAGCAAAAGAGTTGTATTGTTTAAATATAAATTTAAAATACAGCACTGCACTATAATCTCGTGCATTGACAATCACGCGTAAAAATTAGCTCCCTTGAATGTATCGTAATAAATATTGTTGCACTCAATTCAAACCAGTACTGAACTTCATGTAACATTTCCTTACATCGTGCATATCACTCATTCCGAACGTTGTCCGTGTATGTGCATAAAACTATACAACAAAAAACATTTGGTCGCACACTCTTAAAGGCTCGTAAAAGGTGACAAATCCAATTATTGTGCATAAAGACTGATCTAATATTTACTGGAGTTCAGTAACTCTTGGATAAAAAATGATAATAACACAATGGAAGATATACCCGTTTCATAATTGGAAGAAATGTTTACAACTTTGCAACTAACGTGGTGTGTAACCTAAAAGCGGAGGACGTATGCTAAAAATAGCCGAAAGAAAATTCAAATAAAATGTTATTTTAAACAACATTTTACCAGAAGAACATAACTTATTAGATCAATACAAACGTTTCAATCATTAAAGGCCCTATAAAGGTGACAAATCAAATTTTTATGCATATAAACTGGTCTAATTTTTACCGGATTTCAGTTGCATTAAAAACGCTTATAACACAGCTGATGTGCAACGTTGTCAAGAAGTATTGAAGATATACCCGTTTCATAACTGGAAGAAATGTTTACAACTTTGCAACTAACGTGATGTGTAACCCCAAAGTGATGACGTATGCTAAAATAGCAAAAGAACACTCACTTTGAACTCTATTTTAAACAACTTTTTACCAGCAAGTGTAACTAATTAGATCACTACAAACGTTTTGACCATTATTAGAAGAGACATACTTTGTGAGTGATACCGGAAAACATAAAAAATCAACGATATATTTTTGGTGACCTGATTCACTTTCACTTTCCCGAGTAAACAGCGATGTAAATAAACTGATTGTTAGTAAACACGATTGACTTGGAGGACACTGTATTTTGAGCTCAAAACAAGTTGTATTGCTCATATTTTTATGGTAATGTCCAATAGCATAAATATTTTGTTTTTTGATAACCTTTATATATATAATACGGAAAATATATTTTAAAATCGGTAAATAATTACGGATCTTCACCTTTATAGAGCCATTAAGAAGAGACCTACTTTGTGAGTGATACCGTAAACGTTGAAAATCAACGATATATTTTTGGTGATTTGAGTCAAGGAAGCGTTGCTCTATCCCTAGTGAACAGCGATGTAAATAAACTGATAAACAGTGGAGGGCACTGTATTTTGAGCTCAAAACAAGTTGTATTGCTCATGCTTTTTTTTTTGTTATGTCCAATAGCATATATATATTGTTTTTTGTTTGATAACCTTTTTAAATTAAATATGCAAATTATACTTAAAAATCGGTAATAATTACGGACCTTACTTTTATGAGCCTTTAATACGCGCTGTTGTATGACTAACGCCTTCGTTGTGTAGGGGAGTTCGTCGCTTTTACGATGGAGGTGGATGAAGCCTTTGATTGCATGACGAAGTGGGAGCCCAATCGTTTGACCAATCGCAAATAGCATGCGCAGTTTACAGCAAAGAAATTGGTATTTATATATTGGACAACCAGTTTGTTTGTAGATAAGAACTCCTGTGTGAGTCACCAAGTCAAAGCTCTGAAGGTACTACAGTGTTTCGCTATTGTAAAGCATCGGGTGTTCCACACTTTTCAAAATTTAATTTGTTGTTTATAATCGCAAAGTTGAATAGAACACAAAAGGTTCGAGTGTTTTAATGCAATGAAAAAATGTGTGTGCGGTGTTCAGCATGAATTGTTTCCTATGGATGTTACAGAGATAACACAGTCAAAATATCGCCAACCGTTTCGTAATGATGACAATTTTTTATAAGCTACAGACAGTTAATATCAAAAAGCATTATTTGTAAACAACACAATATGAATATGTTGGTTGTCTTAGTATCGGATAACTGTACCACTGTGAATGCAACTCCAGGACAGAAATGCGATTTAACAATGCAATATGATTAATATAAGGCTCTGAACATAATCCGGGAGCATGACAGAGCAGGAAATGAGCTCACGAAAGTGGAATTTCTCAGCCGAATAGGGAATTGGTTTCGCTCCGTTGAATAGATGCTTTCCGTACATATGCTAACAGCGAAACCCTGTGAACACTTTAGAAGTCGTATTTAATAGAGACGTTTCATAAACATCCCAAACAAAATTAATTCGGTCTGTGGAACAAAATGGTCGTACATGAGTGTAGTTTGTTTCCTTATATGGCTAAAGCCAAAGTTTGTTCACATGACATGTCCAAAACAGTTCAGTTTGCCCGGCTCTCAGATAAGCGCCATTGAGACGTTCAGTCCTCTTGCTTTAGGTTTGACTTGTTTACGGTGTAGTAATGTGTTCTTCCCATATGTCAAGTTTGACAGTCAGAACGTTTATTTCATCTAAAAGTATATTATTACAATACTACACGCACTTTATTCAATATTTTTCTTAAACATGTATAGATAATATGTATATGTATGATAAACAATATATATTTATAAGTATGTAATAGTACGTAAACGTCGATAAAGCTACATTTTAAGTTATTTTTTAACGTTAACTTTAATTGTGATAACCCTTTAATTCCCCGCAGCAAAGCGGATTAGTGCTTTTAGGGATTACATTTGTCAGTCCGTCTGTATGTCCTTCTCTAGTCCTTCTCTACTCGATGTTTTAATATCGGCTGTTTATCTCCTTTATCTTGTTTTCGCCTTAAATACTATAGGGCACTGAGACGATGTGCACAAGGCACGCAGACTCATAGTCAAAGTCGAACTTCAAGTTCAAAAGGCTTGAGTCTCCTTTTTCGTGTTTGTTCTATACATCTTATACCCTTCCAATTATTCACATTAACATTGGCAAAATGTTGAGGTCATGAAGACCACGTGCAGAAGAAATAAGGCAGTTACGCTAGCACAATGACATAGTCAAAATTCAGGGTCAAAAGTGTAAGCCTATTTTCGTGGGCGATAAAATTATCCTGTACCAGTTGGTCGATTTTCATAAAACTTTGAAACAGTGTTTGGTCATTGACGAAGTATGAAGAAGGTATGAGTAATTAAGACCCCCTAAAAATCAGGATCATATGTGAAGAGGAAACGCACGAAACTCCAGTTTCGTTGTCGCCCATACTCACCTATACACTTTAAAGCTATTTAATGATACATGATTAAAATGTCAAGGTTAATGAGAGGGTTTGCAAAATGCTTCAGTCAATCATGTCAGTTTAAAGTTAAGGCAGGGTTCGCCAAAATCGTCGGTCCGCCGGTCCTGACCGGCAAATTTTTCTAAGGACCGACAAGTGATATAAGATAATCGGTCCGACTGACCGACACAATCGGATGAAAAATGGTTTCAAAAAGATCACTCAAAGTGTATAATATGCTATTGGATTAATAGAAGGTAAATGCTTTTGTTCAACTTCTGTCAAAATCCTTTTTTTCTTACCTTCATTTTGATGTTTAAAGTTGGATTAGAATTGACTATCACATGCGAGTTGAAAATCAACGGTCTTTGTAAAAAAAGCAACCGAGTGCGTCCGCCATTTTATTTGTTCCATTTAATTTCTCCACAACAAAAACCGCATGAAAACTTGTTTCAACAGGCATTTGTGAGCACTTCTGTTAAATAGTTTAATTATTATATTGTTTTGGGAAGGATATATTTTAATTTACACACCAACAATTTCTGAAATCAAAATTAGATTTTTCTACCGATGTACTATATTTCGGATATTTTAAAATTCGGACATAGGGATATTTATGTTTTGATTTGTTGTTGATAGTTTGTAGCAATATGTTTTGTGTTATTTCAGACAACAAGAATGGATGGTGGTAATTATCATGGGCCTTTCTATCAAGAAATAGGTGTGAAAGACATTCATTTAATTGAACCTGGAAATCAACCACCTCAGCTAAGAGAAAATATTTTAACAATAGGTGTTGTTTTACTTTTAGAACTTGTGAAATCGGCTAATAAACAGAAATTGAAGTCATCCAAAGTAGTGTGAATGGGTGTGTGCAATTAAGTCAAACTTGATTGGATGTCACCCTCACATTTCAAGAACACGGATTTGTAGAGCTGTGCAGGCTAAAAAACAGTTTGACAAAAAGAAGTCTAAAAAGAATACCTTTGGTTTATATGTGGCTTATTATTAATATCATAATTGTTTAATTATTTCGATTTTGGACATGTTTTTATTGTATTTTAATGTGATAAAAACCAATAAACATCAAAAAGGTACTCTCTTTTGTTGTGTTTTGCTGTTATAGTTTAGTCGGACAGTGGGACTGACAGAAACTGATTCGGACTGACAAAAATTTCAAGTCTGTCAGTCCGAATGACTGACAGATTTTTCAAGTTTTGGCGAACCCTGTTAAGGTTATGCTGTGAGGCCAAACTTCTGAACCTCCATTTTCGTCCTAAATATACCATAATTATGCCCTTTAATGGGTTTTAATTAAGCTTGGTTTAAACGTTCAAATAACTTGTTCGATGTGTAGAAGGCATAATTCAATCAATAATTCATAATTCCAAAGGTCAAGGTCACACAATAAGGTAAATAGTTCATTGATTATTTCCGTATTTCCTTCGTATCTCATATACCTATTGAAAACATTGATGCCAATAAGTAGAAATCCAGATAGCACGAGCTATTCGCGCTTGTTCAAAGTCAAGATCAACACTTTAAGTAAAGCAATTACGGTGGGGAACATACGTATTATGGGTATTACTATAATGTTATATTAAAGGAAAGGAGAGAAATACCGGGAATAATGACAAAGTTAAAAACAAAGCTGACAACAGCTCACGGTTAACGATGAACAGTGAACAAAACAATCTTCTTCTGTAAATCGCTATCGATACACTTATCACATTTAAATGGAAATTCTAAAGGTTTGGAAATCTTGTAACCGATGACCTTCTGAAGGTCGCTGTCATTAATATAATGGTAATATTGGTTCGTGTGTTCTAAAATCGTAATGGCATCTTAGGTCATTCAACAATCACCTTTTAACTGGTGACTTCAGCGACTAAAAACAACCTTGGGTACGATATAATAGCTTCCAGACACGCAACCTGAATTCGAATGAAAGACACCTTTGCGTCATAAAAGCATTAGTGCTTCAATTCTACACGCCCTTTTTGCAGACGCATGCAACTTCTGTTTTAACCTATTTAAGTTGTATTTCGTGCTTGCCTTCATCATCTAGCATTCCGGCAGTGCCTTATAAATTAGTATTTTATATCGTGAGATATTGTAATAAATATTATGTCTAAATATACGGAGACATTATTTATGAATTTGTGAGAACACGCAATTCAATCTGTGAATGGGTTCAACTAACTTAGGCACGTAACTGACATACTGGTAAAATTTCCGTATATATGTTACATTCGTATAACTGTGCATGATCTACAAGCATTAACCATTTATGTAAGTAACCAACACATGGTTGTTACTGACATTAGAGTGCAACTGGCTTCAGAGTGCAACTGGCTTCCGAGATATCTGTAATATATGGTGTATGGCTTTAGAGGGTTATGGACATATGGGGGAAATTGAGTTACGGGAGTAACAGTAACTTACTAAGCGGTGTAGTTCTTGTCTTAAGTATAATACATTTTTACGATGCGATTGAAGATATAGAGAATACTAGGTTAGCGTTGAATACAGAGAAGTTTATGTTGCGAGGCTTAGAACGCCGGAAGCGCGAGCCTTGGCGAGCGCTTTCGGTGTTCGAGCCGAGCAACATAAACTTCTCTGTATTCAACGCTAATCCTAGTATTCTATTTATCCCATTTGATTTTTTTTCAACGTGACATTTAACATAAATAGATCTAATAACCTTAACAATAATTTTAATTCAGTCATAAAAGCGCTTAAAATCTAACAAATGTAACCATGCGTAGTGATATACATGTATTTGTTCTGGTACGCAAAATAGTCTTTAAAAAATTCACACACAAACTGTAAAACAAGTAAAAATATCACCATATGCCTACATTCAATTTTACGCAGTATGCGTATTTTAACACATTACGACCGCGAAAAGAAGATTTTTTCTTTACTATAATTCATTTTATTTTCGAAAGAAAATGATCAAAATACAATATGGCGGCGATTGCTCCTGACAAAATGCTGTCGATGTCAACATACATGTACACCATCAACGACCTAGTTCTGGCTACCATAACTTTAAATGTCGCTTTTTATGATTTTTGACTGGCGCGACTTTGTACAGGTCTGTCAATACTAAATAAACTGTACACTGAAGTTTCTTTAGCTATCGACGACCTTGACAATTTTGACGAGTAAACAGACAATTGCAGCGACTGACACTTTATTTTACAAAATATACAGGGCAATACGTTTTCCGACTTCGGACGACGAATTTAAGGACGCGCAGAACGTGTTTTTTTATATAATGTTATGGGTATGCCGTGTGTGATCCGATGCATCAATGGCGCCCATGTTAAAATCATTTCCCCGAGAACAGGGAACGACAAAAGTACAAACAAAAATCAAAACACGTAAGAACTAGTATCTTACCTTTAATAATCCTTTAAAATCCATCTAATAATCCATTTAACTCAATAATTGACGATTTTGCCTCTAGGGTCTTTAATAATTATTTCAGCATATTTAATTAAAGACCCTTATGCCATTCTATCACTTTATTCAAATGAGTTTATGAACGCGATAAACTTTCTTCTTCGTCACACGCTACGTCATGTGCTCTACATTACTGCTGTTCAAATGAACCGGAGCAGTTTATCTAATAATAGCCGTTGGTAAAGTCGGTTGCATTTGCAGATTTCTGCATACAAACATAATTATGTTTAAACTTGCACAATGTTTTATTTATCATTGGTAAATGCCCTTATTGTACGAGAAAATAATTTAATATATAAATACACAAAGAATGGAAAACCTTCCAGTACACAACAGATAAATGAGTAGAAAATACCCGTGTACAAAATGGGACGTTCCAAATTCGAGTGTGTTGCTATTTTTACCATCTTATACTTTACACAGCTCTATGCCTAACGTGAATTAAATAGGAAAGCAAACATAGCAGATTATTCATGAACTGTGCGATATGTGTATGGCTTGTTGTACATTCTTAATATTTAAGTTAAATGTCAAAAGTATATGGTTTGGTTATAAACAATGCACATTACACGAAAGAAGGAAAATGTGATCAATTGACAATTCAGATATGTCGACATACAGTACATGTAGAAAACATGTGAAATAAGTCGCGTTTATAATAAATCGTCAAAAAAATGGGGAAAATGACGCAATAAGTATGTCATTTTATGACGCCATCAATCAGCTGATTCATTATACGAATGGCGAAAAATTATGTCATATGACTGGATTTAAAGGTTGAAACAGGGACCTATACAATTTGTTTGTATAGGTCCCTGGTTGAAGGTCGTATAATTTTGAAGCTTAAGTTTTGTCGACTTTGTTTCTTATGAAAAATCATTCAGTGGTAAATATAAATAAAAAATAACAAAACAAAAATCGTGTAATTTTATATTTTATTTCAACATTTCTTTTGGTGAATATGTCATATATATTTTTTTCTGCAAAATATGCACACTTTCTTCTAATGGGTGACCTTAAAATTCGATCAATGAACCAAACAATATCGACCTAATTTTAGCGCATATCGCATGACGTCATTTAAAAAGTAGTCCGTGCACGCGACAGGTATATTCCACAGTGTTGAATACAAGCAAGTATATTTCACAACGTGTTATACCGTCAATGTCGCGGTGAAAATGGGATAAAACATTAAACAATGCTTCTTAACATGTTTAATTGACGTATATTTTTTGAAGAAAATATTTAAACATACATAGATTTAAACTTAAACTTTCTTCGCCATTTATAATAAGATACCATGTGAGAAAACAAAAGCAGTAAACACCAGCTAAAACATCTGTACAAAGTGTAGCATGTATCAACGGATAAAAGGCAGGCTGGGCATAACTTGCAGAAAATGCACATGACGTCTTGCGTGTGTCAACACAATTTCTATGTCCATGGACGCATTTAAAATCAACATGTGGTCAAACAGAAAATAATATTTCAGTCGTGATCGTCATTAAAAACGTTATAACTTGTGTATCATGTTTTTGATTCGTATTTCCGATTCATACAATCAATCTCACAAACATAGCCGTATCAAATAAAAAATAATTATCAACGATACAAATTAAATTTATTATCATATTTTTTTATTTTTTTTAATTTTCAGGCTGGACTTTCATTGGTGTAGTGACCAAGAATCCGCACTTACGTCATCACAATTACAAGGTCACATTTCGTTACTTGTTAGAAATTGCACCATAGATTACATTTCCTGCAGAAGGATATTGGTTGAAGTCTGCCAATCCAGTTTAAGTACCAGTGGCTGTCCAATTATATACACTAAGACCCGATTTATGTTCTAGGTTATTCATGTTCTACGGTAATAACCTTGATGACAGGAATGGACGCCAAATTAACGATATACTCATAGGATATGCTTTAGGTAAACTTGAATCGCATCACTCGCAAACCTATATCTCATTGAAAACCCCTAATCTAATTAAGTCTGTGATTTTTAGGACATAAATATAAGAGTATATATATGAATCTATTAGTGTCACTCATACTGATTATAATGTGTATCAAATAATCAAATACTTCAGGTAGATTTTGTGGTGTATTTAATAAAACATAACTATAATTAATTACTTTAAATAAGTTTACGTTTTGGCTTCGTAAATAGCGCAGATTATCGACATGAAACGATCAAAAACGAAACTAGTCATTAAAGCATTTAAATAGTGTTTGTTTCAACAAACTTTATACAACTTTCGTAACGGTCCTTAACTGTTTGGTTATCCCGTTTGAGTTTTTTTATCATTTTCCTTTTATTCCATCAACTTTGCTGAAGTGTACGTACAGAAAAAGATATTTTGCACAAAACAAATGTAACGGAACAAGTTTGACCGACCTACCTACCCTATTTTGAAGGTGTTTAGAGGAAACTATTAACATGTTTGGCTTTGGTTGATCTTTTTCCTTTATAATGCATGCTGTTGACATGTACTTTCTCACATAAAAGAAATGTACATTTCGTACGATGCCGTTTACAGCCAATAATATCTAAAAGTGTTTAATTTCTTATTATATGGGTATTCTTTATTGCAATTTATAGCGGAAAATGATGGGAACAATACATTAAATTCCTTCCCAACTAAAACCGACACGATTTCATCATTCAAAAATTTCGTAATATTTTACGTGATTATGAAAGAGCCGTCTTGGAAAACCGGTGTAAACGCATGTGCGTAAAGTATCGTCCCAGATTAGCCTGTGCAGCAAACACATTCTTATCTGACAGGGACGACACTTTTCGCTTTTATGTAATGTGTTGTTTTAAGATAGTATTATCTACAAGTAAATCGAGTATAGGCGGACAGTGGTCTAGCTAATAACATAAACACTCTCAATAGTTAATACTGCGATAGTTTTTATTGTCCGTCCGATCACGCAAATTCACAACTGATGTAGCAGACGACACATACCAGTTATCGGCATGCATATACGTGGCGGAATACCTACCGTTTCTTAGCAACAGTTTATTACCTGCTGAGATTATTTGCCGTCACCGAAGTAAATGCAGTAAATTATTGGAAAATCGAAGAAAATCTTATAAACAGTTCGGAAATAGCCTTTAATTGTCATTGAATGCATTTGAAACATCGCCTACAACAGCAAAGGTTTCGGATGCGGTTTAATACAATGGTGAAACACAATACAAGGATACTAGTAAATGCATCATGTACTGTTAAAAGGTGAGGCAAATTTTATGACATGCTATATTTCGTTAACGTTGATGCTCTCTGTGATACCTTTTCGACATAGTAATCTAACATATAACGTATATAGCTGTGATTCGAATCTCAACCAAATTGTTTCTTAATGTTAAACATGCATTGTAAAATCTTTATAACCGAAGTTAAATGTGTCAATTCGACAGTTAATTGAACAGAATTGAATTGGTACGCGTTATGGGAAAACTGGGCTTAACGCATATGCGTAAAGTGCCGTCCAATATTAGCTTGTGCAGTCCGCACAGGAAAATCGTGGACAAGTCTTTCCGCCTAGACTCGATTTTTCGTCAAGCAGAATCATACATTACGAAAACTACTATCGGGAAGTGTCGTCCATGATAAGCCCGTGCGGACTGCACAAACTCGTCATAGAAGAGACTTTTTACACATGCATTAAGCCCCGTTTTTCCAGAGCGAGATTCATTTGTATACATAAGAATAGTCGTCCTAAATAACAATCATAATGCTGAATATATAATTTGTTATCGGAGTATAATAATAATAATAACTACACAGATTTTAAATGCGTCTCTAAAAGAATATTTATTTTAAAAAATAGAACAAACTATATTTAAAAAAAACATATTTAGTAACGTCATTATTCATTGATATAATTATTTGGCAAGTGCAAATATGGATGATGACAACAGTATTTCCCCCAGAATATCATAAAATGGTGTTTATAAGTGTTAAATTATTTTTTGTTACGGCGTTACAGTTTTCCAACGGTCAATTACACGACAACACATTTCTGCTGCGACTGTTTTCAATTTCGCCGGCAGACGTTCTAATGGAATTGTTTTTTTGAAATGCTTCATAAAACGTATTTCCTGTCAGTCTTGCATGTAGTGCGTCTTTTCTGAATAACAATTTATGAGAAAACATGACATAATGGAATCAGGGACGATACCTTTTCGCATGTTTGGTAGTTTACTTTTAAATGGAAGTCGTTCTATAGCGAAAATCTAGTTAAGCCAGTATGTGTCGTCCCTGTTTAACCTGTGTGGACTGCACATGCTAATCTGGGACGACACTTAACGCACATGCGATACACCATGTTTTCCCAACGCGAGACTCATTTTTAAACATTAACACTGGACAAAAGATATATCTCACTAAACACTAAACGTTAACCCATGTATGCCTAGCGTCTAGAAAAAAAGGCCTTTGCAAACAGCGTAGACCCAGATGAGACGCCGCATCATGAGGCGTCTCATCAGGGTCTGTGCTGTTTGCTTAAAGGAATTTATGTAAGAAATATTCTAAATACAGAAATGAATATACTAGACATTCCTAATTTTGGGAATAAATTGATCCAATTTAGAAGGATGGGAGAGTCCACTAGGCATACATGGGTTAAATAAAGTTAGTGAAAGGCGAATCTCTCAGCTCCGCAACCAAGTACGTTTCGGTATATCTTACTGGCTGTTACTTGGCTTATTGATGTTGAAGGGAGATATTCCTAATATTCAAAAATCACATAAGTCGCTAGGAATCAAACGTTTTTAAGTTCATCAGTCTGGTTAAATGAACTTAAGAATGGTTACAATGTATATCACGTACTGCAGTATTAAGCAAAATCACTTGAACGACATAATAATTTAGCCGTGCTCTGTGAAAAGTGTCACTTTCCGCTTTTTAAATATTTTTCGTTTAAAGAAAGTATCTTAGTAACAAAAATCCAGTTTATGCAGAAATGTTGTCCCTCTGATTAGCCTGTTCGGACTCCACAGGCTTATCTGGGACGACACTTTAAGCACATGCATTAAACTCCCTTTTTACAGAGCACGGTCCTATTAATTGAAAAAGTCACTACTATCAATATGCGCACTCAAAGGCACTTATCACGCAACACTTACATAATTTATCGATTATTTATTACTCGGATTTCGTCCAACTGTGGACTTTGAACTTACGCACCATTACACCGTATGTTCAAATGTAGAATTTCTATTTATAATTTTTATTTTTATTTTTCATTTAGTCGACTGTAAGCACAATTTTTTTTTTTAACTCAATGAAAAATGACCTAAATACCCATCAATGTCTGGTTATTCAGTAACTCATTGCCTTGACGAAAGATTGACACATTTATCTTAACGAGAACCCCTGATTTAAGCTGAATTCCGATTGCATATCAATGCATTACCAACAAGAAATATCTTTAAAAAAGATATACGGCGTTGATAGTTCAATGAATGAGATCAAGGATAGCGAATGTCTTTTTTCTGTGCAGTTCTTAGCTGCATCACACGCAGTACGGGATGTTACGCGGAGTTTTCGCGGCTTATTTTACATTATTACATATTGCTGGTCATAAACCTATAGATACAAAACAGAAAACCAAAAGAAGAATGGAAGTGAAATTAAAACATACGAGTCAACCGGCCACACAATAAGTATCCGTATTTATAGGCGCGTTCTTCGAACAAACCTGTTTTAGTGGTTTGTCAGGCATTGCTATTTGATTCTATTATTAACAGTATCGATAATCATCGCGCTCATGCTTAATACATTGGTCAATATGGTGGAATAATTATTGTTAAATTAATCAAAAATAATATTTATCATTGTATTGTTGATAACACATTAAGAATCTACATATTTCTGGTCTAAAGAAAATTCCAGGTCACCTAGTTCACGGATAGCGTATTTATTATATAACTATTATTTTACTGGCCTCGAACTCCGGTGATGACCTGTATATAAACTCTGACATTCATACACTGGCCGCGAATTGACCCGGGTTGAAATGCAATGTATTAAAGTGAGGCCTCGCTTCCACTGCTCTTTATACTTTTACATGTTAACACGTTGACAAGAATATGGAAGTAAGTACTAAATATGAGAACATAGCCTTTAAATATAAACGCGTTGCGCTGGTAATTCTCTGAAAATAAAAGGTGTACGCACAAACTGTATTGATGTCGAGAATTGAGTGTAAAACTGTTCTATCTATTAAGCCTTTTCATTACAAATAAAATTGTTTCATGCAGTAAAACAGTGTTACAAAGACGCGGATATGTTTCCAATGTTCTGGTGGAATACTCAAATCAGCCAATGGAATAAATGAAGTGTATTCATTCGTACCTAGCCGCGGGAAATTTTATTTGAATTTTATTGGACACTTACAAAGGTCAGGAGAGGTGAAAAGCTGGCTTAATACAGCTTACGCCGAAAAACGGGTCAGTTGAAGTTCCCGTAGGATACAAAGAGTTGAAGCGCCGTTGAAAATATGTTCAACTTGTCACAAAATGTTCGATAATGTTCTATAATGTTCTATTATGTTTTGGTGGGGTTTTGGTGGGGTAATTTTGATTTTGAAGAGCTAAATATCCGTTCTTTGTGATCAGGATTGTGTATTGCAATTGCGATACGAGCATGTGTTCAACTACATGGCCTATATAACGATCGACCATTGTATTGCACGTGCGTAACGAGCATGTGTTCAACTACGTGGCCTATATAACGATCGGCCATTGTATTGCACGTGCGTAACGAGCTTGTGTTCAACTACTTGGCCTATATAACGATCGACCATTGTATTGCACGTGCGTAACGAGCATGTGTTCAACTACGTGGTCTATATAACGATCGACCATTGTATTGCACGTGCGTAACGAGCTTGTGTTCAACTACTTGGCCTATATAACGATCGACCATTGTATTGCACGTGCGTAACGAGCTTGTGTTCAACTACATGGTCTATATAACGATCGACCATTGTATTGCACATGGGAAACGAGCTTGTGTTCAACTACATGGCCAATATAACGATCGACCATTGTATTGCACATGCGAAACGATTTTGTGTTCAACTACATGGTCGATATAACGATCGACCATTGTATTGCACATGCGAAACGATTTTGTTTTCAACTACATGGCCTATATAACGATCTACTAGTCTGCAATCGTTTTATTAAAATCATAACGCGTTTAAAATCACTTATATACCGAATTATCCGAGTTATTATACTCACCCAGATGTTGGCGTCGGTGTTGGAGTCGGCGACGACAGCCGCGTAATTCTGTAGTTAAACGGTGGCATGCAAACGACGCATTTAAATTATAAAATCACAGCTGTTCCCTGGAAAAAGCCATACTGGCACCTGCTGTTAAAACTAAGCCATGTATGGACCCAGCAAAATATCGCTCTTCACTGCGTCTCTTTCTGCGTAACAATTACATATTGATATCTGTCCATGATATGTTTTCCTTGGAGAAAGACAACGGCATCTTGATCGTTTAACATTTTATGTGAAAATATATAGTGGTGCTCATCTATTTCGGACTTTTACCTTTTTTAAAACAACATTATCCAAAAGAAATGCGTGCGAAGTAAATGAAGCATATCTAGCTATTACGCAGTACAAACGTCAAAGGGAGGTAATGACCTGTATGAACGATGAAAGACCTGCAACAGTCTGTAAGGTCATGGCGTGAACGGGTTGAGCACCACACGGACACAGTACAATTGTAGTGATAACGCAGCTACAAGGCGGCCTTTATTTAGCATGTCAGGACTACATCAGCGCCACGCTCAGAACTTCTAAACTGTTTCCTTACCTGACCTTTACCTTGTAAAATATCACTACAAGGTTCGCACTGTGTGCATGTTTTCCATTACGCGCACACAAACAAAAACTCCACGTCAAGTAGTCGAAACCCGCTCCCAGGACCAGAAGGACATAATGAGGACGTGATCTGGTAAGACGGCACTAAACAGAAAGGTGAATAAAGTCATCTGTATTATTATATATGAGAAAACTATTGAACCTATGATTTAAAAAGATCACAAGTAGCGCCCGTCAAACTGAAAACACTGGATCCGCCCTGAGGGAAATAAGTTGTTAAGAATGTTTAATACTGTTGATTAGGTTAAAATATTAAATTTTTTAAAAATTGTTAAACATTGCTGATGATTTTTTGATAATTATTTTAGCCAGGTATGTGTCCTACTTATGAACACATGCATAAAGTATTAAGTATTAATGAATCAAAGAAATTCGTTGAATTGCGAAATTAAATTAAGAAACAAAGTTTAACACAATTGACATGTGCGAGTACATACATGTTATGGTTGCAGCATTACTTGTAGTATACTTGTGTTTTTGACATACAGTCAAAACTGAGAACAGCGGTCAGTCAAGGGGCCAAAGTGGCCGTCGTCCACAGGTGACCGTTGTTTTCGGATCACAATTTTTAGATGGTTGGTCAGTTGGTAGTATTGCTACGTCGTTACCCCACCCAGTCGTTTGCATACAGTGTAAAAAGGGCTCCTTACCGATAACTCAGCATAATAACATAATTAAATTACATTGAATAATACAGAACAATATCTCATTAATGGATTTATTTTCGTGTTGTTAAACTAAATCAATTACTTTATCAACGATAGTATAATTGTTTACTAATGCATCTCGTTCATTCAGTAAATTTAGCTTGTCACGTGCCATTGACGTCACGTCCGAACAAGTATAAAAAGCGGATTCTCTGTCATAAACAGAAAGTACGGTGTAACTGTACCGTTCTCATCCAAAGAAAAAGACGCCAATATATTGTAAAAAATATTCGTACGAAAACATGACACAAACAGCATTTTCATTCAAACAACCTTATACAAAATACAAACATAATCAGATCCTCTTTCATAAATGCCTGAAGTTTGTTATAAATGTTGCAATTCAGTGTGTTTTGCCTTTATAGACGATCACTATTCCTTGTATCGCCTTGTTATAAAAACACTCGCCGGCTTAATGACGTTTTTAAAACTTTATCAGCAATCAAGATCAATTGACTTTGTCACGCGCTCATGTGTTATGCCTGCAGCCGATAATAGCTTCTAATACACATTGTTATTGATAATTTCACCTGTTTCATGCAATAAAAATGCAAATTCACTAATAATAGTGAGACGAACTCTAACATGTTTTATTTTGAAGATAAACCCATAATTATAACCGGAAAACAAACCTTCTCAACACCATTTTTTTTTTGTTAACTCGCAGCGGGCCGCTTTTGTCATATCAAAGGCAATTACCACTATCAGATGCTTTACCCGCAAAATAGACGGACAAATGATGTGCTGTGTTTTTACTTTTCGCGACTCGAAACGACTGATGTGTGACCGTTGTTTTCAGTTCAAACATTACTTTTGGATTGGAATATACTGGCCGTTGGCCGTTATGGACGATTGACCGTTATTATCAAGTATAATATAGAGTGATTTTCGTCGGGGGGAATCCAAACTGACCGTTGTCAGCAGTTGATCGTTATTCTCAAGTGACCGTTAAGTCAGTTTTTACTGTATATAACTTTCTTAAATAGCGTAGTTGGATGCTGTTAGTAGCTCATACATGAGAAGGGAAATACATTCTTTTAAATTTCCCATCAAGCTTGTCATCTGACGGCTTAGACTGCGACCTCCGTCCAGCACTCTTTGGGGTACAGACTTGAACAATTTGCCGTGGCTGGTGCTCGTGTGAGCCAACAAGTGCTGCTGTCATGGTCCGGATGTACTCGTTTGTCTAGTGCTTCAAGTGGATGCGAAGCAAACTTCAGAGACACGTGTGTTCAAATTTGTATATCATGTTTTCTGTGTCCGCTTGAAGCTGCCACAGGTCTCGCAGCCGGACAGTAGGATGGAGATTACTAGGTACTTGTAGAGCCCGCACTTTGTGTGGAGGCTGATGAAGTTTATTGTCTACAGCCAACTTATTCTTGTTATCGCTGCGGCTGTCGTGGCAATTCTTATTCCGACCTCAAGTGCTTTCGTTGGAAAGGGTTGCTCCCGACTAGTTGAAACAGGTCACCCATTCTAGCTCTCTATCGTTTATGTTGATGTCTGCACAGTTTTTGTTCGTAGTGTTCACAAATATCTTCGACTTCTACGTGTTGACCTCCATTCAACATTCTCCTGCTATATCAGAGGGTCTGTTTGTGAGGTATTTGAGTTCACTGCGTGCGTTCAGTGAATTCCAATACATCTACGCACACGACAAAGTAATAAATAGTTTAATATAGATCATGTTCTTCTCAATAATTTCATACTATGGAAACTTCGCGGGCAAATTAATTTATATCTAATCTGTTAGGGTGGCGTAGACATATTTTTGCTACGAAATAATATGCGCCAATTAAGCATTTCATAGCCAATATCTGGTCTTCAAGTGACCTTTTTACGTTTTTGCATATTGACAAAATTGAACCAACGTGTTTCTCAGGTTTGCAAATTTTCGTTGTAGTATATGATATTTAAAAATTCATAATTTATAAATTATTAAAAAAATGGTGAGTTCCGTTGCTATCATTATATTTTGTGACATTAAGAGGATTGCTTATATAAAGTATAAAATGCACCAGTAACTGTATGAGCACGAATGGCCGAGTACTAAGTGTTTGCCTTTTACTCTAAGTGTCAGTGGCTCGAGCCCAGTTAAGGGTTACGTGTGTTATGCTTTTTTATTAACTTTATGCTTGTTTTTTACTGGATCTATTTAGTTCAAATGTTTACATTCATGAAATTTAAAGCATTTAATGACAAACTTCAATACTGGCCAAAATCTGTGAAGTCGGTACCGTTAAAGTCGCAAATAAAATGCATCATAACTATATTTCTATTTCTTTAGCCTTAGATGTTTATCGATCTCGGAGTTCGCAAATATCACGTTTGCTTACATTTTATGAGAGACATTTGATGTCGTAAGTGATAGAATTATTCCACAAAAGCCAAAGATTCCAATAGCATATATGGAGATGATGTCGATCTTCGTTCATATTGATCGCTGTTTTATTTTCCTTTTTCAGGAAATTTGATTCTTAAGACGTAGTTTTATCCTTACAAACATCCCAACAAATCCAGTCAATAAATAAACGCTGTGTGTATTAATGAATTAATTGCAACCATACACTTTACATTATGCTGTAGCAAAAGTAAAGCTGCAGTGAAACTGAGCTCTTAAATGTAACACAACAAACGCAGTAAAGTATCCTTTTTGGTCATGTAGTGTAAACATTGTGTAAAGCCACACATCAACGTTGTGTTAAACATACAATTGTACATATATAAGCGTTATAAATTGATTGATTTATCATGTTACTGTGTGTAATATAAAATACATTTGCTTTTCATATAAAATTAATGGAGCTAGATTCCATATCCCGATTATATCGCCAAGTCACCCCGGTAACTTCACAAATTATGTCTCAAAATAACGAGGGAAGTATACCGAATTGGAAATGATGTGCTCTATTGATATTATTCGTATTGACGACGTATCTTTTGAATATTTTTTCCGTAAAAGTCCGTCTGGACTCCGTTCTTGGTGCTCCGTAGACTTTTATAACTTCGTCACTATACGTAAATGCCAATAGTGTTGCCAATATTATTCGGTAACGTTCGATTCATAAACGCGCGGCCCTATCTTTGGAGGTATCCGTATGTCATCACATTTCGTGACGCCACCAGGAAAATACCAGATCCGAGTTTTAAGCTACATTTGTCAATCACTTTTTATCACCTCCATCAAATAGTAACGTATAGTAACACTTGCAAATCCTTTGATGAGTATTACATAGATACAGGCCAGATACATGTAATTACATTTGTAGCTACTGTTCCCATGAAGATTTTAACGGACAACTTGCACCCGTTATCCTGATACATCACCCATTATATCCTATATAGCCTATATAATGTTGTATTTGGTTCACAATTACAAAGTAAGAAGGTTTGATGAAGCAATGAGCATAAAATGAGTACGATAACATTATGCATTTTAACCCGGAATATAATAATTCACCGAGATCAATTTGTCACTTGTTCATGTGTAGTTAAGTTAGGGCTCGGTAAAAGTGCCAAAATTTCGGAAAAAAAACACCAAATAAATAAATACAAAAAACGATCAATTTGGTCAAGACTTGTACATAAACTGTATCATTGATGAGCATCCTATGTAGTCCCAAACAAATAGTCCGTTGTCACAGTTAAATATTTACGAAATAGTTTGCAGAGCTATGTTCATCTCTGCATGAAGAGTAACGTTTCATTGAACACAAATTGACCCTGCTTATGATAGGAACATCCTTTTAAATGAGTACTTTTTCCAGAAGCATTAATATTTGTTCTCTTTTGTTTTAGTCAAATGAGGAGAAATGAACAGAGATGATTTGCCATTTAAAATACACGGTAAAAACGTGACAGTCGGGCAGACGGATATCACCACTTCCGGTACGCAAAACTCAGCATCCCAGACGATCCATTACGCGCATAGGACGCCATATTACCTACCCCTTAATACGTCAACTGCCGCAAGTGAGCGCTTTTACAGCTCCTATAACCCGGAAGTTGGCATAAACACCGCTACCATTTTGGGAGGACTTCTCGTGTTGCTTGTTATTTATGTGGTTTACCGCACCCTGTGCAGAAAGAGACTATTAAAGGTGCTAGAGAAGATAAAAATGAAATCTTTTCCGGATGAATATCCTTCAGACGTTTTCGTCGAGAAAACTGTTACCAATTATAAGCAGGATACTACTGAGCTGATAAGCGAACGTGCTAAACTGCTTTGGGTTGAAAGAGCAAAGATTTCGGAGGAAGTTGCAGGCAGTAACAATGGGGGTGTTTTATTAAATGATGCCGCTTCTTGTGTGAATGGAATGGACGGATGTAACACACGGGAAATCAACAGAACATCAAGTATAAAACGAACAACTCGTGGTGATATCTGTACACTTGGTAACTGTGTTTCGCACCCACCGGAAATTGAAGAAGACGCGGAAGTGGCAACAGCGCACTGGATACAAAACGTCCGTGCGATGGATTTAAAGGAAAGACAACTGAATGGAATAATTTTAAAAATTCCGCCTGATCTCGTTTCACACAATGCCAAAACTCGCATGCACTTTCACTCAGTGACCGAATATGGGGAAGTCAATGAGGTTTCGTACCAGAGAAATAAAAGTTTGCCTTCACTAGTGGACGAACAAGAGCGTTTTAAGTTTAGCTATGCATTTACAAACATCCATAAGCAGTGTAGATCATTGCAAACAGGTACACATATATCGCTTGAAAAAGAGGAATTACACGAACATGATTCAAATTCTCACGGAACAAGCAGAAATGTTGGACAAGGCTCGCTCAGCTTGCACTCGACGACAGTTCCGGTGGACATCTGCCCAATCGTGAAAGTGCAGCATTACCATTCCCGCTGTAAGCGTAGACTTATTTCATTCTGTCCGGGCAGCAGTGACGAAGTGTCGTCTGCATCCTCGGAATATCCAGTGCAAGTGAACAGTGATTCGGCGGAGCGGGACGCCAAGTGCACGTGTCTGCAGGCAGACGACAGTGACGCGTGTCCACAGCGTCGGTGCACGGGTGGGGATCACGTATGTGTGTCACGTGATCAGATAGCGCAAAACTGTTTGAATGAGCAAACTAGGCCATGCTTGAGTGAAACGAGTGTATAGCGGTGATGCTGTAAACTGTGTATACCTGCCAAATTTTAATGAGTTTATATTACACAGGAACGTTCAGTGTCTTTTAAATAACCATACGGTGATCGAACAATGTGAAATTTTAAAGCTTGTCTTATCAATTTCTATGCATGTTCAACTCCGTTCTGCTTTATAATTTGTTGTTACAACATTGTTACAGTGAGTGTTTTTTTTAATATTATTTACGGTACTCATAACATCGTGTTAATTCCAGATAATGGCTTATATTACATTGCGTTACATCAGAATACTTTGATGATTTCTTTTTTTAGTAATTTTATTTTAAAATAAATGTTTAGTTTTTATGACCGGAGACAAATTAATGAGCCTCGCTCTGGGAAAACGGGGTTTAATGCATGTGCATAGTGTCGACTCAGGTTAGCTTGTGAAGTCCACACAGATTGATCAGGGACGACAATTTCCGCTTTAATGGAAATTGTCTTCTTTCACTTTGAGTGGAAAGTGTCGTTCCGGATTAGCCTGTGCGGGCAAGAAGGACACCTAACGCACACGCGTTAAGCCCTGTTTTCTCAGAACGAGGTTCATTTCATATACAGAAAGACATATCAGTTAAGAAAAACAGTATCTCGTAACAAAGAATTTGATTTTCCATAAATAATATGTCAGACACTAACGTCGTTAATGCGATATAGTTGTTTGTCGCGTATGATTTCAAATTATCAATCGTTTTTTCTCATTCGCTCAAGACACTTGTTTGGGCAAAAATATATTATTTTCCAGAATATGTTTGACTCTTAACTATTGCTAATGCGGACTGCACAGGCTAACCTGGGACGACACTTTACGCACATGCATTATACCCAGTTTTCTCAGAACAAAACACATATTCATTATCGCACGACGTGGCTCAATTTCATGGAAATATTAAGCTATGTCAGAGCACATTGTTTTAATTTCGTAAAATCAAATTTTGAAGAACTTTCGTACAGGTGACGAAGTTTTGTCCAAAAGCCTTAGTGCATCTTCTAGACTATGTTTGTTTGCAAATGCTAATTTGATGTTCACAAAATGTATATTAACAATGCTTGTGCACGTATGAACCAAGTATGGTATGTTCTTTTTTATGATTGCTTCTTCTTTAAAACTCAATCAACATTTTATTCACGTGTGTTGGTGTTGATAATGGTAAACAGAGATGAACAAATGAAGAATAGAAAACCCAAGCTAGTGTAAATCAGTAGTGTGTTTAGAATATACACAGAATCCAAAGGCGAGAAACATTATGACACTCAAAGCAAACATCAAAATCACGATTTTCTGTAATATAATTCTACGGTAAACACGTTCCATGAGAAGAGCAAATATGGTGCACCTTAAAAAAGAAAATGAGTGTACTTAACAATTACATAGCTCTTGCAGGATGGGAGTCAAAACTGTCGGTGAGCGATTGTTAATATAACCATGATGAGTAACTAATCACACATGCAGACGTTAAATTTGGCAAAAAATAAATGTATACTTTTTATAGTCCTCAGTGTGTTCCCAGCAACTGAATTCAGTTCAGCTTTGAGCGATGTCTATTTCAGCTCTGTCGTTATCAGTTGTACGTCAAAGTCCTAACTATGTTTCAAACAAACAAACAACAACACTGTTGTGCGATTTGCGAGAGACGCATATATTTTGGCCGCATGTGCACAGAGTTTCAAGACAATCTTGATTTTCATAAAGCAGGTACAGTAATACGAAATTACAAGTATAATTGATGCGCATTTTCATCGTGCGCATAAATGTATGCTCAGGTAAAATCTGTAGTAAATATTCAGTAAATTGTGTATAGAATTAAACCGCATTACGATAAAGCATCAACTACAGATTTAACCATATATTCGTCACAAGAATGGTAGCCGCCCACGAACAACTCCCTTTTATGGTGGGTTTATTCCCTACCTAGGAAGAAACGTGGGGCACGTAGCAATGCACTTAGACCATTCTTCAGAATATCGGAATTACGGCCTTTATCCGAGCATATACATAACATAAAATATTAAATAAAACAATTATGGATATACAATATATACATAAAAATGTACTCATACAAAACATGAATTTGAATTTGATCGTGCCACGTTGACGCCTTCGCTAGAACTGATTTCTATCGCTATTTATTTCTATAAATAGCAATACACAAAACAAACTCGCAAAACCGGTTTGTTTTCTCATGTCCGTCAGGACAAAAGTACTCCACTATACGATGTAACGCGGAGTACTATAATTATCGAACAAGTGGATTATTATTTGATAATGCCATAGTTTCACGAGTAAAGAACGTAACAATGATTAGTAGCAGTAAACATTCATTTGCACGCAATGACATTTATGCTGCAGAGAAAAAGTGAAAAGCTGTGCACTTGTCACAACACACACTTATGAAAGAGGTTGGAAGGGCAACAGGTACACTAAAAAATATTCCAAATAAATATGGGCTCTTCGAGACATAAAAATCTGATTGGCATTCGAACCTGCTGATTGGCATTTCGACCTGCTGATTGGCATCCCCATCTGCTGATTGGCTTTCCGACTTGTTGATTGGCATTCCCACATGCAGATCTACATTCCCACCTGCAGATCTACATTCCCACCTGCAAATCGACATTCCCACCTGCAGATCGACATCCCCACTAGCAGATTGACATATACACCTGCTGGTTGGAGTTATCATCTGGCTGCTAGACATTCACACCAGCTGATTGACATTTCCACCTGCTGATTGACACTCCCACCTACTTATTGACATTCCCACCTGCTCATTGAAATTCCCACCTGCTGATTGAAATTCCCACCAGCTGATTGGCATTCCCACCTGCCTTTACATTCCTACCTGCTGATTGACATTCCCACCTGCTGATTGACATTTCCACCTACTGATTGACACTCCCACCTACTTATTGAGATTCCCACCTGCTCATTGAAATTCCCACCTGCTCATTGAAATTCCCATCTACTTATTGACATTTCCACCTGCTCATTGAAATTCCCACCTGCCTTTACATTCCTACCTGCTGATTGACATTCCCAGCTGCTGATTTAAATTAAATTTAAATTCCCACCTGTTGATTGGCATTCTAACCTGCTCATTGACATTCCCACCAGCTGATTGAAATTCCCACCTGCTGATTGACATTCCCATATGCTGAATGACCTTCCAATCTGCTGAATGACCTTCCGCACTGCTGATTAACATAACCAACTACTGATTGGCATTCTCACCTGCTGATTGGCAACTTATAAAACTCTCATGGCGATCGCGGGCGTGGATCAATACTGCAGCATCCTTGTAAAACCAATTATTTGCATTAAAAGTAATACAATGATATATCGTATGAACAGACAACTGTGTTGCTAGCGACGCTGCGTTACCATGGCAATTATAAAGTCTTGTAACGTTGTATTTGAGTTTGTGAGTGATATACCAACCTGGCTTAATTACGTTTTCGCTAACGAACGAACTAGTTATCTGAACATTGATGTACACAATAAATAAACGTATTGATCAACGTTGCTGCGCACACTCGCTTACATCAATGCATTTAATACATGTTTAATTCATGTTCGTTGCAGTTACACACAAACGCACGTATATATCAAGTTATTAGTAAACTCGTTTATCTGAAAACATTACATCAAACTTAAAATGCCGTATTTGTATGTCCTGCTATAAATGTTTTATGATTAGTTTGCGCTTTGCAAAAAGTTGCGTTTGAAAAGCGCACGCATTATTTGATCATTATTTTGTATTTTTCATTATAATCATTTGAGGAAATTGGATTTCTGTTGCTCTTTCCATAGCCGCTGTGTAACAATGTCTGAGATTTTTAGCTGTCGTGGGTGACAATTATTCTGCTTAGACAGGCATTCCTCTTGTTTATGTCTAGACAATGTCGGTCTTAGTTCCTGCAAGTCATAGACTTTTTCTTAATGAAGCTATAAAGGAATTCGAAATCAAAAGATGTGATTTTATCTTGGCAACGGATCACAGAAAAATACGTTAAAAGCACGCACTTAAAAGTCTAGGTGTAAGCTTTTTAGCTAGTGATTGAACGAATACATTTTATTCTTTTCAATCTTTTCAGATTAACAAGTATCTCAATCAATGGGGAAGAATATTGTTATTCAAACTAACGTAATTTCAACGCTTTTGTCAACTTAAGAATATGCAAGTAGCACAAGTCAATTTCAAAGTAAACAGTTGTTTTAACAGATTAGATGAGTTCCGACTATGGTTTATTCATAAAAAAAGATTTCGCGACTTAGATCAAGTTTTGCTTTAAAGAATTTTTGACACCGGACACATTCAGTAGATGACGATTAGACGTGTTTTAAAACGTTATTTACGATGAGCTAATTAGAAAATATTCGGTAATGCTCGTGTACAAAATGTCATTAAATATTTATTTCTAATCAAATGTAAATTAATTTCGTATGAAATCAAATGGATTGCTAAAAGCTATAATTTTTGTTGATATTTCGTTGAAATTAGTCGGACCTGCTTGTCACAAAAACCCATACATCGCTTAAAAGGCAGTTGCAAAGTAAATGCACCGCGTAATTTGCAGAAATTCCAACCTATGTAGGCTCATTTTCACTCTTAATATGAGCCTCGTTTTGGGAATACTATGTTTAATTAATAGGCGTATAGTGTCGCCCTATATGAGTTTGTGTAGTCCGCACAGCCTAATTCTGTGACGTAACTTTCCGCTTTTATTGAATTGTTCGTTAAATTTTAGTCACTTCTTAAATCCATTATATACGGAAAATGTCGCCCGGATTAGCCCGGACTGCACAGGCTAATCTGGGAATACACTTCGCGCACATGCATTTAGTCCAGTTTACTAGAACAATGCTAAAATGACCCAATGCACTATTTTTCACGAAACGATGTTCATATTTAATTTTCATACTCTCATAATTTTCTGTCGAATCGATTTTTTTTTCAGATTCCGAATCATTTTCCAGATTCTCGTAAAAGATGCATCGTTTTCCTAAAAAAACATCACATGGTAAGGTTACCAAGTACGACTGCAATTTTATGCGTTTTTCAATGCTAACATAAGTGTCTTGTTGAAATTAACATTTTAATGAAATTGAAAAATAATTGAAATTGTCAGTTATTATTCACATCTTAAACGATTTAATGCCCTAAATGTTTTATTTAAAATTCGAAGTATCACATCATTTTACAACAAAGTATATGTAAGTATATTATTAACCTATGTTTGACATGAGCGAATTTTATTAATGGGGTATGCTTTTATTGAAATTCGGCTACAATTTAGATCTACCGGTATTCAAAATTTTGAAAAGATCTGTTTAGGTCCATATTAACAGAAATTGCAATACCTTTTCCCCGTCATGTCGACATTGTAGCATTATGTGAATTGTTTCGTTAGAATATTATCTTCCGTGATCATATTTTATCTTCCTATTGACTCATTCTTTATTCTTGAAAAAGCGTTACGAATGATTTGGAACACAAAACAGTGTGCACAACATTATCAAATATATACTTATAATTAAAAAGGTAAGACAATGCTAAGCGGATTTGAGATGAATCATTAAGTAAGTCAATTCCCAGAACACAATAATCGTATTTAGAGACTAAATGCTACACTCGTCGTTCTTGTCAAATGAACACACACACAAACTATTTCCACTTAAAATAGTTATTCTTATAACTTTGAACAGCTTTTCGCCTGTAATTAATTTCTGTTCAGCTTTTATGCAATGTCTTTTAGCACTCAGTTATTGCAGTATAATTAGTTAGCATGCGATAAAAACAGGCCAAAAATGTTCTGTGTGTGATCAATGGTCCTTTATTGGTCATTATATTTGGTCGAGTTGTCGAACGAGTGGTCCTTTGATTGCTTGACGTAAAAAGCTTCTTGAACATGAATGGTAACTATATAAGACTGACATGTCGTTCAATGAAATAAACAAGTATTGAGCAGAGTAGTGTATATGAGCTGTGCTCTTGGAAACCGGGCTTAATGCATGTGCGTAAAGTGTCGTCTCAGATTCGCATGTGCAGTCACTAAAGGCTGATCAAGGGCAACACTTGCCATGTAGACTTTATTCTCGTTTGAAAGAGTCTTCCTTTAAGCTAAAAGTGTCGTCCCTAGATGTCGACACAGGCTCAACGTAAAGACGTATGAAGCTGTGCTTAGAATCTCTGCAAAAATGTTTTCTTAATTCTGAAAAATGTATTTCATCCCTTTATGACCGAAGCTAAATGTGTATATACGACAGTAAATTGAACAGAATTTTATTTGGTACGCGTTATGGGAAAACTGGGCTTAATTTATGTGCGTAAAGTGACGCCCAATATAAACCTGTGGAGTCCGCACACACTCATCTGGAAAGAGACCTTACAAACATGAATTAGCCCCGTTTTTTCCAGAGCGAGGCTCATTTGTATACATTAGCATTGTCTTCCTACAAAAAACAGTCATACTTCTGAAGATATAATTTGTTATCTGAGTATAATAATAATAACTACACAGATTTTAAATGAGGATGTACAAGGATATTAAAAAACATAACAAACACCGTTACAAAAAAAACACATATTTATAAACGTCATTCTTGCAGTTTTCCAGCGGTCTATTACATGAGAACACATTACTGCTGCGACTGTTTTCAAGTTTTGCCGGCGTTCTAATGGAATTGTTATTTTGAGGTATTTCTTAAAACGTATTTCCTGTCAGTCTTGTCTGTAGTGCGTCTTTACTACAATCAAAATATCTGAGAAAACTGGGTTAATGCAATCAGGGACGACACTTTCCGCGTGTATAGTAGTTTTCTTTTAAAAGGTAGTCTCTGCTAAGCAAAAATTCAGTTAAGACAGTATGTGTGGTCCCTGATTAGCCTGTGCGAACTGCACATGCTAATCTGGAACGACACTTAACGCACATGCGATACACCATGTTTTCCCAGCGCGAGACTCATTTTTAAATGTATACACTGGATTAAAGATATATCTCACAACAGATTAAACATTCCCGTAAATCTTAAAATGAAATGATACGTTAAACACATTTAGTGAAAGGCGAATCTCTCAGCTCCGCAACCGAGTCATTATATCTTACTAGCTGTTACTTGGCTTATTGGTGTTGAAGGGAGATATTCCTTAAAATCAATATCCGCAAAAGCCTCTATGAATGATTAGTTGCATCAGTCTATATGTTTAAAGAACTTACACTACATATCACGTGCTGCAATATTAAGCAAAATAACATGTAGACCGAAATAATCAATTGAAAAAGTCACGAGTTTGAATTTGTATCACATCGCTATCAATTAGTATGTGCACTCAGAGGCACTTCTAACGCAACACTTATATATAAATTTTCGATTATTTATTTAACGGATTTCGTCAAAAGGGGGAATTTTAACTAATACAACAGATGTTAATATGTCGTATAAGTGTTATCTTTATTAATCATTTTGTGGATGAAATATATTAAACTATATATAACACCTAGCACTATAAAATAGTCACAAACTGAAACAATTAAAAAATATATTTTTGTAGTGAACATAATGCAACTGTTAATCTCAATCAAACATGGCCTAAATACATATAATTGTCAGGTTACTCAGTATCATCCTCATATCTCATTGCCTTGCCGACAGATTGACACAGTTATCCCAGCGAGAACCCCTGATATAGACTGAATGCCGATGGCATATTCATCCGTTCCCAAATACGGGCCAGTTGAAGTTACCGTATGATTAAAAGGGTTGAAACGCCGTTTAAAACATGCTCAACTCGTCACAAAATGTTTTATAATTTTTGGATGGGGTTCTTTTGGAGGAAGAGCAAAATGTTCGTTATATGTGATCTGGCGTTTGCGTAGTACATGTGTTGCACGAGCGATGCGAGCTTGTGTTAAACTATATGGCCAATAAACGATCGACCAGTCTGCAGTCACAATGCGTTTATACACGATCATTCACCAAGTTATCCGAGATATACCACTCACCCAAATGTCGGGGTCGGAGTCGGCAACGGCATCCGCGTAGTTCTCTAGTTAAGAGGCGGTTTGCAAATTACGTTTACGTGCGTATTCAAATCATAAAATCGCAGCTGTTCAATGCGACCTTGGAAATAGCCATACTGTCACCTGCTGTTACAATTGAGCTATGTATGGACCCAGCCAAATTGAAAAAAATCTCGATCTTCACTGCATCTCTTTCTGCATAACAATGGCATATTGATATTCTTCCATGATATATTTTCCTTGGAGAATGAAAACGGCATCTTGATCGTTCGTCATTTTATGTGAAAAGATATAGTGGCGCTCATTAATGCGGACTATTACCTTTTAAAAACAACATTATCCGAAAGAAATGCGGACGTAGTAAATGGAGCATACCTATCAATTACACAGAACAAACTTCAGAGTGAGGTAATGACCTGCAAGTACCTATGAAAGACCTGCAAAAGTCTGTAAGGTCTTGGTGGGGACGAGGCGTGGACGGATGAGCATCACACGGACATAGTACTTGTAGTGAGAACGCAGAGACAAGACGGCTAGAAAAACATCAGCGCCACGCTAAGGACTTCATAACTTTGTCCTTATCTGACCTTTACATTGTGAAATATCACTACAAGGTATGCACTGTGTGCATTTTCGTTCCATTACGCGCAAAAAAAACACGTTCGCCACGGTTGGTCCCAAGGTCGAGCATGTACTCGAAAAATCCTGTCAGTACTTGAAGGACATTATGAGGACGTGATTTGGTAACGCGGCACTCATAAGAAAGGTGAAGAAAGGAGCTTAACAAAAACATTCACGAACAAATTAGGTTGATTAGTATAGTCGTTTTTATAATTATATCTGACAAAACCATACCATTGAACTTGTGAGTTAAAATGATCATGTGTATTTGACATGTATAACTTTCCTCAACATCGAAGTTAACTACTAAGATAAAAAATATGCTACATAAGTGTCATACATCACATTAGATTATCCATACATTACGTGCAGGTTATTAGATATTAAGTTTTATGTATACCAACGCTACTTATAACGTGAGCCGCGTCAATCCAAAATGGGTCTTATGTCATGTATGTTCAGGAGCTACCCAGCAAGTTTGTTGCGGGATGCTGTAAGTAGACCATACACAGGGAGGGACGTCACTCTTTTAAATTGTCCATCACGCTTTTCTTCTGACCACTAAGAGCGACCTCAATCCAGAATAATTTGGGGCACAGTCTTGAAAAATGAGTCGTGTCTGGTGCTCTTGTGGACCAACACGTGCTGGTGCCATGGTCCGGATGTACTCGCTGGTCTGGTGCTCTATGTAGTAGCTACGGAGAAGTCTTCGGAGACTCTTGTGTTCAAAAACGTCATCCTGCCCTCTGTTTCCGCGTGAAGCAGCCACAGATCTCGCAGCCGTATAGTAGGATGGAGATTATGAGGTACTTGTAGAGCCCGCGCTTTATGCGGAGGCTGATGGAGCTTATTCTCTACAAACTTCTAAGTCTGGTCATCGCTACGGTTGCCGTGGCAATTCTTATTGGGATCTCAAGTGCTATCGTTGGACATGGTTGCCCCCGAGTAGTTGAAACTCGTCACCTTTTTTAGCTCTCTGTCGTTCATTTTAATTGTGTTCACGGTTAATGGTCGTACTGTTCACCAAGATCTTCGACTTCTCCGTGCTGACCTCTATTACGTATGTCCCTGCTCTTTCTGAGGGTCTGTTGGTGAGGTCTTAAAGTTCAATGCGTACGTTTAGTGAACTCCAATGCATCTACATACACGACAACGTTATAATCAGTTTAATATCAATCATGTTTTCTCAATTATTTCATACTGTGGAAACATCACGGGCAAATTAATTTTTATCTAATCTGTTAGGGTGGCGCAGACGTATTTTGCGCTTCGAAACATTATGCGCTAATTAAGCAGCTGATATCCTGTATATCAGGTCTTAAAGGAACCTTTTCAAATTTTGGTTAAATGACAACATTGAAAAAAATGTTGCAGATTTGCAAATTTTCGTTGTAGTTATGATATTTTCGAGGAAACAGTAATACTGATTATTTACCATGCTTTAATATATCCCTTATAGGCATCTTTTGACGATTTAAAAACCTGTTAATTATAAAGCGACACAAACGTGACACGATTGGATAATTTGGAGAGTTCTTTTGTCATCGTTATATTTTGTGAGATTACGATAATTGCTAATATAATGTATAGAATACACCTTTCACTGTATGAGCACAAATGGTCGAGAGGTTTAAGTGTTTGACTTTTACTCCAAGTGTCAGTGGTTCGAGCCCATTTTTTATTGGAGCTATCTAGTTTAAACGTTTTCATTATGAAATTTTAAGCATTTAATGGCAAACTTCAATACTGGCCAAAATCTGTTAAATCGGTCCCGTTAAAGTCACAAATAACATGCATGATTACTTTATTGCTATTTCTATCGCCTTCGATGTTTATCGATCTCGAAGGTCGCAAATAACACGTTGGCTTACTTGCTATGAGATACATTTTATGTCGTGGGTGATAGAATTATTCCACAAAAGTAAAAGATTCCAATAGCATATATGGAAATGTAGATCTGTGTTCATATTGATCGCTGTTTTATTTTCCTTTTCCAGGAAATGTGATTCTTAAGACGTAGTTTTATCCTTACAAACATCACAACAAAACCAATAAACAAACACACGCTTTGTGTATTAATGAATTAATTGCAACCATGCAATTAATATTTTACTATCGCAAAAGTAAAGCAGCAGTGAAACTGAGCTCTTAAATGTAACACAACAAACGCAGTAAAGTATCCTTTTTGGTCAAGTAGTGTAAACATTGTGTAAAGCCTCACACCAACGCTGTGTTATACATACATATATAAGAGTTACAAACTGATTTATTTATCATGTTACTGTGTGTAATATAAAATACATTTGCTTGTCATATACAATTAATGGAGTCAGATTCCATATCCCGATTATATCGCCGAGTAACCCCGGTAACTTCACAAATTATGTCTCAAAATAACGAGAGAAGTATACCGCAGTGTACATGATGTGCTCTATTGATATTATTCGTATTTACGAAATATCTATTGAATATGTTTTCCTTAAAATTCCTTCCTGATTCCATTCTTGGGGCTCCGTAGCCTTTTATAACTTCGTCACTATCCGTAAATACCAATAGTTTTGCCAATATTATTCGGTAACGTTCGATTCATAAAAGCGCGACCATATCTTAAGAGGTATCCGTATGTTATCATATTTTGCAACGTCAACAGAACAATACCAGCTCCAAGTTTTAGGCTACATTTGTCAATCACTCCATCAAGTAGTAATGTATGGTAACACTTGCAAATCCGTTGATGGTTATTACATAGATATATGCCAGATACTTACATTTGTAGTTACTGCTCCTATGAAGATTATAACGACAGCTTACACCCGTTATACTGATACCTCACCCATGATATCCTATATAATTTTCTATTTGGTTCACATTTACAAAGTCAGTAGGTTTGATTCAGCCATGATGATAAAATGAGTACGATGACATTATGCATTTTACGCCGGAATAAAATAATTCACCGAGATCAGTTCGTCACGTGTTAATTTGCAGTCAACGGAGGGCTCGGAGAAAGTTCCAACAATTATCTGCCATTCTGGCCGGCTGACGGGAAAACCATAAAAATCTATACATAAAACGATCACTTTGGTCAAGACTTGTACACAAACGTGTGTGGTACTATGTAGTACCAAACAAATAGTCCGCTGTCACAGTTAAATATTTACGAAATTGTTTGCAGAGCTATGTGCATCTCTGCATGAAGAGTAAAAGTTACATTAAACAAAAATGGACACTGCTTATGATAGGAACATCCTTTTAAAGGAGTACTTTTTCCAGAAGCATTAATATGTGTTCTCTTTTGTTTCAGTCAAATAAAGAGAAATGAACACAGATGATTTGCCATTTAAAATGCATGGTACAAACGTGACAGTCGGACAGACGGACATCACCACTTCCGGTACGCCAAACTCAGCATCCCAGACGATCCATTACGCGCATATGACGTCATATTACCTTCCCCTTAATACATCAACTGCCGCAAGTGAGCGCTTTTACAGCTCCTATAACTCGGAAGTTGTCATTAACACCGCTTCCATTTTAGGAGGACTTCTGCTGTTGCTCGTTATTTATGTGGTTTACCGCACCCTGTGCAGAAAGAGGCTATTAAAGGTGCTAGAGAAGATAAAAATGAAATCTTTTTCGGATGAATATCCTTCAGACGTTTTCGTCGAGAAAACTGTTACCAATTTTAAGCAAGATACCACTAAGCTGATAACCGAACGTGCTAAACTGCTTTGGGTTGAAAGAGCAAAGATCTCGGAGGAAGTTGTAGGCAGTAACAAATGTGGTGTTTTATTAAATGATGCCGCATCTTGTGTGAATGGAATGGACGGATGTAACACACAGGAACTCACAGAACAGCAAGTATAAAACGAACAACTCGTGGTGATATCTGTTCACTTGGTAACTGTGTTTCGCACCAACAGGAAATTGAAGAAGACGCGGAAGTCGCGACCGCGCACTGGATACAAAACGTCCGTGCGATTGATATAAAGGAAAGACAACTGAATGGAATCAGTTTAAACATTTCGCCTGATCTCGTTTCACACAATGCGAAAACTCGCATGCACTTCCACTCAGTGACCGAATATGGGGAAGTCAATGAGGTTTCGTACCAGAGAAATAAAAGTTTGCCTTCACTAGTGGACGAACAAGAGCGTTTACAGTTTAGCTATGCATTTACAAACAGCCATAAGCAATGTAGATCATTGCTAACAGGTACAAATATATCGCTTGAAACAGAGGAATTACACGAACATGAATAAAATTCTCGTGGAACAAGCAGGAATAATGGACAAGTTTCGCTCGGCTTGAACACGACGACAGTTCTGGTGGACATCTGTCCAATCGTAAAAGTGCAGCATCACCATTCCCGCTGTAAGCGTAGACTTATTTCATTCTGTCCGGGCAGCAGTGACGAAGTGTCGTCTGCACCCTCGGAATATCCAGTGCAAGCGAACTGTGATTCGGCGGAGCGGGACGCCAAGTGCACGTGTCTGCAGGCAGACGACAGTGACGCGTGTCCACAGCGTTGGTGCACGGGTGGGGATCACGTATGTGTGTCACGTGATCAGATAGCGCAAAACTGTTTGAATGAGCAAACTAGGCCATGCTTGAGTGAAACGAGTGTATAGCGGTGATTCTGTAAACTGCGTATACCTGCCAAATTTTAATGAGTTTATATTACACAGGAACGTTCTTTGTCTTTTAAATAACCATATACGGTGTTGGAACCATGTGAAATTTTAAAGCTTGTCTTATCAATTTCTATGCATTTTCAACTCCGTTCTGCTTTATAATTTGTTGTTACAACATTGTTACAGTGAGTGTTTTTTATATCATTTACGGTACTCGTAACATCGTGTTAATCCCAGATAATGCCTTATATTACATTGCGTTACATCAGAATACTTTGATGATTTCCTTTTTAAGTAATTTTATTTTAAAATAAATGTTTCGTTTTTATGACCGGAGACAAATTAATGAGCCTCGCTCTGGGAAAACGGGGTTTAATGCATGTGAGTAGTGTCGACTCAGGTTAGCTTGTGAAGTCCACACAGACTGATCAGGGACGACAATTTCCGCTTTAATGGAAATTGTCTTCTTTCACTTTGAGTGGAAAGTGTCGTCCCGGATTAGCCTGTGCGGGCAAGAAGGACAGCTCACGCACAGGCGTTAAGCCCTGTTTTCTCAGAACAAGGTTCATTTCATATACAGAAAGACATATCAGTTAAGAAAAACAGTATCTCGTAACAAAGAATTTGATTTTCCATAAATAATATGTCAGACACTAACGTCGTTAATGCGATATAGTTGTTTGTCGCGTATGATTTCAAATTATCAAACGTTTTTCTCATTAGCTCAAGACACTTGTTTGGGCGAAAATATATTATTTTCCAGAATATGTTTGACTCATAACTATTGCTAATAATATTATCTTCATGCTACAAATACATAACTCTTTTTTAAGTTTCATATCAATAAAACTTGGAATACGTGAACTAGTTTTAACGAATTTGAACGAAAATGATTGTCTATATTGATTATTCAATATGAAACTGTGGAATGGGCTTTAACTTTTATTTCCTTCGTTGACGGGTTGCTCGTTTAGTATGTTTTTTGTGATATTTACATAATTTGTCTTGTTTTCTTTCCGAACACGTTCGTAAAAATATTACATTTATATTTGACTAGAGGCACGCCAGGTTGTTTTTTTTAAGAGACATTTTTACAGATTTAGGCATGTTTTGAAGTTTTTGATAAAATGCATTTAATTGATAAATGTAAATACCAGAACTAAAGAGTTCGAGTATAAAATAAAATTAAACTAGAAATGGCGCGGCAGAGGCCGACGCGTATCCCCACGCCGAATGTTTGACCTAGGTGTGCCCCAGGGTTGGTAATGGGGCCATGCATAGCTTAGATTGACCGTATTGTCATAAGAGAAGTTCATCATCAATTAGAAGTGAATCGGTGTAGAAAAGAAGAAATCATAGTAAAAGGCAATTTTGGGTGGGTGTGGTCTATGTGGGCGGGGCCCCAGGGTTGGTAATGAGGCCATGCATAGTTGAGATTGACCGTATTGTCATAAGAGAGGTCCAGTATCAATTTGAAGTGAATCGGTGTAGAAATGAAGAAATTATAGAAAAAGGCAATTTTGGGCGGGTGTGGTCTATGTGGGCGGGGCCCCAGGGTTGGGATTGGGGCCATGCATAGTTGAGATTGACTGTATTGTCATAAGAGAAGTTCAATATCAATTTGAAGTGAATCGGTGTAGAAATGAAAAATTATAGTAAAGGCAATTTTGGGTGGGTGTGGTCTATGTGGGCGGGGCCCCAGGGTTGGTTATGGGGCCATGCATAGTTGAGATTGACCCTAATGTCATAAGAGAAGTTCAGTATCAATTTGAAGTGAATCCGTGTAGAAATGAAAAAATTATAGTAAATGGAATTTTTTGGTGGGTGTGGCCTATGTGGGCGGGCGCCCCAGGGTTGGGATTGGGGCCATGCATAGTTGAGATTGACCCTAATGTCATAGCAAAAGTTCAGTATCAATTTGAAGTGAATCCGTGTAGAAATGAAAAAATTATAGTAAATGGAAATTTTTGGTGGGTGTGGCCTATGTGGGCGGGGCGCCCCAGGGTTGGGAATGGGGCCATGCATGGTTGTGATTGACCGTATTGTCATAAGAGAGGTCCAGTATCAATTTGAAGTGAATTGGTGTAGAAATAAAGAAGTAAATGTAAAATAACCTTAAAAAATGAGTGATAATTTCAGACGCGGCCCCACCCCAACCGCTATAACTTTTGACCCAGGTGTCAGATCAAAATTCCAAATAGTGCAGGGTCGCACATATGCTCATAGCTACCATGTGTGTAAGTTTCAAGGTTCTAGTGCTTTTAGTGTAGGAGGAGATAGTGGCCAGGACGGACGGACAGACAGACGGACGGACGGCGGAGATAACCACAATATCCCCACCTTTTTTTCAAAAAGCGTGGGGATAAAAACAAAAGTAATCCACACCTGGGTTCGAACCAATGACCCTTGGAGTAAAATTTTAGCGCTTAAACCGCTCAACCATACGTGAGTGAACTAGTGTTTTATACTTTATACCTTAGCTTATACTAATTAAATGAGTAATGTAGGTGTTGTACTCTCTAAAAGAATTATCTAAGTTTACTCCAAGGCATGTTTCACACTTTAGACTACTGTTCCAGTTTTATGTTTTGGAGATGTCGATAAGGCAAGAATACGTTTTACTAATAAATCCCTGAAATATGATAGTGTTAGACAATATAGTAAAAAAATGCACTGAAAAGGTTACATTCCACTACAAAACGGCCGAAAAAAGAATGTGAAAAAACAATAAACAATCGATTTTGATTTGTGTCAAGTACTTTCTTGTACATGACATATCTTTTTATTGCTTAAATCGATTGAGCTTAGAATGCCTTTAAGAAAAGGTATGGTAATCGGGTTCACTATGTGGAAAATGTTGCATTTATTTTCGCTTAAAGTTGTCGCGTTTACATTGAATTATATTGGGGCAATATTTAGCTTATTTTGACCTAAACTATATAGGCAATCCTCGTAAATAACATAACGATATCAACAGAACTTTCAAAATAATGCAATCGTTTCGCGTTTGTTATACTTTATAATTTTCCGATTTTTATATCTTGAAACGATGCATATTTCGGTAATGGATATTTTAGAGCATGGTAAATGTTCAGTATTACTGTTTCCTTGAAAACATAACTTCGACAAAAATTTGCAAATCTTAAACCTTTTTTCAATTTTGTCAATTTATCAAAACGTGAAAAGGTCCATTAATAGGGAGAACAGCAGAATAACAAGGGACCCTTTAAATTCTCGTGAGCCACCCTGTTAAAATATTTGGCCCCATTCCATTTTAAAGCACCATCCTCTTAATATATGTCTCATCTGTTTTAACCTTTTTTTAGCAAATGTTCTGGTAAATACTGAAACATCCTATTTGTTGTATCGACAATTGAGTTTTATAGAGTAACATACAGCATAACTTGACATTAACATAAAATTGTACTTAACAAAGAATGCCTCGTGGAATTATTCTTAATGGATGATTGAAAACTTAGTTCTTAAACGGAAACAACACAATTTAGCCAGTAATCACGTGCCAATTTTGCCTCCCGACAAAATTTTACGAAAAATGGCCAACCAGCCCTTTAAAGGTTCCCTTGCCATTTGTATTTAGCCTGGCTGAATCTATAATTTCAAATAAGTAGTTCAAATTTAACGTTTATATTTTTATTGCTTAAATATGACAATCCAAAAAAAGTATGCCATCTAAAGCATGAGCAAAAACGATGATTATTTATTTTTCTTGGCATGTGATCATTTCATGTAACTGTTCATAAAAGCAATAGAAAAATCACAGTGTACATGTAATTAAAAGACATTGGCGATTAGCACAGCGGTTTATAGTCATTTGAGTTTAAGCAAATAAGTTAAATTGAGCTTTGTCGTGCAAATATGGGTCTTATGTCATATGCGGCCATACGCGCAGACACCAAACCCCGAACATAGCGGACTGAGTAGCCCCTGATCCTGAGCGAAGCTGTCCGCATATGACATTATATGTGTCTTGTTCTGTGAAAATTGGGCATAATGCATGTGCGTAAAGTGTCGCCCCAGATTAGCCTGTGCGGACTGCACAGGCTAATCAGGGACGACACTTTCCGCTTGTATGGTATTTTTAGTTTCAAGGAAGTCCCTCCTTGCCGAAAATCAAGATTAGGCGGAAAGTGTCGTCCCTGATTAGCCTGTGCGGACTGCACAGGCTAACCTGGGACGACACTTTACGCACATTAATTATACCCAGTTTTCTCAGAACAAGACACATATTCATTATCGCACGTCGTGGCTCAATTTCATGGAAATATTAAGCTATGTCAGAGCACATTGTTTTAATTTCGTAAAATCAAATTTTGAAGAACTTTCGTACAGGTGACGAAGTTTTGTCCAAAAGCCTTAGTGCATCTTCTAGACTATGTTTGTTTGCAAATGCTAATTTGATGTTCACAAAATGTATATTCACAATGCTTGTGCACGTGTGAACCAAGTATGGTATGTTCTTTTTAGCTCATCTATTTTTTGAAAAAAATTGTCATCACCTTGGCGTCGGCGTCGGCGTTGGCGTCGGCGTCCGGTTAAGTTTTGTTGGCGTAGGCGTCCGGTTAAGTTTTACGTTTAGGTCCACTTTTCTCAGAAAGAATCAATGCTATTGCATTCAAACTTGGTACACTTACTTACTATCATGAGGGGACTGGGCAGGCAAAGTTAGATAACTCTGGCATGCATTTTGACAGAATTATGTGCCCTTTTTATACTTAGAAAATTGAAAATTTTGGTTAAGTTTTGTGTTTAGGTCCATTTTATTCCTTAAGTATCAAAGCTATTGCTATTAACTCTGGTTGTCATTTTTACGGAATTATGGCCCTTTTTTGACTTAGTAACTTTGAATATATGGTTAAATTTTGTGTTTCGATCCACTTTACTTCTAAAGTATCAAGGCTATTGCTTTCAAACTTCAAATACTTTCATGCTATCATGAGGTTACTGTACCTGGCAAGTTGAATTTTACCTTGACCTTTGAATGACCTTGACTCTCAAGGTCAAATTATTAAATTTTGCTAAAAATGCCATAACTTCTTTATTTATGATTAGATTTGATTGATACTTTGACAAAATTACTCTTACCTGACATACCACAATAGACTCCACCCAAACCATCCCTCGTGCCCTCCCCCCCCCCCCCCCGAATCCCCCCCACCCCCCCTTTTTTTTTTAAGATCATCTCACAAATGACCACCACACCCTCACACTATACAATACTCCCCCCCCACCCCACCCCCCAAATTGTGTTTTTTGAAACGGTTAAAAACACAAATATTTATTTTTATTATTTTATGTTTGAAATACCGTCCAACCATCGCACCCAAGAATACCCCCCCCCCCCCGAATTCTTCCCCTAATTTTTTTTTATTTTTTTTTTTAAAGATCATCTCACAAATGATCACCACACCCTCACACTATACTATACGCCCCCCCCGAATCCCCCCCCTATTTTTTTAAAGATCATCTCACAAATGACCACCACACCCTCACACTATACATAACCCCCCCCCCCCCCCCCCGAATCCCCCCCCCCCGAATCCCCCCCCCCCAACATTTTTTTTTTTTTTGTTTAAGATCATCTCACAAATGACCACCACACACTCACACTATACCCCCCACCCCACCCCCCACCCCCATTTTTTTTGAAACTGTTAGAAAACACAAATATTTAGTTTTATTATTTTATGTTTGAAATACCGTCCAACCATCGCACCCAAGAATACCCCCCTCCCCCCCCCCCCCGAATTTCCCCCCTCCCTATTTTTTTTTAAGATCATCTCACAAATGACCACCACACCCTCACACTATACTATACCCCCCCCCCCCCACCCCACCGCCAATTTTTTTTTCTTTGAAACGGTTAAAAAACGCAAATATTTATTTTTATTATTTTATGTTTGAAATACCGTCCAACCATCGCACCCAAGAATACCCCCCACCCCCCCCTCCCCCCTCCGAATTCCCCCCCCCCCTCTGATTTTTTTTTAAGATCATCTCACAAATGACCACCACACCCTCACACAATATCCCCCCCCCCCCACCCCACCCCCCCACCCCCCATTTTTTTTGAAACGGTTAAAAACACAAATATTTATTTTTATTATTTTATGGTTGAAATACCGTCCAACCATCGCACCCAAGAATCCCCCTCCCCCACCCCCCCACCCCCTGAATTTTTTTTATTATTTTTTTGCATTTTTTTCGAATTTTTGGAAGATAATGTAATAAATGTCCACGCCCCCACACTATACACCCCTCTTCACTCCACCCCTCCCTCCTTTGTGATTGAAAATGAGAGTCCCTTCACCTTTAAAAAGAAAATAGATGAGCGGTCTGCACCCGCAAAGCGGTGCTCTTGTTTTATGATTACTTCTTCTTTAAAACTCAATCAACACACATTGTATTCACGTGTGTTGGCGTTGATAATCATGGTGAACAGAGATGAACAAATGAAGAATAGAAAACCCAAGCTAGTGTAAATCAGTAGTGTGTTTAGAAATAATATACACAGAATCCAAAGGCGAGAAACATTATGACACTCAAAGCAAACATCCAAATCACGATTTTCTGTAATATAATTCTACGGTAAACACGTTCCATGAGAAGAGCAAATATGGTGCACCTTAAAAAAGAAAATGAGTGTACTTAACAATTACATAGCTCTTGCAGGATGGGAGTCAAAACTGTCGATGAGCGATTGTTAATATAACCATGATGACGAAGATTTGCTTTGAGTAACTAATCACACATGCAGACGTTAAATTTGGCAAAAAATAAATGTATATTTTTTATAGTCCTCAGTGTGTTCCCAGCAACTGAATTCAGTTCAGCTTTGAGCGATGTCTATTTGAGCTCTGTCGTTATCAGTTGTACGTCAAATTATCGAACAAGTGGATTATTATTTGATAATGCCATAGTTTCACGAGTAAATAACGTAACAATGATTAGTAGCAGTAAACATTCATTTGCACGCAATGACATATATGCTGCAGAGAAAAAGTGAAAAGCTGTGCACTTGTCACAACACACACTTATGAAAGAGGTTGGAAGGGCAACAGGTACACTAAAAAATATTCCAAATAAATATGGGCTTCGCACATGCAGATCTACATTTCCACCCGCAGATCTACATTCCAACCTGCAGATCGACATTCCCACCTGCAGATCGACATCCCCACCAGCAGATTGACATATACACCTGCTGGTTGGAATTATCATCTGGCTGCTAGACATTCACACCAGCTGATCGACATTTCCACCTGCTGATTGACACTCCCGCCTACTTATTGACATTCCCACCTGCTCATTGAAATTCCCACCTGCTGATTGAAATTCTCACCAGCTGATTGGCATTCCCACCTGCCTTTACATTCCTACCTGCTGATTGACATTCCCACCTGCTGATTGACATTTCCACCTGCTGATTGACACTCCCACCTACTTATTGCGATTCCCACCTGCTCATTGAAATTCCAACCTGCTGATTGAAATTTCCATCTACTTATTGACATTCCCACCTGCTCATTGAAATTCCCACCTGCCTTTACATTCCTACCTGCTGGTTGACATTCCCACCTGCTGATTTAAATTAAATTTAAATTCCCACCTGTTGATTAGCATTCTAACCTGCTCATTGATATTCCCGCCAGCTGATTGAAATTCCAACCTGCTGATTGACATTCCCATATGCTGAATGACCTTCCCATCTGCTCAATAACCTTCCGCACTGCTGATTAACATAACCAACTACTGATTGGCATTCTCACCTGCTGATTGGCAACTTATAAAACTCTCATGGCGATCGCGGGCGTGGATCAATACTGCAGCATCCTTGTAAAACCAATTATTTGCATTAAAAGTAATACAATGATATATCGTATGAACAGACAACTGTGTTGCTAGCGACGCTGCGTTACCATGGCAATTATAAATTCTTGTAACGTTGTATTTGAGTTTGTGACTGATATACCAACCTGGCTTAATTACGTTTTCGCTAACGAACGAACTAGTTATCTGAACATTGATGTACACAATAAATAAACGTATTGATCAACGTTGCGGCGCACACTCGCTTACATCAATGCATTTAATACATGTTTAATTCATGTTCGTTGCAGTTACACACAAACGCACGTATATATCAAGTTATTAGTAAACTCGTTTATCTGAAAACATTACATCAAACTTAAAATGCCGTATTTGTATGTCCTGCTATAAATGTTTTATGATTAGATTGCGCTTTGCAAAAAGTTGCGTTTGAAAAGCGCACGCATTATTTGATCATTATTTTGTATTTTTCATTATAATCATTTGAGGAAATTGGATTTCTGTTGCTCTTTCCATAGCCGCTGTGCAACAATCTCGGTGGTGGCAGAGATTGCAATGTCTGAGATTTTTAGCTGTCGTGGGTGACAATTATTCTGCTTAGACAGGCATTCCTCTTGTTTATGTCTAGGCAATGTCGGTCTTAGTTCCTGCAAGTCATAGACTTTTTCTTAATGAAGCTATTAAGGAATTCGAAATCAAAAGATGTGATTTTATCTTGGCAACGGATCACAGAAAAATACGTTAAAAGCACGCACTTAAAAGTCTAGATGTAAGCTTTTTAGCTAGTGATTGAACGAATACATTTTATTCTTTTCAATCTTTTCAGATTAACAAGTATCTCAATCAATGGGGAAGAGTATTGTTATTCAAACTAACGTAATTTCAACGCTTTTGTCAACTTAAGAATATGCAAGTAGCACAAGTCAATTTCAAAGTTAACAGTTGTTTTAACAGATTAGATGAGTTCCGACTATGGTTTATTCATAAAAAAAGATTTCGCGACTTGGATCAAGTTTTGCTTTAAAGAATTTTTGACACCGGACACATTCAGTAGATGACGATTAGACGTGTTTTAAAACGTTATTTACGATTAGCTAATAAGAAAATATTCGGTAATGCTTGTGGACAAAATTTCATTAAATAGTTATTTCTGTTCAAATGTAAATTCATTTCGTATGAATTCAAATGGATTGCTAAACGCTATAATTTTTGTTGATATTTCGTTAAAAACTAGTCGGACCTGCTTGTCACAAAAACCCATACATCGCTTAAAAGGCAGTTGCAAAGAAAATGCACCGCGTAATTTGCAGAAATTCCAACCTATGTAGGCTCATTTTCACTCTTAATATGAGCCTCGTTTTGGGAATACTATGTTTAATTAATAGGCGTATAGTGTCGCCCAATATGAGTTTGTGTAGTCCGCACAGCCTAATTCTGTGACGTAACTTTCCGCTTTTATTGAATTGTTCGTTCAAATTTAGTCACTTCTTAAATCCATTATATACGGAAAATGTCGCCCGGATTGGCCCGGACTGCACAGGTTAATCTGGGAAGACACTTTGCGCACATGTATTTAGTCCAGTTTATTAGAACAATGCTAAAATGACCCAATGCACTATTTTTCACGAAACGATGTTCATATTTAATTTTCATACTCTCATACTTTTCCTTTCAAATCGATTTTTTTCAGATTCCGAATCATTTTCCATATTCTCGTAAAAGATTATCGTTTTCCTAAAAAAAACATCACATGGTAAGGTTTCCAATTACGACTGCAATTTTATGCGTTTTTCAATGCTAACATAAGTGTCTTGTTGAAATTAACATTTTAATGAAATTGAAAAATAATTGAAATTGTCAGTTATTATTCACATCTTAAACGATTTAATGCCCTAAGTGTTTTATTTAAAATTCGAAGTATCACATCATTTTACAACAAAGTATATGTAAGTGTATTATTTACCTATGTTTGACATGAGCGAATTTTATTTATTGAGGATGCTTTTATTGAAATTCGGCTACAATTAAGATCTATTCAAAATTTTGAAAAGATCTGTTTAGGTCCATATTAACAGAAATTGCAATACCTTTTCCCCGTCATGTCGACATTGTAGCATTATGTGAATTGTTTCGTTAGAATATTATCTTCCGTGATCATATTTTATCTTCCTATTGACTCATTCTTTATTCTTGAAAAAGCGTTACGAATGATTTGGAAAACAAAACAGTGTGCACAACATTATCAAATATATACTTATAATTAAAATGTAAGACAATTCTAAGCGGATGAATCATTAAGTAAGTGATTCCCAGAACACAATAATCGTATATAGAGAGAGCAGATGCTAAACTCGTCGTTCTTGTCAAATAAACACACACACACAAACACACACACTATTTTTCTCTTAAAATAGTTATCATTAAAAGCTTGAACAGTACGGTGGCATAAAGGGGACATAGGCAATATTTTATTTAACAGTCTCTATGACGTGCGCATGGCATAGCTATGACGTGCGCACGTCATACAGTTGCATAAAGGGGGCATAGGCAATATTTTATTTGACAGTCTCTATGACGTGCGCACGTCGTAGCTATGACGGGCGCACGTCATAGCTATCGCGTGCGCACGTCAAAGCTATGACGTGGGCACTTCATAACTATGACGTGCGCACGTCATATCTATCGCGTGCGCACGTCATAACTATGAAAATAGTTAAATAAAATATTTCCTATGTCCCCTTTATGCCGCCGTAGAACAGCCTACCGCCTGTAATTAATTTCTGTCCAGCTTTTATGCAATTCCTTTTAGCACTCAGTTGTTGCAGTATAATTAGTTGGCATGCGATAAAAACAGGCCAAGAAAGTTCTGTGTGTGATCAATGGTCTTTTATTGGTCATTATATTTGGTCGAGTTGTCGAACGAGTGGTCCTTTGATTGCTTGACGTAAAAAGCTTCTTGAACATGAATGGTAACTATATAAGACTGACATGTCGTTCAATGAAATAAACAAGTATTGAGCAGAGTTGTGTATATGAGCTGTGTTCTTGGAAACCGGGCTTAATGTATGTGCGTAAAGTGTCGTCTCAGATTCGCATGTGCAGTCACTAAAGGCTGATCAAGGGCAACACTTGCCATGTAGACTTTATTCTCGTTTGAAAGAGTCTTCCTTTAAGCTAAAAGTGTCGTCCCTAGATGTCGACACAGGCTCAACGTAAAGACGTATGAAGCTGTGCTTAGAATCTCTGCAAAAATGTTTTCTTAATCTGAAAAATGTATTTCAAACCCTTGATAACCGAAGCTAAATGTGTATATACGACAGTAAATTGAACAGAATATTAATTGGTACGCGTTATGGGAAAACTAGGCGTAATGCATGTACGTAAAGTGCTGCCCAATATAAACCTGTTGAGTCTGCACATACTCATTAGGGAAGAGACCTTAGAAACATGAACTAGCCCCGTTTTTTCCAGAGCAAGGCTCATTTGTATACATTAACATTGTCTTCCTACAAAAAAAACAGTCATACTTCTGAAGATATAATTTGTTATATGAGTATAATAATAATAACTACAAATATTTTTTTGAGGATGTACAAGAATATTAAAAATACATAACAAACACCGTTACAAAAAAACATATTTACAAACGTCATTGTTGCAGTTTTCCAGCGGTCTATTACACGACAACACATTACTGCTGCGACTGTTTTCAAGTTTCGCCGGCAGACGTTCTAATGGAATTGTTATTTTGATATATTTCTTAAAGCGTATTTCCTGTCAGTCTTGTCTGTAGTGCGTCTTTACTACAATCAAAATATCTGAGAAAACTGGGTAAATGCAATCAGGAACGAAACTTTCCGCGTGTATAGTAGTTTTCTTTTAAAATGTAGTCTCTGCTAAGCAAAAATCCAGTTAAGCCAGTATGTGTCGTCCCTGATTAGCCTGTGCGAACTGCATATGCTAATCTGGAACGACACTTAACGCACATGCGATACACCATGTTTTCCCAGCGCGAGACTCATTTTTAAATGTATACACTGGATTAAAGATATATCTCACAACAGATTAAACATTCCCGTAAATCTTAAAATGAAATTATACGTTAAACAAATTTAGTGAAAGGCGAATCTCTCAGCTCCGCAACCGAGTACTTGTCATTATATCTTACTAGCTGTGACTTTGCTTATTGGTGTTTAAGGGAGATATTCCTCAAAATCAATATTCGCAAAAGCCTCTATGAATGATTAGTTGCATCAGTCTATATGTTTAAAGAACTTACACTACATATCACGTGCTGCAATATTAAGCAAAATAACATGTAGACCGAAATAATTAATTGAAAAAGTCACGAGTTTGAATTTGTATCACATCGCTATCAATTAGTATGTGCACTCAGAGGCACTTCTAACGCGACACTTACATAACATATACATTTTCGATTATTTATTTAACGGATTTCGTCAAAAGGGGGAATTTGAACTAATACAACAGATGTTGATATGTATAAGTGTTATCTTTATTAATCATTTTGTGGATGAAATATATTAAACTATATATAACACCTAGCACTATAAAATAGTCACAAACTGAAACAATTAAAAAATATATTTTTGTAGTGAACATAATGCAACTGTTAATCTCAATCAAACATGGCCTAAATACATATAATTGTCAGGTTACTCAGTATCATCCTCATATCTCATTGCCTTGCCGACAGATTGACACAGTTATCCCAGCGAGAACCCCTGATATAGACTGAATGCCGATGGCATATTCATCCGTTCCCAAATACGGGCCAGTTGAAGTTACCGTATGATTAAAAGGGTTGAAACGCCGTTTAAAACATGCTCAACTCGTCACAAAATGTTTTATAATTTTTGGATGGGGTTCTTTTGGAGGAAGAGCAAAATGTTCGTTATATGTGATCTGGCGTTTGCGTAGTACATGTGTTGCACGAGCGATGCGAGCTTGTGTTAAACTATATGGCCAATAAACGATCGACCAGTCTGCAGTCACAATGCGTTTATACACGATCATTCACCAAGTTATCCGAGATATACCACTCACCCAAATGTCGGGGTCGGAGTCGGCAACGGCATCCGCGTAGTTCTCTAGTTAAGAGGCGGTTTGCAAATTACGTTTACGTGCGTATTCAAATCATAAAATCGCAGCTGTTCAATGCGACCTTGGAAATAGCCATACTGTCACCTGCTGTTACAATTGAGCCATGTATGGACCCAGCCAAATTGAAAAAATCTCGATCTTCACTGCATCTCTTTCTGCATAACAATGGCATATTGATATTCTTCCATGATATATTTTCCTTGGAGAATGAAAACGGCATCTTGATCGTTCGTCATTTTATGTGAAAAGATATAGTGGCGCTCATTAATGCGGACTATTACCTTTTAAAAACAACATTATCCGAAACAAATGCGGACGTAGTAAATGGAGCATACCTATCAATTACACAGAACAAACTTCAGAGTGAGGTAATGACCTGCAAGTACCTATGAAAGACCTGCAAAAGTCTTTAAGGTCTTGGTGGGGACGAGGCGTGGACGGATGAGCATCACACGGACATAGTACTTGTAGTGAGAACGCAGAGACAAGACGGCTAGAAAAACATCAGCGCCACGCTAAGGACTTCATAACTTTGTCCTTATCTGACCTTTACCTTGTAAAATATCACTACAAGGTATGCACTGTGTGCATTTTCGTTCCATTACGCGCAAAAAAACCCACGTTCGCCACAGTTGGTCCCAAGGTCGAGCATGTACTCGAAAAATCCTGTCAGTACTTGAAGGACATTATGAGGACGTGATTTGGTAAGGCGGCACTCATAAGAAAGGTGAAGAAAGGAGCTTAACAAAAACATTCACGAACAAATTAGGTTGATTAGTATAGTCGTTTGTATAATTATATCTGACAAAACCATACCATTGAACTTGTGAGTTAAAATGATCATGTGTATTTGACATGTATAACCTTTCTCAACATCGAAGTTAATTACTAAGATAAAAATATGCTACATAAGTGTCATACATCACATTAGATTATCCATACATTACGTGCAGGTTATTAGATATTAAGTTATATGTATACCAACGCTACTTATAACGTGAGCTGCGTCAATCCAAAATGGGTCTTATGTCATGTATGTTCAGGAGCTACCCAGCAAGTTTGTTGCGGGATGCTGTAAGTAGACCATACACAGGGAGGGACGCCCACTCTATTAAATTGTCCATCACGCTTTTCTTCTGACGACTAAGACGGCGACCTCCATCCAGAATAATTTGGGGCACAGTCTTGAAAAATGAGTCGTGCCTGGTGCTCTTGTGGACCAACACGTGCTGGTGCCATGGTCCGGATGTACTCGCTGGTCTGGTGCTCTATGTAGTAGCTACGGAGAAGTCTTCGGAGACTCTTGTGTTCAAAAACGTCATCCTGCCCTCTGTTTCCGCGTGAAGCAGCCACAGATCTCGCAGCCGTATAGTAGGATGGAGATTATGAGGTACTTGTAGAGCCCGCACTTTGTGCGGAGGCTGATGGAGCTTATTGTCTACAAACTTCTAAGTCTGGTCATCGCTAAGGTTGCCGTGGCAATTCTTATTGGGATCTCAAGTGCTATCGTTGGACATGGTTGCCCCCGACAGTGCTAGAGAAGATAAAAATGAAATCTTTTCCGGATGAATATCCTTCAGACGTTTTCGTCGAGAAAACTGTTACCAATTTTAAGCAAGATACCACTGAGCTGATAACCGAACGTGCTAAACTGCTTTGGGTTGAAAGAGCAAAGATCTCGGAGGAAGTTGTAGGCAGTAACAAATGTGGTGTTTTATTAAATGATGCCGCATCTTGTGTGAATGGAATGGACGGATGCAACACACAGGAACTCACAGAACAGCAAGTATAAAACGAACAACTCGTGGTGATATCTGTACACTTGGTAACTGTGTTTCGCACCAACAGGAAATTGAAGAAGACGCGGAAGTCGCGACCGCGCACTGGATACAAAACGTCCGTGCGATTGATATAAAGGAAAGACAACTGAATGGAATCATTTTAAACATTTCGCCTGATCTCGTTTCACACAATACGAAAACTCGCATGCACTTTCACTCAGTGACCGAATATGGGGAAGTCAATGAGGTTTCGTACCAGAGAAATAAAAGTTTGCCTTCACTAGTGGACGAACAAGAGCGTTTTAAGCTTAGCTATGCATTTACAAACAGCCATAAGCAATGTAGATCATTGTTAACAGGTACAAATATATCGCTTGAAACAGAGGAATTATACGAACATGAATCAAATTCTCGTGGATCAAGCAGGAATAATGGACAAGTTTCGCTCGGCTTGAACACAACGACAGTTCTGGTGGACATCTGTCCAATCGTAAAAGTGCAGCATTACAATTCCCGCTGTAAGCGAAGACTTATTTCTTTCTTTCTGGGAAGCAGTGACGAAGTGTCGTCTGCACCCTCGGAATATCCAGTGCAAGCGAACAGTGATTCGGCGGAGCGGGACGCCAAGTGCACGTGTCTGCAGGCAGACGACAGTGACGCGTGTCCACAGCGTCGGTGCACGGGTTTGAACGAGCAAACTAGGCCATGTTTAAGTGAAGCGAGTGTATAGCGGTGATTCTGTAAACTATGTGTACCTGCCCAGTTTAAATGAGTTTATATTATACATGAACGTTCAGTATATTTTAAATACCCATACGGTGTTGGAACAATGTGAAATTTTAAAGCTTGTCTTATCAATTTCTATGCATGTTCAACTCCGAACTGCTTTATAATTTGTTGTTACAACATTGTTACAGTGAGTGTTTTTTTATATTATTTACGGTACTCGTAACGTCCTGTTTATCCAAGATAATGCCTTATATTACAATTGCGTTGCATCAGAATACTTTGATTTCCTTTTTAAGTAATTTTATTTTAAAATAAATGTTTAGTTTTTATGACTGGAGACAAATATATGAGCCTCGCTCTGGGAAAACGGGGTTTAATGCATGTGCGTAGTGTCGACTTAGGTGAGCCTGTTTAGTCCACACAGACTGATCAGGGACGACACTTTCCGCTTTTATGGAATTTTTCTTTTTTCACTTTGAGTTGAAAGTGTCGTCACGGATTAGCCTGTGCGGACTAGAAGGACACATTGCACACACACATTAAGCCTTGTTTTCCCAGAATGAGGTTAATTTCATATACAGAAAGAAAAATCAGTTTAGAAGAACAGTTTCTCAAAACATTTTCCATAAAGAATATGTCAGACACTAACGTCGTTAATGCGATATAGAAGTTTCTCGCGTATGATTTCAAATTATAAAAGTTTTTCTCGTTCGCTCAAGACGCTTGTTTTGTCAAAAATATAATATTTTCCCGAATATGTTTGACTCATTACTATTGCTCATAATATTATGTCTATGCTACAAAAACATAACTCTGTTAGAAGTTTCATATCAATAAAACTTGAAATACGTGAACTAGTTTTAACGACTTTGAACGAAAATAATTGTCTATATTGATTATCTAAAATAAAACTGTGGCATGGGCTTCAATTGGTATTTCCTTCGTTGACGTGTTATTTATGTATGGTTATTGTAATATTTACGTAATTTGTCTTGTTTTCTTTCCGAACACGTTCGTAAAAATGTTACATTTATATTTGACTAGAGGCACGTCAGGTTGTTTTTCTTTTTTTAAAGGGATGTTTTCACAGATTTTGGCATGTTTTTAAGTTTTTCATTAATGCTTTTAATTGATAAATGTAAATACCAGAACTAAAGAGTTCGAGTATAAAAAAAAAACATAAAATTAAAAAAACAAAAGTATTCCACACCTGCGTTCGTACCAATGGCCCTTGGAATAAAAGATAAGCGCTTTAACCACTCAGCCATATTTGAGTGAACTAGTATTTTATACATTATACCTTAGATTATACTTAATAAATGAGTCATGTAGGTGTTGTACTCTCTAAAAGAATTATCTAAGTTTACTCCAAGGCATGTTTTAAACTTTAGACTATTGTTCGGGTTTTATCTTTTGGAGATATTGATAAAGCATGAATATGTTTTCACTAATAAATCCCTGGACTATGATTAAGTTAGAGGATATAGTTAAATGCACTGAAAAGGTTACAATCCACTAGAAAACGGCCGGTAAAAGAAATTGCAAAACAATCGATTTTGATTTGTGTAAAGAACTTTCTTATACATGACATATCTTTTTAACTGCTTTAATCGATTCAGCTTAGAATGCCCTTAACATAAGGTACGGTAATGGGGGGTCCATGTGCAAAATGTTGCATTTAAATTCGCTTAAAGTTGTCGCGCTAACATTGAATTATAAAGTTGTCGCGTTTACATTGAATTAAATCTCTAAAATATTTAGCTTATTGTAACCTAAATTATTTAAGCAGTCCTTGTAAATAAAACAACGATAGAAACAGAACTTTCAAAATTAATACAATTGTTTCGCGTTTGTTATACTTTATAATTTTTTAGATTTTCAAATCGTGATACAATGCATATTCCGGTAATTGATATTTTAGAGCATGGTTAATGTTCAGTATAACTGTTTCCTTGAAAACATAACTTCGACAAAAAAATGCAAATCTGAAACCTTTTTTTAATTTTGTCAATCTATCAAAACGTGAAAAGGTCCATTTAATAGGGAGTTAGCTACAGCAGAATAACGATCATGAAACTTCATAGGTACATTGATCATAACTCGCAGATGACCCCTATTGATTTTCAGGTCACTAGGTCAAAAGGCAAGGTCACGTTGACCCGAAATAGTAAAATGGTTTCCTGGAGATAACTCAAGAACGCTTATGCCTAGTATCATGAAACTTCATGTGTACATTGATCATGACTCGCAGATGACCACTATTGATTTTGAGGTCACTAGGTTAAAGGTCAAGGTCACGTTGACCCGAAATAGTAAAACGGTTTCCGGATGATAACTCAAAAACGTTTATGCCTAGAATCATGAAACTTCATAGATACATTGATCATGACTGGCAGATGACCCCTTTTGAGGTCACTAGGTCAAAGGTCAATGTCACGGTCACCTTTATTGTTATTGGAAGTAACTGAGCAATTATATGATGTCATAGTTTCGGTTATTTTGCTCACTTGTTATGATGTGACAAGGTGAGCTTTTGTTATCACTCTTTGTCTGTTGTATTTTATCCAAAATTTATTGTGAACACATAAGATTTCATTTTACAATGTTAAAATTTGGGTGTCACCTCTTTGCCAAATTCTTATGAAACTAGTCACCTCTGTCATTTTGGGTTTCATATTCTATCAAAAATTAGGGCACTAGGTCAAATATAAGAAAAGGTCTGTTCATACTTTAGTGGTCACATTCTCTCTCTGATCCACTTGTAAATTGGTTAAAACATTATTTTAAATGATTTTAAAGTCAAGTTTGAAAGTAGCATATTCAACATTTAGGTTACAAGGTCTAGTCTCAGTGATTAACAGGTCACGTTCCAAAGTGGGTGATGTGCTTCCAAGCATTTGATCAATAACTAAAATCATTAAAATCTATGTTAACACTTACATTTTTTACCTGATCTTCATGGCAGTCGATCAGAATGTTCAAATAAATAAAATAGGAACTCGGTAACAAGGCTCAACTAGATCGGATAGACGCAAATAGTTTGTTCATACTCACAATGCCTTTTTTAGCTCACCTGATTGCTCAGGTGAGCTTTTCTGACCGGTCTTTGTCTGTCGTATGTCCGTCCGTCCGTCCGTAAACATTTGCTCGTAAACACTCTAGAGGACACATTTCTTTTCCCATCTTCATGAAACTTGGTCAAAAGCTTTGCCCCAATAAAATCTCGGCCGATTTCGAAACTGGGTTGTGCCGGGTCAAAAACTAGGTCACTAGGTCAAAAAAAGAAAAACCTTGTAAACACTGTAGAAGTCACATTTCATGCCCAATCTTCATGTAACTTTGTCAAAATGTTTGCCTTAATGATATGTTGGTCGAGTTCAAAAGTGGTTCCGGTCCGTTGAAAAACATGGCCGCCAGTGGGCGGGGCAGTTTTCCTTTTTTGGCTATAGAGAAACCTTGTAAACACTATAGCAGTCACATTCTGTGCCCAATCATCACGAAAGTAGGTCAAAACATTGGTTTTATTGATATCTCGGACAATTTCGAAAATGGTCCAGATCGGTGAAAAAACATGGCCGCCAGTGGGCAGGGCATTTTTCCGTATATGTTTATAGTGAAAACATGTGAACACTCTAGAAGTCACATTTTTAACCCAATTTTCATAAAATTTGGTCAGAACATTTGTTTCCATGATATGAGAGTTGAGTTTGAAAATGGCTCCGATCAGTTGAATAACATGGCTGCCAGGGGGGGGGGGGGGGGGGGCAGTTTTCCTTATTTGGCTTTAGAGAAACCTTGTAAACACTCTAGAAGTCACAATTTTTGCCCAATCATCATGAAAGTTCGTCAAAACATTGGTTTTATTGATAACTTGGACGAGTTTAAAAATGGTCCAGATCGGTAAAAACATGGCCGCCAGAAGGCGTGGCATTTTTCTTTATATGTATATAGTGAAAACATGTGAAGTCACATTTTTGGCCCAATTTTCATAAAATTTGGTCAGAACATTTTTGCCTTGATTTGAGAGTTGAGTTCGAAAATGGTTTCGGTCAGTTGAAAAACATGGCTGCCAGGGGGGGGGGGGGCAGTTTTCCTTATTTGGCTATTGAGAACCTTGTAAACACTCTAGAAGTCACAATGTTTGCCCAATTATCATGAAAGTAAGTCAAAACATTGGTTTAATTGATATCTCGGACGAGTTCGAAAATGGTCCAGATCGGTGAAAAAACATGGCCGCCAGTGTGCGGGGCATTTTTCTCTATATGTATACATGTATAGTGAAAACATGTGAACACTCTAGAAGTCACTTTTTTGGCCCAATTTTCATGAAATTTGGTCAGAACATTTGTTTCCTTGATATGAGAGTTGAATTTGAAAATGGTGTCGGTCAGTTGAATAACATGGCTGCCGGGGGGTGGGGGGGCAGTTTTCCTTATTTGGCGATAGAGAAACCTTGTAAACACTCTAGAAGTCACATTTTTGCCCAATCATCATGAACGTTGGTCAAAACATTGGTTTTATTGATATCTCGGATGAGTTTGAAAATGGTCCAGATCGGTGAAAAAACATGGCCGCCAGTGGGCGGGGCATTTTTCTCTATATGCATATATAGTCAAAACATGTGAACACTCTAGAAGTCACATTTTTGGCCCAATTTTCATGAAATTTGGTCAGAATATATGTTGCCTTGATATGAGAGTTGAGTTTGAAAATGGTTCCGGTCAGTTGAAAAACATGGCTGCCAGGGGGAGGGGGGGCAGTTTTCCTTATTTGGCTATAGAGAAACCTTGTAAACACTATAGAAGTCACATATTTTGCCCAATTATCATGAAAGTTGGTCAAAACATTGGTTTTATTGATATCTCGGACGAGTTCGAAAATGGTCCAGATCGGTGAAAAAACATAGCCGCCAGTGGGCGGGGCGTTTTTCTCTATATGCATATATAGTCAAAACATGTGAACACTCTAGAAGTCACATTTTTGGCCCAATTTTCATGAAATTTGGTCAGAACATTTGTTTCCTTGATATGAGAGTTGAATTCGAAAATGGTTCCGGTCAGTTGAATAACATGGCTGCCGGGGGGGGGGGGGCAGTTTTCCTTATTTGGCTAATAGGACGACACTATACGCCTATTAATTAAACAAGTATTCCCAGAACGGGGATCATATTCAGAGTGAAAATGAGCCTACATATAGTATGTAATTTCTGCAAATTACGGGGCACATTTAATTTGCAACTGCCTTTTAAGCGATGTTTGGGATTTTGTGACAAGCAGGTCCGACTAATTTTAACAAAATTTCAACATTAATTATAGCGATTAGCAATCCATTTTATTTCATACAGAATTAATTTTCATTTGATTAGAAATAAATTTTAAATGGCATTTTGTACACGATCATTACTAAATATGTTCTTATTAGCTCATCGTACACAACGTCTTAAAACACAACTGTTTAAGGGGCCGTCCAACAGATTTCACGTTTTAGTAAATTGACAAAATTAAAAAAAGTTGTTTCAGATTCGCAAATTTTCGTTTTAGTTATGATATTCTTGAGGAAATAGTAATACTGCCCATTTACCATGTGCTCTTAAATATATATTATATGCATCTTTTGATGATTTGAACGATTGAATAACCATGAAACACTCTGTGTTATTTACCATTTACATATTAACCAATTGAACAATCATGAAACAGTGTGTTTTATTTACCATTTACATTTTAAACAAAGAACCAATTGAATTAATTTGAATAATCGTGCAACAGTGTGTGTTATTTACCATTTACATATTAATTAATGAACCAATTAAACAGTCATGAAACAGTGTGTTTTATTTACCATTTACATATTTGCCAATGAACCAATTGAATTATCACGAAACAGTGTGTTGTATTTACCATTAACATATTAATCAATTAACCAATTGAATAAAAATCTAAATGTGTAGTTTATTAACCATTAACACATCATCATGCAACAGTGTGTTTTATTAACCTTTTTTTTTTACAAAGAACACATTGAATAATCATGCATCACTGTGTTTTATTTACCATTTCATATCAACCAATGAACTAATTGAAGAATCATTCAACAGTGTGTTTAATTTACTGTTTACATATTAACTAATGAACCAATTGAACAATCATGAAATAGTGTGTGTTATTTACCATTTACATATTTACCTATGAACCAATTGAATAATCATGCTACAGTGTGTTTTATTTACCATTTGCATTTGTAACAAATAACCAATTGAATAATCATGCAACAGTGTGTTTTATTTACCATTTACATATTAACCAATAAACCAATTGAATAATCATGCAGCAGTGTGTTTTATTTTCCATTTTTATATATTAACAAATAAACCAATTGAATAATCATGCAATTGTGTGTTTTATTTACCATTTACATATTAACCAATGAATCAATTAAATAATCATGCAACAGTGTGTTTCATTTACCATTTATATATTAACAAATGAACAAATGGGATAATCATAAAACAGTTTATTTGTTACCATTCACATAATTATCAATGAACCAATTCAATTATCAGGGAACAATGTGTTTTTTTAACATTTACATATTTACCAATGTACCAATTGAATAATCATGTAACAGTGTGTTGTATTTACCATTAAAATATTAATAAATGAACCAATTGAATAACACTGGAAATGTGTAGTTTATTTACCATTAACATATAGCTCAATGAACCAATTGAATAATCATGCAACAGTGTGTTTTACTTAACATTGAGATTTAAAAAAAGAACCAATTGAATAATCATGCAAAATAGTGATTTATTTACCATTTACATATTAATCAATGAACCAATTGAATACAAATGGAAATGTGTAGTTTACTTACCATTAACATATAAATCATTTAACCAATTGAATAACTATATACTTATATAGTCTATGTTTTAATCAGACAAAGCTACAAGTACATACGTATATGTTTGTGGAAACATATGCAAGAAAGTAAATAATATACAAAAATGTATTCTATTTAAATCGTATGTGAAAACTGCTTCTATATAATGGAAAAGGTTTCTTCCAATGGACTGCAACATATTCAGCCATCATACCCTGGACTAGGTTTGCACAAAGCCTGGATCACATAAAGCTGAAACACACATGCATGAAGCATGAGATATGAGCTATACCACACATTGCTACCTCCATTCACATGGATAGTTATAACTATCTGTCAGTAGAATATCGTGTGTCGGAAATGTCGTTTATCGAGCCGACCCAAGTACATTTAAGGCAAATTTAAATTACTCAAATAATTGAAGTATGTTTCCACAGCATATGCTCCTTTATTTTTGTAAAATGAAAACCTTTCGATCTATATACATGCATTATGTATTCTTAAGAAAACACAAACACATTTGAAATTAGACTGTACCTTTACATGCATAATTTATAAACACTGCCTATCATGATACTGCGCTCTTCTCGTCCAACTTTTCAGGTTATTACAGGTTTAAATAACGAACTAACTCATCTTTGTAATTAATAAACATAATAACGTTACAGCTGTAAACAATCGAACCATACCCGGATGAAACTGCTCGTACAGACAGACACGTCTAGACTGCTCAGTGTTCGAAGTTAAAACGTATACAACTGTGAAATGCACATTCTGGTGTGCAACTTATACAGTATTTGACAAACACGTTCCATTGTTTTAAGTGAACAGCTTGTGATTTCTTTATAATGTTAACATTTACCAAAAATATAAATGAGTGGGATGTGCAATATTACATAATATTATTGTGAGATAAACCATAACTAGGTGGTATATGATGCAATTTATATATAATATATACGGTAAGTTCTAAATTGAAATGCATTACTTTTATCGTGTTGTAGCTCCAAGTTTGAGATATAGTTGATCGAATACGTAATTAAACAAATTGGCATTAGACGTACAAAGGCAAAATGTCTCTTGTATGGACGGATAAGGTTCTTTTTTAATATGGAACTGAATGCCGTAATGTAGTTTATATAATCTGATTCGTCTGAATGAAGATAATCCTGAAAGTCGAGTTAAAATAACACTATGTGTCTGCTAACACAAGAAGCCGACATTTAAATTCAAGTTCAGACGTGGACATCGACGCCCAATGCTCCCCCCAGATAAATTAAAAATAACTATTCGAAAATTTAAGAATAATATTGTATGCTTACTGTTGGCTCCATACGAATAGAACCATTTGAATTCTGAGACCCCAAACTTCACACGCGTAGGACACAAATCCATGAGCATATCCTGCAGTGGCAAGTCATCCAGGTAGGATGGCGAGCCGAAATCAGATATTCCTTCGTTGATGAACAACCCGAGGAAAGTGTGGGACAGCGGGCACCGAGATGAACGCGTGAACTGCGTGCATCGATAGACCCATATGTACTTCTTGGGACAGGACGAGAACACAACGAAGATATTATCTAAAAAATAGTTACAAATATTGCTGAATGTTGCTTGATGAAAATAGAACTGTATATGATCCAATGTGGTCAAACACTTGATTATTGTATTTTGAAATGTGAGAGTATCACGTCAAATGTATACATTAAAGTAATATAATATAACTATATAAGTGTGACGACACAATGCTAGTTCCACGCATATTAATAAATTGACACCGTCATATGATTGTCACACGTTGATAAAAAAAAGACGAACGGAGTAAGACATACAATAACTATTAAGGCTCTTTTAAAGAACGACATCCTTTTGTGTGTCACAAATGTGCAGGAGGGATTGGACCAATGTGGTTATACAATTCTAAATGTCTGTGCAAATCCGTAAAGCAAGCGTTGCATTACAGATACAAGTTGAAAATCTTCCAGATGCACGCATGATAAAACATTGTGATTTTTATATTTGCTATTTAAGCATTACTTATTGGGCGTGTTTGAAGAAATTGTATTCTGTTATAACCACAAACTATGAGGAATTCCATCGAATGCCTATAAAGGTACAATTAATTTAAGGAAAATCCGGTTCCCAGTTCAGACATAGTATATTGTATTGATCCACCACAAAATAATGTATCTTTACAATCGTTTCTCTACGCTGAGTTACTGATCAATGGTAAAAATCACACTTTCCTCTGCATATGTGATATTGATCGTCGCTGATAACGGATACGTGACATCTGCAGGATGACATTAAATAGGGATATACCGTCATTACTTTAAGTTTTAGGACACTCTAAGTTTTCGGACACCCTCTTTTTTCAGCCCGAATAATTATATTTTGTAACTCTTATTTTTCGGACACCCAGATTTTCCCCTTATATAAATGACTAAAATTTTCGGACAGTTACATTTTATCAAAATTCTTCCTATTTGCGTTGATCCGTTGACACATTTCATAACAGATTTACAATCGGATGACGGTAATAAATCCAGGCTGATGACTTGCAAAATGTCAGTGAACCGCTACATTTACTTTAATTTGGGTACTTAGGCATACGCTAGATAATTAATGCAGCCTCAGTCGCGGAATGACCTCATAAACTTTGAAATACACAAACATACGGTTAGTATGTTTCAGCTGCAAGCTTAATGTTGTCTTTCAATCTTCTTTATCTATTCACCGTTTTCAGTATGTTTCACTGCGAGAACAACTGCCAATTTTGATTATACTGATAGCTGTTGGAGGGTCATCCTACAGAATATTAAATGCTCATCTGTGTACGTGGTGATCAAAGAAAAATCTTTCTGTAAAACTACATCAACAATATTATATGGTTTTAAATTCATTGCAAACATAGCTTGAAGTATTTAATACTTTACGAAGTGGTATTTACTAGCACACTCTATCATTTTGAGTGGGCTAGTAAATACCACTTCGTGAAGTACCACTTCTTTATATTGACAAGTGCCGTCATACAGAGTAATACTCTCACGTTGTTGCACTATTCCTTTATGACTTCTATGAATATGTTTATGCATCAAAGTTTTCGGACATAAAACCATTTGTTTATGTTTAAGCTTCCGTAAACTTAGAGGTATTACCATGGGAGTCTGTTAGCCGTCTAATAAAGTATGACAACAATTCCTTTACCTGGTTTACCATTCCTGTGGAAGCTGGCTTGTGTCGAACTAGCTGGTATCCAAGGAAACACATAACTATTGCACTGCTTTGGCGAACTGGAGCAAATAAAGTTAATATTTTGTTTAGCCCTTATTAATAGTTTAATAAAAAAACAAATAATGTGGATGAACACAAACAAAACTAAACAAAATTGTTATCCTTGTATTTATTTGACCTTGCAGTCAAGGATAACCCATGAAAGTGCAAGCACTTATTTCCAATGGGGTCCTTTGGTTTTGCTGAAGAGACAGCAAGAAGAAGAGTCAGTTTTGGGATACAAGGTATCCTGGTGCGATACCCTAGCTCTTTGCGAATAGATACCTTGGTTCTTTTACGTGCTCAGTGTATAGCACCGATACACGCGAGAATTACCTGGGTTTCATACCAGTACATCCTTAGTTGGGTGGGAAACACTTGAAGCGTTACCACTCGACCACCGCACCACCACATCCTAAATAACATGTCATATCAACTATTATAATTTTGAAACATCTACATCGGGTGCATATAATAGATCGGCTTTATTTAAGCGTAGGGATAAGATGGGTGTATCATAAGATGTGGAGATCCGGCCTACAACTTTGAGTCCGATTAGCATTATTTATATTCTAGCGCTGATATTATATCATCTGAAGTCTGATTTCTTTCTTGCATCCGCGATTTAAGCTAGATATCATTCTAAAGTATTACACAATTAAGCATGGCAACTTTGTATATGAATATGTAACATAACATCAAATACAATCTTATATGTGATTACAATTACAGCTTTAGCTTAGTTTATTGCAAGTTAAGCCAAGTCAAAGTTTCATTAGAGCATGATGCAAACTCAGAAGCAATACACAATGATTTCAAAAAAACATAGAAAGCAAATTGACAAGAATATAGAGCATGGTGAATAATTTAGAGATGAAACACGCAATTGCGAACGTATATAATGACTTTTTTGCTGGAAGAAAAGCAATAGAAGGCTCAATTAAACTAACAAGTCACCAACATAATATTTGATTATATACTGGATTTGGCCTTCAAGCTGTAACTGTTTAAATACTTGATAAATACTTAAATTGGCATTATGATATTCAGGGAACATTTTATACATCCGGAAAGAAATTAGTTTAACAATCAGCTAGTCTTTAATTGAAGTGATGTTAGTATAAGCGACGAACTTTAAAGGGTTTATGCAATACAGTCAAAGAAATGTGTGCGCACTTTTTAATTGATATAGCATTACACGAAATATGGGAATTGTTTTAAACTGTATGTCTAATTTTAACAGTCACATAAGTTTTTTTTACCAATGTCAACTTTCTACTTTATCTCAAAACAGATGACGTCTGTGCTATTATTAAACCCCTACCTGGGTGTGTCACCAATGGCGACTTCCTCGTAGTATGAGTCATTGAACTTCTTGATTATCTGATGGTAGTTAATATCCGGTATGTATAAAGGAGGAACGGACATCGCGTAGTACAGTTCTCCCAATGTCCGGTTGACCACCTGTAATTGAAGATGCGTTCTTTAATATATTACAAATACTATATCTTCGTATGCCCCGTGCAAAACGATCGACGACATACAGTCACGTGTTTTACAAAACGTATTCGTCAAATAATTAACTCATACATTTTTAGGACAACATCTGGAATAGTTGACAAAAACTCTGGTTTGGCATTAGTATGGCAGCTCTGAAAACCCAAGATATTTCCAAATCGCATGCGGCCCGATTGTAAACGTACTTCCTTCAAACTTGGTTTAAAAAAGTCACTATAATTACTCAAATTAATACTGGGATAGAAAATAGAACCGATCACTTGGGTGGGTTGTCAGTAGCATATATTTTTTATTGTTTGTGTTGATACACTCATTTGTTAAAGGATATGGGTTGTAATTTGTATTGTTAAAAATATTGTATTATACATTTTTGAGTTAACTCGAGTTTTAAAGCCTTTTGTTACTAAATATGGAGCGGTAAGTTAGCGAGAGTGTTACTTAATACAATAGAGCGTTTAGTAAGCGATAGTTCTGTTATAAATGATTGCTAATTATAGAGGTTTATTTAGCGATAGTTCTGTTATAAATGTTTGCTAAGATATCATGAATTATTAAACTATCAAACGTATTGGCGGTGTTAAGGTTCAAGATCAATAAGTCCTTCTCGGAAATCGCAGTTAGCTTTAGAAAAGCCTGTTCTGATAAATCTAGATTCAACAATCAAAACGTTAACACACATATATATATAAAAGCTAAAGAAAATAATGATTGAAGGAATTTAAATGTCCGTCTAAGATATAAATGTTTTGGTGATGAATTGGGATTTATATCTAAGATCATAACGTTCATATTTACCCAGAAATCGAAATCAACTGTAGAAAAGCATTTCGTTATGAATGAGGGCTTTTGTAAAATATTTGTTAAAAAGTTTCCCCGATAATGGGAATTTTACTATTTTGCTGTTTACTGAGAATTATCACCGATAATGGGAAATCCGTAATTTACTATTTCCCCGATAGGGGGAACAATATAAACGCCAAATACCCGCTTTTGGTATGAGCATTTATTAACGATCCAAAATATATGTACAATCCTTGTGTCAATCCAGTACATCACTAAGTAACGACGTCACGTCTTTAACGTTACGTCACAAATCGACGTCACGTCATTGAACCAATCCGCTGGTACCAATTAAACGTTCAAATCTAACGTCCAATATTGAAAATGTATACTTTCCAAGTCCGCTATATATATAAGTATAATAGCTAAGTTACTGCTGATGAACAACACATCTGCTCGCACCCATAATTTAAAGTTATCAATATATGAGCATGTCTGACGGGATTGAGTTTCAAAGATAAAAAATCGACGCATTGAATACTAACCCAGAAATCGAAGTCAGCTATGGGCATGCCTTTAGGAATTCGGGATTCAGCGGAGTCCATCCTTCGTTCACACGTACCGGAAGCGGAAGTCATCCGAATGGCGAAACCCAGTAGTCCGATGGCAAGGCATGATAACATGGCCATTGCACGTAAGTTATGCGTCTTGTCCTGCCGTATACATACACCTGTAATAAAAGTAAAGAGTTAAAATATCGGTTATTTATTTGAGAAGTTCTTTCTTTTATCGTCGAAATAGGTGCTGGCATTCAAGAGGTTCAAATAACTGTGTCTTCAGTAAGCGAGCGGAGTTATGAGGCATTGTATGAACACGCATGTAGTACTTATTATTCAATGGTCACATGGGTCATAAAATATCTGCATGAGCAGCAAAGCCAATGCAGTGTATGTCCAAACATTATGGTTTTGCTAAGAGCACTCAATTAATTCCATTGATACGATTACAACTCATATTATAAATGTATGCTTAATCCGATTACTGCAGATCACGCTTGTTAAACCTTTACAAGTCTTGTTTAAACGTGACGCCTTTAGGTTTTTGTTCAATAATAGAGAAATAGCAAGCTATGTAATTATATCTGCTTTCGTTTATATAAAAACATAATGCCGCTGCACAAAACTGGTTACACTAATTTAGTTAAACTTTAAACTTGATGAATTTAAACGTGTCATATTTGATAAGATACATCGAAGACCCGACGCATAATTCAGTTATCGTGACTAATAATTGTTAATGATTTACGTAAGCAGGTGTTTAACAAGAAAAAAAACGAAAAAAAAAACACAATAAAACACGTTGTTCAGGTATTTTGGAAGACTCCGGTCGCATATTGTAACGTATCATTAATATTAACGTCTTAAGATCGATTTTGTAGCATAAATATAAAACAAAACACTGAAGTAAGTTATATATTTGATAAGCTAGCAGTCCCAATAAATATAACGTATAGCCCTATTTGGAACTTGTATGTAATTGATTGTAAAAGTATCTATAATAATAAAAAAATTAGAACACGTAATCGTAGAAAAACTTGTTCAAACCCTACTGCTCAGTAATTGGTTCTCAAAAGGTAGTTACATGTAAGTTCACAAAAAACGTGATATGTATTTTGTGTAAAGCTTCAGAAAGTATTACCTATTATATGTTTTATAGATATAAATTATATAATGATAGCTCTTTCCGAATTCATCGTTGTAATGGTTTGTAAATAAGCGTGGGCTTTCATGTTAAATTAAGCACGTTATTATTTAATCTTACGTCTTCAACGTCGACGAGAGGCCATTGTTTATTCATGTCACGTATGATAAAGGGTCTAATTATACCATTTACTACGTGTCAACGAAAGAAAAAGTATTTACAAACTGCCCACATAAGTCGAAACTGAACATCAATTGTACAATCTGCAAGTTGGTCTTACTATTTAAATAAGACAATTATGTGACTTCTTCTACCACGAAAACTACGTTTCTTCTTCCACTTCAGCAAAAGAAACTCTTGGTGGTTTAAAAAAAACGAATAAACGTGTTACTACGTTTTGCATAATTTTAACAAATATACATGTGAAAGAACGACCGATATGTATGGACTCTGTCATTAAATAAACAGTGATTATTGTATGTTTGTAGCCAGAGGTATACAGTTGGTTATACAACTTCGATTAACATAAATGCAACGGTTTACTCAACTCATAATATTACCTCCAAATGTCAAGTTATTTTATCAATTTAATTAGCAACCAAACTAGCCAACTCAAGAAGTTTTGTTCTGCAAATTATGATATTATTATATAATATTTAATGGTTATTTGTGGATTGTATTTGATTATAATTTATAATTATATTACTTAAATCACTTAATTCAAATTTGTAAATGCCCTGTTAGATAAAGCATTGGATCATTTCAATGCGATAAACACTTACTGCGAAGTTGTTTGATTTAACCACGTTTTCCTCAGTGTTTAATTCAACCGAAGATGCGGACCAATAATTACTAATGTGATGGAGCGTACCTCCCCTTAACTTAGTTAAAAGGACAGTTAATTGTATTTGTTTTTTGTAGAACTTAAATGTTGTGGGGTTTTATTCAATATGGCTTAGTGGTTAATACTTTGTAATGTGTTGATGCAGTTGTTTTGCAGAAGCATTTCCGCGAGGTAGTATTATGCACATAATGGTTTCAACAAAAAAGGGACCAATTCAATCAAATTAATTTTGTTTTTCAACTGGGATAACATTAATGATAAACAGTTTTGTGTTTAATGTGAACAGAATTGTTTTGAAATGTCATTTAGAGAAAAATAAAAAAATAGTACTGCTTTTAAGCTTTTTTGGTGTTTATGGCTTATAGGTCTCAACTATGAAATTGTTATATTATTATCATAAAGTACCAATATGTGTATTGGAGTGTACCTTATTAAAACAGTGTTTTGTTTTTTCTGTACGTGGTAGTAAACGAAAAGAATATGGAACTATAGTGTACTATATATTTAACTATTTTTACATTACTCCATTTCGTGAGTGTCAAACATTAATGCATAAAAAGTCATTGTAAACTATACTTTGTTATATTTGGTATCATAAAGTACCAATATGTGTATTGGAGTGTACCTTATTAAAACAGTGTGTTTTTTTCTGTACGTGGTAGTAAACGAAAAGAATATGGAACTATAGTGTACTATATATTTAACTATTTTTTACATGACTCCAGTTCGTGAGTGTCAAACATTAATGCATAAAAAGTCATTGTAAACTATACTTTGTTGAATACCCTGTTAGTTTGTGACAAACTAATAAAACAATTGTCAATTATATACTATTTCATCGATACAATAGTTTATAATGCGCAAGAGCAGTTTTGAAAAACAAAGAGAGTGCATAAAATACCAAAAGAGGGCATTGTTCTGTTTGCAGTTTTAAATAAAACGGTTTGTCACATATACACATTGCATAATGATTAAAAGTGTGCCCAAAGCATACACATATAAACATTGGCATACTAGTTATATCAGCGGAAGCGGGTGAAAACCCTATTTGTGCATGTTATCCATTTATTTATATCAAATTGTCGGACAGTGTGACACAACATAAATGTGGTAAAAATGACTCCCAAGTAGACGAAAAACACACATTTAACTGTGGTCACAGCCTTTGACACTTCAATGAGAATCTTTTGGGTTTTGGTCAACAAAGTGGGGGACACATATTTGTTTAATGATTCATAATTACGCCAATCATTTGTTTTTAGATTTTCCCACGATCAACATAGATACGTCACCATCGAAGCGTGCAATGTATACTTTATTAAATTAATGTCATTTGAACGTTGTCATTCTTTCACTACAGATTTTATTTTAAGTGATATGTCAACTTTCAGTTTCATAAACTGAACAAGATCAGCGGGACAATTTTATGAAATACATTGCTTAACATATTTAAAAACATAAATCCTCGTTGCTTAATTCCGCAATGAAAAGCTTTCCTCGTCATATTGAAGTGCTATTGCTACTACCACAAATTATATAAAAGTCCTTTTGCACTTCACAGTGTGTTTTCTCATGCACAGAGTAACTATATTTGTACACATGATTATGATTTCTTGGGTAAAAAATAAACAATAAAAATTATTTAATCGTGCTTGGTTTACTATGCCAAAAATACATGTGAATGAAAGAATGACGTATATGAAATAATCATGCAACAGTGTGTTTCATTTACCATTTATATATTAACAAATGAACAAATGGGATAATCATAAAACAGTTTATTTGTTACCATTCACATAATTATCAATGAACCAATTCAATTATCAGGGAACAATGTGTTTTTTTAACATTTACATATTTACCAATGTACCAATTGAATAATCATGTAACAGTGTGTTGTATTTACCATTAAAATATTAATAAATGAACCAATTGAATAACACTGGAAATGTGTAGTTTATTTACCATTAACATATAGCTCAATGAACCAATTGAATAATCATGCAACAGTGTGTTTTACTTAACATTGAGATTTAAAAAAAGAACCAATTGAATAATCATGCAAAATAGTGATTTATTTACCATTTACATATTAATCAATGAACCAATTGAATACAAATGGAAATGTGTAGTTTACTTACCATTAACATATAAATCATTTAACCAATTGAATAACTATATACTTATATAGTCTATGTTTTAATCAGACAAAGCTACAAGTACATACGTATATGTTTGTGGAAACATATGCAAGAAAGTAAATAATATACAAAAATGTATTCTATTTAAATCGTATGTGAAAACTGCTTCTATATAATGGAAAAGGTTTCTTCCAATGGACTGCAACATATTCAGCCATCATACCCTGGACTAGGTTTGCACAAAGCCTGGATCACATAAAGCTGAAACACACATGCATGAAGCATGAGATATGAGCTATACCACACATTGCTACCTCCATTCACATGGATAGTTATAACTATCTGTCAGTAGAATATCGTGTGTCGGAAATGTCGTTTATCGAGCCGACCCAAGTACATTTAAGGCAAATTTAAATTACTCAAATAATTGAAGTATGTTTCCACAGCATATGCTCCTTTATTTTTGTAAAATGAAAACCTTTCGATCTATATACATGCATTATGTATTCTTAAGAAAACACAAACACATTTGAAATTAGACTGTACCTTTACATGCATAATTTATAAACACTGCCTATCATGATACTGCGCTCTTCTCGTCCAACTTTTCAGGTTATTACAGGTTTAAATAACGAACTAACTCATCTTTGTAATTAATAAACATAATAACGTTACAGCTGTAAACAATCGAACCATACCCGGATGAAACTGCTCGTACAGACAGACACGTCTAGACTGCTCAGTGTTCGAAGTTAAAACGTATACAACTGTGAAATGCACATTCTGGTGTGCAACTTATACAGTATTTGACAAACACGTTCCATTGTTTTAAGTGAACAGCTTGTGATTTCTTTATAATGTTAACATTTACCAAAAATATAAATGAGTGGGATGTGCAATATTACATAATATTATTGTGAGATAAACCATAACTAGGTGGTATATGATGCAATTTATATATAATATATACGGTAAGTTCTAAATTGAAATGCATTACTTTTATCGTGTTGTAGCTCCAAGTTTGAGATATAGTTGATCGAATACGTAATTAAACAAATTGGCATTAGACGTACAAAGGCAAAATGTCTCTTGTATGGACGGATAAGGTTCTTTTTTAATATGGAACTGAATGCCGTAATGTAGTTTATATAATCTGATTCGTCTGAATGAAGATAATCCTGAAAGTCGAGTTAAAATAACACTATGTGTCTGCTAACACAAGAAGCCGACATTTAAATTCAAGTTCAGACGTGGACATCGACGCCCAATGCTCCCCCCAGATAAATTAAAAATAACTATTCGAAAATTTAAGAATAATATTGTATGCTTACTGTTGGCTCCATACGAATAGAACCATTTGAATTCTGAGACCCCAAACTTCACACGCGTAGGACACAAATCCATGAGCATATCCTGCAGTGGCAAGTCATCCAGGTAGGATGGCGAGCCGAAATCAGATATTCCTTCGTTGATGAACAACCCGAGGAAAGTGTGGGACAGCGGGCACCGAGATGAACGCGTGAACTGCGTGCATCGATAGACCCATATGTACTTCTTGGGACAGGACGAGAACACAACGAAGATATTATCTAAAAAATAGTTACAAATATTGCTGAATGTTGCTTGATGAAAATAGAACTGTATATGATCCAATGTGGTCAAACACTTGATTATTGTATTTTGAAATGTGAGAGTATCACGTCAAATGTATACATTAAAGTAATATAATATAACTATATAAGTGTGACGACACAATGCTAGTTCCACGCATATTAATAAATTGACACCGTCATATGATTGTCACACGTTGATAAAAAAAAGACGAACGGAGTAAGACATACAATAACTATTAAGGCTCTTTTAAAGAACGACATCCTTTTGTGTGTCACAAATGTGCAGGAGGGATTGGACCAATGTGGTTATACAATTCTAAATGTCTGTGCAAATCCGTAAAGCAAGCGTTGCATTACAGATACAAGTTGAAAATCTTCCAGATGCACGCATGATAAAACATTGTGATTTTTATATTTGCTATTTAAGCATTACTTATTGGGCGTGTTTGAAGAAATTGTATTCTGTTATAACCACAAACTATGAGGAATTCCATCGAATGCCTATAAAGGTACAATTAATTTAAGGAAAATCCGGTTCCCAGTTCAGACATAGTATATTGTATTGATCCACCACAAAATAATGTATCTTTACAATCGTTTCTCTACGCTGAGTTACTGATCAATGGTAAAAATCACACTTTCCTCTGCATATGTGATATTGATCGTCGCTGATAACGGATACGTGACATCTGCAGGATGACATTAAATAGGGATATACCGTCATTACTTTAAGTTTTAGGACACTCTAAGTTTTCGGACACCCTCTTTTTTCAGCCCGAATAATTATATTTTGTAACTCTTATTTTTCGGACACCCAGATTTTCCCCTTATATAAATGACTAAAATTTTCGGACAGTTACATTTTATCAAAATTCTTCCTATTTGCGTTGATCCGTTGACACATTTCATAACAGATTTACAATCGGATGACGGTAATAAATCCAGGCTGATGACTTGCAAAATGTCAGTGAACCGCTACATTTACTTTAATTTGGGTACTTAGGCATACGCTAGATAATTAATGCAGCCTCAGTCGCGGAATGACCTCATAAACTTTGAAATACACAAACATACGGTTAGTATGTTTCAGCTGCAAGCTTAATGTTGTCTTTCAATCTTCTTTATCTATTCACCGTTTTCAGTATGTTTCACTGCGAGAACAACTGCCAATTTTGATTATACTGATAGCTGTTGGAGGGTCATCCTACAGAATATTAAATGCTCATCTGTGTACGTGGTGATCAAAGAAAAATCTTTCTGTAAAACTACATCAACAATATTATATGGTTTTAAATTCATTGCAAACATAGCTTGAAGTATTTAATACTTTACGAAGTGGTATTTACTAGCACACTCTATCATTTTGAGTGGGCTAGTAAATACCACTTCGTGAAGTACCACTTCTTTATATTGACAAGTGCCGTCATACAGAGTAATACTCTCACGTTGTTGCACTATTCCTTTATGACTTCTATGAATATGTTTATGCATCAAAGTTTTCGGACATAAAACCATTTGTTTATGTTTAAGCTTCCGTAAACTTAGAGGTATTACCATGGGAGTCTGTTAGCCGTCTAATAAAGTATGACAACAATTCCTTTACCTGGTTTACCATTCCTGTGGAAGCTGGCTTGTGTCGAACTAGCTGGTATCCAAGGAAACACATAACTATTGCACTGCTTTGGCGAACTGGAGCAAATAAAGTTAATATTTTGTTTAGCCCTTATTAATAGTTTAATAAAAAAACAAATAATGTGGATGAACACAAACAAAACTAAACAAAATTGTTATCCTTGTATTTATTTGACCTTGCAGTCAAGGATAACCCATGAAAGTGCAAGCACTTATTTCCAATGGGGTCCTTTGGTTTTGCTGAAGAGACAGCAAGAAGAAGAGTCAGTTTTGGGATACAAGGTATCCTGGTGCGATACCCTAGCTCTTTGCGAATAGATACCTTGGTTCTTTTACGTGCTCAGTGTATAGCACCGATACACGCGAGAATTACCTGGGTTTCATACCAGTACATCCTTAGTTGGGTGGGAAACACTTGAAGCGTTACCACTCGACCACCGCACCACCACATCCTAAATAACATGTCATATCAACTATTATAATTTTGAAACATCTACATCGGGTGCATATAATAGATCGGCTTTATTTAAGCGTAGGGATAAGATGGGTGTATCATAAGATGTGGAGATCCGGCCTACAACTTTGAGTCCGATTAGCATTATTTATATTCTAGCGCTGATATTATATCATCTGAAGTCTGATTTCTTTCTTGCATCCGCGATTTAAGCTAGATATCATTCTAAAGTATTACACAATTAAGCATGGCAACTTTGTATATGAATATGTAACATAACATCAAATACAATCTTATATGTGATTACAATTACAGCTTTAGCTTAGTTTATTGCAAGTTAAGCCAAGTCAAAGTTTCATTAGAGCATGATGCAAACTCAGAAGCAATACACAATGATTTCAAAAAAACATAGAAAGCAAATTGACAAGAATATAGAGCATGGTGAATAATTTAGAGATGAAACACGCAATTGCGAACGTATATAATGACTTTTTTGCTGGAAGAAAAGCAATAGAAGGCTCAATTAAACTAACAAGTCACCAACATAATATTTGATTATATACTGGATTTGGCCTTCAAGCTGTAACTGTTTAAATACTTGATAAATACTTAAATTGGCATTATGATATTCAGGGAACATTTTATACATCCGGAAAGAAATTAGTTTAACAATCAGCTAGTCTTTAATTGAAGTGATGTTAGTATAAGCGACGAACTTTAAAGGGTTTATGCAATACAGTCAAAGAAATGTGTGCGCACTTTTTAATTGATATAGCATTACACGAAATATGGGAATTGTTTTAAACTGTATGTCTAATTTTAACAGTCACATAAGTTTTTTTTACCAATGTCAACTTTCTACTTTATCTCAAAACAGATGACGTCTGTGCTATTATTAAACCCCTACCTGGGTGTGTCACCAATGGCGACTTCCTCGTAGTATGAGTCATTGAACTTCTTGATTATCTGATGGTAGTTAATATCCGGTATGTATAAAGGAGGAACGGACATCGCGTAGTACAGTTCTCCCAATGTCCGGTTGACCACCTGTAATTGAAGATGCGTTCTTTAATATATTACAAATACTATATCTTCGTATGCCCCGTGCAAAACGATCGACGACATACAGTCACGTGTTTTACAAAACGTATTCGTCAAATAATTAACTCATACATTTTTAGGACAACATCTGGAATAGTTGACAAAAACTCTGGTTTGGCATTAGTATGGCAGCTCTGAAAACCCAAGATATTTCCAAATCGCATGCGGCCCGATTGTAAACGTACTTCCTTCAAACTTGGTTTAAAAAAGTCACTATAATTACTCAAATTAATACTGGGATAGAAAATAGAACCGATCACTTGGGTGGGTTGTCAGTAGCATATATTTTTTATTGTTTGTGTTGATACACTCATTTGTTAAAGGATATGGGTTGTAATTTGTATTGTTAAAAATATTGTATTATACATTTTTGAGTTAACTCGAGTTTTAAAGCCTTTTGTTACTAAATATGGAGCGGTAAGTTAGCGAGAGTGTTACTTAATACAATAGAGCGTTTAGTAAGCGATAGTTCTGTTATAAATGATTGCTAATTATAGAGGTTTATTTAGCGATAGTTCTGTTATAAATGTTTGCTAAGATATCATGAATTATTAAACTATCAAACGTATTGGCGGTGTTAAGGTTCAAGATCAATAAGTCCTTCTCGGAAATCGCAGTTAGCTTTAGAAAAGCCTGTTCTGATAAATCTAGATTCAACAATCAAAACGTTAACACACATATATATAAAAGCTAAAGAAAATAATGATTGAAGGAATTTAAATGTCCGTCTAAGATATAAATGTTTTGGTGATGAATTGGGATTTATATCTAAGATCATAACGTTCATATTTACCCAGAAATCGAAATCAACTGTAGAAAAGCATTTCGTTATGAATGAGGGCTTTTGTAAAATATTTGTTAAAAAGTTTCCCCGATAATGGGAATTTTACTATTTTGCTGTTTACTGAGAATTATCACCGATAATGGGAAATCCGTAATTTACTATTTCCCCGATAGGGGGAACAATATAAACGCCAAATACCCGCTTTTGGTATGAGCATTTATTAACGATCCAAAATATATGTACAATCCTTGTGTCAATCCAGTACATCACTAAGTAACGACGTCACGTCTTTAACGTTACGTCACAAATCGACGTCACGTCATTGAACCAATCCGCTGGTACCAATTAAACGTTCAAATCTAACGTCCAATATTGAAAATGTATACTTTCCAAGTCCGCTATATATATAAGTATAATAGCTAAGTTACTGCTGATGAACAACACATCTGCTCGCACCCATAATTTAAAGTTATCAATATATGAGCATGTCTGACGGGATTGAGTTTCAAAGATAAAAAATCGACGCATTGAATACTAACCCAGAAATCGAAGTCAGCTATGGGCATGCCTTTAGGAATTCGGGATTCAGCGGAGTCCATCCTTCGTTCACACGTACCGGAAGCGGAAGTCATCCGAATGGCGAAACCCAGTAGTCCGATGGCAAGGCATGATAACATGGCCATTGCACGTAAGTTATGCGTCTTGTCCTGCCGTATACATACACCTGTAATAAAAGTAAAGAGTTAAAATATCGGTTATTTATTTGAGAAGTTCTTTCTTTTATCGTCGAAATAGGTGCTGGCATTCAAGAGGTTCAAATAACTGTGTCTTCAGTAAGCGAGCGGAGTTATGAGGCATTGTATGAACACGCATGTAGTACTTATTATTCAATGGTCACATGGGTCATAAAATATCTGCATGAGCAGCAAAGCCAATGCAGTGTATGTCCAAACATTATGGTTTTGCTAAGAGCACTCAATTAATTCCATTGATACGATTACAACTCATATTATAAATGTATGCTTAATCCGATTACTGCAGATCACGCTTGTTAAACCTTTACAAGTCTTGTTTAAACGTGACGCCTTTAGGTTTTTGTTCAATAATAGAGAAATAGCAAGCTATGTAATTATATCTGCTTTCGTTTATATAAAAACATAATGCCGCTGCACAAAACTGGTTACACTAATTTAGTTAAACTTTAAACTTGATGAATTTAAACGTGTCATATTTGATAAGATACATCGAAGACCCGACGCATAATTCAGTTATCGTGACTAATAATTGTTAATGATTTACGTAAGCAGGTGTTTAACAAGAAAAAAAACGAAAAAAAAAAACACAATAAAACACGTTGTTCAGGTATTTTGGAAGACTCCGGTCGCATATTGTAACGTATCATTAATATTAACGTCTTAAGATCGATTTTGTAGCATAAATATAAAACAAAACACTGAAGTAAGTTATATATTTGATAAGCTAGCAGTCCCAATAAATATAACGTATAGCCCTATTTGGAACTTGTATGTAATTGATTGTTAAAGTATCTATAATAATAAAAAAATTAGAACACGTAATCGTAGAAAAACTTGTTCAAACCCTACTGCTCAGTAATTGGTTCTCAAAAGGTAGTTACATGTAAGTTCACAAAAAACGTGATATGTATTTTGTGTAAAGCTTCAGAAAGTATTACCTATTATATGTTTTATAGATATAAATTATATAATGATAGCTCTTTCCGAATTCATCGTTGTAATGGTTTGTAAATAAGCGTGGGCTTTCATGTTAAATTAAGCACGTTATTATTTAATCTTACGTCTTCAACGTCGACGAGAGGCCATTGTTTATTCATGTCACGTATGATAAAGGGTCTAATTATACCATTTACTACGTGTCAACGAAAGAAAAAGTATTTACAAACTGCCCACATAAGTCGAAACTGAACATCAATTGTACAATCTGCAAGTTGGTCTTACTATTTAAATAAGACAATTATGTGACTTCTTCTACCACGAAAACTACGTTTCTTCTTCCACTTCAGCAAAAGAAACTCTTGGTGGTTTAAAAAAAACGAATAAACGTGTTACTACGTTTTGCATAATTTTAACAAATATACATGTGAAAGAACGACCGATATGTATGGACTCTGTCATTAAATAAACAGTGATTATTGTATGTTTGTAGCCAGAGGTATACAGTTGGTTATACAACTTCGATTAACATAAATGCAACGGTTTACTCAACTCATAATATTACCTCCAAATGTCAAGTTATTTTATCAATTTAATTAGCAACCAAACTAGCCAACTCAAGAAGTTTTGTTCTGCAAATTATGATATTATTATATAATATTTAATGGTTATTTGTGGATTGTATTTGATTATAATTTATAATTATATTACTTAAATCACTTAATTCAAATTTGTAAATGCCCTGTTAGATAAAGCATTGGATCATTTCAATGCGATAAACACTTACTGCGAAGTTGTTTGATTTAACCACGTTTTCCTCAGTGTTTAATTCAACCGAAGATGCGGACCAATAATTACTAATGTGATGGAGCGTACCTCCCCTTAACTTAGTTAAAAGGACAGTTAATTGTATTTGTTTTTTGTAGAACTTAAATGTTGTGGGGTTTTATTCAATATGGCTTAGTGGTTAATACTTTGTAATGTGTTGATGCAGTTGTTTTGCAGAAGCATTTCCGCGAGGTAGTATTATGCACATAATGGTTTCAACAAAAAAGGGACCAATTCAATCAAATTAATTTTGTTTTTCAACTGGGATAACATTAATGATAAACAGTTTTGTGTTTAATGTGAACAGAATTGTTTTGAAATGTCATTTAGAGAAAAATAAAAAAATAGTACTGCTTTTAAGCTTTTTTGGTGTTTATGGCTTATAGGTCTCAACTATGAAATTGTTATATTATTATCATAAAGTACCAATATGTGTATTGGAGTGTACCTTATTAAAACAGTGTTTTGTTTTTTCTGTACGTGGTAGTAAACGAAAAGAATATGGAACTATAGTGTACTATATATTTAACTATTTTTACATTACTCCATTTCGTGAGTGTCAAACATTAATGCATAAAAAGTCATTGTAAACTATACTTTGTTATATTTGGTATCATAAAGTACCAATATGTGTATTGGAGTGTACCTTATTAAAACAGTGTGTTTTTTTCTGTACGTGGTAGTAAACGAAAAGAATATGGAACTATAGTGTACTATATATTTAACTATTTTTTACATGACTCCAGTTCGTGAGTGTCAAACATTAATGCATAAAAAGTCATTGTAAACTATACTTTGTTGAATACCCTGTTAGTTTGTGACAAACTAATAAAACAATTGTCAATTATATACTATTTCATCGATACAATAGTTTATAATGCGCAAGAGCAGTTTTGAAAAACAAAGAGAGTGCATAAAATACCAAAAGAGGGCATTGTTCTGTTTGCAGTTTTAAATAAAACGGTTTGTCACATATACACATTGCATAATGATTAAAAGTGTGCCCAAAGCATACACATATAAACATTGGCATACTAGTTATATCAGCGGAAGCGGGTGAAAACCCTATTTGTGCATGTTATCCATTTATTTATATCAAATTGTCGGACAGTGTGACACAACATAAATGTGGTAAAAATGACTCCCAAGTAGACGAAAAACACACATTTAACTGTGGTCACAGCCTTTGACACTTCAATGAGAATCTTTTGGGTTTTGGTCAACAAAGTGGGGGACACATATTTGTTTAATGATTCATAATTACGCCAATCATTTGTTTTTAGATTTTCCCACGATCAACATAGATACGTCACCATCGAAGCGTGCAATGTATACTTTATTAAATTAATGTCATTTGAACGTTGTCATTCTTTCACTACAGATTTTATTTTAAGTGATATGTCAACTTTCAGTTTCATAAACTGAACAAGATCAGCGGGACAATTTTATGAAATACATTGCTTAACATATTTAAAAACATAAATCCTCGTTGCTTAATTCCGCAATGAAAAGCTTTCCTCGTCATATTGAAGTGCTATTGCTACTACCACAAATTATATAAAAGTCCTTTTGCACTTCACAGTGTGTTTTCTCATGCACAGAGTAACTATATTTGTACACATGATTATGATTTCTTGGGTAAAAAATAAACAATAAAAATTATTTAATCGTGCTTGGTTTACTATGCCAAAAATACATGTGAATGAAAGAATGACGTATATGAACTCTGTCGTATATAATCAGTGCTAAATAAATGTTTCAGCAAGAGGCATAACATAGGTTTAACAACTTATATTATCACAAATGCACATCTGTGTTGATAACTCAAAATAATTATTATAAACGCCAAGTTAGTTTATCAATTTAATTAGCGACTTAACTAGCATATTAAATATGTTTTATTTTGTAAATTGAACTTTATTTTAAAGAATTTGTCGGATTTTATTTAAAATAAAATTTATGTATGACTACAATCACTTAATTTAAATCTTCAAATTTATTTAAATGAAAGCACATTTTTTATGTATAAATACGATAAACACTTACTGCGGTGTTATGCGCTTTATCCACGTTTTCTTACGTGTTCAATTCATCCGCCGGTGCGGACTAATATTTACTAATGTAAACGAGCCTACATCAACTGAACTTAGTTAAAGGGACAGTAAATACTATTCGGGTTTCAAGAACGAAAAAGACGTCTCTTCTAGACGGCTTTTGTATTCATATTTTAAAATTAGGAAAGAATTTATCATGTGCAAATGTGCGAGGGTGAAGTATTTCGAATATATGTTATTGCTGTTGTTTTTATAGACGCATTACCGCGAGGTAGGATGCACAAATACTTGTTTAAACAAAAAAGGTTATCAATAAAATATAAGTGATTACGTTTTGCAACTGTGACAACATGAATGACAAACAGTTTTGTTTTGATATAGTGTAAATACGACTGTTTTAAAATGCCCTTTAGAGAAATTCGTTTTCTGTATAAAGGTTTAGTATTTCTCTTCAAGAGTATTATTTTATATCTTTCGGCTTAGATTCACGCAATTGTATGCCATATCAGTTTTGAAATGTTAAGAGACTGCATAAATTAAATTTTTGCAGTTTTAAATAAAACAGTTGCTCGCATATACGCATTGTATCATGAATTTAAATGTGTCCATCGCATTAAACAAATTAACAATGACATGTAGTAAAACTTATATGCAGACGCGGGAGAGACTGCCAACAGCCGGACAGTGTGACACAGAATACATGTACTAAACATGACTTGTAAATAGACAAAAAACAAATACACAAACGAAATAAACTGGGATCACAGACTTATATATATATATATATATATATATATATATATATATATATATATATATATATATATATATATATATATATATATATATATATATATATCGTATTCCCACGCTTTTTGACCTTTGAAGCGTTTCGAATGATTAATCGCTCGTCATGTTTTAAACAATAAAGCATGCGTGTTTGAAAAACATAGTGACATTTATTGTATCTGTATTAAACGACTATTAATGACGCTGGTCAGTTTTCCCACGGTCTACATTGATATGTCACCTCCGAAGCGTGCAAATAGACCTTATTTAAAACATTTTCATTTTGAAAGCTGTCACTCCTTCAGTTTAGATTTTGATTTTAAATGATATGTTAACTTTCAGTTTCAATAACTAAACAAGATGAGAGGGGCGATTTTATTTAACTGATTCCATAACAAATGCAATTACAAATAATGTTGAAACACATGTTTACCGCTGACATGGAAGAATAATTGAGAACAACTAGTGCGATTCCCACACCGCATTTGGTATTTAATTACCAATTGATGTTCGCTGTTATTGCAGGCGGATTAGGTTAACCCATTAATGCCCAGTGGACTCTCCCATCCTTCTAAATTGGATCAATTTATTTCCAAAATTAGGGGTGTCAAGTATATTTACTTCTATATTTAGAATATTACTTACTGAAATTCCTATAAGCAAACAGCGTAGACCCAGATGAGACGCCGCATCATGCGGCGTCTCATCTAGGTCTACGCTGTTTGCAAAGTCCTTTTTTCAGGACGCTAGGCATAAATGGGTTAAAAATACGTATTCCGGTCATAAATTGCTGAGAAATAGCCCAGATAAAAATATGCACGGACGGACGGACACACGGACAGACGAAGCGGCGGCTATATGCTCCCCAAACAATTTTGGGGGTACATAACAAAAAGAAAATAGGAATATATTCAATGTTGTTGATTTATAAATGGTGTATATTATTAAGAAAGCATGGATATTACAAACATGTGATAAATTGTGTTTCGAAGGATACATGAAATGTGTATGGTATTAAGAAAGCATGGATATTACAAAAATGTGATAAACTGTACTTCGAAGGAAAGAAACAATGTATACTACACAATTGTGATAGACTGTTCTTTGATGGATACATCGGATAAAGGATGTTTAATTACTATTAAGAAACTAAAGATCTTATGAAAATGTGTTTTTAACAACCTGGGTTCAATCACTAAATAATTCCGATCGGGCTATAGCAGTATTTCTTTAAAATGTACATTTTTGTTAGTGTAGTTTTCAATAATGATTCCACTTAAAAGCCTTTTTACCATAAAGCTGACACCATCTGATCAGTTTGAAAATAGAAGGGCACTTTAAAAGGGTGAAAAAAACATCTGTCCCATGTTGGATTCGAATCCATGTGGCATCAGGTATTGACTGACATTTGTTAAGCTAACTTACGTGTTAGAACACGTTTCAATCAATATTTCACAAAAATAATGTTATAATAGTCTTAATGTAACAAGATATGGATTGATAATCTAGCGGTAAATGTATAGATCTAAATTGTGGAAAATCTAGAGCTAAATGTGCAAAAAAAATAAAGACAAAAATAGTGCATACGCTGCAAGCAGATCAAGAGCTATAATTTTTATTCAATAAAAATTTACGTATTCCGTAAGGTTCTGATTTTAAAATTATTGTAGTGAATACACAATAATAATACCAGTATATAATAAAATTAGACACCGACGGAATGCGCAAACTTCGTTTTTTCCATAAAGATAATATTACTTTACCCATTCAACTTTTGAGATAAATTAAAATAAATGATTGGACCCCAGACTGTTTAAACTATTACTTTATATAAAAGACGGTGTATTTTCTCAAACTGTCATTGCTCTGAATATTAGACCGGTTGTATTTACCATTTTTATACTTTTTTCTGCACATATTGTATCCTATAACAGAAGGGAATAGTAACATTATATACTGTGAACTCATTACAATCCAATATTGAGTAAGGATATTATTCATGTCCATGTCTATTCATATCTATGTTTTCAGTAAAATAAATTCATATCTATGTTTTCAGTAAAATATAAACTGGAAAAGTGGCTCCTTTTAAAGCCTCGTTATCAATTAATTAATGCTGTTATTTTTCAGTCAGATTCAAATTTTATGCTTTATTCATAAATACATTTGCATACAATTATCATAATCTAAAACTGCAAATATATGTATTCAGTTATTGATTATTAATTCATATGTAGCTAAATTGTATTTTACAAAATAAAAAGAATTATGACCTGATTATTTTCTTAAGAATATATAGTGAATAATTCAACATTTTGTGCAAAAAGATTATCCTTTAACGTGTAATTTGTTTCATTCTCATCTGATTATTTGTAAATTGATAATATCATGATCTCAGAAAATTAAAACACTGGAGCACATTTCATCTTTCTTATCAGTTGTAATCATCCCACAGTGCTGGCTGGTGGCAAGCAGATATCAAATTACCCTGCTCCCCAGTGTTTAATTGTCAAGCAATTGATTATGGATTTCACCCTTCATGATAAGGTGTTTGGTAAAAATTCCGCCTTACACTTGTCCTATAACTGCGTATTCATGATGCCGAAAATCGACATGACTCCTCGTTGCTTTACTCAGTAATGAAAAACGCCCCTCATCATATTTAAGTTTTCTGAGTGCTTTACCGGATAAATGACTCGTTTGCATATTGAAATTTTATAACTTTTCTATTATATCTATTTTGTATATAATTCTTCACTTTGTCAATTGTTTTGAGCGCCGTTAACGGTCCTGCTTTACCTCAATATCGTAAGATAGACTGGTTACTGGTTGTGGTATTGATGGCCAGTCGGACTAACCTTTCAGCAGGAAATCCGGTCCGTTAAGTCAAATGTTGAGTTTTTCTATCTCATATGGAAATACTCCTCTAGACGCTACGTCAGCGGGATTCATTTCAGTCCAAACAGACCTCCAGTCATTTGGCGTGGTTACATCATGGATCGCTGCTAATCTGTTCGCTACGAATGTCTTAAAACGTCTAGACTCATTTCTAATATATTCCAAAACTATCATTGAGTCTGTCCAAAAATACTTGTCATCAACCTTCATATCCAATTCTTGCGATGCAAACTGATATAACTTTACAGCTACGACTGTCGCAGCTAGCTCTAATCTTGGTATCGACATTGCTTAAATGGGTGCTAGCCTAGACTTACCCATAACAAGACTGCATTTGCAGCTACCGATGGCATCGTATATCTTAATATATACGGCTGCCCCGTACGCTTGCTCGGATGCGTCACAGAACATGTAATTCCACCTTTGTCGAAGAGTCATCTACTCCTTTTGGCTGGAAACATCTATCAATAATTACCTGTGACAATGCAGGTAAACAATCTAGCCACTAGGTCCACTTATCAATGTCCGTGTTCGACATCTCATCCCACTGTAGCTTTTGTCGGCAAGCATTCAGTAAAGCCAGCTTTGGGATGAGAGTAACAGGGACCACAAGTCCAAGTGGGTCATACAATGAACTAGCTACTGAAAGTATGCCTAGACGAGTGTGACATGTGTCCGGAAGATCAACATCAAATATGAACTTACCCTTTTCTACATACCACTGCAACCCAAGAGCACGCTTAAACTTTTTGTCATTATCAAGGTCCACCTTGGTGCACTTGTCTGCTCTCATAGATTCCTGAAAAGTGTTAGAGGTATCTTGATCGTTAGAAATCCACTTAGTCAGCTTAAACACACCTTAAGAAAGTATGTCTCTAAGTTCAGACGACAAAGCAATACCCGTCTTTGCATTAGGACTTCACGGACTTCAACAGGTCATCCACGTAGAAATTTCGTTCTACTGTCCTTGCCGTTTCCTGACTGAATTGTGATGCGTTCTCTTTGGCAGTGCATCTCAGACTGTACGCAGCACAGCTCGGTGATGATGTCGCTCCGAACAGATGCACAGTAATACAGTATTCCGTCGGCGGTTTGTCCATAATACCATTATGCCACCAAAGAAACCTTAATACATTTCTGTCTTTGTCAATGACCTTTACCTGATGGAACATGGCCTCAATGTCGGCAACTCGGGCCACTGGTTGCTCCCGGAACCTAATTAGCACGCCTACTAGACTATTCACTAAAGCGGGTCCCTGTAGCAGATTATCATTCAGCGATGTTCCCCGATACTTGGCGGCACAGTAAAAAACAATTCTTACCTTTGGCTTATTTGGTGTGCATATCGGATGATGGGGAAGGTACCATACCCTCCTGGAGTTACACTCACCGTTGTCCTCAACAGGCTTTGCGTATCCCTTCTCGATGTAACTCCCCATGGTTTCGCTGTACAGAGCATGCAAATTCGAATCATTATAAAGCTTACGCCGCAACTGTTCTAAGCGTTTGACTGTTTAGGGTTTATTATTTGGCAAACTTACCTGGTCATCACGCCAAGATAGTCCTAACTGGTAATGCTCCCCTTCCTTTTCTTTTGAGCCTTCCATCATTGCCAGTGCCCGTCTATCTTCCTGTGACATGCCTGTCCGAATGTCAAATCTACAATCTGGAAAATCGGTATTCCAAAGTTTTTCTATATCGCTATGTACCGACGACATTTGAAAATTTTCATGGCGGTTAGAGGACGAGGTTTTCCCTGTAGGGCCAATTATGCTCCAACCAAGGATTGACCGTATTGCGTACGGCTCACCCCGGTTACCTCCTCTCTTCTTCTACCCAGAAAGCCTCTGGAGTAATCACTCCCAATTAGCAACTCGACCTGAGCGGCGTTAACCTTTGGCAGTTGTATACCCGCCAAATGCTTCCACTTCTCCAGTTGGAAGAGACTTAAGGGATATAGGTAAATGTTTTACAGACCAAACTCTATTTGCGTCAATACTTTCGTGACCATCTAGAGAACTCACCTTTAAGTTCAGCTGCATGCCAGATCTGCGCTGGGTAGACTGTTTAACAGTTGTAATGGTAAAATCCCGCATCGTACCCTTGGCGTTTAACTTTTTTACTAGACTATCACTACACAAAGTTATATCGCTGCCTTCATCTAACAAGGCGTATGTTTCCGTCTGTCTGGAACCATATTTTACTACAACAGGGCCAATGCGTAAACTTACCTTGACCGCGTCTGCTTTTGTACAACAATTGCTATGCCCTGTGCTATCGTCTGCACGTCGACCTACATCAGCAACGGTTCTATGAAACAAAGTATGATGTTTCTGTCTACAGCCATCTATCTCGCAACAACTACTCTTTCGACAGAACTTAGCATAGTGCTTGAAATTTAGACAATTGTAACATGTTATGTTGTTTTGACTAGTTATAGTTTGTTTGTCGTAAAACTGTACGTAGTCTTAGTTGTATCACAAATGGGATAATGCAATTATAGACAATCAAGTCAAGAACACAAGCGTGTTGTTTCTAAGACGTTTATTTTACAACTGGCAGATAACATGTGCTGGTGCCGCGGGTAGCGGTCAGTGGGCATGCGCATAGAGATAAACATGCAGACACGTGTTCGACATATATTACATCCTCCTCTCTTTAAAGAAGAAAATTTACACATAGCATCATTAAATTCAATACCATTTCAAATATGTATTTCAAGAGCATGATTCATTCGTTAACGTAATATATTTAAATTCAATGAGCACTTGTATATTTAATACTGATTTTTGTTTTAAATATGATAGTTGTCATGCATAATTGTTTCAAGCTGTATCTGTAAGCTATAAACTAAATTTATTTTACAGCTATTTACATATCCATTGATCACCACTGTACAGTTTTTTCTGCTTTACAACTCTATATACCTGATCGTGTCTGATAAGGGCCATTAATTGGGGCTGCTGATCTGTTAATCTCATGATCAAAGTTGTTTCTGTGGGAAGTGTTATTCGGGGTTACTTGTGGGAAAGTCTGTGCTATGATGTTTGGCTCAAAATCGGTAATGTCCGGGAAGCCCTCGTTGATTTTGCGTTACATCCTGCAATTACGACGATAAATGCCGAAGTTTCGCGTTTGTACTTCGTTAGACCTTTCACTGTGAACCTTAATGACTTTGGCTGGTAACCATATAACCATAGCAAAATGACATTTGAGTTTTCGTACGACTGTGGTACTTTTCATGTCAGGTAGATAGTCAATTTGGAAATAATTGCTGTATGCGTCGACAGTAATCAGGTAGTCTCTGTTGTCAAGCGTGAATATGTCTGTAGAGACATATTGCCATGGTCGCTGTGGTACCTCATGTGAGATCAGTGGTTCTTTTTTATTTGACTGGCTGTATTTCTGACAAATACTAAAATTTTGCTCATAGTCTGTTAATTGTTTTGCCATGTCGTGGCAAAACAATGCTCATTTTGCCCTGAGTATGGTTTTCTCGATACCCATGTGGCTATTGTGAACTGATCGCATCATTTCCTGTCTGACCAGTCCTGGTTTAACTATTGTTTGACCTCTTAAAATCAAGTCAGCAGCACAGGATAGCTCATCCCTGTGGTTCCAGAATTCAAAAATTGACCTATTACACTGTGACCTTGTTTCTGGCCATCCGTCCAAGATAGTGGCTTTTAGCGTTTGCATCTGAGGGTCATTCTTTGTTGCTTCGCGTTGAAGTTGACTGATTCAAATCTTCCAGAGCAATGGAATAACATTTAATTCAAACGACATGTGGAATTAATGTTCTCCGGACCTCTGAAAGCTAAATGTGAGGAGGAAAAAGTGTCCTACCTATTACTATTGACAGGCGAAAACGGAAGGGATAATCACTCCACGTGGGATGACATATCTGAAGAAGATTCAAAGAAACTGAACACGTATACCACCAGATTTCAAGCTCATGTACAGCCAAAGCTGAATCCCATATTTGCGAGATACAAATTCTACAACGAAATACAGGGCGGTGATTCAATAGACGCATTCGTCACTGGACTACGGTTGACAGCAAGAGACTGCAACTTTCGCGACACGGACGACATGATTCGCGACCGTATTGTGATTGGCACGAATTCATCGAAGATTCGTGAAAAGCTAATAAACATCGGAGCAGAACTTACTCTCGACAAAGCTATTCAGATTGCATAGTCTTTCGAGTGCTCGCAGAAGCAGCTTCGGACCATGACGGAACAGGACGTTCATCGTATCCATACAAGGAGAGCAGGAAGTGCAGTGCAACCGCAGCGGAAACAGCTACAGCCAGATAGACGTTCAGGACCAAACACCGCAAGGGTGAAGACGCGGGAACATTTCAAACAATCGTGTGACTTTTGTGGCAGAAAACATCCAAAGACTGCGAAATGCCCAGCGAAGGGAGTGACATGTCACACTTGTGGCAAAAAACAATCATTTCGCAAAAGTGTGCCGGTCGAAAAAATTGCATTAACTGAGTGCCGAAACAAACAGCTTATGTTACGAAACAGACAGTGCATGTAACAATATTGATTGCAACATTGATATGGTAAGCAAGCTTTCTTATCATCCTGATCGTGCATTTGTTCAATTAAATGTTGGCGCCTCCCGTGCCCCGATTCAATTTAAAATAGACACAGGTAGTGCAGTCGTAGTTTTACCGCTTAAACATTTTCGCACGTTAAATCTCAATACCCCTTTGGAAGCCCCAGATAGCCGATTAACCTCAAATTCTGGAAACACTCTCCCGGTGAAATGGATGGTCAAACTGACATTGAGATACAACGATAAGATTACCGAACAAATGTGCTACATTGTGGACGGTAATGTTTCCCCTCTACTGAGCCTAGGTATGATCACACTCACCTACGCAGTAGATAATTATCCCACTTCTGAAACTATGTTATGTTACTAGTATGTTGTTTTAACTACTAGTTATGGTTTGTTTGTCGTACAAATGTACGTAGTTTTAGTAGTGTCACACATGTGATAATGCAATTATAGACAATCAAGTCAAGAACACAAGAGTGTTGTTTCTAAGACGTTTATTTTACAACTGGCAGATAACATGTGCTGGTGCCACGGGTAGCGGTCAGTGGGCATGCGCATAGAGATAAACACGCAGACTAGTGTTCGACATATATTACACTTACAACATCTAATTTTGCATCATAATCAAAAGCTTTAAATTTGTCACAGTCAACCAGCCTATGAATCTCCCCACAATAAACACATGATAAGCCCCTAACTGATTTATAACGCTCTTATGCCGGGTCATTGCCTCTACGCGCTCTGCCATTAATATCAGCTGTTGTTGTGGATAGAGTTACAAATTTCCCACGGTTTGACCCAGATCGCCTGGCTGGCTGCTTATAAATGACTGGTTTACACTCATTCACTAGATCTTGCCCGTACAATGTATTTGCAACAATAGCCCTCTTTTGAATAAATGCAAGCAGATCTTTAAATGCGGGCTCGGACCCCTGTTCAATTAGTTTGCTAGCTTGATCAGCCCATTTATCCCGAATATGCATTTAATATCACATTTTTCCATGTCAAGTGACAAATCCATTAGGCTTTGGACATCATTAGATCGAATGATGGGGCCATTAATCAAACGTTCAACATGCGACCTAGCAACTAAGTGAGGCTTACCATACCTGTTGAGAAGAATTTCCTTAGCCCTTAAATATCCAACTAAGGGAGGAAGAACCACACAATCCTCAATTGCACGTTTTGCATCACCCTTACAAAATTGAATTAAATAACTTAACTTAAGTCTATCGTCTGTTACTCTGCACTCAATGTTAGTTTCAAAATTCCGACTGAATTTGCTACAGTCCGCAGGATTGCCACTGAATGTTAATATTTCCGGTTTGGGTAAGTAAAAACTCTCTTGCATGACCACTAATAGTCATGTCCCTAAATCCTCTGTAGACATCTGCCTGTCGGTCCGATGGGTCAGCTTCCGCTCGTAGTCCTCTGATGTAATCGGTAACCTTCTCTTGTGAACATTGGGCGTCAACTTGCAACACTGGGATGGCCATGTTCGATCCCTTGTCACCACTATTCCCGGAAAGCTGGCTATCGGAATCGGAACATATTTCCGATCTAGCAATTCGGTCCTCCAGGGCTTGGATTTCTATTTGTTGCTGTAATTCTGTTTGTTGTAACTTTTGTTGTAGCTCAAGTTCAATGCGACGTCGCTCCATTTCCAGACGCCGCTTTGTTTGCGCCAGTTTCAGTTCCGCAAGTTGGCGCTTCCGCATCGTTGATGATGCCGTCTTCTGCCTGCTCCCTCCGCTTACACTTGAAGGTGTAACTTTTTTCGCTAGCCACATTTTAACATTTTAATCTGTAATTAACCATGCGAATGAAAAGTATAATAAGCAAATGACAATCTTTCATGCAGAATCTAAAAACATGTGCGTAATAATAACATATACTATTATGAAAATTACACAACATTTCTCTCAACTGATAGAATAACACATAATTGAAATGAAAACTATATTACATTTATAAATGACTGTGTGGTTTTCATTTACCCTTATTACAGAGGTAATTACTCAGACTTAAATAGTCACTCAAACCAAAAATGTATCAATTAATTTACACTTGTAGAAAAAATGCAAGAACATTTATACACAAAATAATCATAGAATAACAATATTAGCTTACTGAACAATGCCTTCTCAATCCCCAAAAACATTATATTTCGTTAATGAGAAACACAACCCACTTGTTTCTGAGTCTTTACGTGTTCTGCGGGCTTCGGGCGTCGTTTCAATCGGACATAAACTAATTCTAAATAAAACCATGCAAATTACATCATTTTGGCCACTCGAATTCTAGTATTAGCCCCAGCAACCACTTCTTAATATACCCTTACTAAATTTGGAGTTCCGGAAATGCCATGACCATATTCGGAGTGTCGAAAATTCAAAGAATTGATAAGTATAAGACGTGACACAACAATTAAAATATGTGGGTGGTCGACTCTCCCAGTCCCGGAACACCGTTATTGTTTCATCATCATCCTGCTATTTTGAACAATGGTGCTAGTCTGCCACAAAGCAACGCACGATATTTTGCGCGACAGTCGCGGCGACGCACGATATTTTATTACTCAATTATTGCCCAAATTATCCGAATCTAGTGTATCGCGGTCTAATTTTGTACTGTTCGAATATCGCTTTAATAATATCACCTGTCGCGTTTAAAAAAAATTAGAATAGACGATATCTCGCATATAAAAGGGTGACGGTTGCGTTCATAAACGGCGACGGTCGCGTGCGTAAAGAGCGACGGTCGTGTTCAAAGGGCGAGATATCGCATAAAAAAGGGCGACTGTCGCATTATATTTTCTTTAAACGTGACATTCGACAGGCGATATTATTACAGCGATATTTGAACAGTGCAAATATGGGCGATATTTGAATAATAAAATATCGTGCGTCCCCCCGACTGTCGCGAACAATTATCGTGCGTCGCGTCGTGTTTCGTGCGTTGCCCTTTGACTGCGAGACACGACACACGAAGCAAAACACGATATTTTGCGCGACAGTCGCGACGACGCACGATATTTTGCACGACAGTGGCGGCGACGCACGGTATATTTAACACGATATATCGTCTTTTCGGCTACCTACACAAGGGCAATATTTCGTGCTACATTCTCGCGCGTCGCTTCGTGTATCGGGCAAAAAATCGTGCGTCGCCGCACCTGTCGCGCAAAATATCGTGTATCGCTTCGTGCGTCGTGTGTCGCCTTTGATGAAAAAAGGGCGAAATTATAGATGACATTGTCCGGATTCCGTATATTTCAGATGAATCATTAAGTAAGTCCATTCCCAGAACACAATAATCGTATATAGATAACAGATGCTATTGCCGTCGTTCTTGTCAATTGAACACACATACAAACACACACACAAACTATTCTTCTCTTTAAATAGTTATCCTTATAACCTTGTACAGCTTTCTACGGAATCCGGACAGTATCGTCTTTTGGTCTACCTACACACGGGCGATATATCGTGTTAAATATATCGTGCGTCGACGCGACTGTCGGGCAAAATGTCGTGCGTCGACGCGACTGTCGCGTCTAATATTGTGCGTCAGCCGCGAGATCATAGATGGCACTATCCGGATTCCGTAGCTTTCCGTCTGTAATTAATTTCTGTTCAGCTTTTATGCAATGCCTCAGCACGTATTGCATTATAATTAGTTAGCATGCGATAAAAACAGGCCAAGAAAGTTCTGTGTGTGATCAATGGTCCTTTATTGATCATTATTTTCTCGTCGATTTGTCAAACGAGTGGTATGTTGTTGATTGCTTGACGTAAAAAGCTTCTTGAACATGAATGGCAACTATATAACACTGACATGTCGCTCAATGCAATATACAAGTATGGATCAGAGTAGTGAATATGAGCTGCGCAATTGGAAACCGGGGTTAATGCATGTGTGTACCTAGATTCGCCTGTACAGTCACTAAATGCTAATCAAGGGCGTCACTTTCTAAGTAGACTTTATTATCGTTTGAAAGTCTTTATGGCAATAAACAAAAAGCTAACCCATTTCAAAAACAGATAATTAAAGTGACATCATATTTTGTGAATTGTTGTGTAAACAAAATTCAAATTTTGCGTGGGATTTTATGGAAAGCGATACAGCAGCGCGTATTGCAACGATTTTAACTGCGCGTTCAGCCTGAAACAATTTCATCTCTAATCAAAGTACTGACAGTACTGGTGTGACGATGCTTTTGAAGAGGATTGATATAAAAGCTTCTATTTAAGTTTATCTACATCACCACAATTGTGTATGTGGGTACGAAAATTTTGGGTAGGAAAAAAATGGGTACGAAAATTTTGGGTACAAAAATTATGCCAAAAAAAATTAAGTACGTAAAAAGATTTGGTTACGAAAAAAAATTGGGTAGGAAAAAAATTGGGTACGAAAAAAAATTGGTTACGAGCAAAAATTTGGGTACGAAAAAAAATGGGTACGAAAAAAATTGGGTACGAAAAATGTAGGGTACGAAAACAAAATTGGGGGTACGGGGAAGTAGTACCCGTGGGGAACTTGATCCTTTCAGCGAAACTGGGAGGCAGGTTACATTCTCGATCAAATATTACAAGAAATATCTTTAAAAAGGTATTCGACGTGTATTTTCTGTACCACTTATCTGAAAAAACTGTCTGTTACAGTAAAACGTTTGTGGGTTATAACATTACGTTTCAGCATATAAATTCAAAACTTGACATGCTCTTTAATTACACCATGCTCTTTAATTTCACATGTATATCATACCAAACTTTATATTTCGTTGTTTCCTTTCCTGAGTTAATGATGCTATGTGTACGGACGTGATTTCACAATCCCATGTGCATGAACATATACTTTTTCTCTTTTGATTATTGTGTTTTTCTCTAATTCAATAAGCTAAGGCATGTTTGTTCGTTAAGTACGGCAATAATTTCATGATGATTCCCGATCGAAAGTGGGTATGAGCACATTGTCGTAAGAGCACTTGAATACGTGAGTTCGCCCATGAACACATGGTAAGGTTAACTAAATCTCCGCGATATGACCTAATATGTGTTTAAAACAGCAAACAATATCCAACAAACGAATGAATTGTCAAACATAGTATGTGCACTGATGTGGGTCTGTAATTTATGTTTGAAAAGTTTATTAAATATGCAAAATGAGGAAGCACACAGAAAAGCGAGTATCACAGACATAATACGGCTATTATGCTGTTTATATACCATAGTCGCTACAACATTTACAAATGGCAGGTTCGAAATAATTCGTTTTCTTTACACTCATGATCGCGTTGAAAGTTAATTATACACGTTTTAATTCGCAATTTATTTACTAAATCACGACAAATGTCAAATACAATACAGAAAATGCATAGTTGTTTCATTGATCTATAAATATATAATGGATTGAATATAACTGATTTAAAATTAACGTTTTCAAACTATTATTAAATCTTTTCCCAGTATATGCTGTCCTATTTATAGCTGAGCTTCCTATACCTTTATCAATGATAATCAGCGAGGTATTCCGATTAGAAAAATCGAGCTATCTCAATCGGACTGGCTCGGTCTTTTACATAGGTTGCCATTGTGAAGAATTTTTCATGATATGATAACTTAGACGATGCTTCGCAGCATCGTCAATAAAAATGCTAAAAGTATTTAACACTTTCACACTCAACTCTCGATATCAACACATTTTTTGCGTGTCCATTTATTTTAGGCAGATTGACAGCGCCATAGTGTTTGTACTTTTAGTCGCCTGTTCTCGTACATGTATTTAGTAATCACTACCATATTGCATTCTATGTACTTGTATTTTGTGTATTACATAAGTGTTGTTGTTCCCCAGCCTGATCTTTGTTTTTACCGAATTACTTAAAGGGACCTTTTCAGTGATTTTGGCAGATATTGAAGTTTTGTAATTAAATGCTTTATGTTAAAAAAATGTTAACATTGGATCTCAAAAGCTCCAGTAAAAAACAAGAATAAATTTAAAGAAAGAAAAAAGTAACCCTCAACTGAGCCCAAACCACTGACTGATGAAGTAAAAGTCTAACGCTTAGACCACACGTCCATCCGTGCTCGTACAATGAGTGGTGTATTTAATACTTTATATAAGCAATCCTCGTAGTGTACCAAAATATATCGACAACAACAGAACTATCCAAATTATTCAATCGTTCGCGCTGCAACGTTTTGTTATTTTAAGGTTTTTAAATCGTCAAGAGATGCATATAATGGATATTTTAGAGCATGTTAAATGTTCAGTATTACTGTTTCCTCACAAATATCATTACAACAAAGAAACTAATACTTTACGATTCTGAAGCATTTTTTTGTTTTAATTTTGTCACTTTACCAAAAACGTGAAGTTGTCATTTTAAAAGCTCATGAACCCTCAAAATGAACGAACATTTCGTACAATTAATCAACAAATTAAAGCTGGCACATACAAATCGATTTTCCTAATAGCAATAGCCAAAATTTCAACACCAGATGTGGTCTGGTAACATAGATTTTACAAGATACAAAATGCTATTTTTGTGTTTTGTGGGACAATATATTCAACACATGTTCATGTACCATGTACGTGTTCGTGTGTCCTATTGTGTGTCGTATGAAAAAAAAGTCGTTGCGGGAAATTAAAACGAGCAGTTTGTATCTCGTTAAATCTATGTAACCATTCCACATCTAGCGTTGAAAATTTGGCTATTACTTTTAGCAATACTGATAATTTATGGGTTAACTGTATTTTACGAAATATTTTGTGAAATATTCGATTCTGAGTATTCATATTCAGAGCTCCAGGTAATGATTTAGTCTAAAGGGTATTTCACCCCCTGATATTATTGTTAAAGCGTATTTTACTCCTTTTGTTCAATCATAAAGGGTATTTAGGAATATTTAGGGGTATTTTCCATTTCTATAGTCTAGAAAACTGACCAAGTAAAATACGTGTTTAAGCTAGAAATATCATTATTTGTTATTTATATTATTAAATACAAACAGAATGAATTTAAAATGAAGATATGAACATGCTTTCTTTATAAATATTCCCGCAGGAGCCGCTGGTCGCTTAAAACGCCATTTTTTTATCCACAAACATGACGGGCTGCAATTTGTATTACAAGCTTATTTTGATTGACTTACTTTTGATTCAAAGGTTAACTTACACTAAAAACTCAACTGGAGTATTGATTAAACCGGTTACGCCCTTTTATCGATTTAAAATACGTACCAAGATTTGTGTTGCGTTTTGTTACGTACAGGGACGATTTTAATGCGTTTTTTTTTCAACGCGTAAATACGCAGATACGCCTCTTATCTGGAGCTCTGTCAGAAACATGTTACTTTAAAAATTGTTTTCAAATGTGACAATTAAACATGAAGAAGTATTAGGTTTTGAACAAGCCGTCGCCCCAGCAGAGAATCGTGACTTTACTTTAAATGCATTGTATTCCATTTCGCAAAGTTTCAAGGTCAGTTCGCGAAACGGATCGTTATTTAAACGCTATCGCGTCAACTAGGTGTATTGGGACTTTATTTTGACCTGAACAATTTTAAATGAAAATATTGGGTGATATTATTATGGTATGCAAGTTATAGATTATCAATGCGTTTTCAAAAAGTAATGATAAATACTATTTTTGATTAATTTAATTATATAACTATTTCTCCACATCGACCAATTTATTAAGCATAGTCGCGATGATTCCCGATAATATTAATAATAATTGAATCAAATAACAACGTCCGGCAAACGACTAAAACAGGTCTGCTCGAAGAACGATAGTATACATATTTCAAATATGTATGGATGCTTCCCGTTTAGCAGGTGCGTTCTTATTTCATGTCCATTATTCTTTTGTTCTGAATCTATAGATATACGATCAAAATTATCCAACAGTGCGAAAAAAGCCATAAAATCTGGCGCAACACCTGTGATTGATTTGGATGTGATGAAGCTTAGAACTGCACAGAAAAAGCATTTCCTATATTCGAACACTGTGATATAACTGATTATCTTTCATAAACACGAACAACAGTCAACGCCGTGTCTTTTTTTAAAGGTATTTCGTGATAAATGTGAACGAAATAGATTGTTGTATAATGAAGGACATATGTACGTGCGCTCAGAGCGTGATGTGGTCGTTGCTCTTTTCGACGGCATTGAACATGGACGCAGACATCTAATGCAGACACCAGCTTATCTTTACTGGCTAGCGTTGTGGTGGTACATTCGCTGTTCTCATAGGCTGTTGATATTACAGCAGTCGTCGTGAGCTATTTTATATTCCTAAAATGTTTAGAGTACAGTATATGTTTCCGTACTGCCCATAACTATGTCGTTCATTATGTGTTTGTTTTTATATCATTGTATAGTTCACGGGCAAATATGTTTATAATTTCAAGACGACATGTTGTATGCACGATTGTGCTTGTCATTTTCGCCATTGTGAGAAAGTTTGTACGGGTAACAACATCTACAAAGGGCTTGTACATACATTTTGCATTTTCTTTCCACATTATGTGTGTCACACAATAATCGTCTATGTCCAGTGATACAGCAGGGTTAGCCTTGTCCGTCGGATACCTTCTTAGTTCTGATTTGATGTTGTTTCTTACAAGTTTATTTCATACTACCAAGTATAACAACTGAACTAGAGTTAAGAGACACTAGAGCTATGCGAATCGTTTAAAGTCGTTTTTACACAAACTGGTTTTATCAATTTATGGCTATTACCTGAATATGTGACCACTGATAAATTTACCCCGTTAAAACATGTAACGAGATTGTTACATCACTAATTGGATTGCCAATGCGCCATATCATCTAACTCAAGAATTCTTTATAACGAGCTACACCAGTATTCGATAGTTCATCGTAAATTGATCTTGTTGAAAATAAAAAGCATAGCAACATAAATGCTAAATAACGTTTTTTGACTCACAAACTATCTAAAGAAAGGGAAGACGCGAGAAAATTGTAAGAGGCAAACGCAAACGGTTGTTATGCAAACTAAATGACTTCGAGAATGAATATCAGTTTGTTCTGAAATGCTGATGTTAGCAATCTTCAATTCCAAAGTGTTATAGATTCCGTCCAATGAAGTAGATATGTTTAGTATTTACTTCAAACGTATGTAATTGTTGTTGTTCATGTATGTTAATGATTGCGAGCTTCATACTTTTATGTTAAAGAGATCTGCACTTAAGCACATTACAGCACCTGGATACGTTCTACTTTGAAAGTTTCATCAAAGTAAATGTTCCATAGCACAGTCAACATTTTGAGACTAGATTTAAATATTTCACAATAATACAAATGTTTTTATGAAGATATATGAGGATCGGAATAAAGGTGGCTTCAAAATTGTAAAGAAGATTCTTATTCAGATAACCATTCCGATAAACATTCTGCAAAATGTAAATATCTTAATGTGTGGTCCATTCAAAACGAGATCGACCCATCCCATTCGAAAATGGATCTTATTCAATATTAAGCACGAATAGCTCCAGACCAACATGCGCCTTCGCGCGAACTGGTCGGGAGCTACGCTGTCTGCTATTAAGATCACGCAAGAGTGTGTGGTGTTATTTGGTAGCTCCTGACCAGACTGCCGCATATGACATAGGACCCATTTTTTTAAATGATATCGGTATTTGCGGCGTGTATGTACAGTTGCGCCGCATCGACAAAACTTTGGTATTTTCGTTACCCTTTGTCGAATATACGAAACTTGCATATGCAAGGTGCCTGTACCACGTGCCTTTTTCGGCTATGTGTGGGACAATCGGATGTCAACAAACCATCCCTTCAGGAAACGTTTTTGATAATTTCTTCGTTAATTCAAAACCATTTTCAAAAAACAAAGACGAGAGCCCGGTCATTGTCAAAATACGCAACTGTGTTAAGTTTGCGCAAAATTAATTTAGTATTTTTTCCAAAAAGTGCAACCGCGCGTTTGAAAAGACACGAATTGAAATGCTATGTGTGGTATATTTTGTATTCAATCAACAAAAACGTTCATTATAATATTGTCGAAGATTTAAAAAAAATAGGGCGGACATTGTAATTCTTCATAGAGAAGCTACATACATGTGCGGTGGTAACAAGATCTTGCAGCCCCTTTCATGACCGGGTCGAATAAGTATTTTCATTAAACATCTTACACTATTTCCAGTTATTCAGATTTCATTTGAAATTGAGTTTATGAAGTATTGATACAATAGATTATGTTTGTTGGTATAATAAACCCCTAAGCCAAGACTTTTTTTGCGATGATCATTTGTTACGTGTCAAATAGATCATTTATATGTTTGTATAGGAAGATTTGTTACTTTGCGAATACTGATGTACTTCTTTATGTACTTGGTGCTTTAATTTCTATTGTAACATGTGCATGCTGGTTTTGAAGCAATGTTATTATTAATGAAGTGTTTATTTTGATATACTTAAGATATTCATATGGAGATGATATTGGAAACTAAATGAACTTCATAGACCACAAACAATCATCATTGGATTTATATTGTTATTTGTTATGAAACAATTGTTTTATTAACATATATACTCAGATTTTATATTCATCTACTCAATTTCATTAATAACATAGATACAAAACACATAAATATACACAAATATCAATACATACACTTTGTTTTGATTATGCCAAAATACATATTAAATGGTATGTTTGCATAGTTAGTTGAAAAAGCTTTCCGTAAACATCACAGAATGAAGCTGGGTCCGTCTCTGTCACTGTGGTTTTGATAATTAACCTGCCGCATAACACCTTCCGTGTGGTTTGATGGTGTTCATCTAATTCTAACACAGCTTCGCGCTTTAAAGCGTTACAAATCCTTCGACTAATCCTTGTCAAGTCTGAAAAAAAACAGAAGTAAAACCCATTTTAAAGCAAGTGCTTTTACTTTCTTTGTCATTCATTTATAAAAAAGGACCGAATTTAATAATCAGGCAGAAATATCAATCATGATATTTATTAAAAGACAATAAGTCAAAAAAAATAATTATAGTTTAACATAACGTGTTTGTTAAAAAAGACCATTGGTTGGATAACAATTACGCAGTGTATTTTATTTAAAATTTATGTTCAATTAAACATAAATTGTTTAAACATTACACAATTACTTCAGTATTCCATCATGTAACATTTGGTTAATTTGATATATTTTCAGTACAGACTGAAGTATATGTTTTAGATTCTTACAAAACTGTGTTCAGATTAAATGCAGAACTGACGGGAAAAATTCTTGCATACCACACATAGCATTTCAAAAATGTGTCCGACACATAGCATTATTGCATTTTTAAACACAGACTCCGAATGAGATGTATATGCGCAATCATACAATATATGTAGCTTCTTTATGAAGAATTACAATGTCCGCCCTATTTTTTAAACCTATAACAATATTATAATGAACGTTTGTGTTGATTGAATAACAAATATACCACACATAGCATTTCACTTTGTGTGTTTTCAAACACGCGGTTGCACTTTTTGGAAAAAAATACTTAATTAATTTTGCGCAAACATAACACAGTTGTGTATTTTGACAATGACCGGGCTCTCGTGTTTGTATTTTTGAAAATGGTTTTGAATTAATGAATAAATTATCAAAAACGTTACATGAAGCGATGGTTTGTTGACATCCGATTGTCCCACACATAGCCGAAAAAGTCACGAGGTACAGGCACCTTGATATGTATGAAATGACAATCACCACATTTACCAAAACGTGTCGCATCAATGCGACGACACTTCCATGCGGTATCATATAGCTATGCTGTGTGGTCATTTTTTACCATAAAATCAAACATGATTTTGCTGCACAACTGCTTAAAAGTGAATGCAAACTTTGCAGATTTTAAATATACTGTTATACATTATAAAGAAGTGAAATTCCAGCTGCTGGAGCAGTATTGAAATCTCATTATATACAATTAGTTGGCCCTTTATTTAAGGCAAGTGACCAATTGCCAAAACAGTACAAAACAGCACAAAACAGCACAATACAAATTAACATCAATACATAATTATAAGAATAAAGCTGGGGTCACCGCCTTGGCACGGTCAATGCAAAGCATTGGGCGTTTAAACCGGTTTTAGAGCGCTCAACCTCACACTTGGTCCAGCAATATTCATGATACATTTAAGTGTAAATAAAATTTAACCTCATAGCATCGCAACTCAAATTAAACAATAATAAAAGGAAATTAACACGCATTCAATTTAATTACCATTTAATTGCTCAATGGTAGGAGACCAGAGGAACAGAGTTACAACTTTTCGAGGAACGATGAAATGAAACTTCGAACAAGTGTCAACTACATTCCTTCTTTTAAGAAAAAGATTTAAGAATATAGCATCATCAAGTTAATATTTCAGGTCATCATCGCGCAAATACAGGAAGAAGCAGCAATAATGGATATAAAAGATCCATATTACATAGCTTGTTTGTGTATATGACTGCTAAAAATTGAATCAAACAAGAAACGCCTGTCAGAAAGAAAAGATAATAAAAATTGACCGCTATAGTCCCAATGGCCTATGCATGTAGATTAAAACAGTGAAAGAGCATTTTTACCATCACGTTTATTCAATTTTACTTAAATAGCAAGATCCGCAGAAAGACTACATAAGTTGTGTGGGCACTAGTCATTAAATCCTTTTTATGTAATTCTCACCCTACTTTGGAATTAAGGTAGGACAGTTGTCGCCTTGTCGGTAACCGAAGTTAGTATGAGAACATAGTACTGGTAAACAAGCAACACTAGAAAATGTGCGATTTTGTTATCTTACTTCCGGGATTTTACGGAAATAATGCTGACAAAAACACACAAACAACAGCACAACAATTAAACCAACAAACTGTCAATGTCATATCACCATAAGTCCGAAAGAGTGCAGCGTCATATTAAACAGAGTATGGAGATTAACTGTAAAACTCAGCGTTTTTGTCACTACGGCGACCTAAAAACAATACCGGTTCGGTGTGGTTTCCCTCCAAAGATCCATACTACACCACACCAAAATGTAATGCCTTTCATACACAAGAACTGTCAGAGCGCTAGAATAATTTATAATTTCAACTTTAAAGCAGGTTTGTTATTTTAGCTATACAGTACAACAGCATTTTGCTTTTTTTTAATCCGACGAAACACACAAAGTCATGACATTTAGCGGAAACTAGTTTTGAGTTTTAACTTACAGTAACCTTGACTATTGACCTTGACCAAAAAAATGCCTTACATGTAAACGAAGTAGGAGTTGTGTACAATAATAATATGCTTGCATCCGAATAGCCCAATTTCTCCGGATTTTACGCATATTTTTCTATATTTAGTAACACTGATCTTAAGCTGCCCTTCATCACACCCACCATGTGCTATCACTGTAATCCATTTATCTAAACTTAATACCATCGACTTTGATCCCATATTCAAATGAATTTGTGATGTACAGTATCTGTGTATGTGGTTACTAATTGAAATCCATGTATTTTTGTACCAGTGACGGCCTTGACCTTATGCATGCAACATGCAACAATGTAAGGCATGGATTAAAATATCCATCCCACGTGCAATCAAAAGCTATGTTTGTATACGGGGTATAAAGGTAAAAGGTTTCATGACAATCACTTAATAAGTTTTGCTATTTTAGTATATCGGACCTTAACAATTGTCTATATATATGAAGTTTGATGAAAATATCTAAGTGTGATGATCCTTACAGCGTCATCTTAAATTATATACAGACCCACTATCACGGCGATCGCTGGCGTGGATCAATACGGCAGCGTAAACTTAAATTATACACAGACCCACTATCACGGCGATCGCGGGCGTGGATCAATACGGCAGCGTAAACTTAAATTATACACAGACCCACTATCACGGCGATCGCTGGCGTGGATCAATACTGCAGCGTAAACTTAAATTATACACAGACCCACTATCACGGCGATCGCTGGCGTGGATCAACACTGCAGCGTTAACTTAAATTATACACAGACCCACTATCACGGCGATCGCTGGCGTGGATCAACACTGCAGCGTTAACTTAAATTATACACAGACCCACTATCACGGCGATCGCTGGCGTGGATCAACACTGCAGCGTTAACTTAAATTATACACAGACCCACTATCACGGCGATCGCTGACTCGTGGATCAATACTGCAGCGTTAACTTAAATTACACAGACCCACTATCACGGCGATCGCTGACTCGTGGATCAATGCTGCAGCGTTACTTAAATTATACACAGACCCACTATCACGGCGATCGCTGGCGTGGATTAATATAGAAGCGTTAACTTAAATTATACACAGACCCACTATCACGGCGATCGCTATCGTTGATTAATACTGCAGCGTCAACATAAATTAGACATACCCCAACTATAACGGTGATCGCTGCCGTGGGTCAATACTGGAACGTCAATTTTAATTATACACAGCTCCACCGTCACGGCGATCGCTGGCGTTGACCAATACAGCTGTGCCAACTTAAATTATACACAGAACCACTATCACGGGGATCGCTGGCGTGATTTAAAAGTGCATCATAAACTTAAATTATACACAGCCCCGCCCTCACGGCGATATCGTGAGCGTTGATCTATAGTTCAGGGTCGTTGTAAAATCAATTATCTGCTTTAATAGTAATCATGTTTTATCTTATTAATAGAGAACTGTGTTGCTAGCCTCTCTGTTACCATGATGATTACTAAGCCCTGCATCGCTGTAGATGAGTTTGTTAGTGATATGCCAACTTGACTTGATAACGTTCTTGCTAATGAACGAATTATAGCCACTGTCCATCGATCTCGGGGGTTTTAAAGATCGTAAGTGCTGAGATGTTAGCTGTCGTGGATGACAATTATATTGCTAAGTCAGGTATTCCACTTGTTTATGTCGCGGCGATGTCAGTCTTTGCTTCTACATCTCGAGTGTTTCTTAATGAAGATATTAAAGAAAACAAAATCTTTAGATGTCATTTTATCCTGAAAATAGATCACAAGAAAGTCTGATACAAGCACGCATTTAAACGTATCGATTTGAGCATTTGAGCTTATGATTGCATGACTACAATTTATTCATTTCTATCTTTTCAAATCAAAAAGTATCTTAATCAATGGGGATAAAAAGTTTCTGTTTCATTTGCGTCATAAAATCACAAAGATTATTGTACTGAAAATCAGAATTTTATTTTTTTATTATCCTTTTGAATTTTTACCACAACCCCAAACCTAAGTATTGGCACCGAATTCATCAAACCATTTTGAAAAACTACTTGTCGGAGGCCGGTTTTGGTAAACTTTTGATATGTTATAATGGACCTCCTACCAAACCAGGATCAGTTAAAATAGCTGTGCCTTTTGTAGCAATTTTGGGGGTTTAATAGGGCATTTATATATATATATATATATATATATATATATATATATATATATATATATATATATATATATATATATATATATATATATATATATATTGACCCGACTTACAATCTAACCGAAATAATATCGCTTTGTTTTTTTAAAGTATATTGACGCAAAAAATCTACTGTAATCATATACAGGATTTTCAGTTTTAATTTATGCAGTATATGTATCAACATAAATAATTACATAGTAATTCTATAGTTAAAGTGGTTTACACAAATATCACGCTTTTAAATCTTATCACCATCAGCAAAGTGCAGCGTCATTTATATTATAGAGACCAAATGTTAAACTCGTCGTGCCTGTCGAATGAACACACACAAAACAACACTTCTTAAAAAAGTTGCTATTAAAACCTTGAACAGTTTGTCGCCAGCAATCAATCTCTGATCAGCTTTTATGCGATTTTAATTTAGAACTCAGATGTTGCAGTATAATTAGTATGCATGCGAAAAAACAGACCGAGAATGTTCTGTGTGTGATCAATGGTCCTTTAAGATTATCTTTTTCTCGTCGAGTGGTCTGTTGACTTGATGACGTCCAAGCTTCACAAACATAGAACTTTATGAACATTGCAGGATATTTACAGCTGTGAGAGAAACTGAAATGACCTGTGTTGTAGAGATTTCTTAAAGAATGGTTTTACTACAAGCACCAAATGCAAGGGGGAATTCTGAATGCCAACTATGACACTATCACGTTGTTCAATAAAAATATACAAGTATAGAGTGGCGCTCTGGGAAAAGACGCAGCATATTCATTTACGTAATATATCGTCCTCACAGGCTTATCCGGTACAACATTTTCTGCCTTGTGTGGATTATCGATTAGAATACCGGTACACGTCCTTTAATCGAATTATTCTATTTAAGTAAAGTATCGACCTTTATTAGCCTGTGCAGCCCATACAGGGCAAAAAGTGTTGCTCGGATTAGCCTGTGAGGGATTCATAGGCTAATCTGGGACGATACCTTACATTCATGCGTACAGCCCGGTTTTCACAGATTATTGTATGTGTAATTTGGAAGCTTATGATGTGCGAAAATTGGGATGATTAAAATCATAGCTAAAATTTTCAGGCATGTCTTTCGTTGAAATATATTTGGATGTAGTCACGTACCGAGCCCGTTACACTACACATGTAATGGGAGGTGACCACAAGATTAAAGTATGCTGACCGGGAGCGGAAACTTGGGTCGCCATGACGAGAAGCAGGTGCACAAACCACTGCGTAATCCGAAGAGATCTTTTATTAAAAGTATGTATGACCGTAATACGATTTTGTATAACAAATGACCCTTGTTGGTTCGCGCATGACGCGACTTTGGCTAATTTCAACGACATTAGACTGATACGCAGATGTCAAATGCAGACACACTCGAAGTTGTTTAATTAGCTTAATGGTAAGCACACTAGCTCATAGGATGTCAAAGTCACTGCAGACGCATTGCGTTTTCGCATTTTCCTAAGATGTTTTTGGTTATAGTTCATGTTCCCTTCCTGTCCAATTAAATGTCGCGAATTATCTTATTTAATCCATTTATGCCTAGCGTCTAGAAAAAAGGCCTTCGCAAACAGCGTAGACCCAGATGAGATGCCGCCGCATCTGGGTTCAGCTGTTGGCTTACAGGAATTTCTGATATAGAAATAAATATACTAGACATCCCTAATTTTGGAAATAAATTGATCCTATTTAGTAGGATGGGAGAGTCCACCAGGCATAATGGGTTAAATTTTATTTTATATTTCACAAGCGAAATTGCAAGACGAACTAGTGTGCTTGCTCAAAGGTCAATGCCACATTTTGAAGAGGGATTAATGCGTAACAACATGCACCTTCATGCTGTATAAACTTACAACATTCTTAGTGCCACACTACAATCCTTTATGTGCCCAGTGATATATAACAAGAGCATTCTTGGCCTTCGGACATGTTTCTAGTTTTATATTTTTACATAGTGTTCTATATTTTGATTTCATATTACCCAGTATTACAACTGAACTAGATTTCGTCGAGGCACTTGTATGTTCTGACAAACTTCTAAATTCGCTCTTAACTAAACCGGTTTTAAAGATGTGTGGCTATTTCCTGAATCTGTAACTCTAATCAATTTATTCCGTTACTTAAAAACAAATCCGAGTGCATCACGTACTGGAATGTCAGTGTCACATCAACGAGATAAGTGATTTTATATAAACCCTAAAACCAGGAACATTATTGCTAAATTACGTTTGTCGTCTCTCAAATATATAATATAGAAGCGTGAAGACATCACTGAAAATTAACGCAAATGTGTTTTATTCATCGTGAATGACTTCGAGGATGAAAATTACATTGTTCTCGTATGCCCTAAATATGCGGATGTAATCATTGCATTCATACCAGAGTATTATAGATCCTGTCGAAATATGCACACGTTCTTATAATTACTTAATTAAAAGTGTAAAGAAAACTAGCCAATGTATTTGATTAAAAAAGAAAACAAGTTCAGAATAATGTAACCATCGTTGCAATTTTTAAGATATATCTGGGTGCAGGATCACGTGACTGTGGGAATCACAATCGAACCTTAATGGATGTTAACACACCGGTGTGTGGTGCTTTTCTTCCATTAACTTTTTAAAACAATTATTCTTAAGAATTTCGACTACTCAGTCTAATGCATATACGTTTTGTTTGCTGCGTATTGCAACGTGAAATACATCAGAATAACTTTATTTAATATGTCTGTGTTCTTGGCCAAATATTCGATATGTAACGCTTTCATGTAAACGGTTATGCTGCACGCAACGTAAAATGTTGGCACCGATTTCATACGAATTCAATTACGTATTCTTTATTCTTAAGATATTGTCACAAACTGCAAGAACAACTTTCTTTTAAACACTTAAGTTTTTGCAAATGTGATTCAGTTACTCGAGATATTTGCAAAAATAAAGTTCTTAACGGCGTGCTTACATTCTGTCAAGCCCGTTAGTAAACCCCTGTGAACCCCGTTGATCCTGCACCCTGTATATGGAGATCAGAAAGAAAGGTTGCGTCCATATTGTCAATAAGGTTCTTATCGAGATTAACGTTCTTACAAAACAATCTATCAAATTGCTTGAGGCGGGGCGCTTTCAAAACAAGATGAACACAATTTTGACCAACGCCAATAGTAACAGAACATGCGAAAACGGGTATTATGCCATAAGCAGTCAGCGTTGCTCCAGAACAGCCTATACATTTGCGACTTCGGTCTGGAGCTACTGTCTGCTATAAAGTCGCACAAGATTTCGTGGTCTCGTTAGAGAAATGGGCATCTCCTGACCAGACTTCAAGGATACGCAGCCCTGTCTATGCGTTTACAATCACGGAATCAACCAAAACATGCCACCTCTATGCAGCTCACATAGCTATGTTACTCAAATGTTCGTCGTACAATCAAACATCATTTAACTGACCAATAGCGTACAAGTAGACACACGTATTTTTTTTGCATTTTGAAAGTCTATTAGTTTAGTATATAGCATACACCCACACGTATTAAACCGATTAATGCTAATCATTTGCAAACTTAGCAAATCGTTCATATACTGTTATATTTGTGAATGGTTACACACTGAAACGTTTAATCCATTTACACGAATAGCTCGATCCCCAGCCAACCTACATTACTTGTGAGGGGACTGACTGGTCATGAAACCCTTTCTAGGACCATTGTCCCCCTACCTCAGTTTTAACCCATTTATGCCTGTAAGACTGTTCTTTTTATCAACACAACAGACAACAATCTTGAATGGAATATTTTTGTTGTTTGTAACTGTGCACACGTTGACACCAGCAATAAATTTCAGTTCAGAAACTTGTCAGAACTCGATGCCTTTCAATCTGGTTAATACAGAATGCCAGAAATAGAACAGCAGAGAGAGCAGCCCATGTGATCAATGGTCCATCATCAATCATTACTACAATACAAGTGGCCAACAGAGTGATCTGTTAACATATGTCAAGAGCAGAGAACGAGGCGATGATCAATGACAGTAAAATTACACATGAGTGAAAATGTGTTATTTCTTTTAAAGACACGCACTTGTCACAACTAACATCAACGTTAATCAGGGCAATAAAATCTTATGCAGCATTCTAGCATGTGATTGAAGAGACAATAATAAGAAACTAAAAGTAATTATTTATATTTATAATGAACCTTTAAGACTCGTCGCTGTTCGGATAGTTTTTGATACGAGGCATCTATGTATGACATTTGAATACAATAACAAAATCCCTTTTATTTTCACTAAAAGTGACCCCACCAATCCCATACGAAGGGGGGGGGGGGCGGGTCTTGATGCAAGGTATTTGGGTATGAAGTTTGAAATATTTAAGTTTGAGGAGCATTAACTTGTACACATTGATTATATGAGTCGTGTTCTGAGAAAATTTGGCAAAATGCATGTGCATAAAGTGTTGTCCCAGATTAGCCTGTGCACTTTCCTCCTTGATTTTGCTAAGAAGATACTGTCTTTAAACAGAAAATATCATAAAAGCGGAAAGTGTCGTCCCTGATAAGCCTGTGCACAGGCTAATCTGGGTAGACACTTTACGCACATGCATTTTTCCCCAATTTTCACAGAACAAAACACATATGTTATTTTTTAAACCCTTTGTGCATGACGTTGCTAATATGGACCTATTGGAAGGGCTTCAGTAATTATAAACAATAAGAAAGCGTTGTCATGATTCTAATGGCTTTATCCATTGTAAAGAAATCAACATGAAACAAATAAAAGATGAATTTTTGATTGAAAACAATGTTCTGCACTGTTTGACCTTTCTGACATTTTTTCATATGATGTCGGTGTCTGTAGTAAACTAGTAGTCAAAATCAATAGTTTGAACATTTTAATATTGCATGCACTTTTGAATAACTGATACACTTTATTGTATGCTTGATATAATTTCCTAATTTTTTCTGTATGTGATATCAAAATACAACAATATCTTATGGCTATCAGAACTACATAGAGTCAGCAACAGAAACTGCTGTAAGGAATCATATTGGCATACGTTAATGAACTCTTTTTACCGGATATTTACACAAAACACAAGTACTTAAATAATGCAGTAAGTTTTCATGAAATAACTGTAATGAATACCAAATGAGTGGCATAAGTTTAAAATTTGCATTTTTTTACAGCAACAATAGGAAAGAAATGCAATTGATCATGTCAAATAACAGCAACCATTTTTCGTATGTCAAAGTGTATATCATCATTGAAATTATTATTTTACATCAAACATTTGGTTGTTCACATTGCATTTTTAAAGCAACGCATAAATGTGGATATTCGTTACAGTAAAACCTATATCATTCCCTTTTTAACAGCAAAAATATATAATTAATTATTATTTAATTATTGAATATCTCAATCACCTACATGTTTTAATGTAATAGCAACCATAATGCCAACCATACACAAGTAACCAATATGAAGTATTACAATAGCAAGCTACAACAAGTCGATTTGACAAACTGCAACAAGAATAACACATCATGGCGATAAAACACTAACATTTTAACTAACAGATCATGGTTAAAAGCTACTATCAAATGCCATGTTTAATAACAGCTGACAGTGGCATGTGTCAGTTTGTACTGAGTACACTATGCATCACTAAAAACATATGATCTGTAATCAAATTACAATATCTTGAGCTGGGGTGTGATTTAAGAAACATTTTAGGGCAGGAAAATGCCCTACTCACCTTACAGGGTTCAATTAAACTCCTTATTTATACATTGAGTCGCTTTCTGAGAAAACTGGGCATAATGCTTGTGCGTAAAGTGCCGTCCCAGATTAGCCTGTGCAATCCGCACAGGCTAATCAGCGATGACACTTTCCGCTTTATGACATTTTTCGTTTAAATGAAGTCTCTTCTAAGCAAAAATCCAATTTAGGCGGAAAGTGTCGTCCCTGATTAGCCTGTGCGGACTGCACAGGCTAATCTGTGACCACTTTTTACGCACATGCATTATGCCCAGTTTCCTCAGAACACAACTCCATATATCCAGCAAAGTAAATAACTATTTGTAAAATAAGTTTGACATATAAAGGGAGGAAATCAGCTAAGTGGAGGAGAAATCACACCCCTGCTTCAATGAAATGTTGATGAAATTTATTTACAAATGATAAAAAAAGACTTGGAAAACGGATCACTTAAAAAACACTTTGGGGGATATAATATCCTTAATTTTTGTGAGGGCAGATCAATTTATTAAAACCCTCCATCAATTAGGTTGTACTTCATATTCTTTATGTACAGATAATTCACATGTAGTATTGCATTTGGGAAAATTACATCTTCTGCCCCACATAGCATTCTGGTTCATGGTAAAAATATTACCATAGGTAATTCACAACAAAAGTACAACAGCCCAACACACACTGACAGGTTTTTGTAGGCTGGTCATGGGCTATCATTAAAACTGGCTGACTGTCAATCACAAGTCACACGTGGTAGTGTAGGAACTCTCAGGAAACAGCTGGGCTGTGTGCTGGGACATGTACCTACAAACAAAATCATGGTATGCTAGAACACAACACTGCAAAGCTTTAAAGTTGGTGTAAGTTTACATATTACGATTTAATATTTTAATATTAATAATATTTAATTCAATATTTATATAATAATATTTATTTATTTTCACGATCTAATTTGAGTTAGTGAATAAGGATTAAATGGCAGTTTGATTGTTTGACAATCAATAAAAACATCAGTCAGAACATTCAACAAACTTGTGTTAGACTGTCATCAGCTCAACACAGAAATATAAGAGTATAAATCAGACAGTTTCAAGCCTGCATCTTATAATTATTATTTCCTTAACAAAAAAACATCAGATTTTCATATCTTAAAATAAAGCATGGGTGGCACAAGGATAGCACAGAGTAACACTTTTATGGGTAGAACCAGTACCAACGCTGTTTTAAAAGACCTCTTCAACCACTTAACAATAAAGTGAATTCAAAGCAGATGCCACAGTATTTTCAATTTGATTGGATTGGATTCAATAGCTTTCAAATTTTTCAACTGAATTGAACGGTAAATATTAAATAAATTACAGGGCACAATGCAGACTTACTCTAGCAACAGGTGGGTGAGTTTCTTCAAGACACCAAGTTTGTTTTCATCCATTTCCATCTTGTTAAGTAGATCAGGAAACTTTACTATAACATATCAACTTAATAATCAACCTGCACAATATTAACCTGGTTTAACAAGCTAATACATCATCATTTTTATACATTTATAACATATGAATATCAGCATGATCCACATAAATAATATTTTTCTCAAGACACTTTTGGAAGTTATTTTCCAAACATCATCTTAAATTTAAGTTTTGAAAAATATTTAGTTGCATTTCAAATCAATTCAGAAATTCATTTACTTTAACAGAACCACAATTGACAAACAAAAGCATGATACTGTAGAATTTTAGTGTTTATTTTTCTTAAAATACCAAGTTATTAATTGTCCTTAACCCTTTCTCTCACTGAGAAGCAAATGGCGTATGAAACCAGCATAAAAGCAGAACAGCAGCAAGTAAGTTGCAGTCTGTTCAGGTTTAATGCTGTTTGCTGCTCATCAGTATATTTGGGTTGGAAATGAAGGTTTAAAACATAGAATATTGTAAAAGAGAACTTAAATTTAATTAGATTTTGTCTTTCAAGAGGTAAGGTTGAACAACCTAAATATATATGATATCATTTCAAAAATATGTGATGTATACGTAGCTTACCAAAGAGCCTAAGCAGGTGGTGTGCCCCGTACAGCAGTGCAGGAGAGGTAGGGAGCTCTGCCAATGCCTCTACAGGAAGCAGCCGCCACTGCAGTATGGTGGACAAGATCTCATGGCCATTCTCCCCGACGCTATCTACACTTCCTGAGGCCTCCTTTCCCGCAGCCTTATCTGCCTTGCCTTGTCCACGAGTTCCTAGAAGATTGCAAGGGATTAACGGCGGTGGGGAAGGATCATCCTTGTCAGTCTTTTTGTTCTTAGAAAGCTCTGATTTAAAAGTTTCAGGTTTTGAACTTTCACTATCATTTGACTCTTCACTGGATTTTCTGTAGCTTCTAAGTGGTCTCCTTTTAAGACTGTCCTCCAGACGATCTGACGCTCGTCTTTTCCTTGACTTTGAGTCCACATTTTTCTCTTTTTCTTCCTTTACATTTTTCTCCTTTTTGTCCTTAACATTTTCCTCCTTTTCATCCTTAACAGAAGAGTCACCTTGTTTATCAAAATCAAGTTTCTTGCCAGATTCAATGCCAGACCTGCTTCGAAGAGTTCGTTTTGCAGAGACTGGTGTTGATTTAGGGTTGAATGTAACCTCCTCGTCTTCCTCGGCTGGAGAGTACTTGGGCAGTCTGGGACACGACTCGTCTTTCGTAAGCAACACTGAGCTACGGGAGTGAGGAGATTTTAACAATGGCGAGTCATCCCCAGGGCTGTACAAACAGAAAATATAAGATATATATTACATGTATCATCTTATTGCTCAAAAACATTTGGAATATTAATAAATGACTCAATAGGAAATGCAAAGGCTGAGTTAAAAACAAGATAAAAACACAACTTAACAATTTTCATAAGTGTTAACATTTAGGATGCAATAAATAATTGAATGGAATTTAATAATGAATTGTCAAATGAGGTAGCTGAAAGCAACAGTGTAATTGTAAAATCATTGCCATTTTGTCAAGTTTTAAAACTATGCATAAATTATAGAAGACGACAATAAGCAATTTTTGTATGAACATATAACAATGAAGAAAATATGTGTTAGTTTTATCATTATCACACATACAAATTATACAAAACTTATACTAAAGTTGTCAGCACTGGTAAAAATTGTTCACAATAGAAAATGTCCCCAAAAGCCTTATCCCTGTTGTACAAATACTCACATATATAGTAGAAAACAAGATGTGTTTGTGAAACACTATGTCCCCGTATATGATGTTTGACCTTGGAGGATGACCTTGACCTTGACCCTTCACCACTCAAAATGTGCAGCTCCATGAGATACACATGCATGTCAAATATAAAATTGCTAGCTTCAATATTGCAGAAGTGATATTACATGAGCAATTTTGACCCATATATTTGACCTTGAAGGATGACCTTGACCTTTCACCACTCAAAATGTGCAGCTCCATGAGATACACATGCATGCCAAATATCAAGTTGCTATCTTCAATATTGCAAAAGAACTCATCAAATGAGCGATTTTGGCCACATATATTTGACCTCTGACCTTGAAGGATGACCTTGACCTTTCACCACTCAAAATGTGCAGCTCCATGAGATACACATGCATACCAAATCAGTTCTCCAGCTAGGATTTGAAAAGGGCAGGGGGACTTTTTTGTCAAAAGGGCACTTTCGACGCGCAGTATTTTGTCAAAAGGGCACATTCGAGCGCGCGGGTGTTTCTGGAATGCTTCCTATTGCATGTTAATTTATATGTTATAAATAATTGTATTCAGGGATTTCAATAGACGCAGAATCCTGCGTTTTGACGCGAGCAAATTAAAAATGACTCATTTTTGACGCAACCCTTTTTTCTGCTGTGCGTCATTTTGACGCGTCGAAAATTTGACCCGTGCGTCAGTCAGTTAACATCTCGAGTTCCATGGTAATAAATCCCGCTGTGCTCCTAATTGAAATTAATGTTCAGTATTTGAAACTCGGTCTATAATTGAGGGAATACCCCGGGCGTTGTTTATCTTATCTCATCTCTTCCAATACACATGTCACCGTCTAAATAGTGTGTGCCAACTAACTGGGTAATTAGCAGCAGTGATTACGTGATAATTGCAGGTTTTTTGCAGACTTTTCAGACGGCACAGTTAAAGAAAGTCGGCAAAATTAATTTAAGTAAAAACCATATTGATCAAGTCTATTAATTACGTAGATCCAATAGTAGATCTAAGTCCAGCGAGTTTTGTCAGTTGTTAATCCACCGATAATTACGACACCCATCTTATATAAACTGGAATCACAGTTCATTTTGTATACTAACAAGTAATAAAACTACACATAAACATTGAGAATACACATTTTCTCGATACGATACAAATTATCCGAGTAGAATTAAATTGCTGCGTCATAACCTTCGACATTGTAAATGGCGGACTTCACATTCAACCCGTGTTCAATTCAAAGCTGGAGATTCAAATTGCAAGTAATGGCGATTCAATAATGGAGAATGCATTCACTGGATTTAACAAACATTTGATAAGGTTTGTTTAACCCGATAACAACAAGAAAAATTTGGATTATTAAAGTAAAACTACTACAGGTAAGGCATTCCAAAGTGTACATATTTCGGACATGTATAGTATTCGGATAAACAGTAATAGATATACTAGATGTTCCATGCATTTAGATTGTGTTTTGTGTTTTGTTAGAAAAGCTATCATAGGGATGAAGAAAATATAATGACGATAAATATGTGATGAAAAAGGTGCTACCGGTACATATCTTAAATTATTTAAATGTGTTAAAAGACTTAAATGTGTTATAACTATTAGTCAATATAAATTGCAGCCTTAGAGTCTTTTGATGATTTTTGCTTTGGCAGACTCTTGGCTTCAGATTTATTCTGAACGCGAATTATTTCAGCTATATAACTATAAGGAAGTTTATTTAATGTACCAATTCAATAAAATATGTTGTGTTATGTATCATGGTATTGTTATTTAATAAAGCAGTATAACTTTTTAAGATATTGTGTTACTCTAAGAGCATATTTTTATCTAAAAAATTGAATAATACAGACAAAAACACAATTAACGCGCTTCAAAATTGACCCCACCATTTTTAATTTGAGTCTTGACTCCTCAAAATTTCAGTCCAGGGGTCATTGACTCCTGGTTTTTAAAATCTATTGAAATCCCTGGTATTATTTCCATTATTATTAAACCATTCAAATTTAATGTCTACAATGAGGATTAAACTAATTACAATGTAATAAGAGATTTATGAATAATCATTTGTAAAAAAAAAAAAAAAAAAAAAAATTTTTTTTTTTAGGGGGGGGGGGGGGGGGGGGGGGGGGGGGGCAGGGCGGAGGTTCGGGGGGTGGGGGGGGGTGGGGGGGCAGGGCGGAGGTTCGGGAGGGCAGGGCGCGGCGCCCTTCGATTTAGGCCTAGCTGGAGCACTGCCAAATATCAAGTTGCTATCTTGAATATTGAAATATTGCAAAAGTGTACATTTAATGAGCGATTTTGACCCATATATTTGACATTTGACCTTGAAAAATGACCTTGACCTTTCACCACTCAAAATGTGCAGCTCCATGAGCATGCCAAATATCAAGTTGCTATCTTGAATATTGATATATTGCAAAAGTGTACATTAAATGAGCGATTTTGACCCATATATTTGACCTTTGACCTTGAAGGATGACCTTGACCTTTCACCACTCAAAATGTGCAGCTCCATGAGATACATATGCATGCCAAATATCAAGTTGCTATCTTCAATATTGCAAAAGTTATTGCAAATGTTAAAGTTGGCGCGAACCAACCAACAGACCAACCAACAGACCAACCAACAGACAGGGCAAAAACAATATGTCCCCCACTACTATAGTGGGGGACATAAAAAAATATTTGAAATTTCAAATAATTTAAATTAATGGTGTTCAACATTGCAGAGTTCAATGATTTGCGACAAACAAGTTGACCAGCATAGCACAATACCAGTTTAACCTCGTTAAATAATCAGTTTCTTAACAAAGTCATTATGGGGAGTAAACGTACATTTTTTGTTTGGCAGGTGACTGGTGGGAGAAGGAAACCATGAGTTTTTGGTGCTGCTCCTTCTCTGTCTCATACAGAAGTGTTGTGGAAAGCAGGAAGTCAAAACAGATGCGCACACCATCCACATACTCCTTGCACATCGGAAGACTGGAAGAAAAATATGTGCCACATTCTGGCTATCTACATGTACCTTGGCTAATCAGGGACAACACTTTTCGCTTTCATGAATTTTGTTTGGTTTACATGTTAACTTTTCTAAACAAAAATCCAGTTTAGGCAGAAAGTATTGTCACTGATAAGCCTTTGCAGACGGGGCAGGCTAGCTGGGACAGTACTTTACGCACGGCACATCCATTTTTCTCAGACAAGGCTCAAATGGAGAGCAAACATTTGTTGAGAGAACATAAAACAAAAGCTGATCAACAACGATTGGCATCTTTCTTCCACATCCAAAGAATGGAGCACAATCAAGGACTTTTTTGTTTATTATAAAAGGAAACCATAGAAGATCCTGACCCTGTTCACATATTGCTAGAGATCTGTATAATATGGTTGGTAGCTGATTTATGACTTATGCTGCTTCTTGCCAGTGTACAGGTTTAAATGAGTCTATTAATCATACTATAAAAAGGACTTGTTCACAGACCCTTTTTGATATTTTAGGATATCATTCCAAACACTGTAGAAGTTCTTTATATACTTACGTATGTAGAACATTGATCCACAACAGATAAAATTTTAATGGTTTGATGAATTGTACAAGTAAATAAGCTTTGAACATGTAAAACAAAATGTTACAGCTTGGTGCAGAATGGCAATGTAATAATAATTATATATAAGAAGCCAATCAAAAGTGACTTATTCTTACAAGCTCTTAATATTCAATTGTCTAACCTTACCAAAGTAATTCAGCAAAATATTGCATATAAAAGCAGGTAAGCTGAGAATGTGATACTAATTGTCTGATTAATTATCAAACAGATACATTATGAGTTAACGTTTACATCACTAGTTTCTATAAGGCAATTCAGTAAATGTCAACACATTAGATCAAGCATAAAAACTGGCATTTACAAGTAAACAGCATTTGAACAGTTTGACTGAAATAAACTCAATTGCTTGAGACTTGTTCTGGCAAAAACTGAGCTAAATGCATGTGCTAAAGCAGAGGGGGCAATCACGAGACAATCAAGACTGAGAAGTCCGTGCCAAAACATTAATTTTTTTGCCGTTTTATACCCTTTATTACCAGGAGGGTTTTCTAGCCGTTTTATACCCTTTATTACCAGGAGGGTTTTCTAGCCATTTTGGGAAAAGTAGTCTGGTCAAATTGGTATTTTTTTATCAACAAATATTGAAACAACAGGTCTTATCCTGGCAATTTTGTCATAAGACACTTCTTTCTAAAAAAATATAACAAAACAAGATGTGTTTGTGAAACACAATGTCCCCCTATATGACATTTGACCTTGAAGGATGGCCTTGACCTTGACCCTTCACCACTCAAAATGTGCAGCTCCTTGAGATACACACACATTTCAAATATAAAATTGCTAGCTTCAATATTGCAGAAATGACATTACATGAGCAATTTTGACCCATATATTTGACCTTGAAGGATGGCCTTGACCTTGACCCTTCACCACTCAAAATGTGCAGCTCCTTGAGATACACACACATTTCAAATATAAAATTGCTAGCTTCAATATTGCAGAAATGACATTACATGAGCAATTTTGACCCATATATTTGACCTTGAAGGATGACCTTGACCTTTCACCACTCAAAATGTGCATGCCAAATATCAAGTTGCTATCTTCAATATTGCAAAAGTATTTATAAAATAAGCGATTTGGGCCACATATATTTGACCTCTGACCTTGAAGGATGACCTTGACCTTTCACCACTCAAAATGTGCAGCTCCATGAGATACACAGGGCTTTCCTTAGACCTTAAATCTCAAGAGTCAAGGACTCTTGGGACCATATTTTCAAGAGTCAAAATCAAACTTCTGAGAGTCCTAATAATAACGCAGGAGAGTCAATGATTTTTTGCAATTTAAGCAAGTTACTGAGATATAGTATATAAAAAGCAACAAATTAAAAGATACATGTATGTTAACATTTATTTCTTACATTTTACTGTTACTACAACACTATGCATATTAACACAATACATGTATTTCAATGATTAATAAATACAAAACATGTATTCTAATACAACATTAACTTCATGTATACAGCAGAGTAATATGTCATATGTTCTAAACAACATCTCAAAGAGTAATATGTCATATCATGTCTTACACAACATCTCAGAGAGCAATATGCCATATGTCCTACACAACATCTCAAAGTTTACATACAATATATGTATTCTCATACAACATTTACTTCATGTATACAGCAAAACAATATGTCATATGTTCTACAAACCAACAATCATTTGAGCAAATAAATAAATCATTCATGCATTTAAAGAGTGATCTCATTTGGGTGTCCTAGTAAAGAAAATGTAATAAAACAACACTATGACTACACACACACACAACTAGCATAAAACCAGCAAATTATCACTTTCTTCTCTTGCACATGTCCTGAAACCTGCGACATTTTCCACCACAAGCACAATTACACTTTGCACAATTACACTTTATCCAATAACTTTGTTTGACCGTTTCGCGTGGCTATTAAATTAAGAATGAAATACAAAATGTGAAAAAAACCTTTCACCACTTAAAATGTGCAGCTCCATGAGATACACATGCATGCCAAATATCAAGTTGCTATCTTCAATATTGCAAAAGTATTTATAAAATAAGCGATTTGGGCCACATATATTTGACCTCTGACCTTGAAGGATGACCTTGACCTTTCACCACTCAAAATGTGCAGCTCCATGAGATACACATGCATGCCAAATATCAAGTTGCTATCTTCAATATTGGAAAAGTATTCATAAAATGAGCGATTTTGGCCACATATATTTGACCTCTGACCTTGAAGGATAACCTTGACCTTGACCTTTCAGCACTCAAAATGTGCAGCTTCATGAGATACGCATGCATGCCAAATATGAAGTTGCTATCTTCAATATAGCAAAAGTTATTGCAAAATGTTAAAGTTGGCGCAAACCAACAGACCAACCAACCAACCAACCAACAGACCAACCAACACACAGGGCAAAAACAATATGTCCCCCACTACTATAGTGGGGGACATAAAAAATGGTTTGGGAAATTGGGGGGATTTCTTTTAAATTTTTGTTTAGGATTAGGTCTGTTTGCTTTGGGATCCGGTCAATTTTACGGCCTATTTAATATAGCTGAAAAAACCCTGATTACTTTTGCTTAATTCTTAAATGCCGCTCACTTTCCAACCATATCAGTAAGAAAGTTATTCATGTTTATTTCGTATTAAGGTTGCTTTATATCTCGACTTAACTTCCTACAAATGTTCTAAGTGGAAGCTCTAATTTTGTGATCCCCTTGCAACATTTTTAAGGGAGTTAAGTCGAGATAAAGAAAGAATATTTATACGAAATAAACGCTAGTAACTTACTTGCTGATATGGCTGGAAAGTGAGCGACATTTTAAAAATTGATAAAAGTAATAAGGGTATAAAACGGCGACGAATACTTGTCTCTACAAGGATGTCACCATCTTGACTTCCTTTAGATTATCATGTGATAACCTTCTCTAATAAAGTGTCCTCCCAGATAAGCCTAAGGAGTCCTACAGTACAATTTCAGATTTTATGGATTCTTTGCATTTATAATCTCTTGTAAAAGCATTTCAGTTAAGGGGGAAAGTGTCGTCTCTGATCAGCCTGTGCAAACTGCAAAGGTTATTCTGTGACAACACATTACGCACATGCATTGAGTCAAATTTTCCACACTACATTGCACTCACATTCTGTCGATGGAGATCTTGGGTGGGTTGTGACAGAGGATGGAGCGGTCATAGCTGGGACTCCAAAAGTCCATCATGAGAGACTTGACGAAACTCTCCAGCACCGTCACCACATTCACCTCAGCTGGCAGACGCACAAACTGGCGGAAAGAAATAAAAAGTAGAGATCTGTCACAAAAATTGCTATTACCCATCATGCACTTCTTTGTCATGTCACCTTTGTTCATGTGTTATTAACTCGGTAATGTGTGCATCATTGGGATTTAAAAACTCCAATAGACCAGATCTCAAACCGTTTGTATGGTATATGGTCACTCAAATAGTCAGTATCATATATAATGAAGCTATGATGTTAGTCTAAATAGTGAAGATTGCAAACAGGCCAATGTTTAGTACTAGAGGGTTATAACTCAACAACCCTTGATGCGATTCAGTTGGTTAGATACAAAAACACTTTCATCTTAGAGGGAGAGAAGTTTTTGTGCTAAACTCCGCTTTTTTATAGTTGTGTATTATTACTTACTTTATTTCCTTGGTGAACTGCAAAGTAATCTTTGTCCAGCACTGCTTTCAAGGAATCTGGTATGTCTATGTCAACGGCCATTTGTGATCGCTGAAAGTCAGCACCATAAACATTGTGCATCATGCAACAGGAATAAAATGCACAAATAAACATACAATTATAAGAAACAATTATGCACCAATTGTTGAACTTAAAATCATTACCAGATACAAAATTATTGAATATTTTCTAAGTCATGGTTTGATGCTGGATTTCACTTAATACGTGATTCATTAACAAGAGATTGCCAAGCAATATTGTCCCATACAGGTGAAACTCCACCATTGTCAGTAAAAAAAATATTTTTTATATAAATATTTGTTGCCATAGCAACCAGAATTCTTGATGTAAGAATGAAATGAAATGACGTGCATGCTCTACATATTGCCACCTATCCATGTTTCAAGTTTCATGAACAAATATGAAGAACTTTTAAAGTTATCACAGGATCCAGAAAAGTGTGAAGGACTGACAGACTGACTGACACATGGAGCGCAAACCATAAGTCCCCCTTGGTTTCACCGGTAGGGGACAAAAAAGGAATCTTCATTTCTGTTGATGAATAAAACAAATGTTCAATTAGAAAATAAATTTGAAAATGTCTGCAATGAGGAATAAATTAATTACAATGTAAACAGAGACTAATACATTATGTCGGAAAAAAAATCTTTTTTTTTTAAATAAATAAAAGGGCATGGAGGGACCTCGGAAGGGCAGACAGGGCTTCAGACAATCTAAGAGAAACTAGCACTGATAAACATTATTAGTACATACCATAGTTTTCTTCTGCTCATCAGCCTTGTTTTTATCACCTGCATCCATCTCAGCAGAACTCTGAAATGAAAGTTAAACTACACCTTAATCATAATTTAAGGTGACAGAATTGTAATATTAATATGATTTAAGAATGCTACTAAGTTGAAAAGAACATGCTTCTGAATAGTTTTGTTTCATTATTGCCATTTCTGTGTTAAGAAACAGGTAACCAAAATAAATGTTAAATAACAGCAAATGTTTGGACGCAGGCAAATTCGCTTTATATTCAACAGTAGACAAATGACAACAGGCAATTTTGCAAATTAAATTTCCTTTCTTAACAAAAATTTAGACATTCGGGTCATTCAGCTTATAAAATTTGAGCCAAGTCTGGCAAGCTGTAAGATGATTGAAAACAGACAATTTTGAGACTATTCATCCCATAGTGATAAAGCAGACAAAGGCCAAAATTCTACCAAAACTTGTTGAAGCCATATTCCTTTCTGGGAATGAGGGTTGTTAAGCAGGGCTCAACATACATTCAAATTTGAAGGAGAAGTTATGACCAAGGTTAAAGTTTTGGGACAGACAGACAGACCGACCGACCGACCGACAGACAGACAGACAGACAGACAGACAGACAGACAGACAGACAGACAGACAGACAGACAGACAGACAGACAGACAGACAGACAGACAGACAGACAGACAGACAGACAGACAGACAGACAGACAGACAGACCGACACATACAATGACAGAAAGACAGTCAGGCCAAAAAGAATATACCCCGATCATTCGATCCAGGTGCATAAAAATTGCAGGGGCTCTTCGAAAGGGAAAATCTCAAGAGTAAAATGTTCCTACATTTGTGTTGATATTTTCACGTTATTTGTAATTACAAAACAGCAATAAATGTACAGTGCCTGGTGTGTATTGGCTGTTTATCAAGCTTGGCCTCCATTTTAAGTCAACAAACATGTCCAGACAGGTTGGTGAAAGTCTTTTAGAAGTTAGAGAGCAGAAATGGAAAAGTTCGCACTTTATAGTGTAAATGAAGGGCAATCACTCTGAAGTGCAGGGTACGAATTGGCTGGTCAAGATTTCCATGCCTTTGGTAAGAGTAGATAAAACTCTGCCTGAAAGCCGGCCCATCTATCCATCCGAGACAGGCGTATAAGAATTATGGGTCATTTAAAAAAAAAATATGATTTTCAGGTGACGAAAAATGACAAAGTTGTGTGCTTGAATTCGTATTTTAATGAATGAATCTTAACTTCTAACAATTCAAAATCGTAAAACTGTTAAACTTTTTACCCAAAAAGTTTGATTCTGGTAATCCGATAGTAAAACATGTAGCTTGCAACAATAAATTGTCACTCCTGTTACCAATTGTGTTTGCAGCAGTCTTTATAAAATACCTGAGTATTACTCTTGTAACATGTTCTAAATTGAATAAAAGGTACTGAAATACATTTCAGAATACCATTGTTTCACATTTTTCAAAATGTTACACTTAAACAGACACTTTTTACAAAAGTTAATGAGTTGACAATATAATTTTGATATTAACTTTTGTACATTATCTGGATGTGTGTTTCCAAAACTAACAAGATGTGTTTGTGAAACACTATGTCCCCCTATATGATGTTTGACCTTGTAGGATGACCTTGACCTTGTGAAGGATGACCTTGACCTTTCACCACTCAAAATGTGCAGCTCCATGAGATACACATGCATGCCAAATATCAAGTTGCTATCTTCAATATTGCAAAAGTATTCATAAAATAAGCGATTTGGGCCACATATATTTGACCTCTGACCTTGAAGGATGACCTTGACCTTTCACCACTTAAAATGTGCAGCTCCATGAGATGCACATGCATGCCAAATATCAAGTTGCTATCTTCAATATTGCAAAAGTATTTATAAAATAAGCGATTTGGGCCACATATATTTGACCTTTGACCTTGAAGGATGACCTTGACCTTGACCTTTCACCACTCAAAATGTGCAGCTCCATGAGATACACATGCATGCCAAATATCAAGTTGCTATCTTCAATATTGCAAAAGTATTCATAAAATGTGCGATTTTGGCCACATATATTTGACCTTTGACCTTGAAGAATGACCTTGACCTTTCACCACTCAAAATGTGCAGCTTCATGAGATACACATGCATGCCAAATATGAAGTTGCTATCTTCAATATAGCAAAAGTTATTGCAAAATGTTAAAGTTGGCGCAAACAGACCAACAGACAGACCAACAGACAGACAGGGCAAAAACAATATGTCCCCCACTACTATAGTGGGGGACATAAAAATAGACAAGGACATATATCCTATAAAATTAAACTGCTTGTAACAATTCAAATACAAATTGACCTTCTTTTTCGTAAATGTTGTCCTAGTAACAGGAGGGAAAATTCGTAACACGAGTGACCGATCTGATAACAGGTTTAAACGATGTTAAGCTAACTACGCATTTAACATTTTGTAACAATCAACACATATACAGATAAATCAATTATACAGTTTATCCTTAATTAACTCTTGTGTGTTTTTTCTTCAAAATATTATGAATGTTTCAACTGAAACATTAGATGTATAAACTAATGCAAACGAGCACCTTTTAATTATCAAAGAATCTAGTTTCATAATAATATAGTCTAGACTGTGAGATAAAATCATTATATTAACTGTTTACATCAACCAGAAGTGTGTTTTGGGGAAAGAATTATGTAATTTACTTTATTATATGAGCTAAAATAAGCCTCTTCTAATTGTCCCAAACGCCATGTAATGATCAATAGATGTGTAAAGATCATACAACGATCAATAGATATGTAAAGGTCAATCAAAGATCAACAGGAATGTAAAGCTCCAACAACGATTAATGGAAGTGTTAAGGTCATGTAGCGATCAATAGATATGTAAAGATCAAGCCACGATCAACAAACGTTAAAAGGTCAATCAACAATCAATAAATGTGTAAAGATTATGCAACAATCAATAGATATGTAAATTTCAAGCAAAGACCAATAGAGGTGTGATGGTCAATCGACGATCAATAGAAGAATAATAGTCATGTAACGATCAATAGAGGTGTAAAGGTCATGTTACGATATGCAGAGGTGTAAAGGTCAATCAACGATCAATAGATGTGTAAATATCATGCAACGACATATAGAGGTTAAAAGGTCAAGCAAGGATTAATAGAAATGTAAAGGTCAAGTAGAGGTGTAAAGATCCGGTAGGGATCAATAGAGGCGTAAAGGTCATGTAACGATCAATAGATATGTAAAAATCGTGCAAGGATCAATAGAGGTTTAAAGGTCAGGCAAGGGTCAATAGAGGTGTAAAGATCATGTAAGGATCATGTAAAGAACATTTGAGGTGTGAATATCATGTAAGGATCAATAGAGAATGAGGTGTAAAGGTCATGTAAGGATCAATAGAGGTGTAAAGATCATGTAAGGATCAATAGAGGCATAAAGATCAATAGATGTTTAAAGGTCAAGCAAGAGTCAATAGAAGTATAAAGGTCATGTAAGGATCAATGGAGGTGTAAAGATCATGTAAAGATTAATTGAGCTGTAAAGATCATGTAAGGATCAATAGAGATGTAATGGTCATGTAACGATCAATAGTCTATGTGTAAATTTCAAGCAACTATCATTAGGTGTAAATGTCAGGCTAAGGTTATGTAAAAGGTTTAAATTATTTGCCTCGAAACCAACAAATAACTCACAATAACTGACTTTTGACAAACAGACTTGTCTAGATCTATATTGGATTATATTTCATGTAAGTCCATTTCAATTCATAAATTTTTGAAAAACAACTATATCTTTCTTATCTCTAAATGAAATATATAAGTGTGACTTCTCATTTTTTTACTTAGATCATTTTCCATGCATTGAACACGGCATCAAACCAAAATTTGATAAAACGTTATTTTTGAAAATGTTAGCAAGTATCGCAACATTTCTGAATAGTGAAGGCGTACTTAACCCTACAGAATAAGTACATGTATCATTGTGATTGTATCCAACTTCATCTTATTCAAAAACACAAGTCTTTACTCTTGTCTATAGATGTCACTCCTGTTACCAAGGTTGTCACTCCTGTTAAATTTAAGATGGTAACAGGAGTGAAAGTAACAGGAGTGAAAATATAGTGTCTAAAAATATATTATTTGCATCAGCTTCTTTTGATATTCATAAAATATAAATGATCAGAAAAAAATGCATCATTTGCAGCTGTATTTTTTTTAAACAGCTTATACTTCTTTTCATAATTGCTGGTAACAGGAGTGATTATTTAAATAAAATTACAGTCGTACTTACCGTCTATGCAGCTTCTTTTGCAGTAGTTAGTAAACAACCATCATTTGCCCGGCATTTTTCAAAACAGGAAGTTCACACAATCCAAGAATGCTTTTCAAGGGTCAGATAAGTGTATTTATATGGGGGTAATTCTATTTTAATTATATATGGTAACAGGAGTGACTCAGGAAGAAGGGACACACATAAAATCTAAAATATATATGACTTATATGTGTTAGTCTTGTTAAACATGTTCACAAATAGGAACTTACGCAGTTAATTATATTATGGGAACAACTCCCAAATAAGGATATATATTGCAATAAAGGGTCAGATTAGAAAGAGATACATAAATCTTTCCCCGGACAATGCAATTTGGCTACCCCGCAAAATTAAAAATCAATCTTATAAGTTATAGAACCACGTTGAAATAAAGTGTTTTTTTTTAAAGTACTGAAAGTGCATGGTTTATCTCTGTGTAAAACAACACTTTTGATTTCCACGATTTTATCACAAATATTTATCCTTAAAAATGCAGGACAAGAAAACATACATTTTTTGAAAATGACCCATATTAGCTCTGCTGTCCAGATCCACCCAACACAATCTTCTGAACATATGGACCCACAACTGTAATGTTAAATGCCGCTCACTATGTGAGAGCATAAAGTCAGTTATTTCTAGAGAGAGTTTAATGCCGCCCACTATGTAAGGACATAAAGTCTGTCATATCTTAGTGTTTAATTAAGACAATTGATTTAAAATTATCACAATAACCAAAGAAATCTTTGGACTACTGATTCATGTATGTAATACCTCATCTCCTGTGTCATTGGTGTCGGTAGTATTGCCATCATCTGTCCCGCCCTCATCTGCAAATGGATTGGCAGCCCCAAACGCCTCTGTGAGAATTTCATTAATCTTTTTCTTACGTACTTTGTTCTTCATGCTTCAAAAACAACAAATATTTATTTTTTCTTAGAAATGATACACACACACCTAACTGCATGTTGTGTGTGTAATAATACCGCATTCTATTGTAACAACAGTTTTTATACAATAATGTTCTAGCACTAGTTTTTTATTTATGTAGTAATCAATACAAACAGACAGGTAATCACAGAAGTCAAGAAGTATTTTATGGTCATAAAGGTCCCGCTAGGATTCAAGATCATGGAATCCAAAACTCCTTCCTTAGGAAAATCTAAATAACAAGGGCTGTTTGTAAAACATGCATGCCCCCCATATGGGCTGTCCATTGTAGTGGCAGCCATTGTGTGAATACGATTTTTGTCACTGTGGCCTTGACCTTTGACCTAGTGACCTGAAAATCAATAGGGGTCATCTGCGAGTCACGATCAATGTACCTATGAAGTGTCATGATCCTAGGCAAAAGCCTTCTTGAGTTATCATCCGAAAATCATTTTACTATTTCGGGTCACCGTGACCTTGACCTTTGACCTTGTGACCTCAAAATCAATAGGGGTCATCTGCAAGTCATGATCAATCTACCTATGAAGTTTCATGATCCTAGGCGTATGCGTTCTTGAGTTATCATCCGAAAACCATTTTACTATTTCGGGTCACCGTGACCTTGACCTTTGACCTAGTGACCTCAAAATCAATAGGGGTCATCTGCGAGTCATGATCAATCTACCCATGAAGTTTCATGATCCTAGGCGTATGCGTTCTTGAGTTATCATCCGGAAACCATTTTACTATTTCGGGTCACTGTGACCTTGACCTTTGACCTAGTGACCTCAAAATTAATAGGGGTCATCTGCGAGTCATGATCAATCTACCCATGAAGTTTCATGATCCTAGGCGTATGCGTTCTTTAGTTATCATCCGGAAACCATTTTACTATTTCGGGTCACCGTGACCTTGACCTTTGACCTAGTGACCTCAAAATCAATAGGGGTCATCTGCGAGTCATGATCAATCTTCCCATGAAGTTTCATGATCCTAGGTGTATGCGTTCTTGAGTTATCATCCGGAAACCATTTTACTATTTCGGGTCACCGTGACCTTGACCTTTGACCTAGTGACCTCAAAATCAATAGGGGTCATCTGCAAGTCATGATCAATGTACCTATAAAGTTTCATGATCCTAGGCCCAAGCGTTCTTGAGTTATCGTCTGACAACCACCTGGTGGACGGACAGACCGACCGACTGACAGACCGACCGACAGACCGACATGAGCAAAGCAATATACCCCCTCTTCTTCGAAGGGGGGCATAATAAATAAGATAATATAAAATAATACATGAAAGCAGATTAATCTTAACCTATTTGTTAAATTAAGTTAAATTATAAATAACCACTCAAAATTAAATAAAATAAAAAACAAATACATTATGTATTTAAAATAAATGTGTAGATACATGCAATAAACTTCGTAACGAAGTACCTTTTTCTTGCTACATCAGAAAGCTGCTTCATTAAATGCTTGTTGTCCTCTGTAGTTTTTAGCACCAACTGTTCACCAACTATTCTGTCCCAGCTATTTCAAGCAAAATTAGAATGTAAACACAAAGTCAGTCTTAAGTGTTATTCACTACTGTAATGAAATAATAATAAATATTATATCATGACAAATGAAACAAAAACAAACAAACAAAGACATTTTTCTTTCACGAAAGAATTTTTTTTATTCCATCTACAATTTATGGTGACCACGTACTCTAAAACCATTATTAGTTGGAAAAACAACAACATCACATTAAACAGGATAGATTTGTATTATGATTTCAACAACATAATAGCAATTTTTTTGTTTTGCATTTTTAATCTTTCTAATTTGCTCCTCTTTCCTTGATTAAAAACTATTGACTTATAAGTGTGAGCTTGACCTTGAATCGTGGTGATTGGCTTATGCCTGCTGCACATGGTTTTGATGACCTTAACATTGAAACCATGTTTCATGAAAGTCCTTCAAAGAGTATAAGAACAATGGAGCACACATGACATTTTGAAAAGGTTCTCACTTTTGACCTTGAAGTATTATCCTGAACACATTTACTCATGCCTTCTAATTGTCTTGATGAACAAGCATCGTTCCATCGGTTTTTATGAGAAGTATTTGATACAAAACCAATACCAACCTTCACCCATGGTCAAAGTAATTTTAGTGTGATCTTATTTTTTGGTAAGTTTATACATGTATGTATCATCAATGCTAAGAATAAGGAGCTCATCAAGATAATTGACAAATAGTTTTGAGGAAAAATATTTGTAACCAAAAGTTAAGCTTACAGTAAAATTCATTGACATTAAATCTAAGATTTGAAATCTAATATTGCCCTATGAGCTTAACATTTTTAAAAAGTTGCATGAACATTTTCAAAGAGTATAGGAGATATGAAGCGGACACAACAAACACAGCTCAAACTTTTTTCCTTGGGCCAGCATGACTGACTCATACTCGCTGCATATTGTCTAAGTAAATGAATTGTTTCCATAAAAAGCATTTAAATGATGTAAGAGACATTAAGGAGTGGCTGGTGGAAGGATTGACAACATGTACTGAATTACGCATTACCTCTAACTCTCGGGCAAACAAATCACAAATAATCGTATTTGTTTTGTTCTTTTTGTGTCAGAGAAGTTACTTGAGCTATAGACACACATAAAGGGCAAATTTACAAATCAACATTATTTATTTGTACCTGTTGTTCCAACGAAGAAAGTGTATGTGATACCCAGGTTTCTTCTTACCATCTTCATCATTGTATACTGTTGTATCCAAAATCTTAAAAACAAATAAAATTGGTTTAACTTATATTTTTTCCTATGGTTTAAGTACATGTTCATAAGCTACAACAAATCTAGGAGAAAAATAGACAGCAGATATTTTTGTCCAGCAACAATATTATAAACTAGAGCTTTGTCACAGACGTGACGAATACCCCCACATGCTGCATTGACACAGAATATTTTGCATGTTGTCTTCACAAAAAACAGCGGACACCATGCTTAATGTTTAAAACGCACTAAGTGACCCTGTGACCTAGTTTTTGACACGGCATGACCCATATTCAAACTTGACCTAGACATCATCTAGATACAACTTCTGACCAAGTTTGTTGAAGATTGGATGAAAACAACTTGAACTAGAGCTTTGTCACAGACGTGACGAATATCCCCACATGCCGCATTGACACAGAATATTTTGCGTGTTGTCTTCACAAAAAAACAGCGGACACCATGCTCAATGTTTAAAATGCACTAAGTGACCCCGTAACCTGGTTTTTGACCCTGCATGGCCCATGTTCGAACTTAATCTACACATCATCTAGATACAACTTCTGATCAAGTGTGGTGAAGATCGGATGAAGAAAACTACTTGAATTAGAGAGCAGACACCATGCTGAATGTGTAAAACGTACTAAGTGACCCAGTGACCTAGTTTTTGACCCGGCATGACCCACATTCAAATTTGACCTAGACATCATTTAGATTCAACTTCTGACAAAGTTTGGTGAAGATCGGATGAAAACTACTTGAATTAGAGAGCGGACACCATGCTCAATATTTAAAACGCAGCAAGTGTCCCCGTGACCTAGTTTTTGACCTGCCATGACCCATGTTCGAACTTGGCCTAGACATCATCTAGATACAACTTCTGGCCAAGTTTGGTGAAGCTCTGATGAAAACTATTTGATTTAGAGAGCGAACAACATTCTGAATGTTTAAAACGCACTTAGTGACCCCGTGACCTAGTTTTTGACCCCGCAAGGCCCATGTTTGAATTTGGCATAGACATCATCTAGATTCAACTTCTGACCAAGTTTGGTGAAGATCGGATGAAACTACATGTACTTGAACTAGAAATGGCAGAGGCCGACGCGTATCCCCACGCCGCATGTTTGACCCAGGGGCGCCCCAGGGTTGGTAATGGGACCAGGCATAGTTGAGATTGACCGTATTGTCATAAGAATAGTTCAGTATCAATAGAAGTGAATCGGTGTAGAAATGAAGAAATTATAGTTAAAGGCAATTTTGTGTGGGTGTGGCCAATTTGGGCGGGGCGCCCCAGGGTTGGTAATTGGGCCATGCATAGTTGAGATTGACTGTATTGTCATAAGAGAAGTTCAGTATCAATTAGAAGTGAATCAGTGTAGAAATGAAGAAGTTATAGTAAAAGGCATTTTGTGTGGGTGTGGCCAATGTGGGTGGGGCGCCTCAGGGTTGGTAATGGGGCCATGCATAGTTGAGATTGACCGTATTGTCATGCATAGTTGAGATTGACCGTATTGTCATAAGAGAATTTCAGTATCAATTTGTAGTGAATCGGTGTAGAAATGAAGAAATTATAGTAAAAGGCAATTTTGGGTGGGTGTGGTCTATGTGGGCGGGGCGCCCCAGGGTTGGTAATGGGGACATGCATAGTTGAGATTGACTGTATTGTCATAAGAGAGGTTCAGTATCATTTTGAAGTAAATCGGTGCTGAAATGAAGAAGTTAATGAAAAATAACATAAAAAATGAGTGAAAATCTTTGACCCGGCCCCGCCCCAACCCCTATAACTTTTGACCCAGGGGTCAGACCAAAATTCCAAATAGTGCAGGGTCGCACATATGCTCATAGCTACCATGTGTGTAAGTTTCAAGGTTCTAGTGCTTATAGTGTAGGAGGAGAAAGTGGCCAGGACGGACAGACAGGCGGACGGCAGAGATAACCACAATATCCCCCACGCTTTTCAAAAAGCGTGGGGATAATTAGAGAGCGGACACGGACCGACCGACCGGCTCACTCCTATATACCCTCCTAAACTTTGTTTAGTGGGGGTATAACTAGATCAACTACAGCTCCCATTGAGTTTGTTGGTGGAGGAGTACAAGGTGGCAAAGGCCAGACTTGTCATGACGCTGAAGGATTCAAGGGATGACATAGTCCGAAGAGCAGGTGTTGAGACCAGGACGGGAAGAAAGTGGTCCGCTAGCCAAGCTGTAGCGCAAGCCGAGAGCCGCCTGCGACACAAAGACATTGTGGGAACAACGGCAGTGGGAACACAAGGTCTGGGCTCTGCGGAGACGAGGAGTTGGAAGAAGGCGGACAGTAGGACAAGGAGGGAGATGGTCCAGGCAGAGGTACGTCTGGCCGAAGAAGAAGAACGAGGCATAAGGGCAGTGGCAATGGGGTGCCAGGGTGCTTGGACAAAGTGGCAGACTACAGGAAAGAAGATGACATGGGCAGATATCTGGCTTAGCGAACCTCTGCGCATCAGTTTCCTGCTCAGGTCAGTCTACGACCTGCTACCTTCACCAGCAAACCTGCACAGATGGGGAAAACGTGACGACCCAACCTTCCCACTTTGCGGAAAGATAGGCACGCTAGAACATACACTATCATCTTGCCAGACAGCCCTTACACAAGGAAGATACAGGTGGAGACACGACAAGGTCCTCCAAGAACTGGCAGACATAGTGGAAAGGGAGAGGCGAAAGAAGAGGACTGTGAAAGAGACCAGAAAGATGCAGTTTGTAAAGGAAGGGGAAACCATCAAGAAGCAGCAGGCGCAAGCAGCATCGATCCTAGATCGTGCGCAGTCATGGGAGATGGCTGTTGACCTGAAACGCAGGCTGGTTTTCCCAAGTGTAGTCCAGACAACACAACGCCCCGACATGGTGATCTGGTCGGCAAAGGACAAGTGTCTGGTGATGGTTGAACTCACAGTTCCTTGGGAGTCGCGCTGTGATGAGGCGATGGAGAGGAAAACAGCAAAATATGCTGATCTGCAGAGGGAATGCAAGGAGAAGGGGTGGCACACCTGGCTATTCCCAGTGGAGGTCGGCGTCCGAGGCTTTCCGTCAAAGTCTCTCTGGAGACTTTTCACTGCACTTGGCCTGACAGGAAGAGACAGAAAGCGAGCGGTCAACAGACTTGGGGATGCAGCGGAGAGAGCATCGAGATGGCTTTGGCTGAGGAGAGAAGAGAGGAGCCGGCAGCCGTCTACTGACACGTAGGGGATTGATCAACCCCTGCGGACCCACCACCAGGAGAATGTATCGAGATTAATGGGTCGAAACATTCAGTGATCGGTGGATGTCAGTAGTCCAGCAGTTTAACGACTGTATACATCTAATTCCACATCTGGTTTACCAGTGACTTCTAGGAAAGACTGGATGACAACCGAGAATAGAACGGTGACGCTGGAAAGACAGATGACCACCAGGAAAGCCTGGGAAGGGCACGACGGGTTGGCAGCCCTGAATGCAGTTCCTGTGAAGGAACAACCACAAAATCAGCTACAGACTCACACACAGAAGAATACCCCCAGAGTCTTCCGAGAGGGGGGGAGGATGAGAGACTCACAAGGACGGATACACCGATGACGACTAGGCTTGTACAACGGACATTGACCGGAGAAGTAGCAGTAGTGAAGTGTGGCAAATGTGACAAGATCTGCAAGAATCTAAGGGGACTGCGGATACATCAAGCCAGGACTGATTGTGGGAAATCAGACACCCAGACGCAACGCTCAGGTGGTACACCTGGTGAGACGTTGGAGGATCCAAGTCCGGAAGAATCCCATAGAACTAGGAACCTCTACGCTTCTGAGAATCTGGTTTCAAACATCCAGGGCAGGCAGCAGGAAGAGGAGGACCATGACCCTCTTCTTGATCTGCTTCCCCCACTGGAGGATGACACTCCAGCACATGCAGAACCAGCACCACAAGTACAAACAGCTCCGGGAGATGATGAGAAGAGGCGCCCGCGAATAGCATGGCCCAAGACGACAGACAGGCGAGCGTGGCAGGAGCTAGATCGAGACGTCTCCGCTATACTGGAAACAACCCTCCAGAGTCCAGCTGACCGAAAGATAAGAGCAATGACGGGCCTCATCTATACTGTAAGCAAAGAGAGGTTTGGCTTGGCTGAGAAGAAGCCAGAGAAGCCAGCCCCAATCATCAGCAGAAGACAGAGGCTAATCAGACAGACCAGAAAGGAGCTTACAAGTGTAAAGAGGCAGTATAGAAAAGCCAAGGAAGAAGAGAAAGTAGGACTCCAACAGTTACGAAGCACTTTACGAGAGAAACTGAGCACTCTCAACAAGGCTGAGCAAACAAGACAGAGGAAAAGGAAGAGGGAGAAACAGAGAGCTAGATTCATCCAGAATCCATACCAGTTCTCCAAAGACATCCTTGACAACGAACGATCAGGAACATTAGAGAGCAGTATGGAGGACATAGAACAGCACTTACGCAATGTCCACAATGATCCTTCACGGGAGGTTCCACTGGGTGACTGTTCAAGGCTAGAACCAGAAGACCCACCAGAAACTCCTTTGGACACAAAGGAGCCATCATTGTCTGAGGTACAGCACGTAGTGAAGAAAGCGAGGACAGGCTCAGCCCCAGGCCCGAATGGCATTCCTTATCGTTTCTATAAGATGTGCCCTGGCATTCTTCGGAAACTATGGACCCTACTTAGAGTTATTTGGAGAAAGGGCAAAATCCCGGATTGCTGGAAGAGAGCGGAGGGAATATTCGCCCCAAAGGAGAAGGACTCGAAGGATATTGGTCAGTTCCGGACCATTTCTCTGCTCAACGTAGAGGGGAAGATATTTTTTGCAGTCCTAGCCAAGCGACTGACAACGTTCCTTACTGACAACAACTACGTTGATACGTCAATTCAGAAGGGTGGAGTTCCCGGATTTTCAGGCTGCGTCGAGCATACCAGTGTTCTCAGCCAAGTGATCAGGGAGGCACGAGTGAACCATGATGACCTGACTGTAGTGTGGCTAGACCTTACGAAGCACTTTACGAGAGAAACTGAGCACTCTCAACAAGGCTGAGCAAACAAGACAGAGGAAAAGGAAGAGGGAGAAACAGAGAGCTAGATTCATCCAGAATCCATACCAGTTCTCCAAAGACATCCTTGACAACGAACGATCAGGAACATTAGAGAGCAGTATGGAGGACATAGAACAGCACTTACGCAATGTCCACAATGATCCTTCACGGGAGGTTCCACTGGGTGACTGTTCAAGGCTAGAACCAGAAGACCCACCAGAAACTCCTTTGGACACAAAGGAGCCATCATTGTCTGAGGTACAGCACGTAGTGAAGAAAGCGAGGACAGGCTCAGCCCCAGGCCCGAATGGCATTCCTTATAGTGTCTATAAGATGTGCCCTGGCATTCTTCGGAAACTATGGACCCTACTTAGAGTTATTTGGAGAAAGGGCAAAATCCCGGATTGCTGGAAGAGAGCGGAGGGAATATTCGCCCCAAAGGAGAAGGACTCGAAGGATATTGGTCAGTTCCGGACCATTTCTCTGCTCAACGTAGAGGGGAAGATATTTTATGCAGTCCTAGCCAAGCGACTGACAACGTTCCTTACTGACAACAACTACGTTGATACGTCAATTCAGAAGGGTGGAGTTCCCGGATTTTCAGGCTGCGTCGAGCATACCAGTGTTCTCAGCCAAGTGATCAGGGAGGCACGAGTGAACCATGATGACCTGACTGTAGTGTGGCTAGACCTTACGAAGCACTTTACGAGAGAAACTGAGCACTCTCAACAAGGCTGAGCAAACAAGACAGAGGAAAAGGAAGAGGGAGAAACAGAGAGCTAGATTCATCCAGAATCCATACCAGTTCTCCAAAGACATCCTTGACAACGAACGATCAGGAACATTAGAGAGCAGTATGGAGGACATAGAACAGCACTTACGCAATGTCCACAATGATCCTTCACGGGAGGTTCCACTGGGTGACTGTTCAGGCTAGAACCAGAAGACCCACCAGAAACTCCTTTGGACACAAAGGAGCCATCATTGTCTGAGGTACAGCACGTAGTGAAGAAAGCGAGGACAGGCTCAGCCCCAGGCCCGAATGGCATTCCTTATCGTGTCTATAAGATGTGCCCTGGCATTCTTCGGAAACTATGGACCCTACTTAGAGTTATTTGGAGAAAGGGCAAAATCCCGGATTGCTGGAAGAGAGCGGAGGGAATATTCGCCCCAAAGGAGAAGGACTCGAAGGATATTGGTCAGTTCCGGACCATTTCTCTGCTCAACGTAGAGGGGAAGATATTCTTTGCAGTCCTAGCCAAGCGACTGACAACGTTCCTTACTGACAACAACTACGTTGATACGTCAATTCAGAAGGGTGGAGTTCCCGGATTTTCAGGCTGCATCGAGCATACCAGTGTTCTCAGCCAAGTGATCAGGGAGGCACGAGTGAACCATGATGACCTGACTGTAGTGTGGCTAGACCTTGACAACGCTTATGGATCAATACCCCACAAGTTGATTGAGAAGGCACTTGAGCAGTATCATGTACCAGAACACGTTTGTAACCTGGTAAAAGACTACTACAGAGGCATTAAGCTACGCTTTGCTGTGGGAGACAAGACAACAGCATGGCAAAGCTTGGAGAAAGGCATTGTCACAGGATGCACAATCTCTGTGGTCCTGTTTGTGATGGGTATGAACCTCATCATCAATGCGGCGAAGAGAGAGACACGTGGTCCAAAAGCAGCATCAGGAATCTACTAACCTCCAGTTAAGGGATTCATGGATGACCTCACTCTGACAGCAAAGACCCACATCCAAGCAAGGTGGATGCTTTCGGCCCTAGAAGAGGCAGCAACTTGGTCCAGAATGAGGTTCAAACCCAGAAAGTCCAGAGCACTTGTTATCAGGAAAGGCCAACCAACCAAGAAATTCAATCTGACAGTGCAAGGTGAGGACATACCATCGATAATGGACAGCCCCATTAAATGCCTTGGGAAGTGGTATGATGCTACACTCCAAGATGGGAACAACATCAAGCGCATCAAGAACCAGCTCACTGAAGGGCTGAAGCACATTGACAAAAGCGGACTACCTGGCAAATTCAAGGCCTGGTTATTCCAGAATGGACTTCTCCCACGACTGATGTGGCCACTGATGCTTTATGAGATGGCAACAACAGTGGTGGAAGGACTGGAGAGAACCATTAGTAGGCATTTGCGAAAGTGGCTTGGCGTACCACCCAGCTTCAGCAACATTGGACTCTATGGACGATCAAATCAACTACAGCTCCCATTGAGTTCGTTGGTGGAGGAGTACAAGGTGGCAAAGGCCAGACTTGTCATGACGCTGAAGGATTCAAGGGATGACATAGTCCGAAGAGCAGGTGTTGAGACCAGGACGGGAAGAAAGTGGTCCGCTAGCCAAGCTGTAGCGCAAGCCGAGAGCCGCCTGCGACACAAAGACATTGTGGGAACAACGGCAGTGGGAACACAAGGTCTGGGCTCTGCGGAGACGAGGAGTTGGAAGAAGGCGGACAGTAGGACAAGGAGGGAGATGGTCCAGGCAGAGGTACGTCTGGCCGAAGAAGAAGAACGAGGCATAAGGGGAGTGGCAATGGGGTGCCAGGGTGCTTGGACAAAGTGGCAGACTACAGGAAAGAAGATGACATGGGCGAGGAGCATCAAGCCCATTATATGGAACTGCTAATTCTGATTAACATGACATTCTATTAATGTGTCCACCAAAATACTAAAATTCAAAGTCTCCTAGATGAAACATCTTTTAATCCTCTTAATCTTTTGAAGAAAAAATATAATACTTCAGTGAGTGAAACATGCTTAATTGTATTTTTATTAATATACATTGTAATAAACATTCTACTTTGCATTCTATTCGCTAAATAGTTGCTGCATATCCAAAACTTGAACTATTAAATAAACTTAAAAAAAAATAATTTCACAACCAATTATCTGTTATTTTAAAATGCCATGGTCACCAAAACAACAATATTCTGCTTTTTATTTGATTAGAATAGAATGTCTTGTGATTTGTTAAATATGACCATGGTCAACTGATCAAACAAGTTATTGCATCAGCGGAACTCTGCCCATCATCAAGATGTAGGAGTACAAAAGATGCCAGTCTTCTTTTCATTTTCTTATTTTTCTAATGTCATGTAAAAGAATTATAAATAGTTTTTACCTGTTTTAAGTATGTGAATAATGTACCAACTTCTGATACACCCTGTGTCAATATCTATCATTAATTTCACTGGCATTGTTATACCAAGCACACTTATCGGTCAATAATGCACTGTTAAGTGATAAGCACAGAATTGCTGCCCAGAAATTCCAGAATTGCGGTTGTGTTTATGAAGCAGGGCTCGACATTAAAGGTAGTCCGACTGTCCGGGACAACCAAATTGTTAGTCCGGACAAGTAAATAAAGAATTTGCTAGTCCGACGGGACAAGTGGTCATTATAATTGTATAACATAGAAAAAATGCCTTTAAAGCCATTATTTCTGTGGAGATATCACTCAACTTTTCCGAGTATATTTTGTATACGTTTAATCATCAAAGCCCGAGATATTCTGATAGTTCCATGTGATACATGCACTACACTGTACTGTTCACAAGGGAAGCAACCCTTAACATTTTTTTCTTTGCCAAGATAACAAGAATATTCTCCCTTGTACAAAATATGCATTTTACGACACCGGTTCACACCGATCTTACAGACAATTAACGTAGTGACGTCCTCTCTATGTATAGAATGATTTTTTTTTTTTTAAATATCAGTTAAGTACTGTACATATACATCACTAATAACATTTTCTGTTTGATGTTGGCAGCACACAAGTTTTTGTCAGGTATTATGGCTTTGTATAATGTTTAAAAATCAATAATATGGAGTTTTCCTGTTATTCTAGTCAGTTCTTTTTGTATTGTATTGCCTACAATTATGTTTACATGTATTTTGAACGATTCAAGTCTTTATGATTTTAGCATTTTGTATTATTTCATTATTTTGCAAAGTACTGAGCAGAATAAGATATAATGGTCAGGACAAGTTGCTTTTTGGTCAGGACAAGTGAAATTATGGTCTACTTGTCCAACTGGACAAGTGGCTTCAACAGTTAATGTCGAGCCCTGTGAAGGAGTGCATATCTATCTATATATACTGCCAAGCGCCCTTTAGAGCATTATAGGCAGAGGGACATTATCGAGTCCGTTTCCTGGGAAGAACCAGTACTTTGTGTCTATGGAGGAGATCATGAGAACGCTCTCAGGGCTTACTCTGCCATTCGCCAAATTAGCCAATGGCTACAAATTGACCAATTTGGCTTAAGAAAATTCTAATTGGCTACAATTTTTTCTTCATTAACCCTTTCCCTGATAGACCCCTTATCTGATTTGCCACCCCAGGCCAATACCAGTCCTGCTGTTCTGATAACAGTGACTCCATATACAGCTGATAAGCCTGACTACACCATATCAATAGGGTTATTTGGAAAATATTGGAAAATTTCTCAACTGTTACACCTGTCTTGTTTAGGCTTAATTTTCACTTAGTTCCTTGCATTTCACATCATTTGTGTCATGTAAATATTGTAGAGAAATAAATTCTCCTTCCAACAATATAAATTTTATGTTTGTATTCTAAACAACGCATGATGTTGAATGAACAACAAAGCCACACTTTTTTCAAGTAAAACATAATTGTATTCAGTGTTTTATTGACAATAAATACTGAAACATTAGGCGGTTAATCTTTTGATTTGTCGGCATTTTGTTTCATTTCAGGCTTCATGCAGTTTTTAGATCATAATCTCTGTGCTTTATTACCCATACCCGTTAGTTTCTGGACACGTGTGCTACTGAAAAAAGCCACCGGGATTGCATTTTATGGCCCAAACAAGCACAAAGTGTCTAGTATCTCGTGTGTTTGATCCCTAAATATTAGATAAGCACGTGCACTATTAATTATTATGTTGGTCAGTACAAAAGGCCTACTGAAAACCGCCGACTGCGTCTTTGTTTTATTGCTCAATCAAGCAGCGATAATCCAATATCTTGTGTATTAACAAAAACACAAACTTTAGATAAACACGTGTCGTCTGTCAAAACAATAATTGTATACGTCAGTTAACATGTCGAAGTAATTCTCGTATATGATCTCGAAAACGGGACTTGCTTTAAACATTAACCATTACGATATTAATTTTCATAAGATTTGCTAAAAACAAATGAGAACCAAACAAACACACACAGACAACACAAAATATCAATAATTATGACAAATTAAATGGAAAAAAACGTTGGTTTATTTTCGAAAAATCACTTTTACTTTCTCCCAATTTCCAGAAAATGACTTGTACATGTTGCATAAAATCTAAATTTAGATGACGCTGTTAGTTGGTCGTTGTAAAAGAATATGAACTGTACACGGCACTTTGCGTGCAATCAGATACAGTACAATAATTGTTGCAATATTGAAGGAACTAAGTTATGAAAATGATACAGTGTTTATTACTTTTATTTTATTCAGGAAAATGTCAAAATCATTTGCGAGATACCCCCGATACTAAAATGGAAATTTACTACGAAGCTTTTAATGTTGTCGGCGCTACGCAGTTTTTGTGTATAAATAAATACACCCACGTCAATTTTCGCGCGCTTTTTGTCAAGACCAACACTGGACACGAAAATATCATGGGCATATACATGTATTTATTTGCTGCTACAATTTGTGAAAGGACATGAACTGTACACGATGCGCGCACACCACATTAAGTTATTTACGCGTGTTGGACTATCCTTGTCCCGATCGGACACCTATTTCATCAAATCTTTAAATAGAAACATATGCCGAAATTCATTTGATACTTATGAAAAATGTTGGATGTCTGTGTTAATGAGTTTTCTTGAGCACTTTTGTCGTCAATATTAATCAGAATTTGCATTTGAAAATGGATATTGGGAATATACGAGATTATCGGGTAATGGATAGACACGGAAAAATTCGCATGTATGCGGTAATCGATAGAGACGTAAATAAACGCATGAATCGGGGAATCGATAGACTCGGGATTATACGCATCTATCAGGGAAAGGGTTAAAACTAATGAAGTATCCAAAAATAGAAGAATTTTGCCATAGCAAGGCGAGTTTGGCTAAAGAAATTTTTGAGCCAGGGGAAGCATATGGACTAGCTCCCACCGCTGTCATAGCAAAAATTATCAAAGGCTCTGGGATTCTGTTTATATGGACTAGTATTGAGACGATGATGATTTACAACATTTACCTATTTTTGACACATTTTTTATCAACAAAAAGATTGTGTGTCAAAAGATTTTCTGTAAAAACAGCATCATATGCGAATGTTCTGTCATGTGATTTCACACAATCTCTATACCCCATACTCAACATACACCAAAGCTTGATTGTTCATTGTCGGCTCGAGTACTACTTACATGTACCCCGGGTACTCTTATTAAGTATACTTACATGTACCTCTATACTATTGGAACTCATACGCAAAAACATGTTGATGCAGCTTTTTTTTTAAAGAGAAGTTTGTTTAAAATAAACAAAATCGTTTTACAGTAATCAGTAGTGCGTTTAACGGTTTTACGACATCGGATTTTGGGCAGAGATACAAATCGGCTGGGTAATCGACAGGATACGTTTTTGTATATGTACGGTACCTGGGGTACATGTAAGTATCCATAAGAGTACTTAGTGTACAAGTAAGTAGTACCAAAGCCAACAATGACCAATCAAGCCCTACCAAACAATAATGGGAAACTTTTTACCATTTGCTGCATTGGCGCATGTGTAGGAGAAGCCACTCGATTACCATAAAATATACACTTGGGTTGAACATAAGGCCAAACAATACAATGGTTTGTTAAAATGTCATTATTTTAAAAATGCATACATGATTAACTTAAAAACATCAAAAGCAAAACAAATAAGACACGCCTCCTACCTTTGCTTCGTATATTACTCTGGCCTTTGTCGGATCTGGCTCGAAACAGAGAACACTTTCACCGGGTTCAAAGTTAAACTTAATCCCCCTTGCAGGCATGTCTACGCACTTATAATATGTTAAAGAAAAATTATTAAATTGACGCGCTAATGTCGGCCATAAACTTCCTGCCTCAAAAGACGCTACCTTATAATAAACATGGTTACGCACAACTAATTTGTATATATGGAATATGCCTTTAATTGGAACTTTTTAATTGTTCTCACATTTTTTTTTGTCATTTTCATTCTATTATATTTTTTTCATTTATCATATTGCCTATCAAACTGTTCATTATAATTGGTGAATGCAAACTAGAGTATACTAATTAATGGAAACCACCAGTCCAATGCTGCCCACCTGCCATACTTTAATGTTATAAATGGGATGTTTAAGTTCATTGGAAACCTGGTTAAAAAGAATAAGTATAGTATTTAAATTTATTTTCATAATAAATACATTGACATCTAAACTGATAAATAATGAAGCCGGCACAACCCTTCCTAATAAAAATGGGTCCCAAACTGGCCAAAAAGACCCCATTATTTGCATAGCATCATTATAATATAAATTACTTTTTACACTCACTCAAAAACTTGTATCATTATAATTTCTCCAAAACGGCTCAAGCTATCAACTTTAAATCTTAAATGTTACTGTTTGAGATCATTTTTTAGATTGAATAATTCATCTAATTGATTCTCTAAATACTTCCGGACAATGTGCGGGTCTGGTTTCCTCCAACTGCATGTGCAATTTGAAGCATGCACATATTATTGATTTTCTTCCACATATTATTCTTTTCTGAGAACAATCAGATACAAAATTGCTCTAAATGTGGTAAAAAAGCATGTATGTGCAATTTAAAGATTTCAGGCTGGCTAATGGTTAAAGCAGCCATGCTCGGAATAACAGATTGCACAGCACATGCAACGCATGTATAATAGAATTATCACATCATAAATTACAAATGTTTGATTTGCATTCTAAATTATCAAATACAAAGTTTATTTAATATTTGGTGACTACTTGCGAATGAATGTATAGACACAGCAAGGAACCCTGTGTAGCCACTGGAACATGCAGACCTGTACTTAGTCAAAATAACTAGACACAATCTACTGATGTATATCGACCTCATATTTATACGAGAAACCTGTATTTTGATGATTATACACAAATATAATCATCATCATAAAATGTTACAGCTGCAATATAGGAGTGCAATTTAGTGCATCAAAATGTTTTTTCACAGAAACTTTGCAAAATTTTCAATTACATTTTATTAATACTTGTATGCAATAACATTTAAATATTTCAAACATTTTCAATGAGAATCACCAAAAACAAAAGATGTGTTTGTCAGAAAAACAATGCCCCATATTGCACCACTTTGAAATAAAATTTCAATATATCATTTATCAGGTTTAGAAATTATCTCCCTTTAAAAGCTTATTACTTCCCTTGGATTGTATTTTTTGACTTTTGACCTTGAAGGATGACCTTGACCTTTCACCACTCAAAATGTGCAGCTCCATGAGATACACATGCATGCCAAATATCAAGTTGCTATCTTCAATATTGCAAAAGTTATGGCCAATGTTAAAGTTTTCAGACGGACTGACGGACGGACAGACAGTTCAAATGCTACATGCCACCCTACTGGGGGCATAAAAACTTATGCACACATAACAATATGTCAACTTATTACTCGTGCATCACTGTTTTTCTACAATGACAGCCCAGTTCCCCTGATCATAGTAACTCTTGAGCACCTTACAACAGCCCACACTTCTACACAAGTCTTCCAGTTCACCTTGACGGAATACATGATAGAACCGATGAAAAGTGTTCTGCAAGTTGTCTGCATCTTGATTCTCCGTCTTACTTTTCAATTGCCATGGAACCAAAACATCTTGTTGCTTAAAGCATGTTCTATTGATATGAACTTCAAGTTTTTGAGGCTTGTCTTTTGCTTGTGAAGAACTGTTTAAAACATCATCACTTGTGCAGCATTCCACTTGTCTATCAGCATCATTATCACACATTTTATATCTGTCATTACTAGATTGAGTACTTTGCATATCAGCTAAAGGCTGAATGGTGTGTTTGCTTTCAAGAGCAGAGTTTATAACTCCAGTATCTCTTTTGGAATAACCAACTTCTTGCTCATTCACATGCTTTTTCTCATCAAGATTTGTGTCCTCATTGACATCAATAATGTCCGAAGCACAAGGATGAGTGTCTTTCATAAGAAGCTGGGAACTCACTCTTTCTTCAAGCTGCTGTGTGTTTTGCTTGTCTTTTAGGTGTTTGGACTTGATTTTGTTTAGCTCTTGTTCTATCGCCCAAACATAGATCAAGGCTTTGCCACCTGGACGCAAAATCTTCAACAGTTCTGCCACTGCCTTCTGTCGGCGTTCCTGAATCAAATCCCATAGACCATATAAATAAGAGTGTCATGCAAAAACGTGTCTTATGCCATTTGCAGTCAGGGTAGCTCCTTACCAGCCTGCCCATTTACACAGTCAGGTCAGGAACTACCATGTCTGATAAAGAGACCACAAAACCTTGTGTGACTGTATGGCGTACTGGTTAGCTCTTGACCAGACTGCACACATATACAACCGGGTCAGGAGTTACGCTAGCCTCATATGGCACAAGACCCATTTTGGCATGAATCGGCTCATATTAAATTAAAGAATACAGCAACAAAAACACAGCAGTACTTATTAATCGAGATTTAATGTTCTTTTCATAGCTGTTTTTTTATCCGATAATAGGTTAGGCATCATCACATTACATTTTGTATTTAAGATTCAATCTCATATACCTAATGCTTTTCGATTTTGGAATAAAAACAGCAGATCTGGACAGTTACCGCAGAGTCAATTTCTTATTAAAAAAATTGGTCCATAAGTCTGTAGCATAATCATGCAATTAATACACTTATTCTACATAGAATTTCGTATCTTACCCTTTTCTTCATAACAATTGCTTTTCAGTACAACTTTAAGTTAAATTATACCTATGAACATTGTAACTATGAGGGGAGCTGTACATACCTGTGTGGACATGTGATGAATCACAGCAATACACAGACAGACATCAAACACGCCGGCTCTCAGGGGCACAGCTAGGACGTCACCCACGTAGATCTGGTAGCCTCGCTCCTTGCATATCCCAGCCAGGTTGAAACTGCGGTCAGAACCCAGCTGCAGATGGCAATAAAATTGAACATTTTGTTTAATATGATATATGATGCTATTGTGAATGCTTTTTTCTGCATGTATTTCAATTTGACATACATGTACTATGATATGTAGAGCTATGTTTCTTCTGCAGAAAGGAAAAGCAGAGATTTCTAAAATAGAAAATGTTTTCTGATATTGGACATAATCTCGTACCAGATACCTTACATAGCCTCTTTTCCTGTATATTCCACCAGTGAAGGGTTTAATTGACTTTTCATTCTCAATAAAATCAAGTCCAACACAAGTAAGACATTTGATTAAAATTTTAATGTATTAAAAACAAATTAAAAGCAAAATAATTTACATATCACACATTTCCTTAGAAACCAGCAAATTCTTAGAAGGCACCTTAGCAACATTGATTTGTGCAAATATTTCTCATCAATTAGTTCAGTAATTATTTTGATAGGTTAATACTGCACTTTTGAAATCACTTTGATAAAATAGTTAAACTAATCTTCTTAAAGACTAACATCAACATACTGTTTAAAAGTGGATGTTTTCATTAACAGCATTTAGAAAACATTTTAAGCAAATTGTCTTCGTTTTTACTTTTTTTTTCTCTCACCAAATTCTATGCAATAGAATTTTTTAAATATGGATAAAAACTCAAGTTTTATAAGAAATATGTAAACATTTCCAAAATATGGGGGCGGCCAAATATGTTGGAATGGAAGAAACTGCCAGAAAAATTCACATGAAATATCACACAAAAAAGAGTGACTTTTCTCTGTGACAAATTATCTTCACCCATAGTGGATACACTGATTGTTACAAAAGCTGAATGAATGGCCATACAATTAATTACCATTTTGTGATACAACTGTGGAATATCATCGTGCTTGTACTATTTTTTAAAATAATGTATTGCATATAACAAAGAGCTTGATACTCAAAGTGATGAACAAACATTCAGAATGTTTCAACAGGCATTCAAATACAAGGCAGTAGATACTATCTTCTTTCCAACCAGTAAATTATACAAAAGAGAACAGAAACTAAGATAAACAAGTAAATTCGTTGAATTGATATCCCCCGCCATTATACTTCTTGACAAAAAAGTTTTCTGGACGGATGGACAACGCCAACGTGCATCATCCTCTTCTCCATATATATACTCAAACAAAGTTTCAATGAAATCCGTCAAAGCACTTCTAAGATATGGCTCCGGACACACAAAAAAAGCATTTTTTCAAAGTACAAAGGGACATAACTCTGTTATTATCTGATGTTGTACAATGCCATTTGGCGTGCATCATCCTCTTATCCATATATATACTCATACCAAGTTTCAATGAAATCCGCCAAAGCACTTGCAAGATATGGCTCCGGACACAAAAGTGCAAGACGGACAGACGAAAGGACGGACGGACAACGTCAAAACAATATCCCTCCGCCTATAGCTGGGCATAATGAGCTGTGCTATTGGAAAACTGGGCTTTATGCATGTGCCTAAAGTTTCATTCCAAATAAGCAATCTGCAAAGGCTGATCAGGGATGACACTTTCCGCTTTTACAGTATTTTTGGTTTAAGGTTTCTTATTAGCGAAATTCAGTTAAGGTGAACAGCGTCATCCCTGCTTAGCCGTGAGACGAAACTTCAAACACCTGCTTTAAGCCCTATTTTCCAAGAGTGTGACTCAAATACACAAACCTCAAACAAGGATTTATTTATTCCAAAGTATTTCCCGTTTCCACATCCGATGTCTGCAAGCAGGGAACCAGGGGCCTGTTCATGCAGGAAGTCAGCGATGTGGGGCCAGGGAGTGTGCCGGGTACCACTGAAGTGCTCGGCTATCTCCTCATACACCTGGAAATTACGCATCCCTTTATTAAGACGTTTAGCTATCACTGATCAATTGAACCTAGTCTTGAGAGCAGTCAGTACAGGCTAATCTGACACGAAACTCTCCGCCTAGACTGGATTTTTGTGTAGAGGAGACTTCTTTTAAACGAAAAATTCCATAAAAGCAGAATGTGCCCTCTGATAAGCCTGTGCAAATTGCACAGGATTATCTTGGACGACACTTTATGGACATGCATTAAGGCCAATTGTCCCAGAACAATACTCAATTCTTAACAAACTGATTGACCATATGCTATGGGATTAAAACTAGGCTTACTGAGGAAAAAGCCTGTCAAATACCATTGATATTGTGGGTGTGTAAGAAACCTCAACAGGTCCATAAAACAATTACCGGTAAGTCCTAGGTTCTTAATGGTAAGTCATTGTTAATTGAATTTTATCAAAAGGTCAATTACAAAATGTAGCTCCGAGTTACAACAGCAGTTACTATTTGATTACAGAAAAACAAAAACATGAGTCCTTTACATCTTGCTACATGTACTTTGTGTGTACAATGAGACAACTTTTATTATTATTAGTCATAGGTATATATAGATACTAATGAAGCAATTTTTTTGTGCAGGATTTGTAGCACTTTTAACATTATATCTGTGATATTACAGAGGTCAGTTAACCTACTCACACTTGACATTGACCAGCTCAGCAGATCTCAGTGATACACTTAAACTAAGAGCATAAACAACTGCCTTACCACTTAGATACGTAATTTCACACATTTGTAGCCCCTTAGAAAGTTATATAAAATTTACTAGATTCAAAATTTAAAAGCCTTAATTTCCAACCCTAAGATACTGATGAGCAGCAAACAGCATAAAACCTGAACAAACTGCCATTTCTCGCAGGCTGTTCTGTTTTTATGCTGTTTGCACATAGCCATTTTCACATTGCTTCTTATGGGGGAAAGGTATACGGTAATCAGATATAGAAGGAGAACATCAATATACACAATTTCATAACGAATCTCACACAAATCATTTAAAAGCAATTTATAATGCTCCAATTAAATTTGTCACAAAAGTCTACAGTTTAACAAATTCAGTACTTGCGTTCTACATTTAAAACAGTAACTTTCCCAGCGGTTTCAAATTTATTATTATTATTGTTACATGTATATTATTCAGTTCAAATAATTAATGATAATAATAATACTTGGTATGTCAATCTATTACCTATTGCACCAATAAAAGCACTGGTACATATTAGATCAATAGCAAGTATACCTGGTATGCTGTATGCATAGTATCAAGAATGATACAATAAAACTAACTTCCATAATTACCTGATGAACATGTTGACTTTCAAGCTGGGATGCAGAATGGTTATCTGTGGGAACACTTGGTTGAGCACTGAAATTCAATTCATATAATGGTACATAAGCCATTTAGCTTCTACTTTCAAACAACGCTAAAGGTTTTCTTGAAAATAAGGGCTACATGTTATCTTCTGATGGTTTACATTTGTCCCAAGTTATTTTAAAATCGATACATTTATATGGTAAACCTTTAGCTGAGACAAGCATTTTTTTAAAAGATATCAAGCAGCCAGAAAGTGCATCTGCTGTAAGTCCCCTTCTTCAAAGGGGGACAGATAAATTACTACCAGTTTTTGCTGAATATTCCTAGAATAAATCAGGTCAATGTTTAAGTGCCGCCCAGTGGGATAAAATGATAAGGAACAGCCATAAGAACTGTGCAAGTAAACAAGTATTAAAGCAAGGATTGTTGATTCTGCATGAAACATTAAAATCTTGTTAACCACAAGAAACCGTCGAAGATGGGTGATGCTCCCCAAAGTTTTTTTTTGTCACAATATTGCACTATATATTTAGATAAAAGGAAACGTCTTGAGGGCATAGTAGTTGGTGGGACGAGAATTTTTTTTATAGAAAATTTCAAAGGGCCATTACTCTGTGAAAAATGATCTGACCAGAACCCGCTGATAATATGCACTCTTGGTAGTGAAGCTTCCCATAAAGTTTCATTGAATTCCGGTCATTAGTTGCTGAGAAATAGCCCGGACAAAAATTGTGCACGGACGGACGGACAGACAGACAGACGCACACAGGGAAAGACAAAGCGGCGACTATATTCTCCCCCCAAAATTTAGCACAAAAATAAAGGTCTATCGGAGTTATAAACGGTAATTCTACATTGGGCTAAAGCCAAATTGATGTTGTTAGGTATGCATGCATTAGGAATAGACACAAGTAACAACTGTATTAATTTGTTAGATGAAACAATTATAGTACCAGCATCATGCAAAAAAGGGGTCTTATGCGGTATGCGGTCAGAATAGCTCCAGCCTAGCCTGAGAATCTGTGAACTTTGAGCTTTCTTGTCTGCTTTTGAGACAAAGAAACCTTGTGGGACTTTATAGTTGACAGAGAACAGACTGCGCATTATATATTATTATACCTCACTTTTATTCACAATGCTAAACTCCCATAGGCCATCGTGACATAGAAATACTGTCAGACACAGCGGAAAACTTTTACTGTCCAAAAAATACTGTCGCCAGCTACCTTAACAATCACGTGCCACCAGCGGTAAAAAAAATTACTGTCCAAAAAATACTGTCGCCCACTACCTTAGCAATCACGTGCGGAATGGTAAAAAGTTATACTGTCCCCTTCGCGCATGCGCAGTACGCAGTTTTGCATTTCCGCTGTATTTGGATAATTAAAATATCGATATTGCAGGTGAAACTGTGCTGTAGAATAGATTAATGCCATTATTTAAGCTTTGACAGGAGTCATAAAAAAATTCAAATTAGTATAAAAGACACGCTTACCTCAATGGCAATTTTCCTCAAGTTGACAAATTTACTGTCACCCTGTCAGACATGTAATATTTATATATTGCCACCATATGGTATAAGGTCCATTTTTTGCGTGATACAGGTCATATAATTATCTTAAAAATCAAACACTCAGAACAATCAACATTTGCAACATAGGGGGTGGGAAGCAAAATTGACTAGCAAAAATGACTGTGTGGCTGGGGGGTTACAAAAAACCTGATCAATACCTGTCTATGTTTTCAGGGCGAACACCAGTGATTTTCCTGAAAGTGAAAGACGTACGAAGCCCCCTCTGCGACAGTGTCAGTCCACCCTCCTTAGATGGAATAATGTCAGACTTTCTGGGAGTTATACCATGAGACCAGACATATCTACAACAATAACATGGACCGTGCTCTGTGAAAAGGGGGTTTAATGCATGTGCATAAAGGGTCGTCCCAGATCAGCCTATGCAGTTTGCACGGGCTAATAGGGACGACGTTTTCTGCTTTTATGATATTTTTCGTTTGAAGAAAGTCTCTTCTTAGCAAAAATCAAGTTTAGGTGGAAAGTGCCGTACCTTATTAGCCTGTGCAGACTGCACAGGCTAATCATGGATGACAGTTTTAGGCACATGCATTAAAGCCCTTTTTCAAAAAGCATGGCTCATATGTATTTTTATTATTCATAATTGACTTAAGTTTATTGACAGCATTGAACAGTATTGCCAGGCACTAATGGAGTCATAAAATATTATAAACTTCTACAGTTTAAAAGATTGATATATTTGTATGAAAAAGGAATGAATACATGAAGTTTTGAAATAATAAATAAATATTTGGTCAGAAAATAGTCAACTACTTAAATGACATAACATTACTGTCAACATATAGTTGCTTTATAACAATGTTGCATATTTGTGCGTCAAAAAAGTCTCCACTTTACATGTTGATATTCTTATTTAACTGTTATTTCATGGTGAATATTTAACTAAACATTGATTTCAAATTATTATTTAAAGAAAGCAATCCCAACAATGAATGAAGTGTGAGAGAAGCCAATAGTGACATCAAATTCTTAGATCAAGCCGGCATTGTGCAATTGAGCAGACTTTTTTGGCAAAGGACCATATAATAAAAAATATAAACAAATTCTTTTTTAACCCAATTTTGACATAGGAACCTATTTGTATAATGTTGGCAGGAAATCAACTAATGACATTTTCGTGGCATTATTTACACATCTCAACACTTCTTTTTTAAGCTATATGATGCATTAAAGTGGAATAATGTGCACATGTTTGTTTAAGTACTCTCCAATGAACATTAGTGTAAATTTTCATGAAAATTTGCAAACAAATTTAGAAAATATTACATGAAAAATGTACATAAATTTTAATTGAATTTTTAATGACATAATTTCGGCCTAACTATAAACCAAATAATTTTGTTGAAAAATTTCAGCTAAAAAGCTATAGAGCGGGTGCACCTATTTCCGAACATCTAAGCAAAAAAGTCTACAGTTCGGAAACGCAACCACACTTCCTCAAATCGATGATATTTTTAGAAACAACAACGCATACGGGACCTTTTAAAAACATCGATTGCGTGTATGGATCATCGTACACTATTATTTTTGGGTTATAGGAAAGGCAGTGATGTATGCTAAATCCGAACACTGGTTTTGATTCCGAACATTGGTGGTTTTAATTCCGAACACTCAAAGTGCATTCCAAAAATGTAAAATATTCAAAGAAAAGAAACAGTCAGACTAATTTATTCCATGAACAATCAAAACAAGAACATGTTTTCAACAATTTGGACAGTTATGCACTTTCAAATTTCAACAATATTTGCATTCAAAAGGAAGTTCATCGCAAATCAACTGATTTTCTATGTCAACACATGCAAAATGAAATCTCCAACCACAGTTAGTGCATTCAATAAAGTTGTCATATGTCTTCTCACACGTAAAACATTTGCCGGCCTCAACTTGAATGTCGCTGTCTGATAACGAATCATTGATTTCCCGAAGAATTGCCTCCTCGTTCTCTTGTTTTCTTCTTTTTATGGTAAGTCTGCGTTGTTTTTCAGCCTTTCTTGCCTCCCTCTTTTTTTCCTGTTCAGCATTTTTTCGTTTTTTCTCTTCCTCTTTCCTTTTCTTATTTTCTTCTCTTATTCTTTTTCGTTCACTTTTCTGTTGCAGTTCTTTCTCTTTCTTCTGTATCTTTTCCTGCAACAGATAGCGATAGGTAGACCCTGTGATGGCTTTAGGCATGAGAACCCGTTGGACATTTGGCTTTTGCTTTTCGGTGAGTGACGATAATGTCGGTAATTTCAAATGCTTTGAAAAGGGAGAGTAGCCAGGTGAGTTTGTCTTATTTACTGGCGATACATCATTAGTCGCGGACTTCTTGGTGAGAAGGACCGTCGAGGTGACCAACTGGTTGGATGGTGAAACAGATGGAACTTCTGACTGGTTGGTTACCATTACAGTTTGGGCGACGGACTGGTTGGGTTGGCTGTCGGACATTCCGATCAGTTGATTGGGTAGCGTTACAGTCGGGGGGCTGTTGGGTTGTATGACAGACATAGTGACCGATGGCCTGTCTAACATGATATTTGGGGCGTCTGTCTGGTTGGGCTGACTGTCCAACGGGGCGACTGACTGTAGGGGTAGTATGACAGTCGGAGTGACGGACTGGCTCGGCTGAATATCCGACGGGACGCCTGACTGGTTGAGTAGCATTACAGTCGGAGTCACGGACTTGTTGGGCTGACTCTCCGACGGTGCGATGGCAGTCGCAGTGACGGACTGGTTGGGCTGTCCCTCCAACGGGGCGACCGAATTATTTGTTACTAATACCGGTATGTCCACAGATTGGTTGAGTATGGTGACAGACGGGGCGACTGGTTGGATAGGCAACGTTTCTACACGGGCGGGTGAGGCGCCAGGCTGATTATGATGGCTCACCGAAACATCATTGGCTGGTGACGACGTGAGAAGCTGCTCTCCTGAAAATATTGCACTTGGCTGGAGTTTCATCGAGTGCATCACTTTGGTCGGGTCAAGAGGGAATAGGCCAGATTCGTGGAAACCTTTCACTGCAGCGTCAACCGTTGTACTTGCAGTCCAAGCTTGCTTGAACACTCTCGCAAAATTCTGTTTCGTAACGAACTGACCAACGTTATGGGTTTGCCAGTAGCGCACTGACTGCCGCCATGCTGCCTTAAGTGTGCCAAAAAATCTGAGGTCTAGAGGCTGAATCAAGTGTGATGAGTGTTCAAGTAGACAGTAAAGCTCGATTCCATTTTCAAGGCACGTGTCTGATGCTTTCATTGTGATGTGCGTAGAATGCCCATCTATCAATAACAACACAGGTTTCTTTACTTCGCGGGTGTTAATATCAGGTATGAAAACGTTTTTTAGCCAACAAACGAAAATCTCGCAGTCCATCCAACTGTTTTCAGAATGTCCAAACGCAGCTTCCTCAAAGCCATCTAAGGGGTCGTATGCCAGGGTAGATTATCATTGGCGTTACGAAGTGACCAGAAGCACTTGCTGCTGCCATCACCGTCATCTGAGTCTTGTCCGAGTTGCCAAAATGATATACGACGGGGTCTCCTTTTTTTGCAACAACCTTACTATTCTTGTGTGCACACAAAGATAACCCCGTCTCGTCTGCGTTGTAGATTCTACTAGGATCAAGCAGCAGAGTTTCATCTTTGAGCTTATCCTTAACGTAGCGTTCAAATTCGGCAAACCAACGCTGAATTTTCTCTGTAGTGATGACGGCCCGCTCCTTCCCTAATTGGAAAGTTGTGCGGACGGACAAATACGGATGACGCTTAAAAAACCCACGCAACGATTGCCGTCCCGGTTTGTTTTCGAGAAAAGGGGTTTCTCTGCCAGCGTCATTGATAATCTTCTGGCCAACCGTACACAGCTCATGTCTTGTTCGACCGTAGCCAACCCTACTCATATGGACCACCCAGTTGGCAATTCGTTGCTCTTCGTCAGCACTGAGGACGGTCTTCGCACCGATATGGTCAGTTGCGTACTTCCCACGGACACGATCATGGAGTGTTGTTTTGGGTATTTTATACGTTTTGGAAGCCTGGCCAAGCGTCATTGTACCTGATTTTATTATTTCGACTGCACGACCAACCACTTCTGGGTCGTACTTTCTACGTTTTGCTTGTAATTGACGACTCATAATATCTAAAATAAAACGAATTCATGTGTCAAGACATGAGCCTTTTATTTTAAGTTTTGGTAATTTATAAAACAATATTCTTGTAAGTTTTTGCTTTATTGCAGTAAACTTCAATGATAAACACTTTTAAAAAAATCGTTCGGAATAATGAACATCGTTTAATATATCGGTTGTAATTCCGAACACTTGATTTTTGCCTTTTTTGTTTGTGGAAGCTATAAATAGAACATACACACTAGTTGGGAAATGCCTAACTAACAATAGATAGGAAAAACCTGATCGGGGAAATACTTTAATGACGTCATGTAACCTTAGGAATTAGTGAAGGTGAAATTGAGATTTGCGTAATTCCACTCACTTGACTGGTTGGTGAAACGACTTTCCGAGATTCTTCAAAATTTTAACTTTGTTGCCGCTCAAACATGGACGAAACGGAAAGAGTAAAGTTATGATGTCATAAATATGATGTCATATGTCAGAGTTCATGCTTGAATTATATTGTTTTTAAATGTATAAATTTTCGTTCGGAATTAGACGCTGATCGGAAATAGGTAGACCCGCTCTAATAAACTTAAAATTACAAGAAACAAATGTTATTTAAGTAGCTTCCTACCTTAAAGAAATAATCCAACAATAAACAAAATAAACCAAAACAACGTGTAAAAAAGTATATTATCTCCAACAACCATGTAAATCATATGAAACAAAACAAGGACACTGCATGTTGTAATTGGTTTAACATTTGAAATTACATGTAGTGAGAAAATATGAACTAAAAACTTTTTAATACCCCTACCTTGATTCCCCAGTCATGACTAGCACACTTAGATTGGGCAACAATACAGACAAGTGTCGGCCATCTGGGTGCCTGAACTCCATGAGAACCTGTATGGAAACGACACAAAATAGAAAACCATGATATCTTTAACACTTACTGAAACTTAACAACAAAATGCAAGAGCTTACTGCATCTTGTTTGAAAATTGCATGTGAACAGAAACAAGTTATATGAAAATGGAGAGGATAAAGCTCAACTTTTACTGCTATATGAGCTGTGTCATGCAAAAAAAGGTCATATGTCATAAGACACCAGTCTGGTAATGAGCTATGCTGTCCATTATGAAGTAACGCAAAGTTTCGTGGTCTCATAAGGGGAACAAGTAGCTCCTGACCAGACTGTACAAATGCGCAGGCTGGCTTGGAGCTACTTAAGCTTTGATGCCATTAGGTCCATCTGAACATGAACCACTCAAATACATGAGAATCGAGAAAAAAGCTTTTCTATTATTGTTATATCTTTAGCATGTTAGTTTACTTTACTAAAATAATCATACCTGGTCTTCTATTAAGTAATTCCTGAATGCAATCCAACTTTGATATGCAGATGGCTTGTGGTACATGTATCAGTACTAACCTGTGATCCAACACTCAGTGAGACCAGGCCATCTTCAAATGCTGATGGTGTATCAACATGGGGTGGTATCCCTACAAACATTTCATCAGTAACCTTAACATTATCCATGTAAGAATACTACTGAACAGTGCAATTTTTTAAGGTTGTGCTACATGTTGTCAAAATTGTTTTGAACTTGTGGTGTTATAATTTGGAGTAATAGGCACTAAACAACAAAATAAATCTGCAACCTGTATCCGTCACTGTATAACTTTTGTGTAATAATGGATGAAATTAACATTGTAATTTTCATTAAAGTCTCTAAACACATACTTGTAATACACTGTTGGAGAAATTAATAATTATTGTATTTCACTGTAGTCCTAACAGAATCTTCACCAAAAAAGACAAAACTGACAAAGCACTGTTCCTGATGCCTCCATGGGCCTGGCTCTGGGAAAACTGGGCTTACTGCATGTGCATATAGTGTCATCCCAGATAAGCTGTGCAGGCCAAAGAGGCTGGTAAGGGACGACACTTGCCGTCAAAATTGGATTTTGTCTAAGAAGAGACTTCTTTTAAACAGAACATAACATAAAGCAAAAAGTGTTGTTAATGGGATGACACTTTTTAATATGCACATGCATATAGCCCAATTTTCCCAGAACGAGGCACAAATATATATCATACACACAAACACTTTCCAAGGCCACGACCCTGTGACAGATGACCTGCTAAAACTCCCAAGCATATCAGTGACACCTGTACCTTGCCCAGGCTTGTACTGATTGACAGTCAGCTGATCAGGGGTGTGGCCAGATCAGTGACCCCGGTACCTTGCCCAGGCTTGTACTGGTGACAGTGAGCTGATCAGGGGTGTGGCCAGATCAGTGACCCCTGTACCTTGCCCAGGCTTTTACTGATTGACAGACAGCTGATCAGGGGTGTGGCCATATCAGTGACACCCCTACCCTGTCCAGGCTTGTACTGATTGACAGTCAGCTGATCAGGGGTGTGGCCATATCAGTGACACCTGTACCTTGCCCAGGCTTGTACTGATTGACAGTCAGCTGATCAGGGGTGTGGCCATATCAGTGACTCCTGTACCTTGCCCAGGCTTGTACTGATTGACAGTCAGCTGATCAGGGGTGTGGCCATATCAGTGACACCCATACCTTGCCCAGGCTTGTACTGATTGACAGTCAGCTGATCAGGGGTGTGGCCATATCAGTGACACCTGTACCTTGCCCAGGCTTGTACTGATTGACAGTCAGCTGATCAGGGGTGTGGCCATATCAGTGACACCAGTACCTTGCCCAGGCTTGTACTGATTGACAGTGAGCAGATCAGGGGTGTGGCCATATCAGTGACACCTGTACCTTGCTTGGGCTTGTACTGATTGACAGTCAGCTAATCAGGGCTGTGGCCATATCAGTGACACCCGTACCTTTCCCAGGCTTGTACTGATTGACAGTGAGCTGATCAGGGATGTGGCCATATCAGTGACACCTGTACCTTGCCCATTGCCCAGGCTTGTACTGATTGACAGTCAGCTGATCAGGGGTGTGGCCATATCAGTGACACCTGTACCTTGCCCAGGCTTGTACTGATTGACAATCAGCTGAACCGGGGTGTGGCCATATCAGTGACACCTGTACCTTGGCCAGACTTGTACTGATTGACAATCAGCTGATCAGGGGTGTGGCCATATCAGTGACACCTGTACCTTGCCCAGGCTTGTACTGATTGACAGTCAGCTGATCAGGGGTGTGGCCATATCAGTGACACCTGTACCTTGGCCAGACTTGTACTGATTGACAATCAGCTGATCAGGGGTGTGGCCATATCAGTGACACCTGTACCTTGCCCAGGCTTGTACTGATTGACAGTCAGCTGATCAGGGGTGTGGCCATATCAGTGACTCCTGTACCTTGCCCAGGCTTGTACTGATTGACAGTCAGCTGATCAGGGGTGTGGCCAATGTGCCCCGCCTCTCTTAGTCTGGACAGCAGTGGCTTGCAGATGTCTGGGACGTTATCAGGCAGGGGGTTGTCTGGGTAGACATTGTTGATTGTGTACAGGAATTCATACCCATAGTGCTTCACAAAGCGATGTTTCAGTGCTGCCTCCTCACCTGAGAAAACAGAGTACAGTTTTGTATTTGTGGTTACATGCACACATCACATTTAAATGCCAAAACAATTACAACTTGAAATGTGTCGAGGACACTGATAAAGCACAACACTTGTTTTGACACAATCAAATACATTATGTATTCTACAGTGGACAAAAAAGGGCCATATTTAAGCCAAACTGGTTTCAGTCAGAATTTTCTTTTTCCGATCCTCTACACATCTAAGGTCTTTATTATAGGAATGTTTGAGTGAGACTGGATATTCTATAGTGGAACAAGAGCTGTGTTTTTGTTTGTGAAACACAATAGCCCCCTATTGTGCCGCTTTGAAGCCATATATTTTACCTTTGACCTTGAAGGATGACCTTGACCTTTCACCACTCAAAATGTGCAGCTCCATGAGATACACATGCATGCCAAATATCAAGTTGCTATCTTCAATATTGCAAAAGTTGTGACCAAGGTGAAAGTTTTGGGACACACACAATGAATGAATGAATAAATGAAAGAATGACAGACATACAGACAGACAGGCAAAAAACAATATTCCCCTGATCATTCGATCCAGGGGCATAAAAACACACAAACAGACATAATGCTGCAAAAACCGATAGCAGCCAAAGTTTGTTTTAACATCACCTACACATTAAATTCATTCAACTGTAAAAGTTGAACAAGATTCTGCAAGTAGTTCAAGAAAAGTTGAAAACACAAAATTATGAGACTATACATTCAATAGACCAAAAATACACAAAGGACCATAATTCAGCAAAACAACAACAACAGAAGTTAAAAGAGGTGCTGCAATTTGAAAACACAGGCTTCAGTAGGTACTGATGGAAAAGTGAAATATAGTATGCCTTCCAATCAGTCTGACATCGACATTGGCCTAACAACAACTAATGAGAAGAGCATTATCTGCAGTTTTTTTATATTTTGAATTTAATTATATTACATCACTTTAGTATTAAAACAGCCAAACTTTTTTAACATATATATTTTATTTTTATTTTCCTGATAAATACATTTTTCACCATTTTTTACAATTTATATAGTTAAATATGTCCCCAAAAAGACAAATATAAATATAGCACATACCTGAGCGTATGTTATGATCACCAAACACACAAGCCATAATCTGGTCTGCATATTCCTGTGTAATGAAGTCTTCCAGTAGAATCAAACCAGGTGGTCTGTCGTGTGAAGGATACATACTTTCTGGAACTGAAACAAGAGATGTGTTTGTCAGAAACACAATGCCCCCTTCTGCGCCGCTTTAAAGCCATATATTTGTCCTTTGACCTTGAAGGATGACCTTGACCTTTCATCACTCAAAATCTGCAGCTCCATGAGATACACATGCATGCCAAATATCAAGTTGCTATCTGAAGCGACATTGAAGTTATGAGCATTTGAAAAACCTCAATGCGAAACCTAAATGCAAAGTATGACGGAAAGACAGATGGACGGTCCGATCACTATATGCCCTCCTTCGGGGGCATAAAAAAGGGGCTTAATCCATGTGCATAAAGTGTTGTCCCAGATAAGCCTGTACGTGTGCACAGTCTTATCTGGGACAACAATTTAAGCAGATGCATTAAGCATCATTTGCCCAGAGCGAGGCTTATATATACTTTCTTGAACTGAAAGGCGCTACTGGTCAATGGTCGTTCAAATACATCCTTGTGATAGAAAACAATACAACATTTTATTGTGACAAGAAACTGTCGGAGATGGGTGATGCTCCCCAAAGGTTTTTTTTGTCACAATATTGCACTATATATTCAGATAAAAGGAAACGTCTAGTAGTTAGGGGGGACAAGAATTGCACTATATGTACAGTTACAAACATAACTACCATATTGGCATAATCATACCTTTATTAACAAACAATGTGTACAGAACAACTTCCATCTTTCTATGCCCGTTGGCAGGCAACTTATACCCATTCAGATTTGTTACTGCCTTTTCACTGACTTCAACATCTGAGCAGCACACATAGCAATATGATTTTTGTGGCAACATAAAAATGTCGCATTTTTCATCATATTGAGTAAATAGGTTGTTAATTTCTTCAAAGGTTACATTGTTGTCAAGGCCTCCATTGCAAACACAGATGATCTGCCAAATAGAAAATGAAATCAGAATAAACAAACAATCAAGATTCTAACAAAAAATAAATATATATGTAATCAAGCTGACCAATCTTGGACCTTAATTAGTGAATGCACACAAAGACCTTGCAGTTTCATGGCAAACACTTAACTGCTTCACTTTAAAAATGCTTCACTTTAAAATCTTGATCATAATTACAGCAAGATATTTGTTGACTGTCAATTTACAGGCATGAAGCACAACATGTTGATATTCAACAGGACGCTAGATATTATTCCAATCCCAAATCAGATGACGTAAAACACACTAAGAAAAACAAAACAAAATTCCATTTGAATAAAACCTGCCACAACATTATTTTTTGAGTAGTTGTTTCCAAAAATATAAAGGCCATTTCACAGAATATTGACATAAATATAAACAACCAATTTATCGTAAGAATTCCCGGGTATGTTTCAGTATATTCCCAGTATCCGGGATACATTTAAGCATACTTAAGAGTACCCAGGGAACATGCAAGTGGTACCCGAGCCGACAATTATCAATCAAGCCTAATTAGAACAAGAGCACCGCCTTGCGGGTGCAGACCGCTCATCTATTTTCTTTTTAAAGGTGAAGGGACTCTCATTTTCAATCACAAAGAAAAAAAAATCGGGGGGGGGGGGGGGGGGGGGATTCTTGGGTGCAATGGTTGGACGGTATTTCAAACATAAAATAATAAAACTAAATATTTGTGTTTTTTAACCGTTTCAAACAAAAAAAATTGGGGGGTGGGGTGGGGGGTATAGTGTGAGGGTGGGGTGGTCATTTGTGAGATGATCTTAAAAAAAAAAAAAAATTAGGGGGGGGGGGAATTCGGGGGTGGGGGGGAGGGGGGGTGGGGGGGGTATTCTTGGGTGCGATGGTTGGACGATATTTCAAACATAAAATAATAAAAATAAATATTTGTGTTTTTTAACCGTTTCAACAAAAAAAATTTGGCGGGGTGGGGTGAGGTATAGTATAGTGTGAGGGTGTGGTGGTCATTTGTGAGATGATCTTAAAAAAAAAAAATAATAAAGGGGGTGGGAATTCGGGTGGGGGGGGGGGGTATAGTATAGGTGGTCATTTGTGAGATGATCTTAAAAAAAAAAATAAAAAAAAAATTAGGGGGGGGGGGTGGATTTGGTGGTGGGGGGGGATTCGGGGGGGAGGGGGGAGGGCACGGGGGATGGTTTGGGTGGAGTCTATTGTGGTATGTCAGGTAAGAGTAGTTTTGTCAAAGTATCAATCAAATCTAATCATAAATAAAGAAGTTATGGCATTTTTAGCAAAATTTAATAATTTGACCTTGAGAGTCAAGGTCATTCAAAGGTCAAGGTAAAATTCAACTTGCCAGGTACAGTAACCTCATGATAGCATGAAAGTATTTGAAATTTGAAAGCAATAGCCTTGATACTTTAGAAGTAAAGTGGATCGAAACACAAAATTTAACCATATACACTTCAACATCGTTATTTCAAAGTCGTCGGGACCGTTAAAAAAACTTTGGATTAACGATTATTCGAAATAAACATTTGACGGAAGACTTCTTTGATTCTGTAAAAAATGAAACGTTGTGGAATTCACATGGTTCGGTTACACGCTTACTGAAAAGCGTAAACTAGTCAGATAGCAATATATTTCCACTTGTAACAAACGGAGGAATAAAACGATTATTTTTCTTGTTTTTATTTTTGTCTTATTACTGAACATATAAAATATAATGAATAGCACAAATTGTCAGACATACATACATATTAATACATTTTCGAAGATTAATTAACATTTTTTAACTTATACGCGATGTCTCTCTGAACACCGGCGTTCGCGCAGACGACAAAGGTGTAATTATGTTCTTAATGCACTGGCCGGCGCACAATTTGATATTTTATATATTTTATATACACACCCTACTTGTTATTCATATCAAGTAATCATGAATATCGTAGTTCTTATCATTTTAAGTTATAATACAAATCTTAGTTCAAACATATATAATTGACGTCAAATGGGTGTAAAATAACATTTCAATTCGGAAATATTTTAATTTGTCAATACATAGTGAAATGTTACCTACTGAAGTGAAGTCACTATTACAAAAAATGAGTATCTCGGATAACCGACAACAAAATACAAATGTCGGAAATGACATTCGGAAATGACCGATTTCGGATTAAAAATTCATAAATAATAATTGATACTTGGAATTCGTGGCTCAGATTTCACGGGAGGGTTTTTGTCCGGTCACATTTTTTCATGGGAGGGTTTTTGTCCTCCCCCGTTTTTTTCATGGGAGGATTTTTTGTCCGTCCCCATTTATTCATGGGAGGGTTTTCGTCCGGCCCCTATAAAACTGACGGGAGGGTTTTTATCCGGGAGGGGTTTTGTCCGGAATTCATTAAACAAGTCTGGATAATACATCTGTCCCTTAAATACACTACTCAATGAGAAATCTGACATTGAACAACATTTTGTACACGTATCTTCTTGACAAGTGAACAATTTCTTAATGATTTGTAACCTCAACACGTCCGCGAAAATATATGTCAATGCAAATTTATAATATTAAAATGAGCTGGCGGTTTAGTACTCACACGCGATGGTTTATCTTCGCACGCAATATCATGTTTTTCTTTCAATGTTTCCGTAAGTTTTCTTAACTTCTTAAGAACTTTTTTTCGACCTTTTTCACTACTTGCATGTTTAATGGGAGCAGCCATTTTAATCGATTAATAACAACCGGTTTACATTTTAAAGTAAAAGTTGAAACAAGCCTCTCCCTAACCGGCAACATGGCTGACGAAGTTGCGATTTTGACAGCTCGTGCAATCCAAGCTGTAAGAGGGTTGATTTACGTTAGAATATTTTTCTTTGAGCATGAAGACAAACGTATTTTGTTGTTGTTCACAGCAGTCAACTGTTACTCTCTCTATGTTTTCGTTCTTATTTGGAAAACTACCCGATGATGCAATGCACGTGAAACGTGGGGTATAAACCAAAAGCGAAACTAAAACTAAAATCCGGTATTCTGGTGGTATTAAAGGAATAATTATTCACGTTTAGAAAGAAACAATAATTTGTGTCTAAACATCATATTTACATATATGATAAATGATTAAATAGACAATCATATTTGATATACAGGCCTCAGTCACTGGTTACCACAACTGTGTATACTTGAAGCCAGGGCTAACAACAACAAGATTCTTAATAAGTTGTCAGAGTCAGCTACAAAGTAGCTCCTAACATCCCCTCATGGCTGGATATTTTCCCAATGGAAAAAAGTATATATATTTTCCTAAATGGGAAATACAAATTTTCAATTGAAAGTCTCAATTTTTTTTTTAGATCAACATTTAGTTAATCTCCCATTAAGCTCTACAAGTAACACTTTATTAAATTTAATATTTAAAACACTTTTATTCTGATTTTTGAAGCATTTGCTAGCAAAGAAAACAACACTCATTTCCCAATGTTGGTCAAAACACCGCGATTTTCTCCAATCCAAAGGGACCCGGCCCCATTCCCTAAATAGTGAAAAAAAATCACTGTTGAGGTTTACACCTGCAGCCACCTTACACAGAGAGGCATGAGGGAGAAGGATGAAATGTAGATGATGATATATCCTTTTTGTTTATTAACTATCAAGCTCTTCTCACTATTTTCACGCCGGAGTTTAATCCTTATTCTCTCACCACTTGTAAAAGTCACCCTTGACTGTAGCAATGAACAATGTAGATTTAGACTTAATTAATTTCATAATTTCTTCTTTGTAAAGAATGATCATCTATTTTTATGCCCACCTTCGAAGAAGAGGGGGTATATTGTTTTGCTCATGTCGGTCCGTCCGTCCACTGAATGGTTTCCGGATGATAACTCAAGAACGCTTACGCCTAGGATCATGAAACTTCATAGGTACATTGATCATGACTTGCAAATGACCCCTATAGATTATCAGGTCACTAGGTTAAAGGTCAAGGTCACGGTGACTCGACACAGAAAAATGGTTTCCGGATGATATTTCAAGAACGCTTACGCCTAGGATCATGAAACTTCATAGGCACATTGATCATGACTCGCAGATGATCCCTATTGATTTTCAGGTCACTAGGTCAAAGGTCAAGGTCATGGTGACTCAAACCAGTAAAATGGTTTCCGGATGATAACTCAAGAACGCTTACGCCTAGGATCATGAAACTTCATAGGTACATTGATCATGACTCGCAGATGACCCCTATTGATTTTCAGATCCCTAGGTCAAAGGTCAAGGTCACAGTGACAAAAAACGTATTCACACAATGGCTGCCACTACAACTGACAGCCCATATGTAGGGCATGCATGTTTTACAAACAGCCCTTGTAACTGAAGTCACAGCAAAATCAACACCATTATACACCATTTTCAATTATCATCACATCAAGTATTTCCCAGGTAAAAGGTCACTTAGCTCTTGTATTTAATCAATAATTATAAAACAAAGATCTGAAAATTCATCACAACTAACAATTAGTAAATATCAGTTAAAATTGTTTTAACTGGAATTAAAGACTCAATAAATAAATACATTAATTAATAAAAAAATATCACTGTTATTTTCAAACACTGTTCAATTTTTTTATGTCCCCCACTATAGTAGTGGGGGACATATTGTTTTTGCCCTGTCTGTTGGTTGGTCTGTCTGTCTGTCTGTCTGTTTGCGCCAACTTTAACATTTTGCAATTACTTTTGCTATATTGAAGATAGCAACTTCATATTTGACATGCATGTGTATCTCATGAAGCTGCACATTTTGAGTGGTGAAAGGTCAAGGTCAAGGTCATCCTTCAAGGTCAGAGGTCAAATATATATGGCCAAAATCGCTCATTTTATGAATACTTTTGCAATATTGAAGATAGCAACTTGATTTTTTTTTAAGTCAAATTAAATCTAAAACTTAACATATTGATAGAGTTTGACTGCAAAAATAATTAAAATAAATAGGTGAAATTGGTGGTATGCAAACCCAAGAATTCTGACAATATGAATAATGTCAAGAACCTTCAAGCAGGCCGACACACAATCTGAAAATCTCACATCAACTGACTTCATTTTGACCATGATACAAATGTATTGACCTAGTTTTGGGCTAAGACTTATTCCTAAGGGCCAATGAATTGATTCTGACCAGGCTTCCACCCAGGACATCAGCATTTATTGAACGCAACTTTTTTCTCCCTTGTGTCTATAATTATTATAGAATATTCCAAATAATATGTATTTGTCATGACATACATTTATTAACATTTTCCAAAAAACTACGCCAAGCCCTTTTATTGCAATTTGTCTCAAATGTATTTTAAATGTTTAAAGATTTAGTTCATTGGTAATTTCTTACCCTAGTTTTTATATCACCTTGTCAAAAGTGTGATTAATCCATGCCTATTTCTGTAGTTTACACAGTCAGTCCATACCTTTTTGGACAATTTGTGTTACATCTGTTTTAGTGGAGATGCTATAACAAGCTTCAATAAATCTAATTACAATCATTAACAGGGGTCAATTTGTTTTTATGTCCCCCACCACTATAGCGGGGGACATATTGTTTTTGCCCTGTCTGTTGGTTGGTTTGTGTGTTTGTTTGCTCCGACTTAAGCATTTGCCATAACTTTTGCAATATTGAAGATAGCAACTTTATATTTGGCATGCATGTGTATCTCATGGAGCTGCACATTTTGAGTGGTGAAAGGTCAAGGTCTTCCTTCAAGGTCAAAGGTAAAATATATGGGGACATAGTGTTTCACAAACACATCGCTTGTTTTTTCATTTAATTATGCACACTGACTCTCCATTCTCTTCTCATTACTTAAATGTGTTCATCCAGGAAGCTGAAATTGCTGCATTGGAAGCAGAAATACAGCAACTACATGATCCCCAAAGACTTCTTGCAAATGGCATCATCTCACCAGAGCTTGAGAAACTGAGGACAGAAAATGCAAAACTCAAGTTCCAAATTACTCATTTAGAAAGGGTAAGTTGAAAAAAGTTTGTCTTATATTATTTCCAATATTTTTTTTAAATACATTTTTTCTGCTGTTATTTTGTCATTAATAACATGTTGTCTAACACAACGTTCAAATTGCTGCTTACTTATTTTTGGGGAAAAAGGACTTATTTTTTTTTAGAAGTGAAGAGTCTTTATTAATTTTTTTTATTATTCCTTATTTACAGAACATTTCCCGAGAGCAGTCTCGCAGTCCTGATCACATGGTGAACATCAGTCAGCTGGTGACGGACGTGTTTGCTCTAGCCATCCGTCTGGCCTACCCCGACCTGGAAGACATCCCAGTGCTGATCCAGAACAGCAAATTTGCTGATTATCAGTGCAACAGTGCCATGGCCATTTGCCAGGTAACCATGGAAACATTACATTGTGGGATAAAATACATATCTGTTAGGAATTTTAAATGAAATGCGATTGACCAACTTTCATATCTGCAAGTATACACAGCGAAAATTCCATGCATGCCCAAATACACATAGCAAAACAAACATGACTGAATTTGAAAGTTCCTATAAAAAATAATTAATAATTTTTGGGTATTTTTATTTTCATGCATGTAGTAGGATGATTTGTGGGTGTCTTAAATCATAATATTTTAGTAATACAAATTTAATTTATCATTCATTATCAACCAATGAACAATATAATTAAACGGTTTGTTACTTAAGAACCAAACCACAACGGTGTAAGCCCTCTGTTTATTGTATACATGTACATTGTAACAAAAAGAATTTTTTTTATAAACAAATGAACATTTATAGGCCAAAAATTGTTTGGATTTACCGTGATCTGGTAAAATTTAAATGTACTTCAAATACAAGCTATGTGTTTTTACTTGCAATTTTACTTTTTCTAGTTCTTACATGCCAATTTTAAGAAGGGAATATGTACGCTAATAACTACTCTTCTGTTACCCCTATGTAGATGACCTTTTCTTTTCATGTAGAAACTGAAGTCCCAGGGTGAGAAGGTCACTCCCCAGCAGGTGGGGACCCAAATCAAGGACCAGATACCGCCAGTAGACTTCTTTGAAAAGGTATGAGCCTCGCTCTGGGAAGATGGGGCTAAATGCATGTGTGTAAGGTGTAGTCCCAGGCTTATCATGGAGGACGATTTCCACATAAACTGGATTTGCTTGGAGGAGACTTCCTGTCATAAAAATAATAAAACAAGTTGAGAGTGTACCCTGTGCTATATTGATGCGACAGAAATAAGATATGAAACTGTATTCTAGTATCTTTGAAAGCAATTATGTTAGTTCTACATACCATGATAGCCATCATCAACACACACATTAGGCACACATGTCGCTCACATGGCAGTAGATAGTGCCATTTAATTAATTGGTGTGTGCTTATCTCTTAATGCACATTAATGAGTAATTTTCAAATAGCAAATAAGTTGATACAGCTTTCTCAAAAAACATCTGTTAGTTTGTTTGTTTTTCATTCAAATCTGAAATCCACACATATGAGAACCCCCTTGATGTGTCTGTATTCAGAAAACTACAAAATTATGTTGATGTTATTAAATGGTTGTATATGAAATATCTTTTACAGCCAGAAGAGCTTATCATCCTATTAAACACCTATTAGCCCCGTTCTGAGAAAACTGGAATGTATGCATGTGTGTAAAGGGTCATCCCAGATTTCCCTCTGTGGTGTGCAGAATCTTATCAGGGACGACACTTTCCGCCTTGACTGGCATTTTGTTTAGAAGAAACCTCCTTTAAATGAATTTTCTATAAAAGCGGAAAGTGTCCTCTGTAAACTGCACAGGCTAATCTTGGACGACACTTTACACACATGCATTAAGCCCAGTTTTCCCAGAATGAGGCATGTATGCTGTTAGGATCTTTTGGCATTAATGGGAAAGCTGTTGAGATCCAGAAGGGCTTATCAGCTCTCTTTGCTCCTATGCTGATTATAGTAATGGAAACTTTGGGCTGTCATAGAACAATCAGCTGTTGACAGATAGAAAGGCTCATCACACTGTGGGGAATCGCGTGATCACAAAAGTACATCGTATGCACAAAATGGCGGAAAAAGCTCTCGCTTAATGACGAAAATCAAGGTATTCTCATATTTTATAATATCAAAATAAATGATAACTATGCGCAGAGTACCCGCTTAGTCGCCTTATGTACTCTGGTAATTGTCGTTTTTCTCAGATTTCTGTAGTTTTCTCAAACATTCAGGAACAATAAACAATGAAAATTGTACATCGTCTGCACATACTTTATTTTGACATGTTTGCTATTCAAGATGACAAACAACGAAAAAATTACAACATTTTTTCCTTTATAACATGCTTAGAATATTTCATACAAGGTTTTTGCACGTTGTTTAAGCTTTTTTAGATATGTGGGTACTAAATGGGTACTCTGCGCATAGTTATCATTTATTTTGATATTATAAAATATGAGAATACCTTGATTTTTGTCATTAAGCGAGAGCTTTTTCCGCCATTTTGTGTGTACGATGTACTTTTGTGATCAAGTGATTCCCCGCAGTTTTATCAGTTTTTTTGCACAAATGAAGAAAGGATCTTTTGTCTGTTATATGATAATAATCAGTCGACAGGCAGAAGTTTTTATGCCCCAGAAGGAGGGCATTTAGTGATCGGACTGTCCGTCCCTCTGTCTGTCTGTCTGTCCGTTACACTTTGCGTTTAGGTTTCGAAAAATGCTCATAACTTCTATGTAGCTTCAGATAGCAATTTCATATTTGGCATGCATGTGTATATGTACAAAGCCTTTCCATACGCACACAAATTTTGACCCCTGTGACCTTAACCTTGAACTTAGGGTCCGCGTTTAGGTTTCGAAATCTGCGTTTAGGTTTCGAAAAAAGCTCATAACTTCTATGTCCCTTAGGCTATAACCCTCATGTTTGGTATGCATGTGTATATGGACAAGTCCTTTCCATACACACAAAAATTTTGATCCCTGTGACCTTTACCTAGAACTTATGGTCCATGTTTAGGTTTCAAAATCTGTGTTTAGGTTTCGAAAAATGCTCATAACTTCTATGTCCCTTGAGATATAACCTTCATATTTGGTATGCATGTGTAAATGGACAAGGCCTTTCCATACGCTTACAAAATTTTACCCCTGTGACCTTGCCCTTGAACTTAGGGTCCGCATTTAGGTTTCGAAATCTGCGTTAAGGTTATGAAAAATGCTCATAATTTCTATGTTCCTTGAGATATAACCTTCATATTTGGTATGTATGTGTATATGGACAAGGCCTTTCCATATGCTCAAAAAGTTTGACCCCTGTTACCTTGACCTTGAACTTAGGGTCCGCGTTTAGGTTTCGAAATCTGCGTTTAGGTTTCGAAAAAAGCTCATAACTTCTTTCAAGCGTTTATAGGGGGCATAAGTCATCCTATGGTGACAGCTCTTGTTTCAGTCTTCTTTTCACATATGCTGACAAGACCTTTAAGCGTTCAATTGACAAATGAGACATGTTTCATTTCAGCACCTCTAAGTCCAGTACATGGTTTCATTTATGGGCAGTGACAACATTCTGTATTTGTTATATTGCTATGTGATAATCAAATATTTTCTTGTAGCTGGAAGTCACTGGACCAGGCTTCATCAATGTTTATTTGAGCAAGGCCTACGTAGGCCAGCATGTTAATGGTATCCTGGAAAATGGCGTCAGACCTCCGCGTATTCTGGCAAAGCGAAGGGTCGTCATTGACTTTTCATCTCCAAACATAGCCAAGGAAATGCATGTTGGTCATCTTAGGTATGTTTGTGCTGTAAAAAACGTTATTATTCTTGTAACACTAATTTGTGTTTATTACATGGCTGGAATATATGATCCATGAATTTAGGTTTGCAAAGAATAATAATTCAGCAAGCCCTTTTTTATGACGGCTGAATTAAAGTCTCCAGATGATGTTTTTTAAGGATGTAATAATCCAATGCTATACTTTTTCTGTAAAACAAGTTAAATTTCATATTGAACATATATTTCTGTTCCAAATTTATTGGAAGAAAATATCAGTCATATAGTATCCATAAAGAATATATGATAGATAGAATCAGTATCATTTTAAACAATGATTAGCGTGTTAACAGTTTTAACATAATCTGAGTTTTGTGAAAATCATCTCAATGGGCATATGTGTCTTTCAGACACATTTCTGTTTATCTTATACTTATTTGAAATGTTTGACTTTTTTAGTTCTTGTTGAAACTGATGTTAATCAGTTAACTTATTGTTTGCCTTTTTATTGTTTTTAGGTCCACCATCATTGGAGAAAGTATAAGCAGGCTGTTAGAGTGGGTGGGGCATGATGTTCTGCGCCTCAATCACCTGGGTGACTGGGGCACGCAGTTTGGAATGTTGATTGCCCATCTGAAGGACAAGTTTCCCAACTACCTCTCTGTCTCGCCACCCATATCTGACCTTCAGGCATTCTACAAGGTAGCTTTGCTTTTTGATACATTGTTATTTAACATCTTTTTATGGGATAACTTCCAACTGATAAACAAGTATGTAGCAGGGTTATAAACTAAAAGTTTAAAAATTGTTACCCACCCTCAGAAACTACAAGTTTAACCATGGTTACCCACCCTCATTCTTTACACACTTTTTGTACAGTAAACATTGGAGTTGTGTTATAATTCTAGGGGCACACCACTAATTATGGGGCCAGTGGCTACTGGGCTCCTACTTATTGCCATTCCTCTGTAGGCATTGAGCCCATGATTACTAGGTGTAGGATTTTTTCTTTGTTAATTATGACAGCATGACTAATAATTTCATTTTTATGCCCCCGGATCGAAAGATCTGGGTATGTTGTTTTTGGCCTGTCTGTCATTGTATGTGTGTGTGTGTCCCAAAACTTTAACCAAAACTTAAACCTTCTTCATAACTTTTGCAATATTGAAGATAGCAACTTGATATTTGGCATGCATGTGTATCTCATGGAGCTGCAAATTTTGAGTGGTGAAAGGTCAAGGTCATCCTTCAAGGTCAAAGGTCAAATTTATGGCTTCAAAATGGCGCAATAGGGGGCATTGTGTTTCTGACAAACACATTTATTGTTTCTACCGGGTCATTAAAAATGTTCACCACAAAAGTTTATGCAGATGTTTTTTTCAATAATTACATGTAAAGTTTGTTTGTCATGATATGACCTGCTTCAAGTGAAGATGGGTTTTATGTCATATGCAGCCAGAATGTTCTCTCTCTCTGGTTACTTATCCGGATGGGGTAGCCCGTGACCAAACTGCACATGTAGGTTGTATTGTTGTTTTTTTATAAGACACAGGTCTGATTAGTAAATAGTCCTCCAAATCATTTTGGGAGAGTTTGTCTTAAGTATGCGACTTTCACCTTTTCTCCCACTCTTTAATCATATTTTCCTTCTTTTATGTATTTTTTTATTATTCTGAAAATCTAAAACACAATTGTATTTATTTGTCTATCAGTATTTAAAATAGCAAACATAAAACACAATCTACCTGAATTCAAGCGTTATATAATATAGTATACAGATTGACCAGTTTAAACATTTCACAAGATATGGATATATGTCAAAAGCTATAAAATCCATGAAGGAGTCTTCAGAAGATGCATCAGACTTCCACTCAACCCATGAATGTCAGTAATCATGCATTTGGAATTGTATGCAGGAATCCAAGGTTCGTTTTGACGAAGATGCCGAGTTTAAGAAGCGGGCCTACTCTGCCGTTGTTCAACTGCAGAGCCATGATCCGGATCACATAAAGGCTTGGAACCTCATCTGTGACGTCTCAAGGAAAGGTAACGCTTGTGTTCAAGTTTTATATGCTTCAGATAGAAGTGGTCATTTTATTTGTGTGTTTATCCATGGTTTGAGTACAGCAGAATGTGTTTCTTATTTGAAATATGGGATTTAACCCTTTCCCACTCAGAAGCAAAGTGAAAATGGCTGTGTGCAAACAGCATAAAACCAGAACAGCCGGCTCATTAATATCTAAAGGTTTGAAATGAAGCCTTTAAAACATGAATCTAGTAAGAAAGGTCTTTAATTAAAGTTAACTTTCTAAGGCACTACAAATGCGTCAGAATACGTATCTAAGTGGGAAAGGGTTAATACTAATCTGTAGGAATTTTTTGCATAGAAGGTCCAAATGTCTGTGTGTCTTGTTATGACTGCCAACGGAAAAAGTATGAGTAACAATTTGACTACCAATGTTGCTTTTGGCATTTTTATGCCCCTGGTAGGGTGGCATATAGTACTAGCACTGTCTGTCCGTTCATCTGGCATTCCATTTCTGGAGTTCTTTCCTTACATTGCTTTGAGATATTTCCAAGATTTTTAGTATGTGAGTCTACCTGCATTACAGATCAAAAACGAGTTTAATTCTGGCCAATTGATTTTGGCGAAGTTATGTGCCTTGGACTTTTTCTCAACAATAACAGTTTTTTGTACTTAATAAAACTTTTTGGGATTTTTTTTTGAAGCACTTCCATATACTAGCCTTATTTTTTTGTTTGTGAATCTACCTACTTGACCTACAGATCAAGTACGAGTTTTGTTCTGGTCTATTGATTGTTAATGAAGTTATGAGCCTTGGACTTATAACATTTCCCGGAATAGTTTGTGAAACGCTTTTAGATATTTAACTGATATTTGGTGTGTAAGTCTACCTGCAATTTGACTTGCAAATCAAGGTTTAGTGTTTTTAACGTATCTCGAGTTTTTAGACATAAGTGTAATGAGGGCCCGATGGACACATTATCTTGTTGAAATTGTTTTTGATGTATAACAATGTAAGCAGAAGTGGATCTTCAAAATAAGACTCAACATTAAAGGGATAAGAACTTTACAGTTTTATCAATTATTTTGTTTTCATAGCCCATGGACCAAGAATGAGTATTGGCCTGGGCCTTGTCTTAGAGCAGATCTTATGACTAGTAGTTCAGTTATGACGAATTATTGTGAAGTAAACATATTTGATTTATGACCAATATTATCTTACAATAAAGGACGTTATCTAGCAAATAAACAAAATTACACCAAAACTCAGATTCACATCCATACAGCTTATTTGGACCAAAGTGTTTTCATATACACTGTAAATCCAATATAATGTGCTCAGTTATAAAGTGGAATCTAATATAACAGGCTCAGTTATAAAGTGGAATCTAATATAAAAGGCTCAGTTATAAAGCGAAATCCAATATAACAGGCTCAGTTATAAAGTGAAATCTAATATAACAGGCTCAGTTATAAAGTGAAATCCAATATAACAGGCTCAGTTCTAAAGCGAAATCCAATATAACAGGCTCAGTTATAAAGTGAAATCCAATATAACGCGCTCAATTATAAAGTGAAATCCAATATAACGCGCTCAATTATAAAGCGAAATCCAATATAAAGTGCTCAATTTTAAAGCGGAATACAATATAAATAATATCATGAAACGTGGTCAGAAGATTTGTTCCAATGATATCTTGGACGAGTTCGAAAATGGTTCCAGTTGGTTGAAAAACATGGCCTCCAGGGGGCGGGGCATTTTTCCTTTCATGGCTATAGTTTAACCTTGTAAACACTCTTGAAACCACATTTATTGTCCGATCATCATGAAACTTGGTCACAAGATTGGTCCCAATCAAATCTTAGGCGAGTTCGAAAATATGGTTGTAGTAAAACCATGTTAGCACCCCAGAGGCCAAATGTATGGTCCGATCTTCATGAAACTTGGTCAGAACATACGTCCCAATGATGTCTTGATTGTGTTCCAAAATGATTCTAGTCTGTTGAAAAACATGGCCACCAGGGAGTGGGGCATTTTGCCATAAATAGCTACATATGGCTATAGCAAAAGCTTGTTAACACTCTAGAGGCCACATTTATTTTCCCATCTTCATGAAACTTGGTCAGATTTGTCTCAATAATATCTTTGACGAGTACGAAAATGGTTATGGTTAGTTGAAAAACATGGCCGCCAGGCTATCATACTAGATAGAATCAAGGGCTTGCAGACCACTAACCAGTCAGTAGTAGTCAGTTATTGGTTGATTGTTTTCTTAGACCACATTAGTTAGTGATGTGTTGATTGTTTGCAGAGTTTCAGAGAGTGTATGACAGATTGGGTGTGCGGATACTGGAGAGAGGGGAGTCGTTCTATCAGGATCTCATGAAGGACGTGGTCCGAGAACTGGATGATCTAGGTAGGATGGTAATGCTGGATCTTCACTTTGTTACACTTCACTAGTCTCGACCAGTATGCAATGTCAAGGTAAACTGGTGAAATTGCAATAGCCCAACTTCATGTTTCTGTATTGTACCTATCTGGTCGGGGCTATTTTTAAGTGATAACTCAGTGCCCCTTTTAAAGCGAGTTTGTGCGTCTTTCGATCATGGTGAGATACTGTGGTAGTTGGTCCTCCAGCATCCCCCATCGATTTGTCGTTGGTTGTTAAAAATTTGCTTCAAACAAAATCTTAATGTTATATGCAAGGCAGATTTTCCCAAAAACTACAGGAATGATCAATGGATGACCCTCTTGCAGTTATTCAAATCTATCTGGTCCAATGCAATGGTCCCCAGAGCTGAAAATAGATTTGAAAGTGGCAACTGAAAAATATTCTCTAAAACTGCACACCTCAGAGGTTAAATATTTGTTCAGTTACATGGTCTAGTGGTACTCTTCAATGATCCTGCCTGTAGTCAAAACTTGCCAAGCCCCAGTGGTATCATGATTAAAATAGATTTATAAAGCAAATTACTTACACAATCTCAGAAACCTCACGGCTCATAGTTTTAATATTCAGTTAGCAAAATTGTCTTATCGTCCTCTTCATAGTGACCATGAGTTAAATTTTTTATCTAAAGCTTTGGACACTTGGACAGCTTATAATTATAGCTGAAAATCTGCATATAACTTAATGATGTTGATTGCAATTTTGTGATCAAAACTTATAAAGTATTTATGATAAAGTAATCTTCTGAAGCATCTTGTAAATACCAAAGGGCATATTCATGAATTGACACGGAATAAGCGTTAGAAATGTGTTGCTTATCAAATGAGATTTGTTTTAAAGGATTAACATTGATGGACGAAGGTCGCAAGGTGATGTTTGTAGAAGGTCAGCAAATTCCGATGACACTGGTCAAGTCTGACGGAGGTTATACATATGACACATCAGACATGGCTGCAATTAGACATCGCCTCAAGGTGGAGAAGGGAGACTGGCTCATATATGTAGTGGACGCAGGACAGGTACATTTTATAGATAATAATACTCAAAAGATGTAAATTGTTGGCCATCATTGGAATGCTTTGCTCAAATAGACTATAGCAATTTAAGATCAATTGAAGAGTATGTAAATGTTTTGTGATATATCATAAGTCACAACACTTGGTAGAGTGCTGGAATATCAATTCGAGGCTCATGAGTTTGAATATTAAACCGGTAACAATACGTTTGTGTTGAGTGGTCACCTTTTTTCTGTGGTCATTCTCCAGGATTGAAGTAGGGCAGTTGTCAGTGACTGCCATGAGTATGTGCACTTAGTACTTGTAAACAGCTGTTGAAGTAGGGCAGTTGTCAGTGACTGCCATGAGTATGTGCACTTAGTACTTGTAAACAGCTGAGAGTATCCAAGCTGTCCAAAGAAAAGAAAAGTTTGAGATGGTTAACTTACCCATCTGCCATGATATGCCTTAAGTATGAGCTTACTGGGCTGCAAACTATTGTCCCAGATTAGCCTGTGCAGTCTTGAATGTCACTTTTTGCATAAACATGATTTTTGTTAAAAAGAGACATCTTTTAAACAAAAATTCATTAAAGCGGAAAATGTGTCCCTGATTATCCTGCGCAGGCTGCTCATGTGTCCCTGATTATCCTGCGAAGGCTTCTCATGTATACCTGATAATCCTGCGCAGGCTGCTCATGTGTCCCTGATTATCCTGCGCAGGCTGCTCAGGCTAATCTACGCCAACACTTAACACACCTGCATTAAGCCCTGTTTTCCAAGAGCAAGGCTCATATTGTTAACCCTTTGCATGCTGGGAAATTTGTCGTCTGCTAAAATGTCCTCTGTTGAGTTTATAAAATTAGCATTTTTGTTATATTTTTTTCAAAGAATACTATAAGAATAGCAAACAGTTTGGATCCTGATGAGACGCCACGTTCTGTGGCGTCTCATCTGGATCCAAACTGTTTGCAAAGGCCTTCAAAATTCAGTTCCAGCGCTGAAAGGGTTAAAAATGGCTAAAAACTAAACAAACCAACGTGGTGTTTTGCAGGGCACCCACTTTGACCTGATCTTCGGTGCAGGACAGAAGGCTGGATACTACAACCCAAAGTTGTCCAGAGTAGAGCATGTGGCATTTGGTGTTGTCCTAGGTGAAGACAAGTAAGTCTTGCATTCATATTTGCTTTAATCTTAGGCGGTGGTCACATTTGTAGTTTATTAAAGATTACAGATGTAAGTTAAATATTGCTTGCTAGTGTAAGTGACTTAAAATTTACTCTGCTGGCATACAATATCTAAAATACTTGTCTGATCTGGGGACCAATGTTCAGATCAATTAGTGCTATGATTATGTTACAGGTACCTGTCAGGTAGCATTATGAACAGACAATTTTGTACTTTTTAATGCATTGATCATCTGCTCACAACGGTAACCGTTCAATATGTGTGCTCATTTGGGTAATTTATTTTTCTGCAAAATGTCAAGACTGCTTGATATTTGCTTTTTTTTGGAGAAAAAAGAACATGTCAATGTACGGGATACTGCAAAATAATGAATTTTAGTTTGACCAAAACCTAAGTTAGGTTGAGCTGATTTTGTCAGCTGGTAGCCCTGCAGGATTAGTGGCTTGCTTTTTTTCAGGTTTTTAAAAACCTGAGAACTTTGTGTTTATTTTCATGTAGTTCTTGTTGTTCAAATTGTGTGGTTGGCTTGTCTGAAAGTACAGAAACTATGATGACTTTGCAAAAAAAGCAATGGTAAAAGAGCAATCACATCAGAAGGAAGGCAAAGTTATATAGAGGATATTTGTTGGATTCGATGGAATATCGATTTTATTTCACGAGTGATCATATCAAATAATATTTTCATGAGTGGCGCAGAGAGGAGTGAAAATATGTATTTTTTATGATCACGAGTGAATTAAAATTGATATTCCATCGAATCCAACAAATTTTCTTTTTATTTATGCGTTTTTTACTGTTAATTTACATTATAAAAGAGTTTAACTGGATAATTTTGCTGGATTTATGACTTCAAATCGTCCATAAAATGACGTCATTTCACAGTAAAAGATTGAAAAATATTGATATTTTTCACTGATATTTTTCACTCTTTAAAAGTGAAATACCAGTTTTATTTCAGCTATATTTCTCTATAAACCACCTGAAAGCATAAAATAAATACATGTACAAATATTATATTATCAATACATTGTCTTGTCATTTGGTGACAATTTTATCATCAACATTTGTTCTGGATATCGCTTTGTGAATGAAAAAATATGAGGTGCCCTCAAAGTAAGAGGGACATGCCTGATATGTGTCATAAAGGTCATGAAGACCTCTTCCGTCCTTATCAAGGGGAGTGCTAACCTTCTCTCCTTTCTTATGACACATCAAATGTGAGGGTCTTGGTGAGCTATATATTTAGTGACTTTTTGATTATACCATGAACAGGTTTTTGGGTGTGTGAAATGTGGTTTCTTTCACTTTTGTATCTTATAATTTAATTTTATGTTCATTGTCTTCTCCTGTATCTTTTGTTTGTGTATCACATTGATTTTGCCAGGGTAAACTGCCTAAAAAAGGTTTCCTTTATTCATTGTTTTGATATGATTTTCATTGTATTTAAAAAAAAAACTTTTTGCTTGTGAAGAAGGGAGGTAATACATTATCTAGTATGACAAAATGTCAGTACTTTCCCTTAGATAAATTCAAGTGTTTGTTTATTAAATATATTTAGAAAATGTTTATAAGATCATATTTTAACTGGTTTTAATCTACAACCTATACCATTTGTATCCATTTTACCAATCATTTATAATGCCCTAAAATAATATGTAACATTTTCATGAAATTATTTTCTTGAGTTAATAAGTTAAATATATAGCGTTTAGCCAGTATTGACATAATTATGAAACATTGATACTTCTGAACATCTGTTCTCTGGATACCTATCAATTTATGTTGGTTGATGGCCTGAAAGGCATGCGGATACCCCCTAGATTTGGGAGCTTCTGGTTAGTCCACGCCAGAATGAACCCAGTTTTAGATTTAATACTTCCACCTAACAATCAATGTGAAAATGCCCTACCCCAAGGCCACTGAGATATAAATATACACACTTAATTACATCATACCATTCTCAAATCAAACATAATAATCAGCATGCATAATCAAAACAAGCTATTGTTTATTGATCATGTAACACAGTGATGCACGAAGTACCGATAACATTGTTTTCATATGTGTTACAATTATATTGAATAATACAGAATTCGTGAAATTTTCAAGCATTGTTGAAATCCACAAGTCATACAAATTGCATGAAGATTTTATAATTGCTATTTGAGAAAAAATTGTTCAGAATGTTTGTCTTTACATTATCTAGGCCCAAGTTTCAATCTGGGTCACATGCATATGAAAACTATGTAACCAGTTCAAATCTTTAAGACAAAAATCTTACCAACCTTGGGGCTAGACTCAAGTTAAATGAAATTTGGTTAGAATGTTAATCTTTACAATATGATGGCCATGTTTGAATAAGGGACAAGTAGGGTACACAACTGTAACACCATGTTGAGTCTTCAACAAGGTTGCAGTGGTGTAGTTGATATGGTATCCGCCTAGCGATTGGGAGGTCACAGGTCGATCCCCACTGTGGAAGAGTTCTTTATATTTCCCCTATAGACACCAAGTACTAGTTATTGTCCCAGGAAAGTGACTCCAGAGGGTTTCAAATAAGCCTTAGGCTTTCTAGTATGCAATTGAGCTAAAATAAATAAATTAAATTAAAAATTGTTGTCTGTGTATTCAGAGGAGCGTTTAAGGGCCATCATGGCTCTCTTGATTAAAAAATATGTTTGGATTAGGTTTGTAAAGTATAACACATATTTTAAAATACTCTGTATTTAAAATAACTGTTTTTATTATGTTTCAAACCATGTTAATCTACTTCTTGAAACAAAAAGATTAATTAAATAACTATAATGAAAAGTTCCTCATCTGCTTACAATGTCCATGAAATAAATAACTACATTTAACATTTAGTAGATTGAAAACAGTTCAAAGAATCATAAATATGTTTCTCATCCTTTCATGAATTTGTCACAATACACCTTTTGAAGAATAAATCATGTCTTTATGTTCATGATACAAATACAAGTACGTTTTAAGAATTGTTTTAAATGGTTAATGAATTGTTAATGAATACAAGTTCATGAACCAAATTCTAGAAGAAACGAAGAGCTGTTCATGAACAATCAATGCTTGGCCTAAAATGAATATGAAATCATGAGCTGTATTTTGCATAGGTCAGCCGGCAGTTTTTCATAACCCATCGTTGGTACAATATGTGTGTTTAGTGTAACTTAACCATTTCCCATTTAGAAGCAAAATAAAAAATGGCTATGTGCAAACAGCATAAAACCAGAACAGCATGCAAGCAACTTGCAGTCTGTTCAGGTTTTATGCTGTTTGCTGCTCATCAGTATCTGAGGGTTGAAAATGAAGCCTTTAAATTTGAAGCTAGTAAGAAAGGTCTTTTATTTAGTTTAACTTTCTGAGGGATTACAAGTGCTTCAAAATACATATCAAAGTGGGAAAGGGCTAAAGCAACTGCATTTATAGGACTTGGCATAGTTGTCATGCTCAGAGAAAGCAGATTAAATCATTCTTTGGGATTTCTTTGCTGCCATTTAATTTAAAGAAAATTCATTTTAAACATTTCATTAACTGAAAAGAGATGATATAACATGAGCTGTATTCCAATAAAACGGTTGGCATTAAGTCTAAACATGAATAGGCAAACTATTGGAATGAAATGTTCCTCTCAATATTTTCCCCTGTCAAATCTAATACATTATTTACTAACTCTTTTAAGAGGAGAATTGTTTCTTCTCAAATAAGAAATGTTTTTATAACAACAAGCTATTACGCTTTTTGTCTGCGCAATAAACATTAATGTGGTTCCATTTTCCCAATGCTTGTGCATGGATTAGGACTAACACCAGGCGTAGGCCAAAGGAAGTGTTTCTAATGGAATGTGGAATATGTTCCATTGATTTAATTACATGCAGATGCGTTTGTCATACAAAGGTTTATATGTTTATAAGTGCATTTAAAGCAAACAATACTTTTTAGTAGGAAGAAAAACTGTTTTCATGTGTATGGTTTCCAATGAAGATGAATTCTTCAGAAAATGTGAAGATTCTGACGACCCACTCACTCAATAGTCTAGGATAACATTTCAAAACTTTTGTCTTGCACTTCTATGGTGTCCCTGAAAGGCTTCCCCTTTTATCTCTGTTCTTGAAAATGATTCTGATCTCTAACAGTACATTCAATCATTGTGAAAGCTTACTTCTGGGGGCCGTTTCATAAACGATCATACAACAATGTTCACTTACAAGAGAATTTTGTAATCTTAATAAGTAGACACACTAGCACGCCATGCTCGTCAAATATATAGACGCTTGAGATGCCAATGTAATTAACTAAGTACTGAAAATTTATGATCATATGATATGGACTTAAGCAATTATGTATCTTCAAAAAATGTATTGTATCGTAAATGTGTACTATGATGTTTATTGAAACGGTTCCAGGATAACAAAAATTATTTTGTTACTGCGTATATATTTTGGTATTGCTTGCGATGCAAACATGTTGCAATGTAACTTGCACATTAAAAAAAATGTATAGGTACCATAGTGTGTACTTTATTTTCTGCGCCTCCTATGATTGTTCTGTCTTTTTTTATGGTCATTTAAAATGCCTTTTATTGGGTTTTTATTTTTTTCAATTTCACAATTCTATAAATTTGACTAAATAACTCCCCTGATTTTATTTTCTTTACCCTGCAACAAATGTATTTTATTTATTCAGTTGATGGCATCCTTCCCCAATCTCTTTCTATTTATAGTCATAAAGTGAGTGGAAAATTAATTCACTTATCTATTTCCATTTTGTCTGCAAATAACTTGACCAAGTAACCAGATTATTTTGTGTTTTCCAGACTTTCATGTTCAGAATTTAAAGTACCAGAAAGCAAACATGTTGTCACACAAACTGCATCTAACAAAATTGTCAATTAGACGAGAAAAGCACACACAAAATGTTAATGGTTTGGTGCTAATTTAGTTTTTGTAAAGCCCAGTTTGCCTTCCAGCATCTGCATAATAATGGTAAAGGTTTGCATAATAATGGTAAGTTTGCATATAACAAATTTGTATGACTGTAAGTACTTAACCAAACCCATGATTGAGACATGCAATATAGCATTTAATACTTTTTAGATCTGACTATTCAAGTTGGAAATGTCTTCATAGTACAATTGGCTGTCTGGTTAGCTCAGTGGTTGGTTCCCGTGCTTCTCACCTAGGCCACACGGGTTCAATCCCTGCTCTCGGAAGCATGTGAGTTTGGTTGTTGGTCACCATACTGGACTGGTGGTGTTTTCAAAGGGTACTCTGGCTTCCCCCTACAACACCAGACCACACCAAATTGAAAAGCTTTCAGTTACAACAATGAAGCTGGAATTTGCAGCAATAATTCAAAATTCGCCCCAGCTTGCGTGAGTCTAGTATGTTATTAGGTAAGAGTGAGGGGACACAATCTGGGTCCACACAAAATGTGGTCTTGGGAGAGATAGAACCTCATTAACTTTAAGATACACACACACATGAATTTGTCACAATACACCTTTTGAAGAATAAATCATGTCTTTATGTTCATGATACAAATACAAGTACGTTTTAAGAATTGTTTTAAATGGTTAATGAATTGTTAATGAATACAAGTTCATGAACCAAATTCTAGAAGAAACGAAGAGCTGTTCATGAACAATCAATGCTTGGCCTAAAATGAATATGAAATCATGAGCTGTATTTTGCATAGGTCAGCCGGCAGTTTTTCATAACCCATCGTTGGTACAATATGTGTGTTTAGTGTAACTTAACCATTTCCCATTTAGAAGCAAAATAAAAAATGGCTATGTGCAAACAGCATAAAACCAGAACAGCATGCAAGCAACTTGCAGTCTGTTCAGGTTTTATGCTGTTTGCTGCTCATCAGTATCTGAGGGTTGAAAATGAAGCCTTTAAATTTGAAGTTAGTAAGAAAGGTCTTTTATTTAGTTTAACTTTCTGAGGGATTACAAGTGCTTCAAAATACGTATCAAAGTGGGAAAGGGCTAAAGCAACTGGATTTATAGGACTTGGCATAGTTGTCATGCTCAGAGAAAGCAGATTAAATCATTCTTTGGGATTTCTTTGCTGCCATTTAATTTAAAGAAAATTCATTTTAAACATTTCATTAACTGAAAAGAGATGATATAACATGAGCTGTATTCCAATAAAACGGTTGGCATTAAGTCTAAACATGAATAGGCAAACTATTGGAATGAAATGTTCCTCTCAATATTTTCCCCTGGAATTTGCAGCAATAATTCAAAATTCGCCCCAGCTTGCGTGAGTCTAGTATGTTATTAGGTAAGAGTGAGGGGACACAATCTGGGTCCACACAAAATGTGGTCTTGGGAGAGATAGAACCTCATTAACTTTAAGATACACACACACACATAATACATGTTTATGACATCTTTTAACACTGTAATATAAATCACTTGTTACTGTGTACCATCTGCTTATAACTGAAAACTTCCTCTGAAAGATGGTGTTCTTAATGTAATGAACACTTGTTAACATCTGAACCTGACTATTTTATAGATGTACATGAGGTTATTAGTGGAGTATATACATCATAGTTATTACTGCAGAGATTGCTGGGGCTTCACAATTGCATTGTGTTCTTCAACAATCATTTATTCTTCTAACTGGATTCAGTCTAGTTTTGATGACATTTTCGAATGCCTCAATTAGGCGAAATTATTGTGCCGGTATTTAATGGAGTCTTAGGTAAAAAATGACGGTTAAATATTGCCACTTCAGCACAACAGGACCTATCTGCTTACTTTAACACTACTGAAATACACCCTTGTGGTCCTGAGCTTGTATTTTGTATTGATCAGCAATGGGGTCTGGCGTGTATTATGATATCCAATTGCTGTTGTCTCAGGGCAATAATTGGCCCACACTGTGATGTGCCATTTATCATTTGATGACATGCAGTATGAAATCAAAAGGCTGCTTCCATTTACTTATTGAGCCCAAGAAGGTCAATATATACACTGTAATCAATCTTCACTTACAGGAGAAATAGAATGATGAATCTGCAATCAGATGATCCCAATACTTGCTATCTGTAATATACAGGCATGGAAGCAGTATGTGTCTTATTCTGACAAAACTGGGCATAATGCATATGCGTAAAGTGCCGTCCCTGATTAGCCTGTTCAGTCAGCACAGGCTAATCAGGGACGACACATTCCGCTTAAACTTAATTTTCGGTAAGAAGGGACTTCCTTCAAACTAAAAATACCATAAAAACGGAAAGTGTCGTCCCTGATTAGCCTGTGCGGACTGCACAGGCTAATCTGGGACGGCACTTAACAGAACAAGACATGTATAATGAGGATCACAGTTACCATAACAGTGAAAACATCCTGCTTGTAGCCATCTACCTTGCCAAGTAAAACACAATTGTAAACATTTTGAGAAAGTGGAAACTTAAAATTCTGCGGATATTTACAGGCGTCAATTAAAACTTTATGTTTTTTATTTTGGTATAGAATTTTTTTTAGAATTGAAGGACCGACGTGCATTTTTGTACAAATGTAAATCGGCCGGTTTATTGGACCAACGAAAACGCCTGAGCAACGAATATTTTTCTCGCTTGGCCTTACTACACGCGCTTTCCCACCAGAGCAGATTATTTAGGTATTTATTAAAATTGCGCCTTATTGTGCGCATATCCTCTGCAGCGGTTTTGTAAATGGAGATAATCGTATGCACAGCATGGTTTACATTTTCAGTTATGCTATTTATAATATCATCGCGGCATCTTTGTATGTTTTCTGTCAGTATCTTTTGAAATTAATCACAATATTTTTAATTCCACTTATAAGTGTCATAATTTTGAGTATCGTTTGGTGAGGAATCGTCATCATGGTTTTCGTGATTTAGGGAGCCTGTAAACTGTAATTGGCAGTATACAGGAAAGTGATCAGAAACATCATATGGTTCAACATTAAAGTAAGAAACAAATGGGAATAATTCTGTAGATACAATATGATAATCTACTACACTGTGGCCCCCATTTGCCACGCATGTAAAATTTCCAAGTTTATCCAAATGTAACCTGCCATTTAGAATGTGAATATTATGCGTGCAACATACTTCAACTAATGAACCCCCCCCCCCCCCCCCCACACACACACACACACACTTTGAAGTAGGGGCCATATGGCACTCTTAATGTCTATGTCTGTATGCCAGATTTTATACGTCTGTAAGAAATGTCTTGTCTCAGCTATTCTTTTACCATACATTAGTCTATTTTAAATTAGTTTTGCACAACTATCCTGCCATAAAGTGACATGTTGTGTGTAACACTAGTCTTCTTACCTCAAAGGTCAAGGTCATACTTAGAGGTTTTAGGCCAAATTTAGCCATAACACAACTTGAAAATTTCTTTGTCTGTGATTTATAACTTTTTTTTATTTATGGATTGGTTTAGAATTAAATTGGCACAACTGTAAACTGGGAAAATGTGTACATATAGTTGTAAAGTCATCATGAAAGAAATGACATGAAAGAAAAAAATTGGTCTAGTTTTTATACCTGCTCAGTAACAATATTTATTATCATCATACGAACATGTGGTACTTAAAACTCAATAAATTTGGTTATTTTTGTTCATTTGTATGATTTTGGTAGACATGAGTTTGAATGCTACTGGAACCATGTGCCTAAAAAACTGATTAGCATCGTATATATCTTTTGTCATTCATTCCATTTTATCATACCACCGCATTGATATCTGCCTGATATAACGTTGCCTAATATATTTTTTTTTTATATCATGGTCAACAGGAAGTTCTTATATCAGTCAATGTTTGGAGTTACTGTCCCGTCGTTTTGTAATATATCAGGCTCGGCACGAATAAAATAACGGCTTGGCAAGCCTCGCGGTTATATTATTCTAAGCCTCACCTGATATATTTCAAAATGAGGGGACAGTAACCTGTTATTCTCTATATATCATGGCTATATCATAAAAATATTTGTGCAAAGATGCAGTTTGAATTTTAGAAATGCCCCTCTGCATTTAGGACAAAATAATAACAATATGCATCTATAAACCTTATTAGGTGTTTTTCCATAAGTTTCACCTTGATTGTATTACATAGAAATGCTCATGGGAGTTTATGAATGTTATTTATGTGTAATAGGAACAAGTCTAGACAACACTCAATTTTGATGGAACACATAATATTAAAAAAGTTCCAATGGTAATTTTTGTGGCTTGCAAAATATTTGTTTGTTTTTATTTCATGTCATTATTGAGGAAATTTAACTAATATAATAAAGCACTTTAAAGTTTAGTTCAGTAGGTCTGGAAATGCACCATACCTTGCAGTACAAGTGAATTAAATTGTTACACACGGCACTAACGCGACCAACTAAAAACTCGGTAACTAGGTCAAATTAAACAAAAAGCATTTAGACACTTTTAGAGTCCCCATGTATTGCTCAATCTTTATGAAACTCAGTGAGAATAGTACAAGTAAGGCCATCCTTAAAAAATTGTTTGGTTGGCATAACCGGACCCAGGTAAATTTGGGTGGGTCGGTAGGTAGGGATTTTATTTTTTGTTGTATTTTTTTTTCTGACATTCAACTCCGACATATACCAAACTGAAAGGTAATTATCAAATAAAGCTCCAAGTCTTCTGCCACATGAAAGGAAATTGGTAAAGATTTTTCTGCACCGTCCGTATCACCGCACGTGTATTTGTAAGTCTATTTTTTCTATAAATAACTTCGAAAATATAATATAAATCGACAAAAAATACTTTATCCGAAAACGACAGACAGAAAAATTGTATGCATTTTGCACATGAAATAAAATGTGCATATTGTTTGACTACAGAAAATGAAAACAAGTAACAGGGCAAATACGTAATTAATATACTATGTGGTTGACATATTACTTTGCAATAGCATAGTTTGTGAGTAAAAAACAACAAAGTAATTATAACATTTTAATTTCAATCAAGAACAGAAAGGTGCAACATCTTCGACATGTTACTAATTATTTAAATATCATCCTTTAATTCAGATCGATAGTCGGTAGAAATTCGTAAAGTGATCAGCTTACAAATAATTTATTGAGTGTTACGCTTCTTTTCATTTGCTTATTTTTTATACGACTTTTGCCATCGGTCGTTATATTGTAGGCAGACGACAATATCAACTGTGTATTCCATTATCTGCGCATGAATGACCCAATATTACTTGATAGTGAACTCAATGTTGATTGGCCAGCTACCATATGCGCTTCAAATTGTTCATGGAAACAAAGAGAAAAATAGTTTAAAAAAAACAACACTCCGGATTAAAATGGCGGATGTTTTAAATGAAATTTAACGAGATTTAAGCATATTCGCAAATTATAATTTTCTTGAGCCAAATTCGCTATACTTTCGCAAATGGCGAACGACAGCGCGAGCCCTGTAATAGTGAGCATTTATTCCAATAATAACATGTTCGCAATGCTCGGGCTGTCGTTCGCCATTTGAGTCATTTGCGAAACTATTGAGAATTTGGCTCAAGAAAAATCTAAATTGCGAAAATGCAAAAAATCTAGTAAAATTTCGTTGAAAACATCCACCATTTTAATCCGGACTGGTTTTCTATATTTGTCTCTCTGTTTCAATAAAAGTGTTTGCAATTCGAACAGTGAACGAAACCCGGTCTGTACGCGATTAGACATTGCTTGACCTTGTTGTTAATGAAGTGCACATGGTAGCTGGCCAATCAGCATTGAGCTCGCTTACACATGACATGACGTTGTCGAATGAAACGTGAGAACGGATGGAGCTATCGGATAATATTGGGTCATTCATGCCCAGATGTTGTATAATTTGAATACACATTTAATATCGCCGTCTGCCTCCAAAATAGCGACCAGTCGGAAAGTCGTATAAAGAGATAAGCAAATGAAACAAAAACGTGACAATACCTGTCAATAAATATTTCTAAGCTGACCACTGTTTATCTTTCTACCGAATATTAACCGATCTGAATTAAAGAGTGATAATTAAATTATTAGTTATATGGCGATAATATTACACATCTCTGCCAATTGCGGAATGAAATTGAACGGTGATAATTAATTAATTTGTTTTCTTACTTCTAAACTATCCTGAATGACAGCAGCGTATTTTAATTAAAGGGATATGAGAAAAACAGGAGCGGTTTGATTGTATTTAAAGTCTAAGTGAATCGCATATGCATATGTCAAATAAATAGGCGACTCAAATAAATACCGGTACGCGTTTTGTTCATTGCTATCTCCTTGAAAGAGCATTCAAATAAATGTAGCAAATAACCGGAAAGGATAAAAAGCGGAAAGGAAAAATTTAGCGAAAGAAGTTTCGGCGAGCCCCAAAAAATTTTTTTTTGAAAGTAACAAAAAACAAATTCAGTCGGGCCGATTTTAGTGGGTTGGTCGGGTTATGCCAAACAAAAGAATTTTTAAGGATGGCCTAATGTCTTTGAAATTGGGTCACATTGGGTAAAATAACTAGGTGACTAGGTCAAATTAAAGAAAAAGGCTTATACAAACTAAAACACATTTTTTGCTAAATTGTCATAAAGCAATTGAGAACAATTGTTCCAAATATATTTTGGCGGACTTTACAAATTTTCATGGAAGGTTAAAATTAGGTCACAGGTCAATTAAAAAAAAGCTTGTGAACATTCTTGAGGCCACATTTCTCTCCGAATCAACATGAAACTTGGTCAGAACATTTATCCAAATGATATGTTGGCTGAGTTTTAAAGGGACTGTCAACCACGAATGACAAAAAAATAAAAGTTCTAAAATACCGTATTTTTTTACACTTATTAGTTTAAATTTATAAAAATATGGCGACTGGTATATAAAATTACTTGAAAAAAGTTCATATTTTCAGTATATTAGGAAATAAAATTTCGTGATGTGAAATCGAAAGTACATTGCGAAAATAGGTGACATAACGATATACACACTATAAATAACGCAAGTAGATTGATGATTTTATATATAAAATATATGCAATTCACTACGCATGCACAATTTGCATTCCTGGGTTTATCACGTGACAATTATGATCAATCTACTTTCGTTATTTATAGTTAAACGGTAGTAACCTGGTAGACATACCCTGTAAAATTTATTACCGAATATACTGAAAATTATGAAAACTTAACAAATGTTTTCAAGTAATATTATATACCAGGTGTGATATTTTAATCAACATAAACTAATAAATGTAAAAAATACGGTATTTTAGAACTTTTCTTTTTAGCTCACCTGAGAACAACAAGCTCATGGTGAGCTTTTGTGATCGCCTTTTGTCTGTTGTCCGTCGTCAACATTTGCCTTGTGAACACTCCAGAGGCCACATTAATTGTCTGATCTTCATGAAACTTGGTCAGAACATTTTTCCCATTGATACCTCGACTGAGATTGAAACTGGGTCATGCAGGGTCAAAAACTAGGTCACTAGGTCAAAAAAAAGAAAAACCTTGTGAACACTGTAGAAGTCACATATGATGCCCAATCTTCAAATAACTTTGTCAAAATGTTTATCTAAATGAAATGATATGTTGATTGAGATAAAAAATGGTTCCGGTCTCTTGAAAAACATGTCCGCTAGGGGGCTGGGCAGTATTCCTTATATGGCTATAGAGAAACCTTGTGAACACTCTAGAGGTCACAATTTTTTCCCAATCATCATGAAACTTGGTCAAAACATTGATTGTATTGATATCTCGGACGAGTTCGAAAATGGGCCAGATTGGTGAAAAGACATGGCCGCCAGGGGGCGGGGCAGTTTTCTCTATATGTATATAGTGAAAGCATGTGAACAGTCTAGTTGTGATAAGCCATAATGTTAAAGAAAGATAACCTGTACATACTTTCTAATACTTATCTCCCTTGTATAAACCTGGGACTTCTTTCATAAAATATGGTGTACATAAAGACAGTAGTTTGCATGCAATTTAATGAACCTATTGTTTCTATGTCATAAAATGACTGTACATGTTCTAATGCACTGTATAGCCTTATCTTTGATCATTACTGATAAGCCAAGTTAACCTACTGTGTTTTGGTGTATTGATTGAACATCTTCTAAGATCAATTGGATTGGGAAAATCAATAATCTCAGCAGAAAACTGTGCTATGAAACTGTTTCAATGGCAACCTTGTTATTTGGCATTTTCTAAATTAGAAAGACTCTTTTGATTGAAACAAAATAACTTTTGTTAATTCTTTTTATTTTTTACATTTGAGTCACTGGAGTTATCCACTCTCCATAAATTGTGTTCTTTAGATTAAGTTAGACTAATTTTATAAACTAAATTTTTTAAGCAACTTCTAGACAAACAGTAACATATATTTATATCAGTTTTTTTTTTATAGATTGTAAACTTCTTTTTACATTCATTAAGGTATTTGCTGTATTTGTTCATTTTTAACAATGCATAGATTCTTTAGACTAAAGTTAGTTATTTTAATTAAAGCTGCTTTGGTTTTCACTTATAGATTAATTCTTTGAGTGTTTTCAGGTGTATCTGACTGGACGCCTTTAGTTAATTGAATTACAACCAGTCAGTGGTGTCATCCGGACCGGAAATAAGCATTCTTTAATTAGACTCGATAAATATTTCCGTATTACATAAGTGCTCTAAAAGTTACATAACTCGTAACCGTCCCTTGACCGGTTCACTTGTGTAAGCAAACGAGACCGCACTACCACAGTTGTTTATGGTGAAACATTGTGAATACTTTTAGTCACATTTTTAGTTTAATCTGAATGACACTTGCTGATCTTCACATATGGTGACAATCTTTATGAGCATAATATTTTTTGCTCATGGTGAATTTTTGTGATCACCTTTTGTCAATTGTCCGTCTTCTGTTGTGCGTCATGAATATTTGCCTTGTGAACACTGTAGAGGCCACATTAATTGTTGGATCTTCATGAAACTTTGTCAGAAGATTTGTCCCAATAATATCTTGGACGAGTTCAAAAATGGTTCTAGTCTGTTGAAAAACATTTCCGCCATGGGGCCATTTGTTGTTCATTCTTCATGAAACTTGGTTAGAACATTTGTTCTATTGATATCTTGGGCTGCAAAGAACAGGTCATTTCTTTTTATCTCAGGTGAGCGACTTTGGACCTTTCAGGCCCTCTTGTTTGGTCAGTGGTGGTTGACAGTCCTTTTAAATGGGTAACATGGTGTGCCACAAGGTCATAATAAACTTTTTATCACACTTTGGGCCTCATTTATGGACCGATCTTTATGACCCTTGGTCAGAACATTTCTCCCCATGATATGTGGCTGTGCAGTTTCAAACTGGCCCACCTGGATTAAAATACATTGAAACCTTGTTATTGAGACCACCTGTGGGACTTTTGAAAACTGCTCTTAAAAGTGAGATGGTCTTAGTGCTGAGTTTTCATGAATGTTGATGGACAGATAAAACAAATTGTAAATATTTAATGAACTATTATCTTTTTGCATGCAATTTAACAGTTATCAATAAATACATGGTACAAATATAGTATTTCAAGCTTTTTAAACAAGAACTGAAACCAAATGAAAAAAAATTAACACACCAGTGCTTTTCCAATGCCATATATTCAGCCAACTGCCATTCAGATTTCCCATTACTTGCGTTAATACAATCAATAAAACACAACTCTTTCCGTTTTTGCTTATCCATTTTGAATAATGATATGGCATACAGGCAGTGATAAGTGTTCATGTGCGTTTTGCGTTATTTGCGCATTATAATTACCAAAAGTGCATGTGACAAAAATATCTGCTTCTAAAAAAGCGCATTGATTCTCAAGAAAAACAAAATCGGAAAGATACTTGTCAATACTTAACACGGCCCGAATTTTTCCGCATTTTATCGAAACGCAAAAGGTGGTGCATCGGCTTTCGCTTTCTGGACTGTCGAAATGCCACCCCAAAAAAATTAAAACCCTATCAAAATCAATTAACTTTGAAGGCTGCATTTGGAATAGCCGAAAGTAATAAACATGTAGCCTAATCCGTGAGCATCAGCAAGGCAAGTACATCTACTATTTCGAACAAGTAGTTTGCCTCTAGAGCTGCAACGATTCACCAACAGCTCGATTCGATTCGATTTCGATTTCAGACACTCCGATACTGATTTTTTCGATTCGATTCATCTTCAAACCTAGTTTTATCATATATTCACTCTTATGCCTCAAAATTAACATTTCTGTTCAAATGTGATTTCAATAAAACACATAAAAAAGAATAGCAAATTAGGAATTTTAATATAAAAACTTCTCACTAAAAGATTGTGTTGATTACACAATAATATAAAGAATAAATAAATAACCATAAGAACGTATCTGGAATCAGTTGAATGGTTGTACTATCACTATTATACTTATCCCCAAAACCGCTATAAGCATGTCTTCCATTGTGCCATGACAGCATCACCTGTTACCTGTAGGACAAATCACATTCTCTAATAAACTTAAAAAAATTCCAACAGAAATAGAATTACTTTTCTGGCTCGCGACTTCAGTAGTTGCACTTGTGCGACCTCTTAGTCTTGCTAAATCAACGTTATGTTTGCGTTTGACATATTGCATTAGATTAGTGGTTGAGCCGGACTTAGCGTACGCCACATCTGTGAAGCACAGTTTGCACTTTGCTTTATCGGTAGGGCTACCATCCTGAAACCCAAAATACTGCCACACTTTAGATTTAAGCTTCTTAGGCGCATCTGATAATTTCAATTTGTCGGCAACAACTTGTTCAGCCATTTTGACGCTTTTTCCGAAAGTAGACCGTAACGCGCTTATTGATTGGATGACTAAAGTAATAAGCAACCAATCGCGCGCATCGTAATTACAGGTAAAGATAAAACCTTCACCTTCCTGTATCAATAGTCAGAATACAGGGTGCTTTACGTATCTATGCATATATATGTATATATGTTAAAGAATCGAATCGAATTTGGTAGGTTTGGTATCGTAATCGAATCGAAGCATTTCGAATCGATTTTCGTTGAATCGGATCGAATCGTTGCAGCTCTATTTGCCTCAAACACTATCAAGTATGAGGAGGTAGTCAGTGTGTGGAGGCAGTCTAAGGATCGTTGGCTCTATTCAAAGAATTGAACTCGGAACTCAGTGTTAATGTTATGTGTTTTTAGTTATAACAAACTTGGAACTCAGTGTTAATGTTATGTGTTTTAGTTATAACAGTTACTTTTAGAAATTGAAATGTTTATGAATCATTAAAAAATTGTTGATGTTTCAAGTGTTTTTTTATTTATAATTTGAAAACCAAAAAAGCTCATTGTTTTTTGAAAAAGCTCATTTATAATGATTCAGCACATGTGCACTATAAAAACTTTATTAAACATGAAAAATTATCACTGTACAGGTTGTTGTTTTTTATCAATCACGGACTAAACCATCTTACTCCATTGTCCTGTTCAATTGTTTGCTATCTTTAATCTATAAAGTTTGTACCAAATTATAACCAATTTACTCATCAAAGACTCAATCATATTAGCTCATTATCAATAAAGACTCAAGGGTTAAAAAGAAAATAAGGCCTGAAAATCTAACACCTCGCAGTCGATGCCAATACTGTTGTCGTTAATTGGGTCACAATGGCTTTGTACACAACACTGGTTGAAGTTATGTATGAAAGCAACTGATTGTTTTTTTGGTATCTATTCAGAGCTGTTTTGTTGATTGGTACTGATCAAAGTGGTTGCAATAGCTGTTAGCGGGTTGGTCGGAGCAATGAGTGTTACAAGAATTTAAATATAGAAGGAAAAATTCGGGAATGAAAAATGGTGTTTGTAGTAGCCAGTTGTTGGTTAGGATGGGGTGGTTGTTGAAAGAGCTTTTACTGTACTAGGTCATTAGTGGACAGAAAGCTTGTGAACCCTCCTGAAGTCATTTTTATTGCCTAATATGTATGAAACTTGGTCAAAACATCATTTTTGTCCCAATTATATCTTAGATGAGTTCAAAACTGGATCATGTGGGGAACTTGGTCAATATAGATCAAATGAAAAAAAAAGCATATGAACACTGTTTGCCAAGTCAGATATGGTTCCTGGTGTTTTAAAACCTGGCAGATATTAGGGGTGGAAGTTTTCCTTTGGTTACTTTTTATATTCCAGGTGAGCGCCTTTGGGCCTTTGGTCCTCTTGTTCTTTGAATTGTCTGGCACTACAAAATATATTGTCCTGATCAATATAAATATTGTCCTTATCAAGCACCTAGATGTTTTAGAAATGGTTGTATTGACTTGAATTAAAATGAGAATCTAAGGCAATCAGTAAATATACCCCCTGCTCAAAGAACTTGTAAAGGGAGATATAGTGGTTTCAGGTTATCTGTCTGTTGTTTTCATTGTCCATGACCAGACATGGTATTTCTTGTCGGCAGCTAACTCAACAAGAGCGCCGATGGCGCTGAAAGCATAGTTGCAAGAAACAGGGAAGTTGCTGCTGAAGTAAATGTTTAGGTCGAAATATACGAAATAGTTTCCTTAAATGTTTCGATGTAAAAGCGACAACTTTGAGCGAAAATAAATACAACATTTTGCACATAGAGACCCCCTTTTCTTGACGGGCATTCTTAGCTGAATCGATTTAAGCAATAAAAAAGATATGTCATGTTCAAACCAAAAAAGAATTCGACTCAAATCAAAATCGACTGTTTTTGCACCTTTTTTTCAGCCGTTTTCTAGTGGATTGTAACCTTTTGCAGTGCCATTTTTTACTTTAATCTCCAACTTTATCCTATTTCAGGGATTTAGTAGTGAACACCTATGCTTACCCTATTAATATCTCCAAACGATAAAACCAGAACAACAGTCTAAAGTGTATAACATGCCTTCGAGGAAAATATGATGATTTGTTTAGAGAGTACAGCCTTCATGACTCGATTATTTAGTATATTGTAACCTTAACGATTTCTGACATCACGAGTCGCCCCCCTTGTTGTTGCTACCAAAATGTTCTATTTTTAGAAACGGGAATTTCAAATAGTGACGAATGTGAATGGATACAAAATGACATAACTATGAAAATAAATACGTAGAATTACATTATTTCACGCATACCATTATGCAACCATCCGTTTTCTTTTCCGACTTGATACATTTACAGCTTTCCTTTTAATATTTTACTGACACAACACTCGTCCAGAATTCGCGCGAATCCATTAAATCCGATGCCACATTTAAACCGTTAGCTCTACTCGTAACGTTAATTTCTGGCTCAAAGTAAATCATTTTAACTTCAATTAACACATCTCTATTACTTTCAAACTCTACTTCATCAAATCCATAGAAAGGCAGGTCAGAATCCATGTCATAAATCAGAAAACATTCACCGTACTCCGCCATTTTTTACACATTTTTTAAGAATAAAAGTGCTTTATGCCCCACTTCCTGCTGATAATATGTTAATTTCTATTTATAATTAACCGATGAAATGTTACATCCTTAAACCAGGGCCTTATGAATTCAGTTATGTAAACATTTGACCTCTCCCAGAACAGTAAACAAAGGAAATAGAAATTAGGTGTGAGGTCACTATCAACAAGAACAGAATTGTTTTACGAACGATATTTGTTTAAGTTTCTAAGAAGGTTTTTTCACGTAAAACAGTCTTAGAAAAATTCACTAAAAACGGTGTCAGCAATATTCTTGGAAGAAAACGTTAGAAAAACGTTTCCAAACAAAAATTGGTAAGAATTACCAAATACTATAATAGATATTTCGTCTGATTTTTGATCAGGTAAGGCTTCATTATGGTCAACCATTCCATGTCGGTTTTCGAAATGTAGCTTAAACCTTAAGCATAGGTGCGTTGCACCTATGCTAAAAACTATTAAAGGCTTTAGCTTGAAACTTCATACTTAGGATTATCATATTGAACATGACTTGAGTGCTGAACGGAAAACGGTTGTATCTCCTTCTTTATTTAATATGAGTTACAACAGTCTTCCATTCACCCCATACCATTCCATTCCATTCTTGGGCCCTACACACATTGTGTGTAGTGCCCAAGAACCATAACATTTTCTTGTTCTTGAAGATGTTTTTGATGGAGTGTGTTGTATAGCTCGTTCTAATATTTTGAGAGGTTTTGGCCTTTGGCTTTTGTTTGTTTTCATACTTAAATTTTGTCATGAGCATCATAATCTGGTAGCTATTTTAGGTATCAACTTGAAACTTCATATATATTTATATCTCATTGAGGGGGTGTGCAATTTATAAGAAACATAAATCTTGCTCTCCTATTGTTTGAGTTATTGTCCTTTGTTAATGTTTATATAAAAGAGGAAACAACTTGAAATTTCATAGTTATATGTAGGTAGATCTCATTGAAAGATTGTGCAGTGCGTAAGAACCATACCTTTTCTGCTCTTTTTTAGAGTTATTGCCCTTTGTTTGTATTATTTTTTCCAGAGCCTGGAAAATTATTGCAGGTAAACAATATGAAACCTGAAAGGAAGATGAGTTCATAGTCTCCTGCTTTCATCATTTTAAGCAGGTTGGTGTTGTGATGTTACCCTAAAACAAGTTATGAATGATAGCTTTCAATTTTAAATATGAGTGGCGACTAGGGAAAACTCAGCTTTATGCATGTATTTTAAGTAATGTCTCAGATTAGCATGTGAAGTCCACAATACTTTTCATTTTTATGGAATTGTTCATTCAAAGGAAAGTACCATCTAAAGATAATCATGTCTAGGCAGAAAGTGTTTTCCCTGTTATACTCGCGGACTGAACAAGCTAAGGTGCCAACACTTTATTCTAACACAGCACGCGACTTGTTTTCTATAGACAAAGAAGGAAATAAAGTGTGGGTTATTCTGCAATAACTTATGGGCGGAGCTTAATGGTTCCAAAATAGTTCTGAATAAATAAAGAAAAGATTGCAGTTAAATGCACGTGCTAAAATCCGCTTTAAAAGAAATGTTATAAATGAAGCATGTATGCAAATACAATGAAACAACAAATTGTATATTAGGTTATAAGTGGCATAACCATGCCTACAAAAAATGTTATTTGTTAGGAAACGTAATTAAGAAAACATTTATAGCATGTCAGCTTTTCAGTAGCATCAATAAACGTGACGTCATTTAGTTTTAACGTTGTTTTCAATGAAAGTGACGTCATTTGCAAAATATTTATGAATGAAATCGACGTTATATGTTTGTACAATTCAATGACGTCACCTAATAGTAAACTTTGTACTAAGAAGGGCGGAGTTTTGAAAAATATAGTTCACGTCCAAAAGCTTGAACCAAATCATTCTAAATCGTTGATTAGAATCAAAATAATATTTGTCTATGATGGTTTGTTGTCGAATAACCCACAGTAAGGAGTATAGATGCGTGTTATCAAATCACTCGTGCGATTTATTCCTACGCATCTATACTCCTTACTGTGGGTTTTTCGACAACAAACCATGATAGAAAAATATTATTTCTTAAAATGCATCAAGTCCACTCATAAATATTTTTATTTGAATCCAAGACATCATCTTTTTTCACAATATGCTAAAGAAGAAATCAGAGAACATTTCTATAGAATTTCTTCGCCCTCCTTTCAGGGATATAAGCCTTTGAACAACAGTTGCAGTGCTTTTATTGTCCAAACCTAAAAAATAACAATATGGCTGCTGTGTTGGCAAAAAATGTCTTGTATTTGAGATAAATTCCTGCCTCCTCAGAATGGTTAAAAAAATCTCATAGGATACAATTTCTCAGTCACAAAACCCTCAAAGCTTTGTCCCTGGTTTCGTGACATTTCCAATTACTGCCCTATGGATTTGCAGTTGGTGTGTTAAGGCAGATTGCTGTTGTGTCATTTTGCATGTCATAAACCATCCAGTTTTCTGAGAACTCCACCCACTTACTAGCAAATTTCCCTACAATTTTATCATTCTGGCGATATAGGACATACTTTGTTGTTTCTGAATAACTGCTAGAAAAGCATATGGATTGAACAGTAATAATGTTATTTCATATACATTTTATTTAGATTTTTTTTATGTTTTTACAGAAAAACATGACAATAAAGTAAGATATGATGAGCCTCACTGGTGATTTCATAATTTGATAACATGTGTCTCACTATTATGAAAATGTCAAATAATAATACGTCTGTCACCTATTATTGTCAAATAATAATATGTCTGTCACCTTTTATTGACTGGTGTTCAGATGTAAGACAATGGTTCAGATGTTAGACAATGGTTCTGTGGCATATAAATTATGCATACTGGTACTCTGCATTTGAAAGATATATACACTTTGTCCATCTCAGTTATATGGCTGCTTTTAAATTATATCCATGACTTCAAACTTCTTGAATCTATTCTGAACAACACTCTGGAAAGTTAACAGAATGCACATGTTTGACAAGGCTTCTTCATTAGCAAATGAATTGCTGGCCTTATGCTTAATCACATGGTCAGATTGTGCTCATTGGTCTTTTTAATACTCAGTTAACACTATACAATTCACAACATGCATGAATTCAATGGTTTGATTTGGGACTCAGTAATCCTAGAAATTTGGAGATATTATGACCAATGTCATGCCAAAATGGGTCTTATGACATATGCTGACATTACAGCTCCACATCAGTCTGCACATTAGCACGGTCGATGTAGAGTTAATGAGACTGCGGAACCTTTTATACTTTATACCAAATAGGGTAGCTTCAGACCAGGCAGCACGACTGCACAGAAAATCAGGGTTTAATCGTTTTGCATCAAGTGTTGTGCAGAATAAGCCTCTGCCTTGTGAGTGAAAATCCCCTTTAACCATTTGCATGCTGGGAAATTTGTCATCTGCTAAAATGTTGTCTGCTTAATTTCTAAAATTAGCATTTTCTTCGATTTTTTTTTTCAAGAATACTACCAGTATAGCAACCAGTTTGGATCCTGATGAGACGCCACATTCTGTGGCGTCTTATCTGGATCCAAACTGGTTGCAAAGGCCTTCAAAATTCGGTTCCAGCACTGAAAGAGTTAGGGATGTGTCTTCCTTGATGAGCTTGTGTGGGCTGAGCTGGCTAATCTGGGACAACTCTTTGCACACAAGAATTAAGCCCTCTATTCCCATAGCAAGGCTTATGTGAGATGGTGACACAAAGACAGAAAATGTCAATGCCTCATTACAGCAAGGTGCAGTTTCCTGACTTAATGCTCACTTCTTTAACAAAGTATGTAACTTATGGCAAACAATTTTCCTCAACAGAAATAGACACTTTTATAAAATGACATCAACTTTGTTCGATTCAGACGGCTGGCTTGGCATTTTTGTTGATAATCTATGAACATGTCTTGGGTTCTAAATGAATTGAGTTGAAAATGTAAGAATTACCTACATGTACCTAATGATGCTGATAGTGTTACTGAGAAAAAGGGCACGCATTATTTTCCGTTGTTATGGCTCTTATTAGTGATAAGTGCTATTTTCCTGCTAGGCTTGGAAATTTTCTTTTGATTAGTGAACTTTTATGGATAATGATCTAACATAAGGCATTCGTGAATTTCCTGTTAATCATGTCAATTATGTTTACTAATGACACATGCTTGTGGCATGTTTTTGTTTGGAAAGTGTGTGAGGCAGAATAATTATGCTAATAATTTCATAAAAATGATAATTTGATTGGCTGTTGGAGACTGTTATTGATACCGGCTTCAAGCAATTTTCTCTGTATTTGTAAGTTTGACTTTTAATGAACGCAAGGTCCTGGCTTTTTTTATATATATAACGTATCATACAGCTTTTAAAAGATATACATAAAATATTTGTGTTTGACAACCGTAGATAGCTTAAGCATCTTCTTTCTGCAATGTGGAATCGAAGGTCCTAAATGGCACTGTAACATGTTGCTTTTTTTTTCATTATATAGACCTATTCCTCAAAGAGAAAAGTATATGGACAAGGCCTTATCCCTAAGATAATTCCTTTGAAATTATGCAATTTTCCAAAAATTTCAAGCTAACTTTGGGAGATTTTGTTTTCAGTTTTGTCAATAAATTTTTCCCCCAAAATGAAAGGCCAGTCCCTTTCCACAAATCAAGACAAAAAAGCCCTGACTGTTTTATGCCCCCTTTTGAAGAAAAGGGGGTATATAGTTTTCGCACTGTCCGTCAGTCTGTGTGTCAGTCTGTCACACTTTTCGTTTCCGCTCTCTTATTCAAATAGTTTTTATCGGATCTTTACCGAACTTGGTCAAAAGTTGTATCTAGACAATATCTAGGTCAAGTTCGAATATGGGTCATGCCGGGTCAAAAACTAGGTCACAGGGTAACTTAGTGCATTTCAAAGATTTAGCTGCTATGACTTCTATCAAAGCGTTTATAGGGGGGCTTATGTCATCCTATGGTGACAGCTCTTGTTTTTTAATGAAAAACAAATGAGCCACTAGTTTGGAAAACTAGACATTATATATTTATGCACCCCTTCGAAGAAGAGAGGGTATATTGTTTTGCACATGTTGGTCGGTCGGTCTTTCGGTCCGTCCACCAAATGGTTTCTGGATGATAACGCAAGAACGCTTTGGCCTAGGACCATGAAACTTCATAGGTACATTGTTCATAACTGGCAGATGCCCCATATTGATTTTCAGGTCACTAGGCCAAAGGTCAAGGTCACAATGAATCGAATCAGTAAAATGGTTTCCGGATGATAACTCAAGAGCGCTTAGGCCTAGGATCATGAAACTTCATAGGTACATTGATCATGACTGGTAGATGCCCCCTATTGATTTTCAGGTAACTAGGTCAAATGTCAAGGTCACAGTGACCTGAAGCAGTAAAATGGTTTCTAACGTATCACACAATTGCTGCCACTACAACTGACAGCCCATTTGGGGGGCATGCGTATTGTTATTAATAGAAAAAGGCATGGAGATTTGTGAAAAAAGTGGATATAGAAATTTTCTCTATAATGACGTTTTTTCGGATGTTTTTTACCCAACACTTTCAGACATATTGAGCTGACTTTTGGTATGTGAGTCTGCATGAATGTCCTAAAAGATGAAATGTGAAATTTGTTCCGGCTGATTGATTTGTGGTGAAGTTATGGGCCTTGGACATTTTTATGCCCCCGGATCGATAGATCGGGGGTATATTGTTTTTGGCCTGTCTGTCTGTCATTCTGTCATTCTGTCCCAAAACTTTAACCTTACAGTAAAGTTTTGCAATAACTTTTGAAAAAATTGAACATAGCAACTTGATATTTGGCAGGCATGTGTTTCTCACAGAGCTGCACATTTTGAGTGGTGAAAGGTCAAGGTCATCCTTCAAGGTCAAAGGTCCAAAAAAATGCGGTGCATTAGGGGGCATTGTGTTTCTGACAAACACATCTCTTGTTCTCTATAATAATTGTTTTCCAGAGATGTTTTTAGGAAATGATTTTAGATTGTGTTCTGATTTTTTGTTTGTGAGTCTACTTACATGACCTAAAGATGTAGTGTGAAATTTGTTTAGGTCGTTTATTTTCGGCGTTATAGGCTGTAGACTTAGAAATTTTCAATATAATAACCGTTTTCCAGAAAAACAATTACGCCACTCTTACAGATAACTAGAGCTTTGTCACAGACGTGACGAATACCCCCATATGCCGCATTGACACAGAGTATTTTGCATGTTGTCTTCACAAAAAACAGCGGACACCATTCTAAATGTTTAAAACACACTAAGTAACCCCATGACCTAGTTTTTGACCAGGCCCCCCACATGCCGCATTGACACAGAATATTTTGCATGTTGTCTTCACAAAAAACAGCGGACACCATGCTCAATGTTTAAAACGCGATAAGCGACTCCGTGACCTAGTTTTTGACCCGGCATGGCCCATGTTCGAACTTGACCTAGACATCATCTAGACACAACTTCTGACCAAGCGTGGTAAAGATCGGATGAAAACTACTTGAATTAGAGAGCGGACACCATGCTGAATGTGTATAATGTACTAAGTGACCCCGTGATCTAGTTTTTGATCTGGCATGGCCCATGTTTGAACTTGGCCTTAAGATCATCTAGATAAAACTTCTGACCAAGTTTGGTGAAGATCAGGTGAAAACTACTTGAATTAGAGAGTGGACACCATGCTGAATCTTAGTGACCCCGTGACCTAGTTTTTGGCCCAGCAAGGCCCATGTCCAAACTTTGTGTAGAGATCATCTAGATAAAAATTCTGACCAAGTTTGGTGACGATATTGGATGAAAAATACTTGAATTAGATAGCGAACACCAAGCTCAATGTTTAAAACGAACTAATTGACCCAATCTCTTAGTCTTTTACCCGGCATGACCCATATTCAAACTTGACCTAGACATCATCTAGTTACACATCACCTAGATACAACTTCTGACCAAGTTTGGTGAAGAATGTATGAAAACTACTTGAATTAGAGAGTGGACACCATGCTCAATGTTTAGAACGCACTAAGTGACCCAATGACCTTTTTTTTGACCTGCCATGACCTATGTTCAAACTTGGTCTAGACATCATGTAGATACAACTTCTGACCAAGTTTGGTGAAGCTCGGATGAAAACTACTTGAACTAGAGCTTTGTCACAAATTTGTCGTCTGCATAATTTTACTGCAACAGGCAGTGGTTGTCTTTCCATAGCGTAGTTAAGCGTATACTGATTTGCAAAACTTGCTCTGTAACATAAGTTTGAGCAAACGCTCACACTAATCAAAGCCCTGAAGGCACTGAATTTGTTCGCTGTTGTATAATCTAAGACGCAACTCAGTTTTCAAAATTTTGTTATAGCTTTTTATATCGCAAGTTTGAAATGACCACAACCCATTCAAATTTATAAAGAGTGTGTCTTAAAGCACAGGTCGAGATGTGTTTTTTTATGCCCCCTTTCGAAGAAAAGGGGGTATATAGTTTTCGGACTGTCCGTCAGTCTGTCTGTCAGTCTGTCAATCTGTCGCCTTTTTCGTGTCCGCTCTCTAATTCAAATAGTTTTTATCCGATCTTTATCAAACTTGGTCAGAAGTTGTATCTAGACAATATCTAGGTCAAGTATGAATATGGGTCATGCCGGGTCAAAAACTAGGTCACGGGGTCACTTAGTGCATTTCAGATATTTAGCATGGTGTCTGCTCTCTAATAGAAGTAGTTTTTATCTGATCTTTACCAAACTTGGTCAGAAGTTGTATCAAGACAATATCTAGGTCCAGTTTGAATATGGGTAATGCCGGGTCAAAAACTAGGTCACTTAGTGCATTTCAAGGATTTAGCATGGTGTCCGCTCTCTCTGGTTTATGTGGCTTTCTGATTTATTTTGATATTCTAAGACATTTTTATGCCCCCGAAGGAGGGCATATAGTGATCGGACCGTCCGTCTGTCCGTCACATTTTACGTTTAGATTTCGAAAAATGCTCATAACTTCTATGTCGCATCAGATAGCAATTTCATATTTGGCATGCATGTGTATATGGACAAGGCCTTTCCATACGCACACAAATTTTGACCCCTGTGACCTGGAACTTAGGGTCAGCGTTTAGGTTTCGAAATCTGCGTTTAGGTTTCGAAAAAAGCTCATAACTTCTATCAAGCGTTTATAGGGGGCATAAGTCATCCTATGGTGACAGCTCTTCAAATCATTGATACAGCTAATCAGTGTGCACAGGCTAATCTTATTCGACATGCACTAAGCCCCGTTTTCCCTGAAAGCAGCCAATATGTACAGATTTCAATGATAAACACTAGACTGGCCAACGTTGTCTTACAAGCTGTTAAATACTTTTGAATACATACACACTATGTAGTGTACCAGTGGAAACAATAAACAGGCAGATGCGGTGGTTAGAGCAGACGTTCCTAGCATTCGTCGTCTGCTAAATTTTACTGCAGTTATCCACACAGGCAGTCACGGGTTATGGTTCCTAGCGTACTTAACGCAGACTGACTTGCAAAATTGCCTCTACATTATTTGTGAGCTAACGCGACCAACTAAAAACGGCATACTTCAATACAGCATTGTGTTGCTGCCTGACTTAATTCTCCTCCTCAATAATGTATGCAACTTATGGCACACAATTTACCAGAACAGAAAAAGACACTTTTTCAAAATGTCATCAATTCAGACCGTTGCTATGGTTTTTGTTGACAATTTATGAAAATGTCTTGGGTTGTAATAGACAGCTTTTATGGAAAAAAAACTGCCTCAGGGTCTATACATTCTCAAGAAGCATGCATGAAATTATTATCCTATATTGCTATTAAATTATCTTCAGCCATATCAATTTGCTGCAAGGTTTGAACATTTAAGAATTACCTAATGATCCTAATAGAGTTGCACAGAAAATGGGCACGCATTATTTTTCATGTTATTAGGGCACTTATCAGCGCTATTTGCATGTAAGGCTTGGACAATTTCGTTTTATTTGTGAAATTGTATGGAGAATGATCCGTCATAAAGGTTTTTTGTGAATTTCATGATAATTGTGTCAATTATGTTAACTAATGGCATATGCTTTTGGCATGTTTTTCTTCGGAGAACAGCATGTGTGTAGTGGAATAATTGTGTCAATTATGCCCATAATTTAATAAAAAAGATAAATTGATTGGCTGTTTGAGATGGTTAATGATACTGTCTTCAAGCAACTATGGTAATTAAAATAATCTTTTTCTTCTGTGTGTCATTCTGAAAGTTTGAATTTAATGACGGCAAGACGTGGCTTATTTGTATAACTGAACATTAATTCAACTTGATTTATATGTTATTTTACCTAAAATGCACCATCTTCTGTTTTCATATTGAGAAATTGGTGTATTTGATTTTTATGCCCCCCTTCGAAGAAGAGGGGGTATATTGCTTTGCTCATGTCGGTTGGTCGGTCGGTCGGTCGGTATGTCGGTCCGTCCACCAGGTGGTTTCCGGATGATAACTCAAGAACGCATACGCCTAGGATCATGAAACTTCATAGGTAGATTGATCATGACTCGCAGATGACCCCTATTGATTTTGAGGTCACTAGGTCAAAGGTCAAGGTCACGGTGACCCGAAATAGTAAAATGGTTTCCGGATGATAACTCAAGAACGCATACGCCTAGGATCATGAAACTTCATGGGTAGATTGATCATGATTTGCAGATGACCCCTATTGATTTTGAGGTCACTAGGTCAAAGGTCAAGGTCACGGTGACCCGAAATAGTAAAATGGTTTCCGGATGATAACTCAAGAACGCATATGCCTAGGATCATGAAACTTCATAGGTAGATTGATCATGACTCGCAGATGACCCCTATTGATTTTGAGGTCACAAGGTCAAGGTCACGGTGACCCAAAATAGTAAAATGATTTTCGAATGATAACTAAAGAACGCTTTTGCCTAGGATCATGACACTTCATAGGTACATTGATTGTGACTCGCAGATGACCCCTATTGATTTTCAGGTCACTAGGTCAAAGGTCAAGGTCACAGTGACAAAAAACGTATTCACACAATGGCTGCCACTACAACGGACAGCCCATATGGGGGGCATGCATGTTTTACAAACAGCCCTTGTTTGCTTTCAAATACTTATAAATTGATAACTAAGTGTTGAAGTTGTCGATATGATATTTACTTCGATTAAAGCTATAGGGCTGCATATTGAAACTAATTAAATGTTGCATTTTATTAGCTCGACTATAATATATGAAATATATATAGTGGAGCTATCCTACTCACCCCGGCGTTGGCGTTAGCGTGCAAATCTAAAAGTTTGCGTACTACCCCAAATATTTCCTGTGTCCCTTGACATATTGCTTTCATATTTTTAACCAGGTTTTCCGAAGGAAAAAACTGGTTATTAGATTGGCGAATGCGGGCGGGCTGGCTGGCTGGCGGGCTGGCGGAATAAGCTTGTCCGGGCCATAACTATGTCGTTCATTGTCAGATTTTAAAATCATTTGGCACATTTGTTCACCATCATTGGACGGTGTGTCGCGCGAAATAATTACGTTGATATCTCCAAGGTCAAGGTCACACTTTGAGTTCAAAGGTCAAAAATGGCCATAAATGAGCTTGTTTGAGCCATAACTATGTCGTTCATCGTCAGATTTTAAAATCATTTGGCACATTTGTTCACCATCATTGGACGGTGTGTCGCGCGAAATAATTACGTCGATATCTCCAAGGTCAAGGTCACACTTTGAGTTCAAAGGTCAAAAATGGCCATAAATGAGCTTGTCCTGGCCATAACTATGTCATTCATTGTGAGATTTTAAAATCATTTGGCACATTTGTTCACCATCATGGGACGGTGTGTCCCACGAAAGAATCACGTCAATATCTCCAATGTCAAGGTCGCCACGACTAAAAATAGATTTAAAAAAAAAAAAAAAATACAAAGGGGGTTAATTTTTTTTGGTCATTTCAAAAGTTCAGTTTGAGTTTTCTCCCTTTATCAGATTTTTTTTTCACAATGAAAACCTGGTTTTGTGACAATTGTGTCCCTTGTTCTTACTTGTTTACCATCATGACCCCAACCTATAAACAAGAGCAGACAACTGTATCAAGCATTTTGACAGAATTATTGCCTATTTTTACTAAGAATATGCATATTATTGATAAATCTATGTTAAAGTTTGCGTACTAGCCCAAATATTTCCTGTGTCCCTTGACATATAGCTTTCATGTTTTGCATACTTGTTTACCATCATGACCCCAACCTTTAAACAAGAGCAAACAACTGTATCAAACATTTTGACAGAATTATTGCCCCTTTTATATTTTATACTTAGAATATGCATATTATTGATAAATCTATGTTTAAGTTTGCGTACTACCCCAAATATTTCCTGTGTCCCTTGACATATTGCTTTCATATTTTGCATACTTGTTAACCATCATGACCCCAACCTATAAACAAGAGCAAACAACTGTATCAATCATTTTGACAGAATTATGGCCCCTTTTATACTTAAATAATTGAACATTTTGCTTAAATTGCCATAACTTCTTTATTTATGATCAGATTTTATTAATACTTTGACAAAACAACACTTACCTGAATACCAAAAATACCAAAATGAATTCCATCCAAACAATACCCCACACCCCAACCCAAAATCACTGCCCCCCCCCCCCCCCACCCCCCCAATTTTTTTTTTTTTTTTTCCTTTTTTTATTTGTGAAAGATCATCTAATAAATGACCACACACCACATTATACCCCCCTCTCAACCCCGCCCCCCCTACCCCCCCCCCCTCAAATTTTTTTTTGTTTCCTTTTTTTAATTTTTGGAAAGATCGTCTAGTAAATTATTGAATATGAACAATTTCCACATGATGGCTAACGTTATACTGTCAAGCACTCGAATAGTGGAGCCTGCTGTCCTCTGACAGCTCTTGTGTTTAGAATTTTTTTTTTTTTTTTTGACACCTTAATTGAAAATTTTGTAGTTTTTTCCCAATAAGTAAAGTTTCTGTTACTTTATAAAGAAGGAAAAAATTTGCTGTTCTGCATCATGATATCTTGTGATTATTCTTGTAGTCAAATACTTATTATGCCCCCCTTCGAAGAAGAGGGGGTATATTGTTTTGCACATGTTGGTTGGTCCGTCGGTCTGTCGGTCCGTCCACCAGATGGTTTCCGGATGATAACTCAAGAACGCTTAGGCCTAGGATCATGAAACTTCATAGGTACATTGATCATGACTGTCAGATGACCCCTATTGATTTTCAGGTCACTATGTCAAAGGTCAAGGTCACAGTGACTCAAAATAGTAAAATGGTTTCTGGATGATAACTCAAGGATGCTTACACCTAGGATCATGAAACTACCTAGGTACATTGATCATGCCTGGCAGATGATCCCTATTGATTTTCAGGTCACTAGGTCAAAGGTTAAGGTCACAGTGATTAGAAATAGTAAAATGGTTTCCGGATGATAACTCAAGAATGCTTACACCTAAAGTGATTTTTTTTGCTTTTTTTTTTGTTACAGCCTGTGCCATTTGGATTGGGAAAATTGGCGCGATAAACCATGAAATTGGGAAAAATCGCGCGATAAGACTTGAAATTGGAACATTAAGCATTGTAAATATGATTATAAGGACAGAATTAAAATTGTTAAGTGCATGTTTGACAGACAGCATTTTTATATTATAAAGTGCTGCTTTAATGCCTTCTTACAATGAAGACAACGTTAAGTTAATATCCTTCCACATGCATATTAAACTTGCAATAATCTATAGATTCTTAAAAACACCATTTAATCACAGCTTCTTAAGAGTATTAATATAATTCAGCATTTTTTTAAATTAAATATATCATATGGTGAAAACATTAAGAAATATTAACAAACACGCTTTAGTGTTCTTGCTGTGTTAATGATGTATTAATTAAATGGAGTTAAAATAATATATTTAATTTGTTTACCTTGCACTTGACATCCTCAGTTCAATGCTATTTCAGTAAACTGTACAGCGTGACAAACATAATAAAGCAGAATATGCATATGAATCTGATTATACACAGATCCACTAACATATAAATCAAATCATGTTTGATCAGTATGTTATGTAAAGTTGGAATAAGACATTAATTCTAGAATGGACTGTTTCAGTACCGTATGGGCAAGCCCCCTTTGCTCATACACCGCATGGGCAAACCCCCTTTGCTCATGCACCGCATGTGTATGAGCAAAGGGGGTTTGCCCATGCCATGCATGAGCAAAGGGGATTTGCCCATGCGGTGTATGAGCAAATGGGGTTTGCCCATGCGGTGCATGAGCAAAGGTCCATCTAATTTTAATTGATTACTCTATAATTTATGGCTTTAATCTTTGTTTTTATGACCACTGACATTTGCATGGTCAAAACCAAGCAAATATAGCTGAAACAGTCCATTCTAGAATTAATGTCGTATTCCAACTTTACATAATAGACTGTTATTGTCTCTTTCATTTTCGAACGATTCTCATCTTAAATGCTTTAACTTTGCCAGTAGACTAAACTTCAGTTTTCCAACACTGGTTTCCGTGACGCACATTCACTGTACAGATTTCTCATAAATAATAAAATATTTGTTGTTTTTTAATCTCAAGCGTAGTATTTTGCGTTAATTGACACATGCATTAAATTATTCCCTAATAAACATATGCTATTTGTTGTTAGTTTGAATGTATCATTTTCAATGTTCATCGCAAATTTCTTGTCTTCTTGCGGCTATCTTAGACGTGTGTAAAAACAGGCGTTCTCAATCGGGATACATTTACTATCGTCGGTATCATCCGCAATATATAGAGAGATGCGTGGATAGCAATGTAAAATTGTATTCGGCTACATTCGCGAACAATACGTAAGTCAGTTGTCAATTGGGGACGACTTGACAAGCTCGATTGGATCGATCGAAATGACATTGTTTTATTTTATTGGCTTTGTTGGGAAAATTTGGTCATTTTTTGGGAAATTTTGGTCAGATTTTGGGGAAAAAACATCAATTTTTGCAATTGGGAAGCAGCCGAATATCGGCGGTAATTTTGGGCAAAAAAAATCACTAACCTAGGATCATAAAACTTCATAGGAACATCGATCATGACTGGCAGATGACCCCTATTGATTTTCAGGTCACTAGGTCAAAGGTCAAGGTCACAGTGACTCGAAACAGTAAAATTGTTTCCGGATGATAACTCAAGAATGCTTACACCTAGGATCATGAAACTTCATAGGTACATTGATCATGACTGGCAGATGACCCCTTTTGATTTTCAGGTCACTAGGTCAAAGGTCAAGGTCACAGTGACTCCAAACAATAAAATGGTTTCCAGATGATAACTCAAGAATGCTTACGCCTAGGATGATGAAACCTTTTTAGGAACATTGATCATGACTGGCAGATGACCCCTATTGATTTTCAGGTCACAAGGTCAAAGGTCAAGGTCACAGTGACTCAAAATAGTAAAATGGTTTCTGGATGATAACTCAAGAATGCTTACACCAAGGATCATGAAACTTCCTAGGTACATTGATCATGACTGGCAGATGGCCCCTATTAATTTTCAGGTCACTATGTCAAAGGTCACGGTGACTCGAAACAGTAAAATGGTTTCCTGATGATAACTCAAGGATAATTAGGCCTAGGATCATGAAACTTCATAGGTACATTGATCATGACTGGCAGATAACCCATATTGATTTTTAGGTCACTAGGTCAAAGGTCAAGGTCACAGTGACAAAAAACATATTCACACAATGGCTGCCACTACAACTGACAGCCCATATGGGGGGCATGCATGTTTTACAAACAGCCCTTGTAATGGTATTTACATGGTTAGAATGTATACATCAATTGTTGGATCTAATGACTTGTCATGTTGTTTTTCATTGTAATATATTTAATAGAGAATTTCATGATTTTCGTGTTCTGATGGGTACTGAATTGTACTCCACTCGCCCTGTGGGCTCATAAATACATTGTAATTCAATAAACTAAAGCTATTCCACACATGGGAACACCACAGCCATGTAATATTCCCAACTGATGTAACATCAGATATAATGATATTGATATTGCCAATGATTTTAAGCACACTCCTTATCTGAATCCACTAAGATATAGTCTGAGAAATAATGCAATTAAATCTAACAAATAGCATTATTTCCCTCTTTATCACCAAGTTGTGAACTATACTGCTCACTCAAATGTTGGTGTCAGTGTTCCCCTAAAGCTCTGGTTAACTCTTTCATTGCTGGAACCGAATTTTGAAGGCCTTTGCAAACAGTTTGGATCCAGATGAGATGCCACAGAATGTGGCGTCTAATCAGGATCCAAACTGTTTGCTATTCTGATAGTATTCTTTGGAAAAAAAATCGAAGAAAATGCTCATTTTAGAAATTCAGAGACAACAAATTTCCCAGCATGCAAAGGGTTAATATACAAGTCCAACATCTTCATATGGCTCTTTAAAGAACATTAAGAAATAGCTTATAATGTAACCCAACACAATTGCTATGTGTAACTCAACAAGAGAGCCAAAGTACTTAGGTCGCTCACCTGCAACCTGAAGGCACAAAACTGTTCTAAAAATGGCAAGTGTAGTTAGTAACACAAAAACTCTCTAAACATTTAAAACAATATTTAATCACAAGAAACATAGAACACTGAAGTGGAACAGAATTACAAATAACATATATATGGTATATATAGAGGGTGTACAATTAATTTATTCTTGCACTCAGTCAATAAGAAATTTGTAATCGTCTTGCAAGTTTTGATGTTAATTGCCGATTCTCCACTCAATTTCAAGACATTTGACAAAATAAAAAATAAAAAATTTATCATTGTAAGATAAAGCAGAATTTTAAATTGTTAGAATTTGAATGTGTTAACTGTAAGTGTAAATATCATGAAACATTTAAAAACAAAGGTCAAATCACCAAGTATCCTAACTAAACACAAGTTTCAGCATCCTAGCAGGAAAAATGGTAGTATTAAACTTTAAGTTCAGGCCTTATATAATATTTTTCTGGATCAATGCCCACTTGAAATTTAATGAGCCACCTGAGGCCACACTGCACCAACATCCCAACTTTATAACTGCTTTGTATGTCAGTCTTCCCAATAATGGTCTCATTGCAATGGACAGATTTTCAGGGAAATACTACATGTACAAATATGAATCCCATCAAATGTGACTCCCATCAAATATGACTCCCATCAAATATGACGCCCATAAAATGTGACTCCCATCAAATGTTACTCCCATCAAATGTGACTTCCATCAAATGTGACTCCCATCAAATGTGACTCCCATCAAATGTGACCCCATCAAATATGACTCCCATCAAATGTGACTTCCATCAAATGCGACTCCCTCCTAATGTGACTCCCGCAAAATGTGTTAGCCAAATTATCTCACTATTTTTGCCATATAAATCTCATCTTACCATATCTAATTGATTAAAATGTATTGAATAGTAAAATAATAAATTTTATTATTAAAATTAAGATGGACAATTAAAATGTGTCTGTTTTGAAAGAAAGAATATTAAACATTTGAATTCTTAGTTAAAGAAAAATTTCTTTAATTTATCAATTAAAAAAAATGTGTCAACACCTGATGGTATCATATATGTTTGCGCTTGTGAACAAAATTTGTCAAATGATGTACTACATCTAAAATGTCAGCTGTAGGCCATGGCTAGGAATCTATAGTATTGAGCAAATTACCATTCTGCAGTAATGGGTCTCAGACAACATATTGTTAGCTCTTGTAATGATGTGAAAAGTATATATTAGATATCAGAGTCTAAAATAAACTATTTCTAAGGATGTTAACAATCCATCATGTAAAAAAATAGTGATAATATCTTGGATGAAATGTTCCCAGTGAGATGTACTAGGAGATAAACAATAGTTTGGCCAAATCTGAGAAAGAAGATAATGACAACATTGAATGAGTTGCACACACTAAAATGGATTAATCCTTATTTCACAAATATTCAGTGACTCATAAAGAAGTACAATAAATTAAATAACAGTTGAACAAGTGTTTTCATTAAAGTTATAAGGATACTTTCAGGCTCTGTAATACAATAATGTATTAAAATCTTTTGTTAATTTGGCTCACATAATTTTTGCAGCTAATTTTTATATAATCACAAATGAAGATAGGCCAATCATGCATAGTAAAGTGCCATTACTAACAGATTTTATAAGTGCTACTGTCTGCTAATATATTTCCATGCATCAGATTTCAACCTTACTATATAGTTAAATAAAAACATTGCTCTAAATTAATCATCCCCATGAAAAATGTGTAGCCTAATAGCAGGTCCAAAATATAGTCAGACTTCTGTATCTGAAATATCATTAGTGGGTACATGTTCTTTCTTATGTACTAATCCAAGTATAAACAGGCGGGCTGTGACAAAGGAAATGTGAACGGCTTTATTAATACTGGCGTCAACGCAGAATATTACTTGCGGGAAAATCATAGTCTGGGCCATGGATATTGCTGTCATGCACGTAGCTGTGTTCAGATAAGCCGCATTGGAGAGACATAAATCCCAGAGAATTTCTGTTATAAACATGGGCAAAATACTTAATACAAAGGTTAACACTAAAAGACAGGAAAGCTTGCAAGGTTTATGCAGTCTTTCGGCGGCATACTGGCTCGAAAGGTTGGAATCCTCAATGTCATTTTCTTCCACGCTGTTAATGTCTATGTGCTTTTCCTCACCATTTATCGGGGTGAGACTAATCATAGGAGGTGTTGGACAGATAGAATCCCTTGCAGAGAGCATCGACCTCACACTTGCACATGGTGATGGAACCGAGGGGACTGACGGCTCAGGGAAGTTTTCAGGTCTTCTGGGGTTCTGTCCAGTCTCTTCCTCATTGTGATCAAATTCGTTTTCCGGTTCCTCTTTTATTTCCTGACTTGTCAACATCTCGTCCCTGCTTCTTCTGTTGCACTTCTGCTGAGAACCAAAACTGATTGGCCTTTCGGTACTCTCTTTATCTGTGTTTTTAATATCTTGCTGGGAATGGAATGGAAAGCTGTTGTGTATTTTAGGATTCTCAAGCTGGGCTTGCAAAGCTGATATATCAACTGAAAACTTCCTGACATAATTGTAGTTTTTAGCTTTCTGTAAGTGATCAAGCTGTGGGTCAGTTATTTGTGCTATTGTATGCCTCCTGCGACCAAGAATTGCAGCCATGTTGACATCAAGGTGGTTTTGAGACTTCTTAAGCCGTTCTCCGAACTTAGGACTTGGTGCGTCTCTTGTGGGGCTAGGTGTATCTGCAAACAGCACCTTCTGTGACGATGGTGACGCACTGCGCTTCTTCAGGGCACTCTTTGAGCACCTCGAGGTTGGCGATCCGTTGCCAGGAGAGTCCTTCACAATGTCTGGCGATGGTAGTGCTACTGAACTTTCCTCTATGTCTTCTTCATCTATCTCTTCCACACTTTTCACGATCAGGGAAGGTACAGTGAAGTTTTCATTGGAATGCAAGTTTGATATTTCTGTAACCATGCGTTCTCTCCAGACTTTTGTGTGTAGGTGTATGGCTAGCATGATAGATACCAGCAATATCATGAGGATAAACCAAACTATCTGAACTCCCAGTTTGAAATGGAATGCTTTGCTTGAGGAGAGACTCTCACTTTGAAGTTTTTCATCCATGGTTATAAGAACATATGTAACAGTCAAAGCAATACATGTGATCAGCCATATCAAAAGCAAAATAATACCAAGCTTGACCTTTGGAATGGCATCATATTTCCTGACAACTTTCAATAAATTTTGTATGCATATCATCACAATAATTGTGGCAAGAGCGCACAGTAATAAAACATACATTGCACTGCTGGTGTAGTTCAGACTACTGACAGTTTGAATGGAAATCTCATTTCCACTCAAGGCGTTCCTTTGATGAAGCAGGAGCCTGGCTATTTCAATGGGACACCAGATAAAGTCGAATGCACTGCACACAACCAAGAGTATCCCTATGAGAATATAGCGCAGCTTTCGATGTAAACGTCGAAAAAATATGGCAATCAGTACAGTAATACATCCGCCACCCCCAAACAGTATGGAGAGCACCAACATGGTCGTAGACAGCACGATGGAGTACAGTTTGATCTCCTTGTTGCTGGCACTGCTGGAAAGGTCAAGGCCACTGCTGTTGCTAGGTGAATCTGTTGCCATGGTGACTGCCAGGTGTGGAGGATTCTGAAAATACAAAAGTGCTATTGAAAATTGCGAGTAATCACAATGGATGTTGACACCACACTTTGTTTGTATCCTCATAAAAAGATTTATCTTATATCACAATTATTTTTCACAGCTACGTTATTATTTTGTTCTCTGTTCCATTTTAATTATTAAAATACCAGAAACAATATCTTTTTAATATAAAAGTCAAAGACAAAGACCCTAACAATCATATTGCAAGGTGCTGGAAAATGTAGGTATTCTAATTAACTGGCATTAGATTCGGACTTGCTCAGGTCGATTCTTAGTAAAAGTTATAACCAATAGATTGGTTATAACCCATAGATTGGTTTTGTTGTATTCTAGAATGCTGTTAACAGGTTCAGGCGTGCTGCAAATATGGTAATTGTTCTCGGAGAAAAGCAGCTTTATGAGCTCAAGAGGTCTTATAGGTTTCAATTGTTGAGTGAGAATGGGTTCTAAATGATAATGAGAAAACTTAATTAAATGGAAAGAGATATTTCCACACAAAAGTCATTTGTTGTCCAGTACTGGGATTGTTTCTGCACTGACGACGTGTTTCTCGCAATATTGCCGCAGTAAAATACTCAAAATAAGCTGGAAAAATGGGGCTAAATGCATGCATCTAGAGCATCGTCTCAGATTAGCCTGTGCTGTCCACTCAGGCTATTTAGTTATGGACCTTTTACTTTTATGGCATTTTTTGTTTAAAAGAAGTCTCCTTTTTAGTGAAAAAATCTAGTTTTGCTGAAAATGTTGTCCCTGATTAGCCTGTGTGGACTGCACAGGCTTATCTGGGACATACCTTTATGCACATTCATTAAGCCCCTTGTGTGGACTGCACAGGTTTATATGGGACATACCTTTATGCATATTCATTAAGCCCCTTGTGTGGACTGCACAGGTTTATATGGGACATACCTCTATGCACATTTATTAAGCCCCTTGTGTGGACTGCACAGGTTTATATGGGACATACCTTTATGCACATTCATTAAGCCCCTTGTGTGGACTACACAGGTTTATATGGGACATACCTCTATGCACATTCATTAAGCCCCTTGTGTGGACTGCACAGGTTTATATGGGACATACCTCTATGCACATTCATTAAGCCCCTTGTGTGGACTGCACAGGTTTATATGGGACATACCTTTATGCATATTCATTAAGCCCCTTGTGTGGACTGCACAGGTTTATATGGGACATACCTCTATGCACATTCATTAAGCCCCTTGTGTGGACTCATACCTCTATGCACATTCATTAAGCCCCTTGTGTGGACTGCACAGGTTTATATGGGACATACCTCTATGGACATTCATTAAGCCCCTTGTGTGGACTGCACAGGTTTATATGGGACATACCTCTATGCACATTCATTAAGCCCCTTGTGTGGACTGCACAGGTTTATATGGGACATACCTCTATGCACATTCATTAAGCCCCTTGTGTGGACTGCACAGGTTTATATGGGACATACCTCTATGCACATTCATTAAGCCCCTTGTGTGGACTGCACAGGTTTATATGGGACATACCTCTATGCACATTCATTAAGCCCCTTGTGTGGACTGCACAGGTTTATATGGGACATACCTTTATGCATATTCAGTAAGCCCCTTGTGTGGACTGCACAGGTTTATATGGGACATACCTCTATGCACATTCATTAAGCCCCTTGTGTGGACTGCACAGGTTTATATGGGACATACCTCTATGCACATTCATTAAGCCCCTTGTGTGGACTGCACAGGTTTATATGGGACATACCTCTATGCACATTCATTAAGCCCCTTGTGTGGACTGCACAGGTTTATATGGGACATACCTCTATGCACATTCATTAAGCCCCTTGTGTGGACTGCACAGGTTTATATGGGACATACCTCTATGCACATTCATTAAGCCCCTTGTGTGGACTGCACAGGTTTATATTGGACATACCTCTATGCACATTCATTAAGCCCCTTGTGTGGACTGCACAGGTTTATATGGGACATACCTTTATGCACATTCATTAAGCCCCTTGTGTGGACTGCACAGGTTTATATGGGACAAACCTCTATGCACATTCATTAAGCCCCTTGTGTGGACTGCACAGGTTTATATGGGACATACCTTTATGCACATTCATTAAGCCCCTTGTGTTGACTGCACAGGTTTATATGGGACATACCTCTATGCACATTCATTAAGCCCCTTGTGTGGACTGCACAGGTTTATATGGGACATACCTCTATGCACATTCATTAAGCCCCTTGTGTGGACTGCACAGGTTTATATGGGACATACCTCTATGCACATTCATTAAGCCCCTTGTGTGGACTGCACAGGTTTATATGGGACATACCTCTATGCACATTCATTAAGCCCCTTTTTTTCAGAGCAAGGCTCGTACAGTTTTCTGAGAACAACTTGAATTGTTCAAATCTGCAATCTACTTTATCCGGCCTAGCAAAATATAACTACCTGCCAATCTGTTAGGTATGTTTTCAATACCTGCTATTTCTGGGAAATAATTGTTTATAAACACTTTTCAAATTGTGATGCTTTATGGATGGGGAATGTTCATTGTTAAATGTTGAGATAAAACAGATGTTTGATCAGGAAAATTTTCTCAAGTCTCACACATATACCATGGTCCTACCTGACTGGGGCCTCATAAGAAAGACTTTGTGTTCAAACAAGTTTGAAGTCATAATATTCCCGCCAACACGGTAAACATGCAATATTTTAATTTCACTGTTTCTTCTTATATAAAAGATGTTATATTGAAACTTCACACAGGTGTTTTGGGTCACTGTGTGAGGTCGATGACCAAGTTCCATAACTCTTGCGAGCAAATAAACATAATAATGAGCCCTTTTTGTACACAGAAACTTGTTTAAGTTGCAAATTTAACATGCAACAACTGCATATTAATGTTTATATTACAGGTATTTTATTGAGTTTGCAGTCTGCACAGTCTAACCAGGGACAGCACTTTCTGCGGGATTATTTGTTAAAACGTTGTCTCTTTTTGTGTGAAAATCAAGTCAAGGCAGAAAGTTTTGTCCCTGATGAGCCAGTGCAGACTGCACAGGCTCATCCGTGACAACACTACAAACATACATTAATCCTTTCAGCGCTGGAACTGAATTTTGAAGGCCTTTGCAAACAGTTTGGATCCCGATGAGATGCCACAGAATGTGGCGTCTCATCAGGATCCAAACTGTTTGCTATTCTGATAGCATTCTTTGAAAAAAACAGAAGAAAATGCTAATTTTAGAAATTCAGCAGACGACATTTTAGCAGACGACAAATTTCCCAGCATTCAAAGGGTTAAAACCCCATTTCTCAGAGCATGGGTGAAATGTTTGTGCATGATATAGATAATCAATTATTGCTTTGCTGTTGCAACGTTCAACTATTGTGTTGGCATGTCACAGCTACCTTGCAAACTGAAGAAATGGCTGGTTTTCTTAGACCTATTATTGAACATCATAATCTATGAGGTCAGATGAGGGAGCAGGTGAAGGATTATGGTGGGTGTTGATGTTCAACAGGTGAGATGAATGCGAAAACCCAGCCATATCTGACAAGAACACCTAAGTATAGAATCCAGTTATCTCCATTATTTGGTGAAATATTGGTCTGATTTACAGCAATGTCAGAGAGGTAGCTCTGAAATTGTATGTGGGTGGTTGTTTTCTCAGGAGCTGAGAATATGTTCTATGTTCAAATATGTTGTCATTCGAATTGCCTTAATAAAAATATTAAATGTTATATTATTGATCTTGATAGAAGACTCAAAAGAGTTGTCTTCAATACTCCCTGTAGTTAAAGAAAGCGATACTTGTTGTTTATCAGTCAAACATATTTATTAATATTGTATAAATAAACTGTTTTGTCAACTATGCTACTGAAAATATAAGCTTAGAATAATTAAAACTTGTACATGTAGTTAGATTATACTGCAGTTAACTTAAGATGGTCTTGATGACTTCTGTTTTATTTTCATAAGTGTTCATCAGGCTACTCTTACTGCTAGTAGACATTTTGTTGCATTAGCCCTTTGCATGCTGGGTAATTTGTCTTCTGCTAAAATGTCTTCTGCTGAATTTCTAAAATTAGCATTTTCTTCGATTTTTTTCAAAGAATACTATCAGAATAGCAAACAGTTTGGATCCTGATGAGACGCCACGTTCTGTGGCGTCTCATCAGGATCCAAACTGTTTGCAAAGGCCTTCAAAATTCGGTTCCCGCACTGAAAGGGTTAGAATATTGAGTCTTTTGTTTTCCCTGAGCTAGGGAACTAAATGAGCAGCCCACTTGTTGGTAACATGAAACATGGCTCAATTGATCTTTACCAGCCACTGAGAGATGGGGATCTGATTTATATGAGATAATGGCAGATAAAGGCACAGTTCTTATTGAATTATGCACATCCATCAACACTGCACTCAGGTTCAAAGATGATGGTGGAGCTGTTATTATACAGTTAACTATTGATATTTGCTAAAACATAGATATTGCCGTATATTCATTTATAAATGCTTCCCCCTGTAATTATAAATGGAGCATAAACAAATACATTTAATCGAGTCTGTATCCATGTATTTTGCTGTCCATCTAGCAAAATTATTGGTGGGTAAGTTCAAAGCTATTTTCTTGATTAAAAGATAGGAACATTTTCCTCAGATTTTGATTAAAGAATTGGGGTCCCATAAGAGCGTCAGAAGATTTAACTTCAGTTTTTTTTTTCAAGACTTTAAGTGTAAATGCTCCAGTGTGGTGACATATTGCAAACTAATTAATGCATATACAGTCCAAACTGAAAACAGCGGTCATTCAAGGATAAAAGCCAAAGTGACCATTGCCGACATGTGACTGCTGTTCTCTGATCACCTCTTTAAGATGGTTGGTCAGTTGGTAGTATTGCTTTGTTGTTATCTCACACCGTTGTCTGCAGCTGACCATTGTGCTAAGTTGACCGCTACATCAGTTTCCATTGTATACTAAGGGGCAGCATTTAGGTTGACTATCATTTGATATTGTGATAATGTTTTCAAATTATGCCACCACATGCCTGATATTAATTTTTTAGTGGAAAAAAACAGTACATGAATGTGTCGATTACACATTTGGAAATTGTCACAAAAATACTAAATTCATCAGGACGCTGGTACACACTCCTGGTTCTCACATGATGCAGTCTCAGGCGCGGAAAAGACTGAATAAACTTCAAAGTACAGGCACTGGATTCTCTTTAATATTTAAGTACCAGGGATGAGATAGAACCATTAAATGAGATGATAGACAGTTATGGGCAAGAATAGACATGCTTATTGTTCAAGTCTCTGTTATTTTGTTTAATACTGACATTACATTGCCAGATTGGTGTATATATGTTTTGTTCAAAGATTATAGCTCAGGCGTGATAGTATAATTGATCTTTATAGGTATAATTTGTCTTTATTTTGTTGCAATAATGGCGTGCTTCTCAGGACAGAAAAGAGCACCATTAGGAACCAATCAATAATAAAGGCTACATGTGTGATTGATATAAGAAATGGCGCTCCAAGAAGCATTATTCCTAAAAACAGTACCTTTTTGATATGTCTATTTAACACTTCCATTTATAATACATGTTCTATAGTAGGCTTCACTGCTTAATGACCTGTATTGCCTGAAGATTGAGTATCATATGTGCAAAGAAAGTAATTATAAACTATAATAGCCTTTAGGATGAATGGGGAAGGCTTAAGAGTATAAAACTATCAATTTCTGTAGATCATAAATGTGTATCAGGAGATGTTCAATTATTGAATGGTTGATGGGTATCACTATTACACATTCTGAGGAGTACATTCCTCATCTGAGTGAACAAGCAATTAGTGTAATAAAAATTCTACCTGGTGGGAAATATAGTACTAGTTGACCCAAGATTGAGTTATTTTTAACTGGCACTAATAAGCACTTCCTGTGGTAATTATGCCACATGGTAATAAGTAACAAACTTTTATAGTATTTTGCAATAATAATCTTCTGACATTATCTAAAGAATAAAAAAATTGTAACAAATTCCAATAAGCAAGTTTGTAAATTGGTAAATTTTGTAAAATTATCACATAATTTTGTATTTTGATGTATAGTCATCGTCTTTAAATGCTGTACTATTAATAAAAAATAATCAGGAACGACACTTTCTGCTTTTCTAAAAATTGTTATCTCTTCTAAAAAAAATCCAGTCTAGCGGGAAAGTGTAGTCCCTGATTTTCCTGTGCCGACTTGTACTCACTTGTATTAAGCCCTCTTTTCCCACAGTGAGGCTCTTATTGTTACGAATGATTTGAATTTAGAGTATTTATTGTTATGAATGATTTGAAGTTAGAGTACTTAATGTTATGAATGACTTGAATTTAGATTACTTATTGTTATGAATGACTTGAATTTAGAGTATTTATTGTTATAAATTATTTGAATTTAGAGTACTTATTGTTATGAATGACTTGAATTTAGAGTACTTATTGTTATGAATGACTTGAATTTAGAGTATTTATTGTTATGAATGATTTGAATTTAGAGTACTTATTGTTATGAATGACTTGAATTTAGAGTATTTATTGTTATGAATGATTTGAATTTAGAGTACTTATTGTTATGAATGATTTGAATTTAGAGTACTGATTGTTATGAATGACTTGAATTTAGAGTATTTATTGTTATGAATGACTTGAATTTAGAGTACTTATTGTTATGAATGACTTGAATTTAGAGTACCTATTGTTATGAATCACTTGAAGTGAGAGTACTTATTGTTATGAATGACTTGAAGTGAGAGTATTTATTGTTATGAATGACTTAAATTTAGAGTTCTTATTGGTATAAATGACTTGAAGTGAGAGTACTGATTGTTATGAATGACTTGAATTTAGAGTATTTATTGTTATGAATGACTTGAATTTAGAGTACTTATTGTTATGAATAACTTGAAGTGAGAGTACTTATTGTTATGAATGACTTGAAGTGAGAGTATTTATTGTTATGAATCACTTGAGTTTAGAGTACTTATTGTTATGAATGATTTGAATTTCGATTATTTATTGTTATGAATGTCTGGAATTTAGATCTCTTTATGAATGACTTGAATTTAGAGTACTTTATGAATGACTATAATTTGGAGTACTTATTGTTACAAATGACTTGAATTTAGAGTACTTATTGTTATGAAGGACTTGAATTTCGGAGAACTTATTGTTATGAAAGACTTGAATTCAGAGTGGAATTAAAAAGACAGTGGAACATACTATAAAGAATGACTTTTTCAAAAACCTTAACCTGCAAATAACTTAACCAATTCTAGTTTAACCCTTTCCCACTTAGAAGCAAAGTGAAAATGGCTATGTGCAAACCGCATAAAACCAGAACAGCCTGCGAGTAACTCGCAGTCTGTTTAGGTTTTATGCTGTTTGCTGCTAATCAGTATCCAAGGGTTGGAAATGAAGCCTCAAAAACTTGAATCTAGTAAGAAATGTCTTAAATTAAATATAACTTTCTAAGGGACTTCACACACACATGAAAATACGTATCTAAGTGAAAGGGTTTAAGTAACAGTAAAACTGCCTAATCTTGAGGTCACAACAGGATGACAAAAATGCTGCAGTTATCCCAGTTCTCGAGTTATTTATTGAATGATGGTGAAACTGATCTAAACATTAATTCAGCTGCCATGATATCATTTTCTTGAAGTTATTGCATGGGGAATTGACAAGTTGCTATTTGATTTCCATCTAAATGGTTCACCATTGAATTTTAGGAAACATGTATTGATTTCTACATTTCTTGTGAGACATGGACAAATTGCCATGGATCCTGTGTGCCATAAATCTGTTAATGTCATTGTTGCTTGTGTGAAGCATTTATGACAGAAAATACAAATAGCCATTTAAAAGCTATTACTAAGATACCTTGAGAGATTTGAGGTGCTGGTCTTTTATACACCTACGCAATGCAGGTTTTGCACAAACATGTAAAAGTAATTTGTATTTGCGTTTTAAAAGCTCACCCCATGTGATGGGCAAGCCCAGTTTTTAAGTACCCGGCAAACCTTGACTGATCTTTTCTTTTCCTCCTAATGCATATCCTGTATGCAAGGTGCTAAAACTGACTCAATACCTTTTAATTGAATAAACTTTCTTATGTTCCATGCTGAGGCTTACTGCATGTGTTTAAAGTGTTTTCTAAGATTGCATCTGCATAGCCTTATCAGGAACAAAAACTTTACAACTAAACTGGATTTTGGTTCAGAATAAACTTCTATTAAATGAAAATACCATAAAAGCAAAAAGTGTTTTCGCTGTTAGCCTGTGTGGACTGCAGAGGCTAATCTGAGACAACACTTTATGCACATGCATTTAGACTTGTTGTCTCAGATGGAGGCTCAAATGAATTATAGTTAGTCTTACTTCACAAAACTAATTTGCTTTGAGACTCGAACCTGGGACAATTACCCTCCCCTTCCAAAGATATGCATATGTCCTAACCACTGGAAGACGATTGTATGACACTCTGACATGCCAGCCTTATACAACAAATAAATAAATAAATATGTTTATGTAAACATGTAAACACTACTACGGTAATTGGTACGTATTTTTTTATATTTATTTGGTATTCATTTTCTGATTAATGTGTGACTGCCTGGAAATTTTCAAAAGTTTGGTGACATTAAATTTTACATTGGTTTCATTTGACTGACTACTGTAATATCTAGGAAGGAAGGTGCTTTTATGCATTATTTATCTCTCGGCTCATATATTATCAATATATTTCCAATTACCTTCTTAAACATCAATCAAAATTGATATGATTTTCAACATGTTGACATGGTTCAAACCATCAGGGAAACATTAGATAAAAGTGATGTGATTTTCACCATGTGGGCATGTTTCAGGAAACTGAAAATGATTATAAATAATGTATGTTCGGAGCCGATAAAATTCACTTGCCATTAGTAATTGGCCTTCTGCTCTTTCTCACACTATACATTGTGTGATATATGAAATGTCAGGCTTTGAAGTGGAAGTGAAATGCCTCCATGGCAGGAATTGCAATACTACTAATGTGCAATTCCAAGAAAAAAACTTGCCCTATCCATTTAATACATGACTCACTTAAAGTTATTACTTATTTGGCAATATTCAAATGAAATTTCAATATTTACTGACATGTGGTTGAAATGGCCATCTATTGGCGTATGTTGACACACAGGAAACCTTAGCCAGATCTTGCTGGTGACCTCAGGGACACAAATCAATTATTGTAATGGCTTATTTTGGCTTGAATTAAATTGACAAATCCCTGGTGTATCTTGTTGTTTGTGCTTAAATCAGTAGCAATTGGTTTGCATTTGCTCACAGCTAGGTTAGGGATGCTTTATTCAACTCTATTATGCAGTGATCAAAGTGAATTACCAGTTTCCTGTAACTTATATATCCACTTCTAAGTATAACAAAAGTCAATGTGAACATTTGAAACTGTCATGGAGAAATGATATTTTGTGAACCACAGCTTCTACTTTTCATAAGAATGACAGTTTGGTCTCTTTCACTTGTTGAACCGCCAGTAAACTTCGTTCATTATATTTCTGAAAACCTTTCCGAATATGACCATCATGTTTATCATTTTGATAGCATTTGATACTAACAATAAATAGAATTCAAACTTTGTTATCCGGTGTGTGTGTGTGTGTGTGTGTGTGTGTGTGTGTGTGTGTGTGCGGTCAACGACTGAGGCTGCATTATGTTTGGACCCATAGTGTGACCCAGCACTCCTACTGTTTTTGCTTATGAGACTCACACACGTTTAGATTTATAGCTGCCATGTCCAGCTATGTAGTTGTTATTGAAAGATTACCAATATTGGTGTTGCGATGTATTGCGTATTTGGGGGTAGGTTAGCCGTAGTACCAGCAGGAAACCCGACCTATCCAGTATGGTGACCACCAACTATACTAACATGCTCCTTGGAATGGGGTTTGAACCTGGGTCACCTAGGTGAGAAGCACGTGTTCATTATTGGGCTAACTGGCATCAACTTTGTCATCAGGAAATATTTGCTGCCAACAAGTAGTTTGGAAATATATGATGTTGTACATTCTATAGATTTACATCATACAGTCTATTCATATTTAAAAATATTGTCTGTAGCTTAAATTTCCTTGCATGACTTCTTCAGATAGCTTATGTTTTGAGGTTATGTGACTCTATGTAAGGGGACTAAATTACACTGTGTAAGACCCCTGTAGACAAGAAAAATACTTAAAAACCAGAATTGAGCCAGAGTTAATTTTCAAAATGAAAGCAGTTTGGGATCAAATGACGTTTTGCAAGATTTTGTCATCAATTACCATAGGTTAGTATATCTGTCTTTGAATATTTGCTATTCATGTGGACAAGGAGAATTGGTTGTAGTGATGCAATACTTTTATTGTTAATTCTGGACTATTGGTTCTGATGTGCAGGGTTTTGCTGGCGTAACATGTGCAGCTGTGTCTTGTATATCTCTGAAAACATGTGAACTTAATGTGGAAAATATATATATATATATTGTCAACCCATTGATAATAATGACATCTATATGCGAAAGTTACTAGATGTGCAGAGACAAAATAATCTGTGTTTTCTAACATGAAGGTTACACAAAGTTATAATTTTGTAAGTAAGAACATTTTAAAACATAGAAATAAAATGTCTTAAAATATATTCTTTAGAACAAACCCATCAGAAGATTTGTTAATGTTCAACAATTACATTATTTGTTGTGTTGTGAATCACAAAGAATATTAACTTTTAAAGTACATTTTTTATGAATATATAATTTATTAGAGTAAGTAGAAACAAAAATGAGCGTTTTCATCCTGTGAATAAGCATGTTGGAAATTAAAACTTAAAAGTTTAATCATGACTCTTTTTGAACATGAAAAAAGATTAAATAACATCCCAAATAAATTAATGGCACATAAAGATAGTATTATAAGGCTATTTTGACATGTAATCACTTATCTTGTGTTTTTTTTGTAAGTTCCCATTTAAGAATACTTCTAAAACTTAAATAATAATTCTAGAACCATTTTCTACATTCCATATTTCAGATTCTATAATCCATGCATTTTTATATTATTATATAGATTCTAATATACATTCTTAAACCCATGCTTTTCTATTTATTCTTGAATATATTAGAAATTCTTGAAGCTTTTTTTTGTCATTATTATGTCTTGATATATTGTTTCTGATATATCTATTTTAAAGAAAATTCTGAGAGGGAAAATGGAAGATCAAAAATGTATATTTAGTGACTTAGTTAAGGTTGTTAATATTTACAAAGAAATATGTGTTACTGTATACAAATATATCAGATTTAAAAAAATAAAACTCTATATTGCCAGACATAGTTATAATTTATAGACACAAGTTCAATCGCATATAAATTAGTTAAGCTATAACTCAGTATTCAGAAAAAACAATTCACACATTTCGGTAGGAAGTTCAAACATCAGGTTTCCACAAGCATTTTTGGTTCAGGAAATTAGTCTACATTCTATTGAAGCATGCATGTGTGTGATTTTAAACCTCAGAAATAGTTTATATATAGAGTTCTCACCATTCTTCAATGGCTAATACACAATGAACAATGACTGGCATTTAAGATAAGTAGGAATTAAACCATACGGGAGTGTTCATGATTCATTTATCAGCAACAGCTATCGGAACCTGAAAGATTAGCAGATAAATCAAGCATAATTTCTAGTCTAACTGTGATCTGAGTTTTTTTTTGTTATGTTTGAACTAAAATTGAGAACTTATATTTTGGCTTTGCTCTGTGAAAAGGGGGTTTAATGCATGTGCGTTTAAGTCACAGTCATCCCAGATAAGCCTGTGCAGTGTTCACAGGCTAATCAGGGACGACACTTTCCTCTTTTATGATATTTTTTGTTTCAAGAAAGTCTTTTCTTAGAAAAAATGCAGTTTAGGCTGAAAGTGTGGTCCCAGAGTACCCTTCATGACTGCACAGGCTAATCTGGAATGACACTTTATGCACATGCATTAAACCCCTTTTTCCAAAGAGCATGACCCACTTTTATGTTACTCTTTTCCGCCTGAAATTTAGCTCCATGAAGGCCAATGTTAATAGGACCTTACTTTTTAAAAATTATAACCAATTGACATCAATAGCTTAACAAATCCATTTTAATGCATATCAAACACCTAAAAATGATAAAAGCTTATTTCCATTATTTGGAATCAGATTATAATGTACTTTTTTCTGGGTAATTTTTCTCATTATTACCTGTGACTCAACACTTCTGCTCCAAACAAACAAAAATAAATAAGCAATTAATCAAAGACAGATTATCGTTAACATAACATGACATCTTGTTTGTGTGAAAAGTTTTATTTTGCAGAAATGAAGAGATTTGTCATTTTCAAATGAAGCACATCATGAAAAAATGTATCTTATGCCATTTGCATCCAGCTTAGCTCTAGACCAGCTACACCACAAAACCTTGTATGATTATATAGCTTGCAGTGTCCAGACCAGCTACACCACAAAACCTTGTATGATTATATAGCTTGCAGTGTCCAGACCAGCTACACCACAAAACCTTGTATGATTATATAGCTTGCAGTGTAGCTCTTGACCAGCCTGTGCATCTTTAATTCTGTTTCTATGAACCCTCTGTAGAATACTTCAATTATTGCAATTATTGCATAAGCCATTAGTAATGCAATTGTACAATAAAGTGTTTTTATTAGACTCACATTAAGTGTGTAGGTGGATTCTCAGTATAATCGAGCTTTGATCAAAAGTAATGCAACTATACTTACAAAGGGTATAAATCCTGGATGTATCAATCACCAAACAATTATACTTGTCATTTACAGCTTGTCCACCATACAATAGCATCTTTTAGTATCAACAGCTTGCGTGGCAAGAGTTCTTATTTTCTCTGCATGTCGACATAATTTATTTCCAGTCCCTTAATTGTACGCTTCCACATAAATATTTATTTTCCAAAAAAATCCTCTTAATCTGGTGTCAGTTCCATTTTTCAAATTTTTGAATCCATTTGTTCTCTCTGTTCCCGCCAACCTGTTCTTCCTAAAATCTGTTGATTATTTTGTGATCTTGAAATATTTGCCGATCACTGATTTGTCACTGCATCTCAGTGGGAGATGAGAGGAGAGCTTGCATGCAACAGTATTGGCAGATATTCAGTGTAGTGTAGCCTGCCTCATGCTGGCTGCTGTTGGACCGACTTACTGTTCTAGACTGTAATAGTACAACCCCTGAAATAATTGGGGAAAAGAAAAATGAGATGGAAAAGAGATGCCAAAGGGATATAAGAGAAGAGTGTTTTCATAGAAAGGATTTAAACAATATTGTTTATTTAAAATTTCTCAGTTGTGCATGTAAAATGTGAGTGAAATAGTCTATTGTAACAAGTCTTTCCAAACCATAAAATTAACAAAACACATTTTAGGTCACTTAAGCATCACTCACTGGTGTTGCGCTTTTGTTTATTGTTTGTCATGCATTGTGTGAGATAAATTCACAAGTATTGTTCCACCAAATGAAATTTGGGCAATTTCAAAACAGTGTCAAGTGGGGTAAAAAATAAGGTAAATATAAATCACAGTAACCCATTTATGCCTAGCGTCTAGAAAAAAGGCCTTGGCAAACAGCGTAGACCCAGATGAGACGCCGCATGATGCGGCGTCTCATCTGGGTCTGCGCTGTTTGCTTAAAAGAATTTCTGTAAGAAATATTCTAAATATATAAATAAATATACTAGACATTAGGGCTGTCACGATACGCCGTGAGCGTACCGCGGTATATCGTGGTACGGCAACACTGTATCGCGGTACGTACCGCGATATTTTACAGAATATGTATCTGTGAAGAAAACAGCAGAATAACAAGTTTTACAAACTTTATTAAACTCAATAATCAGAAAACACTGGTATCATAGTATGACTAGAAACTGTAAAAGAAACTGTAATAAACTTGATAGAAGTAGTCATTGTTATTGTTCGCGTCTTTTTCTAAAATGTCCGCCATGTTGTTAACAATAGCTGTGACTACGATCTGTGTAAATCGAACGCTTCAAGGGCATGTTCAAAATGCGGAGTCAGCGGGCCCAGTATTGAAAATCCGTAGCGTTCTGACTCTTCCTCGACTTATTCAGAATCTTAAGATAACATGATTCGGAAGTGCCATGCTTTGAACGATCGTATACTAAAAAAAGAAAATAAGAAATAGAATAAACATCTTTTTGATAATTATGAACTTATTTGCAAATGAAATCTGTCCCTAATTCCAAAAAAGGTACGGACCCATACATCGCCGTATTTTAAACGTGAAAGTTAAACATCTACAAGTGGAAGCGCTTGCTTGACCTGGATATTAACGGATTATTTATTTAGCCCTTTTGAATCGCTTCTACATTTTTCAAAACGATATCTATATCAAAATAATTATGTAATGTATTCATATCTGTGCTAATATAATAATATTAAAAAAACCGGTGCGGCAACGCCGTACCGCGGTGCGATTTTTTTCACGACATGCACCGCGATATACCGGTATACCGGTGAATCGTGACAGCCCTACTAGACATCCCTTATTTTGGAAATAAATTGATCCAATTTAGAACGATGGGAGATTCCACCAGGCGTATATGGGTTAAAGAATCAGCTTGTCAACAGTCCAGAATTGTCATTTTTGCCCAACCAACATGAAACTTTGCTCTCATTATAATTATTTTGTTTTTAGGATGGCTTTTTAAGTTCAGAACAGGTTTTGGTCTGCCAGTGAGTGGGTCAGTTAACCATTTTTTCTTAAAGTGAATCTTGTAAACACTACCTGGTCAGAACAATTTATTTCTTTGAGGTTTCTGGTCTGAATTATAAATGTCTTGAGCACACACATGGAAACTCACTTTCACACATGATCATTAAATAAAAAGGCATATGGTTGAGAATATGTTTAGCACAAATTATTGAACCTTGCTTTGGGTTACAAAAGAGTGCGTAATAAATGTGCATAAAGTATTGTCCTAGATTAGCCTATACAGTCCCCATTGGCTAATTAGGGACATTAGGCTTTTTGTCTAATCTGGATTGTCACTAAGAAAAGACTTCCTTTAAACGATGAAATGAAAGCGGAAAGTGTAATCCTTAATTGGCCTGTAGCCGTTGTTTTCAGGAAATAACACTCCAATATAATATAGATGACGGGGTCTAAGGTGCAATATCACATTATGCAAGGAGAGATTTATTTTTGTCAACTTTATTGCACATATATTTGCTCTTAGATACATATGATTGCATCACTTGTACAGCAATAAAAGAACAATATAGAATTATAAAATATTATATAAATTATTAAATTATGTAACATGTGGTTGAAAGAGATGCAGTCCCAGGAAATTAATAGTTGTGGTAGTAAAGTTGATGTGACTGAAACATGTGTTTATAGCTCTTATGAGAATGTGTAGCACATTATACATTACAGCACTCATGTTATTAAAAAAACACTTTTTTGTTGTGTTATAATTACAAAAGGTTTCCTAAGAATGCCATCAATACATTTGTTACTTAAAAATGAGCGATGCTCTGCAAAAAATTGGGACTTAATGCATGTGTGTAGAAATGTTTTCCCAGATAAGCTGTGCAAGATAGCACAGGCTAATCAGGGACAACACTGCAAGTTAGCACAGGCTAATCAGGGACAACACTTTCCAAGCTGTGCAAGTTAGCACAGGCTAGTCAGGGACAACACTTTCCAAGCTGTGCAAATTAGCACAGGCTAATCAGGGACAACACTTTCCAAGCTGTGCAAGTTAGCACAGGCTAATCAGGGACAACACTTTCCAAGCTGTGCAAGTTAGCACAGGCTAATCAGGGACCACACTTTCCAAGCTGTGCAAGCTAGCACAGGCTAGTCAGGGACAACACTTTCCAAGCTGTGCAAATTAGCACAGGCTAATCAGGGACAACACTTTCCAAGCTGTGCAAGTTAGCACAGGCTAATCAGGGACAACACTTTCCAAGCTGTGCAAGTTGGCACAGGCTAATCAGGGACAACACTTTCCATCTGGACTGGATTTTTGTTTAAAAGGGAGACTTTCTTTAAACAAAATAATTTAATAAAAGTGGAAAGTGTGTGCCCTGATTAGCCTGTGCACCCTGTAAAGGCTAGTCTGGAATGATGCTTTACCCACATGCATTAACCCTTTGCATGCTGGGAAATTTGTAGTCTGCTAAAACGTTGTCTGCTGTATTTATAAAATTAGCATTTTCTTCGAATTTTTTAGAAGAATACTATCAGAATAGCAAACAGTTTGGATCCTGATGAGACGCCTCATCTGGATCCAAACTGTTTGCAAAGGCCTTTAAAATTCGGTTCCAGCACTGAGAGGGTTAAACCAGGTTTTCTGAGAAGAGGCTCAATTATGGTCAAGAGCAATTATACATCATATTGTTTTAACAAATTAAAAATACCATTCACATACCACTTCAATTTCCAATAAGAGCCATATGTCCAATCGTCCTGTGATCACATCTCTATGGTTACAATGGAGCAGTCCTGTCATGAATGGCCTTTATGTTCACTCATTAATACTTTGTTTACTTCTGATGACAGTCAGGGTGGTTTATGGGAAAGACTGCTGTTATGAGTGTTAATTAATCTTGATTTACCTGTTGCCTATTACATGTGCAGGTGTATTAATTATGACAGACTGCCTTTATTGACATAATCGTGATTGTTCTCTTCCCACACATTGGGAGGCTTATAGCAGTGCAAGGTCATAATTTTGTATGTAAGTCTTTAGGTTATGCTGCATCTGTACATTTATTGATTATAACTGTGTCATTGATCTGGAAATATATTGTGCAAAAATATCACCATTGGGAAATGGCATTGCCCACCTACACCTGTGTCCACCAAAGATGAAGGTCACACTGACAGATAAAAGGTCACATATGGACTGGAAACAGCAGTATTTTTTTATGGCATAGGCTTTGTGGCATCTTTATAAGTTTGTTAGTGGTCTTGACTCCGAAGTTTATTTAAAGAAACTTAATTTTTTTGGTAAAGAAAATATTTGCGTGTAAGCTTACCTTCACCAGAGCCAGATATGCTCATGGTGAGTTATTTTGGTCTGTCAAAATCAGGAACGCAATGCATGTCGTGCCATGGTCATAATTGTATTAAAATATAAATATTTGTTTTAAAAATGTGCTACCCTTCAGACTGCTTCTTGATATGTTCCGTTTATAGGTTTCTCTTCATTATCCATAGGCCACCAATAACATGTAGGTAATTGGCCAATAAAGAAATCTGATTTCGCAAATTGAACTGACTCCCCGGGCCCCCTGACAACATAAGCATTATATGTTGAAGTGTTTTGTCTGGATGCGAGATTTAATTTGTCACATTGATGGTCAGCCGGCAATTTACAAACTTTGTTCATTAGTCCTCCCAGATTTAAGGCCTTTGTGGTAAAAATGTATGCCACTAATGATGCACAAGATAATATGGAGGAAGCACACATATGAACCGTGCTCTGTGAAAAGGGGGTTTAATGCATGTTCGTTAATTGTTGTACCAGATTGCAAACTGCACAGGCTTATCTGGGAGAACAATTTGCTTTTATGATATTTTTTGTTAAAAGAAAATCTCTTCAAAGCAAAAATCATTAGTTTAGGCGGAAAGTGTCGTCCTGATTAGCCTTTGCGTACTGTACACTACGCACATGCATTAAACCCTCTTTTCACAGAGCATGGCCCATATTTAAGGCCTTCCATCCTAAGACGCCAGGGGCATCACAGGCCCTCAGTGAAACTGGGGAAAGCTGTGATAAGCAATGGCAAACACAATTATTTGCTAGGAAAATTTAAGGTATAAAACAATTGGAAGAATTCTTGGGTAAGCCTGTAACTTAGGAGTGATAATGTTTATCTTTAACAAAAACAGTAATGGACTTTAATGTATTTTATGGTCTTATATAGAACTAAAAAATCAAAGGTCCATGCAGTGACTGCTGAAGTTGTCACAAGGAAAAAAACTTAACATTGGGCATCTGAAAAATAATATAATATGTAAAATATGCAGAAGGTGTTGTAGAGTGATGGTTACTGTATTCATTAATATAAAAACATACCTATACACATAGGCGGATCAAAGGGAGGGGGGGGGGGACACAGTGTGCACCCCCCTAAAATCGCCAAAGTAAAGTCAATTCATTTGATGTTTCACAGTTCACTAAATCTAAATCACCTATTTAAGCTCATTTTTCTTCTTTTTCGTACACAACAATTCACACTTATCACAGACAATCGCTAAATTGTTTAACTTTAGACTCTCTGTCGCTGGATTTTTCAAGTCAAACTTTGCGATTCTGATGTATCCCTCTTTTTGCACATTGATTGACTCTTTTTGCTGCATTTTGTGTCAACAAAGAAGGATACGCCTTCAAAATCACTAAAATCCTGGAGCTTCCGGGGGCTTTGTCCCCTGGAACCCCTAGTAGGACTTTGCCCTGCACCAAATAGGGGCCGCCTGGACCCCCGAGCAAATCTTTCAATATCCCATCCCCCCTAACCAGAAATCCTGGAACCGCCCCTGCTATACATTTCCTGAACCTAAGCATGCAAATTGACTAACATTGTCAAATTTGCTGAATTGATAATGTACTTCACAAATTACACAATGTTATCTGCTTTAAAAGGAAGCATTTTAGGCTTAGGAAATTTACATTTTCCGACCGATCAACTGTTATGAAAATGTTTTTATGGGAGGGAGATGATGCCTTAAGAATGTTGCTGATGTATTTCCATTAGCCCACTGATGGCTCTGGACACAAATGAATCTCATTATTGGTACATGACCATCTCTGGGAGACTGCAGACACGTTCTAGAGCCTGGGAAAACTGACCTACCATAATCGCATTATGGATGTTCAAATCAGGATAAAAACACACTGATAAGAATGGCCACGGAGGAAATGTGGTTTGCACACTTTGTTACAAAGGGTTTTTCTTCAGTTTTGCTGGTCTTTTATTCCATAACATTGAGTGCCAAATGAAATGGACAGGCGGGAAATTCAGTAATACCCTACCATCATGGTCGATTAAATAGAGAATACTAGGTCGGTGCCGAATAAAGCAAAGTTTATTTTGCGAGGCTTAGAAAATCTGAACCACGAGCCTTGGCGAGTGGTTCAGATTTTCGTGCCGAGCAAGATAAACTTTGCTTTATTCGGCACCGACCTAGTATTCAATTTATCCCATCAATTTTTTAAGTCGTAAATTATTTCTTTAAAAATACAAATTACAATAGGAAAATCGAACTAGACGGAAAATCCCAAAGATATTTTAAGCAAACATTGTTTCATTATTTTAATCGTGTCGAGCCTAAAACATTACAAAAAGATCAGTAACTAACCTGTTTTTCTGTTTATCATACCTCTACGTCCCCGATTTTTAAGAAATTATGAAAAAAAAGACACTGAACAACTGCATCTTTAGCGTGAAACAACATGCATTGTGTCGTATGACGTGTTAATAATGACGTCACGAGTACGCGCACTTAATATTTGTAAATAATGTTTATTGGCTTTTTGAGTTGCATTATGTGTTAAAAATATATTACATCTTGGTATCAAATTGTTTGTTTTGTTGAATCTGATTCGATTTTTCTAAAATGATTATTTTATAGTTGATTCAGAGTAATATGAACATTCTTCGCCGCGCGTGACAGCTATATTTCAGCACTGCTGAAATAGAGGAAAATTTATTTCACAGTGGTTTATTTCGACAATGCACATCTGATGATGGGATAAATTACTTAAGCCACCACAATGCTATTAAGAACATTGAGGATCACGTGTGGTTGTCACTATACATGCATGAGTTAGTAGCCATTAAAATACCATGTAAAGCCTTTAATATTGCCATATAAAGAGTAGAATCTACTCATAAGAACTTTACCAACATGCAATGAAGTCATTACCAGTACTTATTTTCATTAATACAAAAGTCAGGAATGCTTATTGTCATGAATAATAGAGTCATGAACTTAACACAAATTCATAGAATTAATTTCACTGAAAATGAACAGTTTCCTTTGGTCGGATGATTAACCGGTACTTATTTTCATGAATTTTCAGGAAGACTTATTGTCAGTAATAATAGAGCCATGAACTTGACAGTAAATTTACTTTATTTAACTAAAAATGCGCAGTTTCTATAGGTTGGATGATTCAAAGTATTTTTTAAGGTTTGACATAGAACATTTGTTTCTGATATGAGCAACTTAGGCTTTGGGAAAACTAGGTTGGATGTAGGTGAGTTAGGTGTCGTACGTGATGGAATTGCGCACTCAGCGCTAATCAGGAAGGACACTTTCCAATTTAACAAGATTTTTGCTGAGGAAAGACTTCTTTCAAAAAATACATACCGTAAAACGCCGTGTATAACGCGCACTTTTTTTACCCCAAAATGTAATTTTAAAAACTTGATGCGCATTATACACCACAACAGCCATGTCAAGAGATTTTTTCCTACGATACAGAATTTTTTTCCCGATTTTTTGCTCCAAAAATTTTTCTTCCCGATTTTTTTGCTTCAAAAAGTAGATGCGCGTTATACACAGCGTTTTACGGTAAGCGGAAAGTGTGGTCCTTGATAAGCCTATGTGAACCTTACAGGCCAATCAAGGATGATACTTTAGGCTAGTGTTCCATCTATCCGCATCCGTATCCGCAAAATCATAATACGTCAGACGCTATATTCCATTGATCCGCATACGTCGAACATATCTTTGTTTATTATATATGTAACTATAATTTTTTAAATAATTAAATTTATAATTGAGATAATTATTATGTTTTCAAGGACAAGTGTGAATTTAAGTAGATATAAGGTACAAATCATCATTCTGTCTGTAAAATAATACAAATGGTAAATACCTGAAACATCTTCTTCTAGTTCCTTGGCTATGCTTTTCCAAACATTTGTAGTGAAATCAGAGTCCTGGTATGCAGAACTGCATTGGTTGTATAATTCCGGGTAATTTTTCACGAATTTGATTAGTTTTTCAGTTGATTTTTGAGATGACAGCTCACCTCATCCTGCTAAATGCCGCCCGTATCTTGTCCGCATCAGCATTAGAATGCTCACTTAAGAGTTCTTTTGTGGACGCCTATTGCCGGTGCGAATATGTGGATGAATGGAATAAGCGCTGTGCATTTCAACTTGTTCTATTTTTTTATGGATGCGGATATGCGGATGCGGATACGGACAGATGGAATACCAGCCTTATGCTCATGAATTTAACCCTGTTTCAGCTGAGTGCGACTCATTTAATAAGAACAAGTATTGTATTTCTTGCTGTAATGTGTTTTGTGTCACATATTGGCATGTGGGGAGTATATTTATCATGAATTTTAGTCTCTGAATATCACATAACAGTAGACAATTACTAACTAGAGGCTATTATATATTATCTGATACAGTAGAAGACACTTTTGCTTTTACTGTGAATATCAGATGAAATGGTTCTATTATCAACAACATTAATGCCTTACTGTATGAAATTAAATATGTATCTATTAGGGATGTTACACATAATTTCATGATGAAAAAAGCTAACTAAGCATTTATATTAATGGACAATTGGTCCTTAGCTACATGCTCCTTGCCAGTGATTGATAGAATGCAATGTGTGAGAATACACTTTACACAATATACGACACTTTCCGTTTAAACTTGATTTTTGGTAAGAAGGGACTTCCTTCAAACTAAAAAAAACATAAAAGCGAAAAGTGTCGTCCCTGATTAGCCTGTGTGGACTGCACAGGCTTATCTGGGATGGCACTTTACGCACAAGCATTAAGCCCAGTTTTCTCAGAACAAGACACAAATGCATTAAACCCCATTTTTGCAGAATAAGACTCAGATATTAAAATAGGTCAAATTATGATCAGTCAAACTTGTATTAAAAAGTGGTCAGGTCCAGGTTACTGTCACACTGGGAAATGGTTTCTGATCAATAGCTCATCAACTGATTGGCTTGATACATACCATGTGCATTGTTTTTTGACAGTTGATGACACTTATTGAAATTTGGGTCATTAGGTCAAAGGTGGAGGTCACTGTCACAATAAGTGAACACATCATTTTGGATCAATAATTTGTCAATGATTTGACCAATTGGCTTGATACTTTATGTGTGAATTGGCTTTGTACAGTAGATGACCCATATTGATATTGGGGTCACTAGTTCAAAGGTCAAGGTCACAGTGTCAAGGCCTTGTTTGGTGGGGCATCTGTCTCTGACCAGGGTGCTCTTGTTAATATTGGCAATGCAGCTCAAGTTACATTTTTACCATTTCAAGCACAATGTTATTGTGATCAACAGGTTCTTGCTTTCATCTCAATAGCTGGAAAAAAAGCTGCTGAAAAACAACAAAGCCTGGATTACTTTCCAAATATTGAAGTTAGTTAATGTTTGTTTCTTCCAAGTTGCCTGTTGTTGTTTACCATGTATTTCGGTCTCCATCAATCCTGACAGACTTTATTTGTTGCTATATCTACCTAATTGACCCCAGCTAATATCCATAGTGACACATTTGACAGAACTGTAACTGTTTGTTTGAAATGGTTTAAGACTACTGCCAATTGAGAAAGCCAAGTCTGTGAGGCACTTGTTGTAAGTTAAATATTGATTGGTCCTAGCAAATTGGATTAATTTTGAAATATTTCAACTTGGATATTTGCATTACAATTGCATTGGTGTGTTTTTTTATTTAGGAAAAGATATTTCTTTCGCAATTTCCAACTAGGTCAAAGAAAATATTGTAAATTATTTAAGTAGATCTTTAAATATAAGAACATTAGCTGAATGTATAGACATACTTTACTTTAAGAGACAGAATAATATAATTATTTCCTTTGTTGAAATATATTTTTCTTTTGTTGATAATTGCCACAAAAAAGAGAATCTGATAAGCCTGTGAGTATAGCACATGCTTACCTGGAATAACACCTTTCACACATGCATTAAGCCCTGTGGGTTTTCAAAGGGTGAGGCTAGAACTAGTACTTGGTGTCTCTGTGGGAGATCTAAAGAATGCTCCTGCAATGGGAGCACATGCATTAAGCCCTGTGGGTTTTCAAAGGGTGAGGCTAGAACCAGTACTTGGTGTCTATGTGGGAGATCTAAAGAACACCCCTGCAGTGGGAGACCATGCATTAAGCCCTGTGGGTTTTCAAAGGGTGAGGCTAGAACCAGTACTTGGTGTCTATGTGGGAGATCTAAAGAATGCTCCTGCAGTGGGAGACCATGCATTAAGCCCTGTGGGTTTTCAAAGGGTGAGGCTAGAACCAGTACTTGGTGTCTATGTGGGAGATCTAAAGAACACCTCTGAAGTGGGAGCACATGCATTAAGGCATGTTTTCAAAGGGTGAGGCTAGAACCAGTACTTGGTGTCTATGTGGGAGATCTAAAGAATGCTCCTGCAGTGGGAGACCATGCATTAAGCCCTGTGGGTTTTCAAAGGGTGAGGCTAGAACCAGTACTTGGTGTCTATGTGGGAGATCTAAAGAACACCCCTGCAGTGGGAGACCATGCATTAAGCCCTGTGGGTTTTCAAAGGGTGAGGCTAGAACCAGAACTTGGTGTCTATGTGGGAGATCTAAAGAACACCTCTGCAGTGGGAGCACATGCATTAAGGCATGTTTTCAAAGGGTGAGGCTAGAACCAGTACTTGGTGTCTATGGGGGAGATCTAAAGAACGCCCCTGCAGTGGGAGCACATGCATTAAGCCCAATTTCAGTTATTATTGTGTTGTGATTAAGAGTTTATATACAGGACGTCCCTGCGTCTTCACTACATCATTCAGTATCGACCTGTTTTCAAAGAGTGCAGCTCATATTAACCCTTTGCATGCTGGGAAATTTGTCGTCTGCTAAAATGTCCTCTGCTGAATTTCTAAAATTAGCATTTTCTTCAATTTTTTTCAAAGAATACTATCAGAATAGCAAACAGTTTGGATCCTGATAAGACGCCGCGTTCTGTGGCGTCTCATCTGGATCCAAACTGTTTGCAAAGGCCTTCAAAATTCGGTTCCAGCACTGGAAGATTTAACACCCACCCTTGTTTCTTGAATGTTCATTGCCTCTCACATTGTAGATGCCTCTTCCAACAATGTCATAGGACAGTTCTTTCTTTGAGGCATCATCAGAATAGCATTTAATCTTAGATAAACCTTCTTTGAATTGTTGGCATAGTTTGCTCACAAATATTAATGATAAATAGACTGAATCTGTGTCATGGACTCCTAGGACATTGACATAGAGACAGTTTCTTTTAAAATGTTGTAATGGAACTGTCAAAAGTGTATTCATAGAGTTTATATTGGTGTTTCTTGGAAATGATCCTTATTTTTTTAATGTGGTAGCAGGTGTGTACTTACTGTTTAAAACTTGTTTTATTAATCCAACTGTTCTAGCTTATAGAATGGTCTTTGTGACAGCACCTGATATGTGATTAATGTCCTTGAAAACAAAGAGGATACACAGGGTTCTTGTCACTGATGGAAGCCAATATAAGAACAGGCAGGATCCATTACACCACAACAGTTGATGTAGGATGCCATCAGGTTTTTGCTGGGCTTATATAATCTTAACATGTCTGCCACTATATAATCTTAACATGTCTGCCAGAATTTTAGATGATATTTATTGTCCACAATTTATTTACAATATATTTCTTCTTCAATGTTATGTGCTGTCATTAAGCAGATTAGTCATGTATTCTAGGTGCATACAGCAGATTAGTCATGTATTCTAGGTGCATACAGCAGATTAGTCATGTATTCTAGGTGCATACAGATATGGTTTGTATTCTTCATAATATAACATAATTTAGTTAAGTGTAAAAATATTGTAACTGTAATATCTGGTGATTCGATCTTAAAGCATACACAAAAGTTTCATATGTTACCCTACACACTACTAATACTGAATTGCAGATGAAAATAAATCAAAGCGCTGAAGGCACTTGTTTGCTATTGCCTAATCTTAGACACAACTCATTTTACAAAATTAGGTTATAGCTTTTTAAATCACAACCTTGAAAAACACATCCATTCAAATTTATAAAGAGTGTGTCTTAACGCACAGGTTGAGATGTGTGTGCATTTTTTATCATCCTCTTTATGTAATACAGATTACTTAGACAAAATAATAACATGTCCCTTTTTAGACGTTCTGAGAGCATACAAAGTAGGATGACAATGGTATAATGAGAACAGTTAATATAAAATCAAATGTCAATCACCGTCACAGTAAATGAACATGTTGGAATATCAAGTACCTATCACACTAAGAATATAATTTCATAATGGATATTCCCTTTACAAAACTTTGTAGTTTGGACACAATCTACAAATTCAAAATATTCAATAAGATAATTTATTTAAATGAATAAAAAGGAAATATGCTAGCAATACGTTAGACTCACATAGTAGGTAGTCATTAAGACAGCTATGTTGACATGTACTTTGTTGTTGATGCATTACTTGTTACCCTAGCCATTCATACCATGTCAACCAATCTAGCTCTGACCTTACCATCAGTATAAAACACTACATGTATTGCACTTTATTGCTCATAGCTGTTTTACCAAGCTTTTCACCTTAATGACATTTAATGGGCTGATTCAAGATGAATCCTTTGAACTATGTCCACATCAGTGCGTCTGTGCACAGCCTTAAGTATGTAATACTGTTCAGTGTAAGGAATATCAGACTATTCTATGCATGTTCAAATGACACATAGACACAAACAGTGGCCCTGTCACATTTATGCGTTAAAATCCATCTTGCAGAATTTCAGGCTCTGTGCTCTGTCAATAAATCGCCAGGGGAAGACATAATTGACTATCAATAAACACAATTTTGCTTTCAAAATGAGAAATTAAACAATACCAAAATAGTATAGTGTCACGATTGGGACATCTTTTATGTAACCACAAATGTTTGCCGTACTCTGTCAGCATGTCTGGAAATCGTTCCTTAATGCTTGAATAGGCTACCCTAATTTAATTGCTAGTTTGGTGTATTTGCTATTTTTATATCAATTTTAGATCGAAAAGTATTTTGACTAAATGGTCCATTTACAAATCACAATGAGATTTTTAAAGACCCTCATCATGCGAAAATGGGCCTTATGCCATATGTGCTCAGCATAGCTATAGCCCACCCAGCTTTGCATCTTGCAGTCTGGTCAGGAGATACATAATGAGACCATAAAACTTTTGAGTGATTTTATAGCGGACAGCCTTGCCTCTGATCAGACTTGACAAATGCTTAGACAGGCTTGAGCTGCGCTGGCCGAAATGCCATACGACCAATGTCTGCATGACACAGCTATGAAAGTGTGATTTGATTGAGTCGAAAGAAAACTAGGTGCTTATCAAGTATTAACATACGGGATGTTTCGATGATGAAGAAATCAACTCATAAGTCACGTAAACCACATGTGATGTGAACTCTCGTGGTATAATTTTTATCTACTAATACAAATGCGTTGTTTGACTATACTAACACACTTTTCATTCGGTGAATGCAGTGACTAACAAATGAAAAAAAAGTTAAACTTCTGTTTTCAATTTAATTATTTAGAAATATAAATTTTCAAAAAATTTATTTTGGGGGGAGCATATAAACGCCGCTTCGTCTGTCCGTGTGTGCTTCTGTCTGTCTGTCCGTCCGTGCACAATTTTTGTCCGGGCTATTTTTCATCAACAAATGACCGGAATTCAATGCAACTTTATGGGAAGCTTCACTACTAAGAGGAGATGTGCATATTATCAGCGAGTTCTGGTCGGATGATTTTCACTGAGTTATGGACCTTTGAAATTTTTTTAATTTTCCATTAACTGTACATATAGTGCAATTCTTGCAGGGGTTTTTCAGCACTGTCTGCGCCTCCGGACAACGGAGGCACTCCCAAAGCAAACGGACCTGATCCCAAACCGAAATTATAAAAAAAAATCCCAATTTCCCAAAAAAAAAAAAAAAAAAAAAAAAAATTTTTTTTTTTTTTTTTTTTTTTTTTAAGAATGAAGTGTCTTATAACTTGTGTGACTAACCAGTGTTTGTTTTGGTCAAAAATATTTGCTATAAGGTTTTGACTGTTCAATTCTTATCACAGAGTGTAACTGTAACTGAAAAACAAAACTGCAGTAATTGAATTAGCGTTGAACATGCCCAATATTGCATCTGTTTACATGAAGAAGACAAAATAACCAAATAAAAACAAATTTATTTGTTAAACCACTGAATTATTTAAGCATGATTAATTCACAATTTTTTCCCAAATGAGCCGTTTCATCGAAGCAAACATTCCCAAAATGACCAATTTTGTCGATAAAAAATTCCCAATTTGGTCAGACTCCTTTTCCCAAAATAGGCAGAAAAACCCCTGTCTTGTCCGGGCTAATTTTCTCAGTAACTAATTACCGGAATTCAATGAAACTTTATGGGAAGCTTCACTACCAAGAGGAGATGTGCATATTGTCAGTGGGTTTTGGTCGGATGATTTTTTTAGCTCATCTATTTTTTGAAAAAAAATTATGAGCTATTGTCATCACCTTGGCGTCGGCGTCTGCGTCGGCGTCGGCGTTGGCGTCCGGTTAAGTTTTGCGTTTAGGTCCACTTTTCTCTGAAAGTATCAATGCTATTGCATTCAAACTTGGTACACTTACTAACTATCATGAGGGGACTGGGCAGACAAAGTTAGATAACTCTGGCGTGCATTTTGACAGAATTATGTGCCCTTTTTATACTTAGAAAATTGAAAATTTTGGTTAAGTTTTGCATTAAGGTCCACTTTTCTCAGAAAGTATCAATGCTATGGCATTCAAACTTGGTACACTTACTAAATATCATGAGGGGACTGGGCAGGCAAAGTAAGATAACTCTGGCGTGCAATTTGACAGAATTATGTGCCCTTTTTATACTTAGAAAATTGAAAATTTGTTAAGTTTTGTGTTTAGGTCCACTTTATTCCTACAGTATCAAAGCTATTGCTTTCATACTTGCAACACTTATTAACTATCATAAGGGGACTGTGCAGGCAAAGTAATGTAACTCTGACTGGCATTTTGACAGAATTATGTGCCCTTTTTATACTTAGACAATTGAAAATTTGGTTAAGTTTTGTGTTTTGGTCTACTTTACGCCTAATGTATCATAGATATTGCTTTCATACTTGGAACACTCGCATACTATCATAAGGGTACAGTAAAAGGACAAGTTGCATAACTCTGGTTGTCATTTTTATGGGATTATGGCCCTTTTTTGACTTAGTAACTTTGAATATATGGTTAAATTTTGTGTTTCGATCCACTTTACTTTTTAAGTATCAAGGCTATTGCTTTCAAACTTCAAATACTTTCATAAGATCATCTCACAAATGACCACCACACCCTCACATTATACCCCCCACCCCACCCCAACCCCCCCAAATTTTTTTTTGAAACGGTTAAAAAACACAAATATTTATTTTATTATTTTATGTTTGAAATACCGTCCAACCATCGCACCCAAGAATCCCCCCCCCCTCCCCGCACCCGAATCCTCCCCCCTTTTTTTAATTTTTTTATTATTAAGATCATCTCACAAATTACCACCACACCCTCACACTTTACCCCCCCCCCCCCCCCCCCTACCCCCAATTTATTTTTTTTTTAAACGGTTAAAAAACACAAATTTTTATTTTTATTATTTTATGTTTGAAATACCGTCCAACCATTGCACCCAAAAATCCCCCCCCCCCATACTACTCCCCATCCCATCCCTCCCCCCCCCCCCCCCCCCCCCCCGAATTTTTTATTTATTTTTTCGTTTTTTTTCGCATTTTTTGGAAGATAATGGTATAAAATTCCACACCCCACACTATACACCCCTCTTCACTCCGCCCCTCCCGCCTTTGTGATTGAAAATGAGAGTCCCTTCACCTTTAAAAAAGAAATAGATGAGCGATCTGCACCCGCAAGGCGGTGCTCTTGTTAACAGAGTAATGGCCCTTTGAAATTTTCTATAAAAAAATTCAATCCTTTTATCTGAATATATAGTGCAATATTGTGACAAAAAAAAACTTTGGGAGCATCACCCGTCTCCGACGGTTTCTTGTTGTATATAGTTAACTAGCATGTTTGTTGTAAAGAATATTTTTATGCTCCCCCAAAATTTTTGGGGGGAGCATATAGTCGCCGCTTTGTCTGTCTGTGCGTGTGTCCGTCCGTGCACAATTATCGTTCGGGCTATGTCTCAGCAATTTATGACCGGAATTCAATTAAATTTATGGGAAGCTTCACTACCAAGAGGAGATGTGCATATTATCAGCCGGTTCTGGTCGGATGATTTTTCACAGAGTTATGGCCCTTTGAAATTTTCTATAAACTGTACATATAGTGCAATTCTTGTTCCCCCAACTACTGACTGGAATTCAATGAAGCTTTATGGGAAGCTTAACTACCTTGAGGAGATGAGCATGTTATTTGTGGGTTCTGGTTAGATGATTTATTTAGAGAGTTATGGCCCTTTGAAATTTTTAAGTTGCTAAACAACCATCGTATTATTTTGTCCAAAGTTATGCCCCTCTAGATGTTTTCTTTATCTGAATATAAAGTGCAATATTGTGACAAAAACAATCTTTGGGGAGCATCACCCGTCTCCGACGGTTTCTTGTGTATTCTGTTATTGACTGTTATCAGTCAACAAACGTTCATTTTGAGATCTGATTTTTATAAAACCAAGAGTATTTTAGCATGGGATCTGATAAATTTCTAAAAATCTGTGCCATGAATAGTTGTAAATAATGAACAATCTTAAGATTTAATTATAATAACCAATAAAGACAGATAATGTGATTTTTAGCTCGGCTGTTTTCCGGCGTCGTGCTAAAACCTTTACATTTTGTTAACCTTTTGAACATTGGCTCTAAAATCAAAGTGCTTCCACCTACAACTTTAAAACTTCTTATATACATGCACCTTGATGAGTTCTACATGCCACACCCATTTTGGGGTCACTAGGTCAAAGGTCAAGGGCACTGTGACCTCTAATAAAAATATAAAAAAAATCTGACAAGCTTTTATTTATTCAAAACTGCACCCGCAGCCGAGCGTTGGCACCTGTTTTGCGGTGCTCTTGTTTTTCAACCGTTATCTGATAAATATGTAAACCTGAATTGAGAACTATATTTTTGTCGAGCTCGCTTGCAGAGAGCCTGATATGGTAGTCCAATAATCGAGTAATTATGCAAGCCTGAGTCTGAGCTACCTATCTTTCTCAAAGTTCAAGGAAGGTCAATTGTTAAATTTTGCCATAAAACAGCTTCTCCGGAATTATATTAGTTCATAATAAATTATGCAGTTTAAAGTCATTCACTACAAATGTAAACCATGTGGGTAAGGTGTATCACTCTTTAGGCAGAGGTCAAAGTCACTTAAAAAGCATAGGTGAAACATGTGCTTTGCGCAGCTTTTAAAAAAATATGAAGCCCAACTTTTGGATGAGATCAATATCACTTTTAAAGCCATATTTGAAGACTATGCATTGTGCAGCAGGTTAAATACTAAAAGTCATAAAATTCTCATTTGGAAAACGGTGATACTATGATAACACTCCAGCAGACAGGCAGGCAGTGGGTAATATTTGTACAGAGCATTACTTTGTCGAGCATTGATTTGTTTTCAAATATTACTTACACTAAGTGAAGATTGAGTGTGGTGCGTAAGAATCAGGTCTAAGGTGAAGGTCAACATTCAAGGCCTTAGGTAAATTTAAGGATATTATTATTTGACACTAAATCCTGAGCATAACTTGGTCCAGCATGGGTTATTTATCAGGATTCAAACTGTTTGCTATTGTGATAGTATTCTTTGAACAAAATGAAGAAAATGCTAATTTTAGAAATTCAGCAGACCATATTTTAGCAGACCACAAATTTCCCAGCATGCAAAGGGTTAAGTGATAAGCATGATGAGACATGGCGCCATTTGCAAGTAACCTGTACATAGGTCCAAGGTCAAGGTCATAATTTGAATTCTCTAATCAAGGTATTTTCCAATAACTGACCAATGTGCTTGGGAACAACAAGCAGGTCGAAAGTTCAATGTCACAATCCAATGTATAGCTAGGAAATTAGTACTTTACACTTTGTCTGGTGCATAACTTTCTCCAGCATGGATGGATTTTCAAATAACTTGTCAAAGGAGATAAGATTGATGAGACAAAGTGATCTGTACTAGAACCAGGTCACTACCGTAGGTCCAAGGTCTAGTCACAATTCCATGTCAAATGTCATAAAAATGTGATGATAAAGTCAATAGTTTTGAAGTACTGGTTAAGCAGTAAGAAGATTACTTAATGGCACACACTTATACCCAGTCTCCAAGTTGATGGTCAATGTTTTAATTCAAGGTCAAAGATAAAATAAGTTCAATCAATGGAGACATTGTCTAAATTACCTGAAAGAACATATTGACGGCACATCTTATTGTTAATTGCTATGTAGTTGCCAATTGGCTGCACATGTTACATCCATTACTATTCTGCTCCAACATGAGATCTATTTGTGGCCATTTTAATCTGTAGTTAAAAGCAATACTTATGTGTTTGTCTTAATGTCTTTAGGACAAATCAATGCCTGTTACGTCAGAACTATCTGTTGACTGTAACAGTAAAATTGACTGAACCCTTTACCACTTAGATACGTACTTTCACGCATTTCTAGTCCCTTAGATAGTAATATTAAATTTAAGACCTTTTTTACTAGATTCAAGTTTTCTTTTTAACGCTTTTTCTCCAAACCTTAGATACTGATGAGCAGCATCATTATACCTGAACAGATTACGAGTTACTCCCAGGCTGTTCTGGCTTTATGCTTTTTGCACATAGCCATTTTCACTTTGCTTTTAAGTGGGAAAGAGCTAAGAATATTTGATATAGACCAGAATACAACTTCTATTCTTCAATATAATTGCCACCTTGCTATAGAACTTTTCTAGCATAATGGAATCAGTCTAGTTTCCATCAGAGGGTGTGAATATGCAACAGAAATGTCCTAAATATAATAACAAGGTTGTGATATTATACAGAGTGTCTGTTGCTAAGGAACAAGAAGGCAGCATTCTGAGATACACAGGTTTTTATGCTCCCCCAAAATTTATTTTGGGGGGAGCATATAGTGGCCGCTTCATCTGTCCGTCCGTGTGTCCGTGTGTCTGTCCGTGCACAATTTTTGTCCGGGATATTTCTCAGCAACTAATGACCAGAATTCAATGAAACTTTATGGGAAGCTTCCAGTGTTTTTTTTATGGCAATTTCAGGGCCGATATTTGGCCCCATTCCCCTCAAAAAAGAGTTTATATTTTTCCCCCATTATCTCAAATTTATTTCATAAACAACTAACAAAGTATATAACTATAATTTATATTATTTTTAATTATTATAAAGAGTTGTATTAAATAGTTTTCCCCAAATCGGTGGACTTTTCACATTTAATTGCATTTTTTCTCCCAAAAAGGCCAAGAAAAGGCCTGATGTATCTATATTGTGTCAATATTTGTTGATAAAATCATTCCATTTTGGTCCATTTTATTGAAAAAAAATGCTCAAATTTGCCATTTTATCGATTTAAAAGATCCCAATTAGACTCAAAATGGCTAAGAAAACTGAGACTGTGCATGAAGGATGAACTGTCTGAAACTAATGTTGAAAATATTATTGATATATATATTTTAATTTTAAGAAAAGGACAAAGACATTCAGCTGTGAATATTATATTCATACAAACATGTGTATTAATATAATAAATATCATAACATATAAACAAGTGAATTTTAGTTTTCCCTTTTTCCTAAAAACGATGTATTTTTTCCCCCTTTGGACGGGCCCCGCCACCATTCCCCTACACGTGAAAAAAAACACTGGCCTCACTACCAAGAGGAGATGTGCATATTATCAGTGGGTTTTGGTCGGATGATTTTTCACAGAGTAATGGCCCTTTGAAATTTTCCATTAACTGTACATATAGTGCAATTCTTGTCTGTGCTATTTCTCAGCAACTAATGACCGGAATTCAATGAAACTTTATGGGAAGTTTCACTACCAAGAGATGTGCATATTATCAGCGGGTTCTGGTCAGATGATTTTTCACAGAGTTATGGCCCTTTGAAATTTTCCATTAACTGTACATAATGTGCAATTTTGTCAGGTCTATTTCTCAGCAACTTATGACCGTAATTCAATGAAACTTTATGGGAAGCTTCACTACCAAGAGGAGATGTGCATATTATCAGCGGGTTTTGGTCGGATGATTCTTCACAGAGTTATGGACCTTTGAAATTTTTGAAATTTTCCATTAACTGTACATATAGTGCAATTCTTGTCCAGGCTATTTCTCAGCAACTTATTACCGGAATTCAATGAAAATTTATGGGAAGCTTCACTACCAAGAGGAGATGTGCATATTATCAGCGGGTTCTGGTTGGATTATTTTTCACAGAGTAATGGCCCTTTGAAATTTTCTATAAAAAAGTACTTGTCCCCCCAACTACTGTGCCCTCAAGACGTTTCCTTTTATCTGAATATATAGTGCAATATTTTGACAAAAAAAACCTTTGGGGAGCATCACCCGTCTCCAACGGTTTCTTGTTGTAATGATACAATTATTGTATTAAATGCAATATTAAAGAATACACTTCAACACCGTTTTCCGAACACGGATTATTCAAAGTCACCGTTATTTCGTAGTTTTTTCGGGTCCCGATTTTGGTTCTTCTTTGTTTAATGTAAATTTCGTTGTTAATCCGAACTTCAGTAAACCAAAGAAATCATTAATTTGAAGTGAATCTGTCGGTCCCCAACACTATCATTCGCACCTAATTATCAATGTTTAATCCGAAGTCAAAACTGCAAATCACTGAGTGCAATTTCACACCTTTATCATCTGCGCGTGGCCCGTCAAAAGCCGATAATTACGCTTTGTCGTCTGCGCGTAGCGCATTAATTTTATATTGTCGTCAAAAGCCAATTTGAACATGAACATGATATCCAATCAACATGTGACCAAATGCATCACCAACGTAAGGCAGTTCTGCGAGCAAAACATGGGTTGTAAGTGAGTTTTTAAATGCCCTTGACAAATTGGAGAAATATATTACACACGGTCCAGTTGTAGTGATGCTTACGCCCGTGGTCAAAGAGACTTGCGTCTTATTTTTAAAAAAAGTTCATTATTTTTCCGAAAATGTATTCATCTCTATTTACATGTACAACAATTTGTGCTATTGGTTATTATTTTATATGTCTGATAATTTGTGCTTTTCGTTATATTTATATTGTTCTGATAATTGTGTTATTCGTTATATTTTATATGGTCTGATCATTTGTGCTATCCATAATATTGTAAATGGTCTGTAATTAGAGAAAAATAAAAGAAGAACAAGAACCGTTTTATTAGCTCATCTATTTTTTGAAAAAATTATGAGCTATTGTCATCACCTTGGCGTCTGCGTTGGCGTCCGGTTAAGTTTTGCGTTTAGGTCCACTTTTCTCAAAAAGTATCAATGCTATTGCATTCAAACTTGGTACACTTACTTACTATCATGAGGGGACTGGGCAGGCAAAGTAGATAACTCTGGCGTACATTTTGACAGAATTATGTGCCCTTTTTATACTTCTAAAATTGAAAATTTTGGTTAAGTTTTGTGTTTAGGTCTATTTTATTCCTTAAGTATCAAAGCTATTGCTTTCATACTTGCAACACTTCCTAACTATCATAAGGGGAACTGTGCAGGCAAAGTAATGTAACTCTGACTGGCATTTTGACAGAATTATGTGCCCTTTTATTCTTAGAAAATTGAAAATTTGGTTAAGTTTTGTGTTAGGTCCACTTTATTTCTACAGTATCAAAGCTATTGCTTTCATAATTGCAACACTTATTAATTATATAAGGGGACTGTGCAGGCAAAGTTATGTAACTCTGACTGGTATTGGACGGAATTATGCCCTTTATACTTAGAAAATTGAAAATTTTGTGTTTTGGTCCACTTTATTCCTACAGTATCAAAGCTATGCTTTCATACTTGCAACACTTATTAATTATCATAAGGGACTGTGCAGGCAAAGTTATGTAACTCTGACTGGCATTTGGACGGAATTATGGGCCCTTTATACTTAGAAAATTGAAAAATTTTGTTTAGTTTTGTGTATTGGTCCACTTTACCCCTAAACTATCATAGATATTGCTCTATACTTGGAACACTCGCAAACTATCATAAGGGTACAGTAAAAGGACAAGTTGCATAACTCTGGTTGTCATTTTACGGAATTATGGCCCTTTTTGACTTAGTAACTTTGAATATATGGTTAAATTTTGTGTTTCGATCCACTTACTTCTAAAGTATCAAGGCTATTGCTTTCAAACTTCAAATACTTTCATGCTATCATGAGGTTACTGTACCTGGCAAGTTGAATTTTACCTTGACCTTTTGAATGACCTTGACTCTCGAGGTCAAATTATTAAATTATGCTAAAAATGCCATAACTTCTTTATTTATGATTAGATTTTGATTGAAACTTTGACAAACTAATCTTACCTGACATACCACAATAGACTTCACCCACACCATCCCCCGTGCCCTTCCCCCCTCCCCCCTCCCCCCGAATCAACCCCCCCCCCACATAATTTTATTATTTTTTTAAGATCATCTCACCAAATGACCACCACACCCTCACACTATACTATCCCACCCACCCCCCAAATTGGTTTTTTTTGAAACGGTTTAATAACACAAATATTTATTTTTATTATTTTATGTTTGAAATACTGTCCAACCATCGCACCCAGAATCCCCTCCCCCCCCCCCAAAAAAAAAAATATTTTTTTTTTGCATTTTTTTTTCCGCATTTTGGAGATAATGTAATAAATGTCCACGCCCCCCACACTATACACCCTCTTCACTCCACCCCTCCCTCCTTTGTGATGAAATTGAGAGTCCCTTCACCTTTAAAAAGAAAATAGATGAGCGGTCTGCACCCGCAAGGCGGTGCTCTTGTTCCTCCATTTTTATGCTCCCCATATGTATATATGGGGAGCATATACTTGCCAGTTTGAGGTTACTTCCGTCCTACCAATCTCTTTCATATTTGGCATGTAGGTACCTTGCATGGACCTCTACCTTTTGATGGGGTTTGAGATCACTGGGTCAAGGTCAAGTCACCAAGGCTATTAATAGAATTTCTGTCACGCTTTTGTTACAGTTTCTCATAGGGCCATCAATACTTTTACCAATCTCTTTCATATTTGGCATGTACGTACCTTGCATGGACCTCTACCTTTTGATAAGGTTGAGGTCACTGGGTTTAAGGTAAGGTCACCGAGGCTAATAGTAGATTATTTTCCGTCACGCTTTTGTTACAGTTTCTCATCGGGCCTTCCAATACTTTACCGATCTCTTACATATTTGCCATTGTAGGTACCTTGCATGGACTTCAGCTTTTGATGAGGTTTGAGGTCACTGGGGTCAAGGTCACAAAGCTAATAATAGATTTTCTCAAGGTCATTCTTTTTTCCACACAATTAAACCATATATCGACAAAGCATCATTGGGGAGCATCCATCAGTTTTACTGATATCCTTGTATTACAAGTGGAAATCTATTGCTATCTTACTAGTTTGCGTTTAAAGTAAAAACAATTATTAATACCAGTAGTAGCGTGTAACCGAATCATGCGAATTCCACAAAGTTTTAATTTGTACAGAATCAAAAAAAGACTTCTGTCAAATGTTTATTTTGAATTATCGTTAATCCAAAGTTTTTTAAGCTCACCTGAGCACAACGTGCTCATGGTGACCTTTTGTGATCGCTTTTTGTCCGTCGTCTGTTGTCTGTTGTGCGTTGTGCATTGTGCGGCGTCAACATTTGCCTTGTTAACTCTCTAGAGGCCAATTTATTGTCCAATCTTCATGAAAATAGGTCAGAAGATTGGTTTAAATGATACCTTGGATGAGTTCGAAATAGTTACATTTGCTTTGAAAAACATGGCTGCGAAGGGGCGGGGCATTTTTCTTATATGCTTTAGTATAAATCTTGTTAACACTCTAGAGGCCAAATTTATTGTCTGGATCTTCATAAAACTTGGTCAGAAAGATTCATCCCAATAATATCTGGGATGAGTTCTTAAATGATGCCGGTTAGTTGAAAAACATGGCCGCCAGGGGGCGGGGCATTTTTCCTGAGATGGCTATATATAGTAAAACCTTGTTAACACTCTAGAAGCCACATTTATTGTCCAATCTTGATGAAATATGGTCAGAAGATTTGTCTTAATGATATCTTGGATGAGTTCGAAATGGTTACGTTTGCTTGAAAACATGGCCACCAAGGGCGGGGGCATTTTTTCCTTATATGGCTATATAAGGCTATAGTAAAATCTGTTAACCACTCTAGAGGCCACATTTATAGTCTGATCTTCATGAAACTTGGTCGAAGATTCATCCTAAAATATCTTGGAGTAGTTCAAAAATGATGCCGGTTGGTTGAAAAAAACATGGCCATCACGGGGGCAGGGCTATTTCCTTATATGGCTATAGTAAACCTTGTTGTAACACTCTAGAGGTCACATTTATTTTCCGATCATCATGAAACTTGGTCAAAAGATTTGTCCCAATGATACCTTGGTTGTGTTTTAAAATGGTTTTGGTTGCTTTAAAAACATGGCCACCAGGGGCGGGGCATTTTTCCTTATATGGCTATAGTAAAACCTTGTTAACACTCTAGAGGCCACATTTATTGTCCAATCTTCATGAAATTTGGTCAGAAGATTGGTCTCAATGATATCTTGGATGAGTTCGAAAATAATTATGTTTGCTTGAAAAAAATGGCTTTCAAGGGGCGGGGCATTTTTCCTTATATGGCTATAGTAAAATCTTAAAACACTCTAGAGGCCACATTTACTGTCCGATCTACATGAAACTTGGTCAGAAGATTCATCCCAATAAATCTTGGACAAGTTCAAAAATGATGCCGGTTGGTTGAAAAACATGGCTGCCAGGGGGTGGGCATTTTTCCTTGTTAACAGGACGGTCAACCATGACGACGTACAAAAGAAAAGTTGTAAAATACCGTATTTTTTTACAATGATTAGATTATTGATTAAAATAATACGACTGGTATATAACATTACTTGAAAAAAGTTGTAAAGTTTTAACATTTTTTAGTATATTTGGTAATAAATTTTACTTGGTATGTCTACCAGGTAATTTATTAGTTAACTATAAATAACGCCCGTAGATTGATCATCATCGTTACGTGGTAAATCCAGGAATGCAAATTGTGCATGCATAGTTAATTCTATATATCTAATACAGAAAATGATCAATCTACTTGCGTTATTTATAGTGTGTATATCGTTATGTCACCTATTTTTGCAACGTACTTTTGATTTCATATTGCGAATTTTATTACCAAATATACTGAAAAAATGAACTTTTTTCAAGTAATTTAATATACCAGTTGTGATATTTTAATCAATATAAACAAATAATTGTAAAAGAATATGGTATTTTACAACTTTTCTTTTTTCGTCATTCGTGGTTGACAGTCCCTTTAACACTCTAGAAGCCACATTTATTTTCCGATCTTTGTGAAATTTGGTCAGAAGATTTGTCCCAATAATATCTTGTTATCTCAGGTGAGCAACTTTGGGCCTTTCAGGCCCTCTTGTTTAACGGTCCCGACGACTTCGAAATAACAGTGTTGAAATGTAGTAATTTTATGAAAAACATAACTTCAGGGTACAAAATATTTCATTTTTAAAAATCATTTCTATGAACTAATCCAGGAAAGGAGCTTGTCTAGTAAAAAGGCAGGCAGTACATGTTTACCAGTTTGAGGCAAAATGCTGAATGCTGATTGACTGATAAGATTGTCAATAATTATTTGATTTACAGCTGCCTTAAAAAAATATAAATCTATGATGTTGAAGTTATATTTTTGCTTGACCAATGACAGTTTTATTGTTCAAACTAGTACATAATTTGTTTGCCAGTTGAATTATTTGCAAAAGAAGTTACTACTCAAGTTTGAAGCAAATATGCTGCAAAGTGTGTTCAGTAAATGAATGGAACATTAGTTGCTTTTAATACCATGAAATTAGCTTAACCAGAATAGTCAGTGGAATTAAATCATACAAACAGAATGAATGTATGATGTTACCCATTTGTCTGATGGAACCCAGCAATCACATGCCCTGGCGGTGCTCCTGTCATGAAAATTTGTTCACGGATATTGTCTCATGTCATAAATAAATGAGTTGGGGACACATTTCAATAGAAAGGGAGTTATAAAGCAGCAAAAGGTTATCTATAGGATAATAACTTGCTGTTAAAACTGTCCCACCTATTGTCTAGTTTCCTGTTCCATTATGCTAGCTTGCTGCGGTTAATAACGTACTGTCTCCTTCTGTCACTGTGAATGTCATTCCGAGAAATTGACTTGCAAAATATAACAAAGGAAAATGAAAGGGTGGCATGTGTTCATTCTCATAGTCCCTGTTTTGTATGTGACACTTGCTGCATCACTTGGTGCCTTGTGGATGATTGTGCATAATTGCCAGCGCAAAAATTAGTTACCAAGGAATATAATTTGGGTTACTTGAGAAGGTTTCTATTCAGCAAAGTCAAGTTCTGCATATTTGTGTTTGTATTAGATAAAAAAGTCTTTCTTGGTTAAGCCAGAATTGGTAAGTTCCCTGCACTTGGGTCTTGGCAGACTGTTACCTTAGAAGTTTGTGTTCAATTTGAAACTTGAGGGATGTGTTCCAGAACTGACATGAGAACTATAGAAATCCAAAATTATTTCACCACAACGGAAGTTCCATGTAAAGACTTTCCTGCAAAGAATAAACATTTAATCATAACAAGAAAACTGTGTCAGATTTATAACTCATAATGTACTTGCACTGAATGCTGAGCCTTTCTCGATCCCTCAGTGAGTTACTTATTATGCTCCCCGAAAAGTTTCGGGGAGCATATAGTTGCCAGTTTGTCCTTACTTCCTTACTTCCGTCACACTTTTGTTACAGTTTCTCATAGCACCTTCAATACTTTACTGATCTCTTTCATATTTGGCATGTAGGTACCTTGCATGGACCTCTACCTTTTGATGAGGTTTGAGGTCACTGGGGTCAAGGTCACCAAGGTTAATAATATATTTTTCCGTCACACTTTTGTTACAGTTTCTCATAGCACCTTCAATAATTTACATATCTCTTTCATATTTTGCATAAACCTCTAAATTTTGATGAGGTTTAAGGTCACTGGGGTCAAGGTCATCAAGGCTAATAATAGATTTTTCCGTCACTTTTTGTTACAGTTTCTCATACCACCTTCAATACTTTACCCATCTCTTTCATATTTGGCATGTAGGTACCTTGCATGGACCTCTACCTTTAATGAGGTTTGAGGTCACTGGGGTCAAGGTCACCGAGGCTAATAATAGATTTTTTCCGTCACACTTTTGTTACAGTTTCTCATAGCACCTTCAATACTTTACCGATCTCTTTTATATTAGCATGTAGGTACCTTGCATGGACCTCTTTTTATATTTGGCAAGTAGGTACCTTGCATGGACCTCTACCTTTTGATGAGGTTTGAGGTCACTTGGGTCAAGGTCACCGAGGCTAATAATAGATTTTTCCATCACACTTTTGTTACAGTTTCTCATAGCACCTTCAATACTTTACCGATTTCTTTCATATTTGGCAAGTAGGTACCTTGCATGGACCTCTACCTTTTGATGAGGTTTGATGTCACTGGGGTCAAGTCACCGAGGCTAATAATAGATTTTTCCGTCACACTTTTGTACAGTTTCTCGTAGCACCTTCAATACTTTACCGATCTCTTTCATATTAGCATGTAGGTACCTTGCATGGACCTCTACCTTTTGATTAGGTAAGAGGTCACTGGGGTCAAGGTAACCGAGGCTAATAATAGATTTTTCCGTCACACTTTTGTTACATTTTTCATAGCACCTTCAATACTTTACCGAGCTCTTTCATATTTGGTATGTAGGTACCTTGCACGGACCTCTACCTTTTGATGAGGTTTGAGGTCACTGGGGTCAAGGTCAAGGTCACTGAGGCTAATAAAAGATTTGTTTAGGTGGTTATTAACACATAGATTGACAAAGCGCATCATTGGGGAGCATCCATCAGTTTCACTGATATTCTTGGTCATTGCATTCTGTTGATTGCGGAGGAGAAAAAAGGAATAATATGCAATTGAGAAGCAATATAAATACAGCATCTTCCAACAATCTGTCATACTTTCTGTTTAAATGCATTTTTAGCTCACCTGATTGCTCAGGTGAGCTTTTGTGACCGGTCTTTGTCCGTCGTATGTCTGTCCGTCCGTAAACATTTGCTCGTAAACACTCTAGAGGCCACATTTCTTGTCCCATCTTCATGAAACTTGGTCAGAAGCTTTGTCCCAATGAAATCTCGGCCGAGTTCGAAACTGGGATGTGCCGTGTCAAAAACCAGGTCACTAGGTCAAAAAAAGAAAAAAACCTTGTAAACACTCAAGAGCGCTTATGCCAAGGATCATGAAACTTCATAGGTACATTGATCATGACTCGCAGATGACCCTATTGATTTTCAGGTCACAAGGTCAAAGGACAAGGTCAAGATGACCCAAAATAGTAAAATGGTTTCCGGATGATAACTAAGAAACACTTATGCCTAGGATCATGAAACTTCATAGATACATTGATCATGACTCGCAGATGACCCCTATTGATTTTTAGGTCACTAGGTCAAAGGTCAAGGTCATGGTGACCCAAAGCAGTAAAATGGTTTCCGGATGATAACTCAAGAACGCTTATTATGCCTAGGATAATGAAACTTCATAGATACATTGATCATGACTCGCAGATAATCCCTATTGATTTTCAGGTCACTAGGTCAAAGACAGCATCCTCTTTACTTCTAAAGTATCATGCAAGGCTATAGCTTTCAAACTTCAAATACACTTCATACTATCATGAGGGCACTGCACCTGGCAAGGTGAATTAGACCTTTAAACACGGTTAAAAAAACACAAATATATTTTATTATTTTAATTTTGAAAGACTGTCTAACAATCCCACCCAAGAATCCCCCCTAATTTTTTTTAATTTTTTAGAAAACCCGAGGTATTGTCATAGCCAGCTCGTCGTCGTCCCGAAATTACATCCGATCCTTCACCAACTTGGTCAAAGTATCTAGATGATGTTAAGATGGTAAAGTAAAATAGTAATGCCAAGGTCAAATACTAGGTCGTCCGGGGTCACTTAGTTTGTTTTAAACTAAAAGTTTGTCCGGACCATAACTATGTCATTTATCGTTAGAATTTAAAATGACTTGGTACATTTGTTCACCATCATGGGGATAGTGTGTCGTGTGAAAAAAGTATGTCCATGTCTCAGGGGTCAAGGTCACACTCGGAGTTCAAAGGTCAAATGCTTGTCCGGGCCATAACTTTGTCATTTATTGAGAGATTTTAAAATTATTTGGCAAATTTGTTCACCATCATTGGACAGTGTGTCGCGCGAAAGAATTACGTCGATATCTCCAAGGTCAAGGTCACACTTTGAGTTCAACGATCATAAATGAGTTTGTCCGGGCCATAACTATGTCATTCATTGTAAGATTTTAAAATCATTTGTCACATTTGTTCACCATCATTGGACAGTGTGTTGCGCGAAAGAATTACGTCAATATCTCCAAGGTCAAGGTCGCACTTAAAGTTTAAAGGTCCAAAATGGCCATAATGAGCTTGTACGGATTATAACTATGTTGTTCATTGTGAGAATTTTAAATAATTTGGCACATTTGTTCACCATCATAGAACAGTGTTGCGCGAAAGAATTACTTTGATATCTCCAAGGTCAAGGTCACACTTTGAGTTCAAAGGTCAAAAATGGCCATAAATGAGCTTGTCCCGGCCATAACTTCTCACATGTGCAAGTTTAATAATATTGACACAACAAGTTCTCTACCACAAAATGGGAGGCATTTAACAGTTGCTTATAGTCATAAGTGTGAAAGGCTAAGGAAATGTTGCAAGATGATCTTTAATTGTCTATAACTTTGTCATTGATCTGGCATCAATTTAAAGTGCAAACAAATAATCACCATGGGTAGATCACACACACACTGACTGTCCACCACAGCATGAAGGTCACATAGACTGATTAAAGGTCAAACATGTCTGCTATAAAAGGAAGCATTTTAGGTAAGGAAATTTACTTTTTCGGACCGATCAACTGTTATGAGAATTTTTTATGGGACGTAATGATAGGGAGAGGATGCCTTAAGAATGTTGCTGATGATATTCCATTAGCCCACTGATGGCTCTGGACACAAATGAATCTCATTAGTGGTATATGACCATCTCTGGGAGACTGCAGACACGTTCTAGGGCCTGGGAAAACTGACTTAGCATAATCGCATTATGGATGTTCAAATCAGGATAAAAACACACTGATTAGAATGGCCACGGAGGAAATGTGGTTTGCACACTTTGTTAGAAAGGGTTTTTTCTTCAGTTTTGCTGGTCTTTTATTCCACAACGTTGAGGATGAGTGCCAAATGAGATAGACAGCTAAGGAAATTCGGTTATACCTTCCCATTATGGTCAATTATAAATTACTTAAGCCGCCCCAATGCTAATAAGTACATAGAGGATCGCATGTGGTTGCATGTGGTTGTCACTGTACATGCATGAGTATCTATAAAATACCAATTAAAGGCTTTATATTGCCATATTTAGAGTAGAATCTACTTATACGAATTTTACCAACATGCAATGAAGTCATTATGGCGTCTTATTTTCATGAATACAAAAGTCAGGAAGACTTATTGTCATGAATAAAAATTCCATGAACTTAACACAAATTCATTGAGTTAATTTTACTGAAAATTAACAGTTTCCATAGATCGGATTGATTCAAAGTATTTTATGTCTGTTTGTCTGTCAATCTGTCAGCTTTCAGATATTGAGCTAAATTTTGGTATGCAGTCTGCCTACAAGACCTACAGATGATGTGTGAGTTTCTTTATGGTCTGTTGATTTTTGGCGAAGTAATATGTGCCTTGGACTTTCTCTCTAATAACAACTTTCTACTAAATGCTTTTAGATATTTACCAGATTTTTGATATGTGAGTTTTTCTCCTGTCCATTTGTTTGGCGAAGTAATTGTCCTTGCATTTTGACTTTGATTTTTATGTCCCCCACTATAGTAGGGGGGGGACATATTGTTTTGCCCTGTCTGTGGTTGGTCTGTCTGTCTGTCTGTCTGTCTGTCTGTCTGTTTGCGCCAACTTTAAAATTTGCAATAACTTTGGCAATATTGAAGATAGCAACTTGATATTTGGCATGCATATGTATCTCATGGAGCTGCACATTTTGACCTTGGCAAGGTCATCCTTCAAGGTCAGAGGTCACAAATATATGTTACCAAAATCGCTCATTTTATGAGTACTTTTGCAATATTGAAGATAGCAAATTGATATTTGGCATGCATGTGTTATCTCTATGGAGCTTGCACATTTTGAGAGAGTGAATTGAATGAAAGGTCAAGGTCAAGGTCATCCTTCAAGGTCAAATATATGGGTCAAAATTGCTCATGTAATGTCACTTCTGCAATATTGAAGCTAGCAATTTTATATTTGAAATGCATATGTATCTTATGGAGCTGCACACTTTGAGTGGTGAAGGGTCAAGGTCATCCTACAGGTCAAACGTCATATAGGGGAATTGTGTTTCACAAACGCATCTTGTTTTTTATGGAACTATTTTTTTTAGTTTTTTTATGAAGCGCTTCAGATATATTAGCTGCTTTTTGTTATGTGTGTCTACCAACATGACTTACAAAAGAGGTGTGAGTTTTCTCCAGTCCATGGATTTTTGAGACGTTAAAGGGCCTTGGACTTTCACTTAAATAGCTGCTTGTGTGTGTTAAAGCACAGTGGGGGCATAATGTGTTTCACACACTCA